>NC_060119.1:808392701-809067076 GCF_021461395.2 Schistocerca americana
GAAAGCCTTTTTCGATGTCCAGGAACACCGCCCCTGTAGCTTTGTTTATGTTGAAGCCATATGTTATATGTTCAACGACCCGTAGGAGTTGTTGTGTTGTGGAGTGATGATTCCTGAAGCCGAATTGCTCCGGTCTCAGGATATCATTTGTTATACACTGGCAGGTGCGGTATTGCGGGGTGAAACACGTTCCTTTGCATATTCCGATGCACTGCACGATGTGACAGTGTTGCCAGCTCCTCTCATACATATTTTTTCGCAAAGTAGCTGATCTGATTTTTCTAGATAAACTTTTGTCTTGAACCTGGATGAGGAAACGCATGCTGACCTCCAAGAGCGGTATTTTTTGTTCGCACTGTATAATTCCGTGGATGAAAAACATGCGTGCAGAGCCTGCAGTTTTGCGTCTTGCGTCCTTGTGTGACCAGTATCTTATAGGTAACTTATTACCATTCTCATTTTAGGTTTATTTACTTCTGTTTCTCCTCTACATCACATAGTGGCAGATCACATGTTTGGATCATGTTATGGATATCTATCCTTTCTTCATAGTGTCTACATTTACATGCACAAACATAACTGCGCACTGAAAGTGAAAAAGAAGGATATACTGGAAGTGTATTTGGTTCTGAGTGAGACTGTGACAATTGTGCAAGAGAAGGCTAGAAATAACATCGTTCCCCTAAAGGAAAGAGGTTTCATCTCTATATGCGACAATCACCAGCTTCTTAATGTGATCAGAAAATATATGCATGTTTTCTATTCTGTTTGAAGTTATTACATTAGGTAATAGATGAGGCAGTACCATTAATTAACTGTGTTCGATTGGTTAACTCTCAGAACTGGAAAGGTGTGGAAAATGCTGTCGCCGGTTTGGGACACAGAAATGTTCCTATGGATGACAGTGAATCGTTTGAAGTAAATCACCTAAAAATGTTTCGAGGTGAACAGGTCAAATAGGAACATTTTCAGAGAAAAGTGTATTTGATAGATCGTGAGATGCCATGAACAATCTTTTGGGAGATGAATATTCACAACTCATGAAAATACTGCAATACGCTTTTGCAATCCTTGCCCTCAATGCAGTTGTGGAAAGTATATTTTCATAATTAAATACATGTTGGGCTGATGAAAGAAATCGGCTTTCTGTAGTATACAAATTTTCGATTGTCATTTGAGGATCTCACTTGCTCTCAAAACTAAGGTAGCGTCAAATCCAAGAAAGAGGTACTTAAGAAGGTCCGAGGAAGCGAGAAATATGTTTTTGTATGAAAGTAAGCCATTTTGGTTTATATTAAAATTGTGCATTTTGAACTTCTTGCAGCGTGATGAATAGTACATTAAAATTGTCTGTAACACCCCCGCACGCCCTCCCCCGGGTTTTTTTCGTTTGGAAATAGGGAATCCCAGCATTAGCTCATGTGCATGATCCATCGCCACTGTCGACTACCACATCATTAAGAAAAATAGTCTTGTGCAGAAATACTGAAAAACAATTTTAGCAGCTCAAGAAGAACAAACTGACTTTAATAAAGCCACACCAAGAGGCCACCCACGACGTCGACACTTGTCACTTCCTGAGTATTCTCAGGAGTGCAACCAACATCCTTTTTCAAATGCAAATATTTATAGACTTTAAAGAGATTCTGTATAATTAATGGGACGCAATGAGATGCATGCAAATTTTCCCATCGGAAAAATGAGTTTTCATTAATTTACCTTAATTTCTCGTACACGATTTTTCTTCTGCTGTTGAGCTCCTTCGAAAGTTTGTCGTGTCTTGAAGTTTTTCTTGAATTTTCCGCTGCAGATACTGAAATTTACTATGTGATATGAATAACATTTCTCAGAAAATATTTTTAGTTCTTCATGTAAAAAATAAGTTCCTGAATGTCTCATTATTCATGGAATGAGCTCTACTTTTTTCTGTTCTTACAAAATCGATTTAGTGTACCGTCAGAACAATATCAGTGAAAAAATGCAGTAATTATTCTGTAAGACGGCTCAGACTGCCTGGCGGAGAACAGCTGGTGCTGCACCTGTGTTATCTATGACCCTGTATGTTAGCCGTCGAAGACTGGGAATTCCTTGCCGGTGCGGATCAGCTAAAAAAATATTTTAAAAAATGCACTCAGAAACGACATAAGGATACAACACTATACCTACATCGATCAGTAGTAATTCATTACCTGGCCTACAGTGTTTAAGGTTAAGCTGAACTCATCCGTTATTCTTCCCGTTAAAATAAAAAAGAATGTAAATGGAAGATCTTACAGGCAGAGAGAGGAATATAAAAATTTGGCAAGGTGATATCAGGTTGTCCAAGCCATTACAACTAAATATTAGGTTGTCCAAGCCATTAAAACTAAGTTCCACATGGTCTCGATTTCATCATCTGAATTTTCTAAAAGAAATATTATTCCTAAAAGCTGTGTACAGTTCTTTCAAAGTGAAGATAAGGTAATTATTTACGAATGGTGGTACTACACTCTCCCAGAAATACGAAACTTAAAATTTCAAACTCAAATTCTTTACCCAAGCAATTTGTGTATTAATCACAACGAGAAATACGTGGACTGGCACTACGAGCTAAAGAGAGTACATTAATCAGTTTCAAACAATGTGGAGATTAACGTGAGAACTGAGTGGAAAAGTGAGAGCAAGCGATGTGTAAGCTGAAAGCAAAAGAAGTTAAGGGCCTTAAGAGTCAAAGAAGAATAACATGCCAAATCAAAGGATGTTATCATTAAACGATTGTCCGCACCTGGTAGCTGAGTGGTCAGCGCGACGGAATGTCATGCCTAACGGTCCGGGTTCGACTCCCGGTTGGGTTGGGGATTTTCTCTGCTCAGGGACTGGGTGTTGTGTTGTCCTTATCATCATCATTTCATCCCTATTGACACACAAGTCGCCGAAGTGGCGTCAACTCGAGAGACTTGCACCAGGCGAACGGTCTACCCGACGGGAGGCCCTAGCCACACGGCATTTCCTATGAAACCATTATGTTATTATATAATCACACTGTATAATTGTAACTGACATTTCACAATGATAAAAACGAAATAAAATATAAAATTACAAATGAATAAGATTTAATGAACATAAAGACACAAAATGGTTTTCAACCTCTGAGTAAACGTAACCACATGTGTAATATAAAATAACATGATTACATAATTTTAAGTGGGTCACAAGCATAGTAGGAAGATTGCATGCTTTTTACATAATTTTAAAACCAGAAAAAATGTAGAGCATTTACCTGATTTTAAAATTGTACACATATAACAGAAAGTCAGTTATCTGGGAATCCCATGTAGCAAAATTCCAGTGAGGATCAAACTCTGAACGTAAACCTCTAATAAGTTTGTTCGAAAAATAATTCTTAAGATAAATCAAGAGTACAAGCTAGCGAAAATATGCTGAAGAACGTACTAGGAACGTAGGACCTTAAACAGATCATACTCAGAAGCTAATTTTTCTAACAGATGAAAATTATCAAAGGAATCATTAACGAGAGTTATATTTAATACAGGGATACTTCATTGATCTGATTTGTATCATGTAAAGATAAGTTCAGAACGGGATTTGGGAGGGGAAAGTAACCAATGACCTCAATTTACGCAGTCGCATTATTTTATATTCCACAGGTGGTTGCATTTTCTCAAAGGTTGAAAACAATTTTGTATTCGTTAAATCTTAAATAGTTGTAATTTTACATTTTATTTCGTTCTTATAATTGTGAAGTATTAATGACAATTTATAGTTAGACAATCTGATTCGATAATCACATAATCGTTTAATAACATCCTTGAGTTTGGCACATTCTGTTTTTACTCTTAACGTGTTTTATTTGTTTTTCTTTCAGCTTATACATCGCTAGCTGTCAGTTTTCCACTCAGTCCTGAAGCTAGTCTTGGTACAATAAAAAGAGTTAAATAACACCAGAAGTAAATAAAGTTGGCCAGTTACATTTACATGCACATACACATTCCGCAAGCCACAATAGGGTGGGTGGCAGAGGGTACCGTGTACCAGTACTAGTCATATGGTCTTCCGTACCACTCGCGAACAGAATGAGAGAGAACCGACTGTCTACATGTAACCATACGAGCCCAGACTTTCCTTATCTCATCTTCGTGAACCTTAAGCGAAATATACGTTATTGGCACTAGTATCGTTCTGCAGACTGCTTCAAATTTGAGATTCTCTAAACTTTCTCAATAGCGTTCCCATTTGAGTTACCAAAGAATCTCCTTAACACTTTCTTTTGGTTCAGACCAACTAGTGGCAACTCGCCTCTGAACTACTGCGATGGCTTCCTTGAATCCGACCAGATGTGGTTCCCAAACACTTGAGCAATATTCTACAATGGGTCGCCCTGGAGTGCTATTTGCTATCTACTTTACAGATAAACCACACTTCTCTTATTATTATTATTATCGTATGCATCAATTACAGTAATACACATTTAGTAAAACAAAGAAATTTATATAAAAATCAACATGTGAAATTATATATAGTACACAAGTTTTAAAACGGCTCACACTACACTCGGATGTTGATAGATTTGGTCCAGCGGAGTGCCTCGTGGGACGCTTGATGGAGCGTCTCAATGCCACCAGGGAAGCGTCTGATTTGACAGTCATTCACAATGTGGTTCATTGTTTGGGTGTCACCACAGTCACACACACTGTCACTTGAAAAGCCCCACGTGTTGTATTTGCATCTACCCTCTTCGGTTTGATATCTGTTTAACTGCACCCACACCTCCCTTGGTTGGTGGGAGCCTGGAACTGGAACTGTAGAATTGTCTACAAGTTCGTGGTTTTTGGGTTCTTGTAGCTTGCCACTCACGTTTCCACTCTGCGTCCTGGTCGAATCCTGTGGATAGCTTTTGGACTCCCATTTCATATGCTGGTCTTCTAGATTTGAGGCGTTTCCTGGGCAGTGATAGCAAATCGTCATGAAGAGGGACCGAGTTGTTTTCAGAAACTTGCTGACAGAGATTGTAAAGACAGCCTCTCGACGGAGGTGTGGTGGACAGATGTTTGAAAGCACTGGTAGCCAGCAAGTAGGTGTAGACCGGACTGTACCACTAATTACTCTCATGACTGAGTTAAGTTGGACGTCTACTTTCATTACGTGGGCGCTTCGGAGTCAAACTGGTGCACAGTATTCTGCTGCAGAGTATACCAGTGCAAGGGATGCTCCTCGGAGAACTGATGTGGTTGCTCCCCATGTACTGCCTGCAGCTTTCTCACAAGGTTCACTCGTATTTGTATCTTCTTGGCCAAGTTGGAAAGGTGTTTTTTGTATGTTAAAGTTCTGTCCAGAGTGACTCCCAGGTATTTTGGGCTTTCGTTGTGTCTGACTGTGCCAAGAGGGCCGAACTGTGGACTCATCTTTGCTGATGAAAGGCGATTAGAGAGTCGGAACAGGCTTACCTCGGTTTTAGAAACATTTGGTCTCAGTCGCCATGTCTCACTTCTCCACACTTCTCCACACTTCTCTAAATTCACCCAACAAAATCGGTCGACCATTCGCCTTCCCTACTAAAATCCTTACATGGTCGTTCCATTTCATATCGCATTGCAACGTTGCTCCTAGGTATTTAATAGACGTGACAGTGTGCAACAGCACACTACTGTATTCGAATATTATCACAGGTTTGTTTTTCCTACTCATCTACATTAACTTACATTTGTATCATCCTACAGTCACTCAACGACGACACCCTCCCGTACACCACAGCATCATCAGCAAACAGCCACAACTGCTGCTCACGCTGTCCTCCAGATGATTGATGAAAACAGAAAATAACAGCGCTCCTATCACTCTTCCCGGGGCGTTCCTGACGATAGACTTGTCTTTGACGGACACTCGTCATCGTGGTCAAGGTACTGGGTTCTGTTATGTAAGAAGTCTTCGAGCCGCTCACACATCTGGGGAGCTATTCCATATGTTCGTACTTTTATTAACGGTCTTTAGTGGGGCCAACGTGTCAAATGTTTTTGGAAAATCTGGGAGTATCGATTCTGCCTGTCGCTAATTCGCAGGATATCCTGTGAGAAAAGAGCAACCTGAGTTTCGCACGAGTGATGCTTTCTAAAACTGCGCTGTTCCGCTGAAACTCTACTTAACTAGAGAACATAATGTTTTGGCTCAGCAGTGTGTATTATAGAGCATAGGCAGCTTCAGGTAAGCGTAATCAATAACTGGTGTAATTAAGTAATCTGACATGTTTAATGACCTCAAAGGATAACTACGTTTGTCGAGGGATCGTGTAACTTATCTTCCAACGATGCAAGGCGATTGACTTGCATGAAGAAAATCACTGATTTGATGGTCGGGCCTGGTCATGGTCTTAGCAATGCTTGTTCGCTGACAATATAACGTGTGACTGAAGAGAACTAAACTGGAACTCACGTGCACAGAAGTGTGGTCGATTTAAAAATAAAAGAAGTTAAATGACTCTCAAATTCTGTTAAAATGAGCTCCTTTTTCACGGGTGCATGCGAATGACAAGTATGAAGCACCGTGCTGCATTCTGGAGCCCGAAACATCCAACACCTTACGGCCAACTGCCTGCTAGCATGTTCTATTCAACTCTCTCTTTGCTCCGAGGGTGAACGTTCAGAGACACTTGTTCCACCAAGCACAGCATTACAAATAAATCATTTGCTGTTGTCAGCCCCCGCAAATGCTACGAGCTTTCGAACAACATTAACAGTCTATTTTACGGAGGTAGAGGGTTAAAGGTAATTGTATGTGCAACAAACCCCGCGTGACATAAGCACTGCGTTGTTCAAACCAGTCTTTGGACTGAGATAGGCAGTGAGCAATCATTACCTATTGCCAATGTTCATTTCAGTTACACATCTAGATTAATACTCCTTTAGGAGTCAGACGAATGTCAATCGTGGCGTAGTACTTGAAGAACAATCTACTAGGCGTGCTTTTTAAGTAAGTACTGTTTTGAAATTTAAAAAAAGACGTGCTATGATATCTCAATAATTTTATTTTTACATGAAATCCTGTACCTTAATCTACGCACTGGCGTCATTACAGTCTCATTCTTCCTTGTTTACGTTGTGTACTAAGTGTTTAAAATACCTCCGATAATCGTGAGTCCCGCCGAATGTGAAGTACGGGCTGTTATAAAATTTCTTGGTGCTAAAGGACTACATTGACAAATGTAATGTATTGCGAATACATAGAAAGAAGGATCCTTTATTGTATGATTATATGATAGCGGAACAAACACTGCTAGCAGTTACTTCTGTAAAATATCTGGGAGTGTGCGTGCGGAACGATTTGAAGTGGAGTGATCATATAAAATTAATTGTTGGTAAGGCGGGTACGAGGTTGAGATTCATTGGGAGAGTGCTTAGAAAATGTAGTCCGTCAACAAAGCAGGTGGCTTACAAAACACTCGTTCGACCTATACTTGAGTATTGCTCATCAGTGTGGGATCCGTACCAGATCGGTCTGACGGAGGAGATAGAGAAGATCCAAAGAAGAGCGGCGCGTTTCGTCACAGGGTTATTTGGTAACCGTGATAGCGTTACGGAGATGTTTAATAAACTCAAGTGGCAGACTCTGCAAGAGAGGCGCTCTGCATCGCGGTGTAGCTTGCTCGCCAGGTTTCGAGAGGGTGCGTTTCTGGATGAGGTATCGAATATATTGCTTCCCCCTACTTATACCTCCCGAGGAGATCACGAATGTAAAATTAGAGAGATTAGAGCGCGCACGGAGGCTTTCAGACAGACGTTCTTCCCGCGAACCATACGCGACTGGAACAGGAAAGGGAGGTAATGACAGTGGCACGTAAAGTGCCCTCCGCCACACACCGTTGGGTGGCTTGCGGAATATAAATGTAGATGTAGATGTAGATGTAGAAAGCGATCGATATTCATCGTGAGATCTTTGCAGTTTACGGAGAAAACATTATGAGTGCTGGAATGCTAAGAAAGTGGGTGAGAGCATTTAAAGGTGGCTGCACAAATGTGCATGATGAACAACGGAGTGGGTTTCCTTCGGACGTTAATGAAAGTCTGGTGCAGGAAGTGGACAATAAGGTGGGAGAAAACAGACGCTTTACGATTTCCTCCTTGCGGGATGACTTTCCTAATGTTTCGCGTAGTGTTTTCTATGGCCTCGTAACCCAGCACT
Organism: Schistocerca americana; assembly: GCF_021461395.2. Taxonomy (NCBI): domain Eukaryota; kingdom Metazoa; phylum Arthropoda; class Insecta; order Orthoptera; family Acrididae; genus Schistocerca; species Schistocerca americana. The sequence continues at coordinate 808,400,874 of NC_060119.1, forward strand.
CGAATTACCGAAAATTGTGGGCATGTTGGGTACCGAAAATGTTGACAGATGTGCACAAAACCAAACGTTTAGACAGTGCATTGACTTTCCTTGAGCGGTACCACAACAACGGTGATGATTTCTTAAGTAAAATTGTTACGGGCGATGAAACATGGGTGGCCTACGTCACACCAGAATCAAAGCAACAGTCCATGGAAGTTGAGTAAGGGCATTGTTTTGCTGCAAGACAATGCCCGTCCGCATGTTGCGAATCAGACCAAAGATCTCATCGCATATTTCCGATGGGAAATTCTTGATCATCTTCCGTACAGCCCCGATCTTGCGCCCAGTGACTACCATCTGTTCCTGCACTTGAAGAAACACCTGAGCGGTCAGCGTCTTCAAGACGATGTCAAAACATTGGTGATGCCGTGCAAGTCAGGCGGCAGACTTCTATGAGGGGGGTATTCAAAAACTGGTACAACGTTATGACAAGTGCCTCGATATTGACGGAAATTATGTAAAAAAGTAGATTAAAGTACAGGCTTTCGTGTAAAACTAAAATTATTGAGATATTTTAGCTCGTCTTTTTTAAATTCAAAACGGTACTTACTTAAAAAACGCGCCTCGTATATAACTTAGCATTTCTTTGATCTGCATTCCAAATTCTAACGACGAAAAGAAAGATTCTTCGCCATGATTGTGGTACGCAGAAATGCAAACTGTGTTTTATATACGAGACGCAACGGCTGCCACATATTCCGCAGTTGAGGAAGTAGTGTTCTTTATAGTAGTGGTGCCAGTTCAGTGGTCTGTAACTTTTTTCGCACTCTTTTTCCTACAGAATTGTATTCATCCTGTAATCAGTGCCGCAAGAATGCGGTTACTCGATTATGCATGCTGTCTGGGAAACTCCTTTGTGACGTTCTGAAAGGAAGAACAAGTTTTAAATCAAACTAAGTGGACATGGTGGCCGATATTTCTGTGGATGACTCGCGTGTGGACGTTTGGCGCACTTCCAGTTCCAGGCGCCTGGAGCAGCCGCCAACGCACTGGGATTTACGGCTCACCGTGCCTCAGCCTGCACCAGAGAAAAACAAAACCACCGCCAGCAGCGTTTCGCCTGTCTGCAGAAGCTGCACCACAAACTCACGACATGACGTGGTTCCTTTATGGACGTCATCTCACTTCCTACATTCGCCAGTGTGCTCGGTTCTCCACTGTAGGCGACAGTGGCTTCTTGTTCGTCGTAACAACCGTAGGACGCATACTTACGGTGTGTAGGATATTTCTCAAAGACAAAAATATTGGTGACTCAATCCAAAACTTGCGCTTCAAAACTAGTGGCTATGTATCTATCTACACTCGACAACCGATCTTATGGTGTGTGTCGTAGGAATTTTCTTCCCCTCTTTCTGGTTCCAGTCGTGAATAGTCCACCGGAAGAATGATTGTTGGTAAGCCTCCTCGTGATCTCTAACCTCTCTAATATTACCTTTATGGCTTTTTCATGAAATATACGACGTTCGTTCAATAAACAATGCTACAATTCTTTTACAGCCGTTAGTATGCTTAAGGAAACATGATTTAAGGTGTTCTAATATGATTTTCCTTCTGCACTTGTGCGAAGTTTTGAACAATTGCGACAGTTGTCAGAGCCGTGATGAATCATTAAAATGGCGTCTGAGCTAGATAATCCTTGTAAAGAACGTGCTGCAATTGAATTCTTTTTTGCGACAGAAAAAGAAATAAAACCTTGGTAAACATCCATAAATGAAAATACGCAGTTTACTGTATTGGTTCAAAAAATGGTTCAAATGGCTCTGAGCACTATGGGACTCAACTTCTGAGGTCATTAGTCCCCTAGAACTTAGAACTACTTAAACCTAACTAACCTAAGGACATCACACACATCCATGCCCGAGGCAGGCTTCGAACCTGCGACCGTAGCGGTCTCGCGGTTGCAGACTGCAGCGCCTAGAACCGCACGGCCACTTCGGCCGGCTACTGTATTGGTGCAGTAGATATGAGTCCTGTTAGCGACTGCGTAAACAGAGTGAAAGTAACAGGAAGTGCATAGCTCGAGCTCCATGATTGGTCCGGCAAGGTACGTCTTGTCGCAACACTGCACCCTGCATGATGCATCGCACAGATGCCATTATTCGTGCAGACCTGCGCATCTTTTTGTTTCAAGTCATCAGTCTTGTAACTTGTTTGATGAGGCCCGCCACGAATTCTTCTCCTGCGTTTCATCTCAGGGCAGCATGTGCAATGTACGTCCTCAATTATCTGCTGAACGTATTCCAATTTCCGTATTCGACTACAGTTTTACCCTCTACAGCTCCCTCAGGTACCATGGAAGTCACTCCCTGATGTCTTAATAGATGTCCTATCAACCTATCCCTTCTTCGTCTTAGGGTTTTCCATAAGTTCCTTTCCTCACCTTTTCTGCGGGGGACCTCCTTATTCCTTATTCATCAGTGCATTCAGTTTTCAACATTCTTGTGTAGTACCACATCCCAAATTCTGGGAGTCACTTCTGTTCTGATTTTCCGACAGTCATTGCTCGAAACTTACATTCTCTGAAATTTCGTCCTCATATTAAGACCTACGTTTAAAATTAATAGACGTCTCTGGGCCAGGAATGTCCTTTTTACCAATACTAGTCTCCTTCTTATGTCCTCCTTGCCACGTTCGTCATGGATTACTTTCCTAGGTAACAGAAGATTTAATTTCATCTACTTCGTGATCACCAACTTGCATGTTTTGTTTCTCGGTATTCTCTTTACTGTTACTTTCATTAATTGCTTCTTTGTTCGATTTACTTTCAATCCATATTCTGTACTCATTAGACAATTCCATTCAACAGATTCTGTAATATTTTTTTCGATTTCACTGAGAATAGCAGTCTCATCAACAAACTTTATCACTGATATCTTTTTATAGAGCTTTTTAATCCCACTCTTTAACGTTTCTTTTATTTCCGTCATTGCTTCTTCCATGTGTAGATTGAACTCTTACGGCGAAAGACTGCATCCCTGTCTTACACCCTTTTTAATCCGAGCGCATCATTCGTTGTCTTACACTCTTTGTTCTTGCACATATTGTATACTATCTTACATCTTACCACTATTTTCCTCAGAATTTCGAACATCTTGAAACATTTGACATTCTCGAGCGCTTTTTCCAGGTCCACGAATGCTGCGAACGCGTCTTTATCAACCGCAACTTCAGAACTGGTTCTCTGATCCATTTACCTTCCTAAAGACAAACACACATGTAGGTGTCGCAGGTGTAAAAGGCGTCTGGGGCGATAGGCACGGCACCCTGCAACTTGTAGTGCCACAGCGAAGCAAGGCTGCACTCCACCTCAGGCCCAACGAAATATACAGGTCCAGCAACGAACTTGTGACCTCACATTAGTGGGCTCCATGCAGGGCCCATGGGAAATCAGTATGTAATTGAAAAGGTATCCACTACACGTCTTAAATATCTCGTGTTCTATCGAGAGTTGACATGCATTTAAAGAAGCAGCCAAGAATTACTAAGCTTGCCTGAAATAATTTCTCGCCAGCAGCTAGCACTCGCAAAACCTGCAGTGTCACGTGCTGTGACGTACGCGTCATTGCCTGTCTTTCTCGTGGGCCTCGTTCCATCTGTAGTGAAGTTAACAGCCCAGTCACTGTCTTGCACCACAGACTTTACCATTGCCCTTCACTACCCTTCCTCACCTTTGCTCTTTTTATCGTTAAATGACATACCGTTTTTGTTCATTCCTTTCTACTGGTGTTACAAGGCATTCTGCATCCGGAAGAGACATAGAATCTCGAATAGAACCACATCTTAGTAAAGCACTGTGATCTCGAACACAGCCTTATGATTGATGACAATTTCTTTTGCAAATCGGACCAAAATTTAGTCATTGGAAGGAGATCACACACTAGTATCCTGTAACACCACACGTAGCCTTAATAATGACTTCTGTTTGGCGAGGAAGAGATTCCAGAAAAAAATCATCATCACGTAAAAATCAGGTAGCATCGTTGACTCGTAATCAAAAATTCTTAGGTCCCGGGTTCGAACCTCACCACTGCTTAAGTTTTGAATAAAAATCATCAACATCGGTGGTTAGAGACACCCGACATGTTACCCTCGTTCTGGCACCGGTTTTTTCAAAGAGGGCGCAGGAGCAGACGGATAGTCAGGGCACTCACATATCGTTCGGGTGGGAAACTACCCCTAACTCGGAAGAATGAGCAATAATTAACGGTATGACGATGCAAAAAGAAAATGGAAGTCACTGAGTTAAAGAAACATAAGGTACATCCATAAGGCTTGTGGCCTGTAGTTCAACTGTCATGATGATCTCTCCGTTGGCAAAAGATTCCGAACTCGTTCCGCATTCGGACCTCAGGGGAAGGACTGCTAAGGGAGAGGTTGACCGTGAGAAAACGAGTCAATAACCAACCAAAGGGTAACGTCCTACGAGTAGGGCCGTGAAATGTCAGAAGTTCTAACGTGATAGGGAGCTAGAAAACCCAGAAAGGAAAATGTTTGGGTTCAATCTAGACAGAGTGGCGGCTCAGGGAAGTGAAATGGAATGAAGACAAGTATTTCTGGTCAGATGAGTATAGATTAATATCATCAGCAGCAACAAATTGTACAAAGGGAGTATGATTTGTTATAAACAGGAAGGCAGAATAGAAAGTGGATTATTGTGAACCGTTCAATGATGGGATTGTTTTCATCAGAATCGACAGGAAACCGACACCGACAACAGCAGTTCAGGTTACATGCCAACGACGCAAGCAGAAGATGAAGAAGTAGAGGCAGTATATGAGGATATTAAACGGGTAATTCAGTACGTAAAGTGAGATGAAAACCTAATACTCTTGGAAGACTGAAATAAGGTTGTAGAGGAAAGAGTAGAAGAAAGGATTACGGGAGAACATGGGCTTGGTAATTGGAATGAGACAGGAGAAAGTCTAATTGAGTTCTGCAGTAAAGCTCAGGTAGTAATAGCAAATACTTGGTTCAAGACTCGAAAGAAGAGGAGGTACAGCTGGAAAAGGCCGAAAGGTACGGGATGATTCCAGTTAGGGTACCTTTTGATCAGGTAGAAATTCGGAAATCAGGTATGGGCTTGCAAGGCTTATCAGTGAGTAGATATAGACGCAGATCACACTTTAGTAATGATGATGAGTATGCTGAAGTTTAAGAAACTAGTCAGGAAGAATCAAAGTTCAAGGAAGCGGGATACGGAAATACACTACTGGCCATTAAAATTGCTACATCAAGAAGAAATGCAGATGATAAACGGGTATTCACTGAACAAATATATTATACTAGAACTGACATGTGATTACATTTTCACGCAATTTGGGTGCATAGATCCTGAGAAATCAGTACCCAGAACAACCACCTCTCGTCGTATTAGCGGCCTTGATACTCCTGGGCATTGAGTCAAACAGAGCTTCGATGGCGTGTCCAGGTGCAGCTGCCCATGCAGCTTCAACACGATACCACAGTTCATCAGGAGTAGTGACTGGCTTATTGTGACGAGCCAGTTGCTCGGCCACCATTGACCAGACGTCTTCAGTTGGTGAGAGATCTGGGGAATGCGCTGGCCAGGGCAGTAGTCGAACATTTTCTGCATCCAGAAAGGTCCGTACATGACCTACAACATGCGGTCGTGAATTATCCTGCTGAAATGTAGGGTTTCGGAGGGATCGAATGAAGGGTAGAGCCACGGGTCGTAACACATCTGAAATGTAACGTCCACTGTTCAAAGTGCCGTCAGTACGAACAAGAGGTAACCGAGACGTGTAACCAATGGCACCCCATACCATCACGTCGGGCGATAAGCCAGTATGACGATGACGAATACACGCTTCCAATGTGCGTTCACCGCCATGTCGCCAAACACGGATGCGACCATCATGATGCTTTAAACAGAACCTGGATTCATCCGAAAAAATGACGTTCTACCATTCATGCACACAGGTTCGTCGTTGAGTACACCATCGCAGGCGCTCCTGCCTGTGATGCAGCTTGAAGGGTAGCCGCAGCCATGGTCTTCGAGCTGATAGTCCATGCTGCTGCAAACGTCGTCGAACTATTCAAGCATATGGTCGTTGTCTTTCAAACGTCCCCATCTGTTGACTCAGGGATCGAGACGTGGCTGCGCAATGCGTTACAGTCATGCGGATAAAATGCCTGTCATTTCGACTGCTAGTGATAGGAGGTCGTTGGGATCCAGCACGCCGTTCCGTATTACCCTCCTGAATCGACCGATTCCATATTCTGTTAACCGTCATTGGATCTAGACCAAAGTGAGCAGCAATGTCGCGATACGATAAACCGCAATCGCGATAGGCTACAATCTAACCTTTACCAAAGTCGGAAACGTGATGGTACGCATTGCTCCTCCTTACACGGAACATCACAACAGCTTTTCACCAGGCAACGCCGGTCAACTGCTGTTTGTGTATGAGAAATCGGCTGGAAACTTTCGTCATGTCAGCACGTTGTAGGTGTCGCCACCGGCGCCAACCTTGTGTGAATGCTCTGAAAAGCTAATCATTTGCATATCACAGCATCTTCTTCCCGTCTGTTAAATTTCGCATCAGTAGCACGTCATCTTCGTGCTGTAGCATTTTAATGGCCAGTAGTGTACTAAGGGGGAAGGACATCTCTAAAAAGGGCAATCACAGGATTTGGAAAGAAAACTATAGGTACAAGAAAGGTAGCTCCGAAGAAACCATGGGTAACAGAAGAAATAATTCAGCTAATCGACGAAAGAAGGAAGTACAAAAGTATCCAGGGAAGTTCGTGAATACATAATAAGTCACGAAGGAACGGGATCAATAGGAACTGCAGGAAAGCTAAGGCGAAATGGCTCCCTGAAAGATGTGAAGAAATCTGAAAGGAAGTAATTGTCAGAAGGACCGATTCAGCGTATAGAAAAGAGAAAACAGCCTTCGGCGTAATTGAAAGCAAGGGCGGTAACATGGAGAGTGCAATTGGATGCACTGTTAGATGCAGAGGAGAGTGGCAGATGCGAGGGGGAGTTCGTGTCTGATGACGCGGTGGAAGAATAAACAGGAATCGACAGGGAAGAGGTGAGGGATCCAGTGGTAGAGACATAACTGAAAAGAACTTCGGGGGCTTAGGATCAAATAAGGCAGAAGTGATAGATAACATTCTATCGGAATATCTAAAATCATTGGTGCAAGTGAAATCAAAGCGAGTATTGGCACATGTGTGGAAAGTGTGAGCCTAGCCATATAGCATCAGACTTTCGGAAAACACCATCCACATAGTTCTGAAGATAGCAAGAACCAACACGTGCGAGAATTATCGCACACTCAGCTTAACAACTTACGCATCCACGTCGCTGACAAGAATTATATAAAAAAAGAATGGAAAGGAAAATTATGGGCTGCTAGCATGCAGCTGCCGATTAGTTTTATGCGGTTGTTCAAATCTGAATGGCTTCATACGCATACTCCTGGATTTTTTACGGATGTGTCTACTTCAAGTGACGGATTGCCAGTAGTGCAATCATACAACGAGTATTTTCGTCTATTTGTTCGCAATAAGTAACATTTGTTTATGTTTATCCTCTGCAGGTCTTCCTGCATTTCGCTACTATTTTCTAGCGTTGTGACGTCTCTAGATGCAACAGCATCATCCCGGAAGCCTTCTGGAAATCAAGGGACATCGTATCTGAAGCGGTAGTGTGCTTGGGGATGGGATATGGAGCGTGTTAGAGTTAGCATGTGCAAGTAACAGTTTAAAAATTTATTAACAACAATCCGATCTACAATTATACACTTCGCTTCAAGCGCCATCTTACAGCAATAAAGGTATCACAAGTTAACAAACCAGATTAATTTAGCACATAAATAAACAATAAAATTAACCTTGCTCTAAGAATAAGAAATAATTATCTCCCATATAGGATGGATTCGATACAGAGAAGCTAAGACGCCAACTGCACTATAAATGCTTTGACACAAAAGTTAAATGTGGCCACCTTCAATAAAACCACGCACTGGATTAAATATCACACTAAGATATTGCAGTATCAAGTATCGATATACATCACCAATCACATAAAAGTCTTAAAGTTACATTGGCAGCAACCAAAATACGGCAGAATCTGTTACTCTTAGACAATCCGTGAATCAGTCAGCTTATACTGTCCACAAATGTAAAGATCAGAACTGGTAATAAAACAATATTCCATTATAGAACGCACCCTACTACCGTCAGAATCAACAAGAAACGTGGGCCAGAACAGCTAAGAAACTCAACGCTGTGACCAAACCAAAATGTTCGTAGAACAACGCCGTTCAAACACTGCTTCAGCAAGCTGCTGTGCCTCACCACAGCAAAAAGGAAACCATATTAAATGGTCTTTATCCAAATTTCCAGTCCACAGAGATGTTCACATTGTGCTAGCAGCTATGTCCACTTCAACTTACTGCCATTACAGCTAGAACGTAACCATCGCTTCCACTGAAAGTGAGCATCGTAATTCACGCCAGTCCTCGGTACACAGTCCAGCTGTAGAGAGAGAGAGAGACAGAGAGAGAGGGTGTGTGGTTAGCAGTGGTGACAAATGGCCACCTTCCCGCTCCACAGTGTTGCTTCCTTGTTACCCCGCCCACTGACTGCTCACTTCCGCTCAGAGTGCACTGCTCACTTAACCGTTGGTCAGAGACAATCCTCTTCCATCCTGGCGCCAATAGTGAGACCTCTCTGGGATCGATAGTACCAGCTGTTGCGGTAACGGCTCATCCTCTCCCGCCTAATCTAACACAACGCTGCCCAACAGCTGGAACAGTACAACAGAGCATAGAGCCAGTCCCTCAAGCAAAACGCGATGGCAGAGCTCCATCTTGCGACCCAGTGCTACGAACGAAGTGCAACAAGTCTAAAATAACCGCGACAGGTCGTATAGTTACCAAAATATTTATTCAGGGAAGAAGTGTATGTACCCCCGGTGGTAGCTCAACAAGAGGTTGCATCACAAGAATATTAGATCTCATAATACGATTACCAGTTAATTACAGTTGAGAGGGCCACCATACTACTGGAGTGATCACCCACTTGACTAGATTTGAGATAAATGTGATCTATTGACCTTGCATGTTTGCTGATTTTTAATCTGGAGTGTCACCAAAGTCACGACTCTCAGGGCCTCCTATGGCTCAGTAAAGCGGGCAACATTTTCTGCGAAATCTTATGCGTGGCCGTACTATAGCCTGCGTCATGCAGGAAGGCACTTCCGCGCACAGAGGCGGAGAGATAGGGAAGTGTTCAAAATGGTTCAAATGGCTCTGAGCACTGAGGTCATCAGTCCCCTAGAACTTAGAACTAGTTAAACCCAACTAACCTAAGGACATCACACACATCCATGCCCAAGGCAGGATTCGAACCTGCGACCGTAGCGGTCGCGCGGTTCCAAACTGTAGCGCCTAGAACCGTAGGGAAGTTTAGAGGGGATGAGGTTTGCATAAGCGTGGCGCCAGAGAGTGGACAAACAATGTCCAGGTTGCCAGACCACGTTGCTGTTATCAACAGTGAGATTCATTTGCCTATGGTGCATCATATGATACATTCAAAGCTATGTGGTGAGTAATAAATTTTAAAACCGTTTTCAATCAACTGTCTACGTAAGCGATGTGCTGAAGATATTGGAACGCTGGTTCACAGCGTCTGCATCAAGTCGAAGGCGAGAAAAGCTGATACAGCTTTGTGAATGTCAAGTACAATTTTTCTCAAAAAGACGATTTTCCAATGACAACATTATCTAAATTGAAACTTCCTGGCAGATTAAAACCATGTGCCCGACCGAGAATCGAACTCGGGACCTTTGCCATTCGCGGGCAAGTACTCTACCAACTGAGCTACCGAAGCACGACTCACGGCCGCTACCCACAGCTTTACTTCTGCCAGTATCTCGTCTCCTACCTTCCAAACTTTATAGAAGCTCTCCTGCGAACCTTGCAGAACTAGCACTCCTGAAAGAAAGGATATTGCGGAGACATGGCTTAGCCACAGCCTGGGGGATGTTTCCAGAATGAGATTTTCACTCTGCAGATACTGGTAGAAGTAAAGCTGTGAGTACCAGGCGTGAGTCGTGCTTCGGTAGCTCAGTTGGTGGAGCACTTGCCCGCAAAAGGCAAAGGTCCCGAGTTCGAGTCTCGGTCGGGCACACAGTTTTAATCTGCCAGGAAGTTTCATATCAGCGCACACTCCGCTGCAGAGTGAAAATCTCGTTCTGGATTATCTAAATTGGTTACAATATGTTACTTAAGAGCGAAATGAACTGCATTGGAAGTAAAAATGTAACGCAAAACAAAATAAATTTCAAACACAAGCCAAAGTCACTTTATTTACTTGACAAATGCTTATATTCCATAGATTTTTTGAAAAAAGTGTGTAAATTTTTTTATATATGTGTGTGGGTGAGTTTGACTGTAGATAAATGTAAATAACTGTGCATAAAACGGAATTACTGTTAGCCAAGACTAATGCAAAAGACTATCTTGTACATGGTCAGTACGTCTTCACGTTTTTCTTTCTCGATGAGCAAACTGTGTAAACTAACTCGTGCGATAGTGTACTGAGAAGCTGCAGTTGTAATCCGTGGAACAAACAAGCAGCTGACCATCTTCATCGAATAACTCGAAGGAATGCTGCGCAATAACGTCGAAAACTACCAATGTCTAGACAGGAAACGCTCCCAGTTATTTTATGACATTTTCCAATTTGTGCCTTGAAAATGATAGCGAGCTACCTGTTGAAATACCGGATTTTTTTACGAATTTTTCCGCAGCATTCTCGAGACTGATTAGAGCGTAGTACATGCTGGGAAAGGCTATATTTCACAACTATTTAGCTAGCTGGCTGCTTGTCCTAATTGCAAACTATATTTATGTCACTCATATCATGTTAATGTCTTCATATTTCTTAAGGTAAAAATTCGCAGTCAGTAAAAGTTAGGAAGTTCTCATACTATTTATGTAAATGATATGTTGACTAACAAAAACATTTTTGAAACCAAAACTCTTTAAACATCTATAGATATAAAAACCTACATCGTAATACCATCGTCTCTACTGAATGAGTCTGTGTCCGAACTATATGACTGCAAATTTACGATTGTAGGTACAAGGCTTATGTGCATCGTTAGCTCCCTAGAAAAGTCCTCAAGCATCTGTTATCTTCAGTGATTTATTCTTTTCTGCAACATAACCTTTAACCTCTACCAAATTACTGACAGTGGTATGGTTGTGAAGACAAAATTGTGTGACCACATTCTCGCACAACAAAACAAGTTCGTGCGTTTTGTCGCCAAACTGGTATAAATTAAGGAACTGCAGGAGTTAAGCACGAGTCTGGATGATACTTTGCGGAATATTTATGTTTTTAAACCAGAAAACAATGTCTGGTGATACTTGGTGCTGTCTGCGTAACAGCTGAATGATAATGACAATGACCCACTTCTGCGCAAGTTATGACAATAACTATTCAGCGAACCATTTATTGACACTGATCGCATAAATTTTTCGAAAGGCAATATATGCTGTTTTCCTTACCCATTAATGCAAGTTTTCTTTCAGGAACAGAACCTGAAGAAGAACCAGCCCGCACAGAGCTTTTTCCATTGGGAACTTTCTAAGTGCCGGTACCATCACTCATTTTTCGAGCAAGTTTTTCTGGACTGGTTCTTATTACCCGTGTTTCATCAAGGTAATACACTATTGGACTACCTTCATTCCTTATTTCTAGCAGGAATGTGGCTAATGCTGCAGTTATATCACTTCTTTCCATTAAAAACGTTCTTCCATCAGCACTTTTAACGTATTTGGAACCTACGCCTTTTAAATTTCTTTGCATTGACGGAGCACTTGTTTTGAAACAAACTTTCTTGTAACAAGTTTTTGTGACGCCAAATGTTCCCCACCTATGTACATTTGAAACAAGGAACGCCTTCAAACACCTTTGTCGAAGCCATCCGTCTTTATTACAGGTTCCTTGCGACATGAAATCAACTTTTCCTGACGTTTCTACAGCTCTGACACATTTGTCTCCTACTCTCTGTACTGTTGTATTGCCATCACATGCTTCTGCATTTCGTCCTTGTGTCTTCAGAATGTCAACAATAGGAATCCCGGTTTCAAATTCGCGTTTAAAAAGTTATAAACGCTGTAAACAAACCCCCTCACCTACTTGTGAAGCACAAAACATTTACAGCTATCACCTGACACATTTCTCAGGAAATCGCACAGACACATTTACAGATACAAATTCACAGCTACGCTGCTACAAGAAAATAACATCGGTACTCATGCAACAGCATGCTTACCAACTTGTTCCAAAGCGTCGAACATTAGAGCCGAACTTAACCGGGCATCGTACCTCGGGTAGTAGTATCTTAGTCGTCATTGTTGAGTCTTATATCGTAGAAAGCAAGGGAGAGGATGTTGTTATGGGTCGCCGCTATCCTCGTTCTACAAAACAAACACACACGTGAATTATTAAGGTTCTTTATTTACAAGAAGCTGCTACTTCACTTGAATAGAGTCCATGTTCGTGGCGCAAGCTGATCGGTAATAGTCCTCTTGTAGATAATATCGTTAATCTTCCTATGGTCAGAATTCTGATCGCTACGTACTGTCGTAGCCTGAGACGTGAACAGAGCCCGCTCTGAAACTGACACACGCCTAACTGAAGTGTGATGCAGTGAGTGAGGCCCTCCAGTCAGCGGTAGAGGCCTAAATACAGGCCATTAAAATTGCTACACCACGAACATGACGTGCTACAGACGCGAAATACAACCGACAGGAAGAAGATGCTGTGATATGCAAATGATTAGCTTTTCAGAGCATTCACACAAGGTTGGCGCCGGATGCGACACCGACAACGTGGTGACATGAGGAAAGCTTCCAACCGATTTCTCATACACAAGCAGCAGTTGACCGGCGTTGCCTGTGAAACGTTGTTGTGATGCCTCGTGTAAGGAGGAGAAATGCGTACCATTACGTTTCCGACTTTGATAAAGGTCGGATTGTAGCCTATCGGGTTTGCGGTTTATCGTATCGCGACATTGCTGCTCGCGTTCGTCGAGATCCAATGACTGTTAGCAGAGTATGGAATCGGTGGGTTCAGGAGGGTAATACGGAACGCCGTGCTGGATCCCAACGGCCTCGTATCACTAGCAGTCGAGATGACAGGCATCTTAACCGCACGGCTGTAACGGATCGTGCAGCACGTCTCGATCCCTGAGTCAACACATTGGGACGTCTGCAACACAACAAGCATCTGCACGAACAGTTCGACGACGTTTGCAGCAGCATGGACTATCAGCTCGAAGACCATAGCTGTGGTTACCCTTGACGCTGCATCACAGACAGGAGCGCCTGCGATGGTGTACTCAACGACGAACCTGGGTGCACGAATGGCAAAACGTCATTTTTTCGGATTAATCCAGGTTCTGTTTACAGCATCATGATGGTCGCATCCGTGTTTGGCGACATGGTGGTGAACGCACATTGGAAGCGTGTATTCGTCATCGCTATACTGGCGTATGACGCGGCGTGATGGTATGGGGTGCCATTGGTTACAGGTCTCGGTCACCTCTTGGTCGCATTGACGGCATTTTGAAAAGTGGACGTTACATTTCAGATGTGTTACGACCCGTGGCTCTACCCTTCATTCGATCCCTGCGCAACCCTACATTTCAGCAGGATAATGCCCGACAGCATGTTGCAGGTCCTGCACGGGCCTTTCTGGATACAGAAAATGTTCGACTGCTGCCCTGGCCAGCACATTCTCCAGATCTCTCACCAATTGAAAACGTCTGGGCAATGGTGGCCGAGCAACTGCCTCGTCACAATAAGCCAGTCACTACCCTTGATGAACTGTGGTATCGTGTTGAAGCTGCATGGGCAGCTGTGCCTGCACACGCCATCCAAGCTGTTTTTGACTCAATGCCCTGGCGTATGAAGGCCGTTATTACGGCTAGAGGAGGTTGTTCTGGGTACTGATTTCTCAGGATCTATGCACCCAAACTGCGTGAAAATGTAATCACATGTCAGTTCAAGTATAATATATTTATCCAATAAATTCCCGTTTAAATCTGCATTTCTTCTTGGTGTAGCAATTTTAATGGCCAGTAGTGTACTTGGGGTCGGGAGGCCGTTGGTGGCATGTTGCTTGCAAGTCTGTCTCTGACCTCTCTTGAAATAGGTGCACTTGATTCAGCGCTTACTATCGATCTTCGCGCTTCATCTTTACCAACCGTTGTGCTGGCGACAGCGTACAAAACAGTCATCGTCTCTGTCCTCTGCTGTACACAGTACACAAGGGTATAAAATGTGTTCACATCCTTTCACATTTAGCGTTATCCGAACCGTAACGAATAGGCCATGCTCTAACCACAAAAAATAACACTCCCATATTGTACCACCTCTCCTTCATACTTGACTCTTGTCATTAGTGTAATGGCAATAACAGTCACTAGACATTCACCAAAGCCAAAACCTACTACCTGATTGCCCCAGGGTATGGGCTGATTCATCATGACAAATAACTCGTTTCCAGTCGTCCACTCTCCTGTGGCGTAGTTCTTCGTACCATCTCAAGCGTTGCTTAGCACTGAATATTGAAATGTGTGGCTTATGAAGAGCCATTCGACTACTAGAACCCTTTCTTTTAATTTTCTGTAGACATTGTGACGTCTGGACTACTGGCAGCATTTTGTAACTAATGAATCATTCCTTCCACTAATTTCAGGGCTTTTTTTTAGAACAATCGTATGTAATGGTCGATGGTCTCTTTCAATACATGACGTATTTCTCGTCTTGGTTTAACTGTAGTTGTTCGTCATGTTTACACTTCACAGTCACATCACTAATTGGCGACTTTGGTGTCTTTATAAGTATTGAAATGTCCGTCTTGGCTTTTTTACTCGGGAGACATCTAATGTGTAGTCTATGCTCGAGGTCACTGAGCTTCCCCGATCGACCCATTTTGCTGTTACTGCTTTTTTTCTAATCTACTTTGTCGTTACCACTTCTTTTCTGATGATAGCTACAATGCTACTGACCTTGTTTTATATAGGCGGCTCAGTCTCTCGTGACATCTAGTGACGAATTACTTAATAAAAAGGTGTATACTGATTCTTTTTATCAGGTTGTGTATATAAAAACCGCTAAAAAATAAATTGGACAACAACCACATTCTGATATGGTGATAGGTTCACAGTGAGCAGGGCACTAAGAAAGAACACCGTGGAAACTAAACAAAAGAATCATAACTGCGAAATAAAACTAAAACAACGGCAATCTGTACAGCTTTGTTTCCTCTGCGTAGTTGAAATACGCTCTTAGTTAACATTCAGTACTGCGTTCTTCGACTTGTAACATCCACGTGATAAATGTTTGGCTACAATGCGACGAGAGGAAATTATACCTCTAACAGTTATAAACATTATGTATTCGACGTATGAAAAAACAGCGAAAACTTATAAATATTAATTATTTATATAATATTCTATGATGTAATTAGACATATCGATGTGTATCATACAAAGACAATGATAATTGTAAATTCCTTTTATGATCTGCGTTTGTCTTCCTTTGTTTTTACCTTTTGTTGGTTGACTTTTGTAAGTTGCAATCGCATATCAAAGTGAGTTCTGTTAAGAAATTGTAATTATTTGTTAATTATTACTTGAACATAGAGTTCATTATTATTATAAATATGAGTGAATAATTATTTGTAACTTTAATTCCTCTCTCAGTAAGCATTATCTGTGTTAATTATTTCTTTCCGCTGCAGCGAGCGCAGCCATTGATGATAGCGATTTGTATCGCGTTTTTGTCTGTGTTTTCCTTACAAACAAATCAAATGTTTGCGTGATGATGTCTAAATACTGCACAATATGAAAGTACAGTTTATAGCGTTTAATAAACATTTTAAATATTTACTTCTTTGCTCTAACAATAGAAAGTCTCTATCAATTGTCTGCCGCCATCTTAACAATTATCACAGCGGCAAATTCAAATTACGCAACTCTGCAGACATAAATGCTGAACGTAATACAAATGTGTAAAAATAAATGTGCACCGGTGGTCCCGAACTCATTTTAATGAAAATAATTCGAATCAGGTTGGTTCTTTAAAAACAGTGCTCATAGCACGATCGTTATAACAAACTTTTCTAGCTGATGTATGGAGTCGAAATTAATTACGCACGAGTTGCGAAGAATATTGTTTCAGGTAACATACGTCAGTGTTGTGCGCGGCTGATATTCTGTGGTTATAATGATCATTTTGCTGAAGATAACTGTTTCCATCATAATTCATAGTTGTATAGAATCTGTTGTATGAACTGTGATTTAGTGACACTTACACAACTTACAGACAACACTTTAACACGACGTTAACTTGGAGTTCTTTAGCAACTTGATCAAATCTTTAGCCGGGAGAAAAATTATTTATTAATTACTCAATGTAATAAAATAAGATTATCATTTCCGTTTACAAATTAGTTAAATACCAAACCACTGAATAACACAGCGAACGCCACACTATGCTCGAGGTCACTGAGCTTCCCCGACCGACCCATTTTGCTGTTACTGCTTTTTTTTCTAATCTACTTTGTCGTTACTACTTCTTTTCTGATGATAGCTATAATGCTATTGACCTTGTTTTATATAGGCGGCTCAGCCTCTCGTGACATCTAGTGACGAATTACTTAATAAAAAGGTATGTACGGATTCTTTTTATCAGGTTGTGTATATAAAAACCGCTCAAAAAAAATTGGACAACATCCACATGCTGATATGGTCATAGGTTCACAGTGAGCAGGGCACTAAGAAAGAACACTGTTGAAACTAAACAAAAGAATCATAACTGCGAAATAAAACTAAAACAACGGCAGTCTGTACAGCTTTGTTTCCTCTGCATTGTTGAAATACGCTCTTAGTTAACATTCAACACTGCGTTCTTCGACTATGTGCGTTGCAGCATGCTTTCATCTTCCTTGACACACGACACTCAGGGCGACCGTGACATTGCCACTAAAGCGTGTGTCACTCTTTGGCGGCCTACGTCATGAAGATTCTTACGATGGTTCAGCTCGTCCCATAAACGCTCAATCTGGTTCCCATCAGCGGATGCTGCAGATTGCTTCATTTGGTCACTCCCTATCTCCTGGAGGAAGGAGCTCGCGAGGTAGGCGAGATGTACAAGTACCTTATTATACTGGAAGACAAACCAATATCCATTAGTGTTTACTGCATGGCTGGCCACCTCCACACTTGTGTGTGATGACCACCAGTCTTTAGACAGATCCTGTGCTCACTGGTGAGAAGAGCCTGACGCTAATGATTCACGTTCTGCCCCCTTGTCGGTCTTCTTTGTGCATCATGGGGCTGGAGGTCTTGTTATGTTGACCATATTGGACACCTAGATATCAAATTAATCGCTTTGATATGGTTACATACTGTTGGGGTGCACACGATCCTCCCAATTTCCCTCTAGCCCCCAAAAGGGCAGTGCTCAATTTTCATATACTCTTCTTGGAGTACTTGCTTTTATGTTGATGTCAACAAATAAGTTTGCCGCCCAACGTAAAGGTAAGAGGAAGCGAACGCACTACCACAGAGAATTAGTTGGTCTACTGAAGGTACTGTGCCTGCACGGTTGCAACTAGACACGTCACAGCACGGTTAACACCGTAACAGACGTAAGGTGACCAGTACATTAGGAAACAAGTAATAATAATTTATTAAAGGTGTATAGCATATATTGTAAATATCTTAGTCTGATGATAAAGCGTGGCACTGGAGTAAGGGTTCCTAACTCAGTGTATTTTGTAGACACCAGAATTTTATAAAGGGGAACGAACAGAATGTAAATTATGAACGATTTTTTTTTTTCAAATTGTTATTAGTAGAAAAAGTAACGTTGCAATCGTATTTCTTTCGAAGAATGCGTTGGATCTGATAAGAGATAGGTCCCACGAAAGGAATAGAGAAATATTTTTTTGAGTTAGACTAGATGACAAAAGTGCCTAGCGCAGTAGTTCTTTTAGCAGTTTTCTTTTAAGGACGTCATCTACTATGTTTGGTTTATACTCATTATTAACTGCTATTGTTTTAAGTAAATTGATTTCGTCGTTGAACTTTTCTTTCAAAAGTGGGATGGAAATAGCTCGGTGAACAGCAGAATGAAAGAAGGCCTTTTTATGCGATTCTGGATGAGTAGAAGATGCAGGAACGATCTGGTCGGTATACGTTACTTTACGAAAAAATGTTGAAAGAAATTTTATTTGTTTCTATGGTAAGCGTCAAGTCAAGGAAGTTTAATTGACGGGCCTCATTTTCAAATTCGATAATGAAAGAAATTTTCTTACTGTGGAGTAACCATCTCGAAAGGACCATTCGAGGCATGTTGACAGACTGACCTCTATTCACAAGCTCCATTCTTCTGTTAATATAATAACTGCTTTTGTCTTGCATGACACCCTTGGTACCAGAACTGATTCATCCAGAGTAGATAACAGTTATGGTAAGGCTGCTATCGATAGGCTGGTTCCATCGCTTGTCTGGCTCGGTTTCTCTGTGGAGTTTGACAACAGTGTCTTCTAGCGGCTGTTAAGTGCAGTCCCTGTTGCCAAAAATTCAGCATCTTACTGGTAAGCTGCTCCACGAAGACAATAAACTGCAGTGAAAAATGGTACGATTTGCACTAAGTTACTGTAACTGACTACTATTAATGGTGAATAAATTTCTGCAGCCATCATTGGAAAGTACGGGCGGCTCACACGATTTTATGGTAATCATTATAAAAGTACTTACTTGAAAGGGTTAACAGTGGATATTTATGATTTCTATGTCTTCTGTGGTGAAATTTGGAAGACAATGTTCAAGTTAAACTGAAAATAAAATATTTTTGCCATATACGAGTATTTCATTACACATTTTTTTAGGTGGCCAATCCATAACAATTTTCCCCAAGTACGGGAGGATCATCGCTTCAAGAAAACCGCTCGACTGAGCGTCTTGAACGGCCCTAGGAAAAGAAATGCGCGTTTTCAGCTTACAGCATTTAAACTGAGGAAGAGGTTCGGGTATGACTTATTACAGAGCGAAGAACGATGAGACCGAGTTTTTATTTTTTTTTTTAGTAGACGTCTGCTGAAAGCTCATAGGAGTGAGTCCACTGTTGGACTGCTTCAAGAGTAAGGAAGCCAGATTATGGTTTAAGATTCCGACAACGACGCGTCAATAGCGATGGAGCTTATGCAGAGAATAGACTGGGAGTGAGACGCAAACTGCCCATCCAATCTCCTTTTGAAAGGAATCATCCTTGTACTTGCTTTAACTGACAACTCAAAACCTAAATCACAACTGACGGACGAGATTTGAAAGCAGCCGACTTCTGAATGCAAATCAAAGGCCTTCACCACTGCGCAACCTCGTATCTGTAAAGTGCTACTGGGCAGAGTGTGTAACTGAAATGACGCTTTATAATAATGCATAAAGCGCACTTCGTGTAGCATTTCGCATTTAAATTTTTCAGACTTTCGAAGATTAAAATCGGTGAGTAATTTCCCGGGGCATCGTAATCTGTAAAGTGAGATTCTGTGTTTCAAAGCAGCGCTAATGCTTCCACTGTAACTCAGTGAACTGCATTTCGTTCTCGGTGGCGTGTCACGTTTGCGCGCAAAGTTCTTGCTCCAGTTTTATGTTTGCAATGACAGAATTGCTCGGTGAAGAAAACTCCTCTTCCAGTGCACAACATACGTAAGATACTGTTTGACTTTGTGCAGCCTCATCCAAGCTGATTTGGTTGTATGATGTAAAATATACATCTTCATTAATGCACCCACAATTAAGCAATCGAGATATTAAGCGATTGGATCGATAGCACTCGACTGTTGAGTCGGCATAAAATTATAACGTGTAAGTGAATTTCATGCGCGACGCGCTATTTTCAAATATTAAAGAGCAGGTTTGAAAATTAACAAAATCATAATATCGACGACAAATTGCATTGATGGAAACAGAAACTATTACATTGTGAGGCACCAGTGAAGTTTTTATCAAACATTGTGATAATCTTGCTCACATAACAGCTGTTAAGTAATTCAACTTTCATTCCATTCGGAACTGACTAAATGGTCAAAATGAGAGTTTTCTAATGGTTCAAATGGCTCTGAGCGCTATGGGACTTAACTTATGAGGTCATCAGTCCCCTAGAACTTAGAACTACTTAAACCTAACTAACCTAAGGACACCACACACATCCATGCCCGAGGCAGGATACGAACCTGCGACCGTAGCGGTCGCGCGGTTTCAGACTGTAGCGCCTAGAACCGCTCGGCCACTCCGGCCGGCAATGAGAGTGTGACGTGACCCCCACGTGAATGCATACATTTCAGCATTGATTTTGGCATGTGAGCAAACAGCCTCCACATGTCATCTTGAGATAGAAATACGTCTTGTCTAGAAGCTGATATTATACTATACGTCTTTTCATCGAATACCAGACATGCTCCATGGGTGGAGCGAACCGAGTATGCATTTCAGAAATATGTACATTTATCAATGCTTTTGTAGTGTAAACTGCAGAGTGAAGTCTTGGACAACACTGTAGGAATATGCCATTTTTATGGGTATGACAACAGTACGTTACGTCAGGAGCTCAGTTCGTCAGCGCACCTGAAGATGGCGACATGTCTGATCGCCGAAATAGTGTGCCCGTTAGACACTATGGACCGGCAGTACACCCGTGTACTGTTCGAGAAATGAGACTGATCGCTGAACACCACTGAATGTTCCAATTACTCTGGCTATATACACTGTGTCTGTTGTCTGTGCTAAAGTGTCAATGGTGCGCGACTCAGGACGGCTCAAGATCTCAACTCAGTCACCAGTAATTGGTTCCCGAAGTTTCGTGGTAACACCCAGCCTGTTATCTCTGGCCGGATTTTAGCGCTGTCGCCGTGTATTCATCAGAGAAAGTCGAACAGTGATACGATCTTCTCGTGGCGTAGCCGTTCTGAAAGAGCCCGTTCCTACTTTACTTGCTTCACTGCTGTACGGAATCTATTTTGTCACCACTTATTCCACAGTCACCGTACTACAGCCGACTCTCTGTACGATCTGTCATGTGGTACTCCCGCGTCCCCGTGACAATGTTTCCATGTTTCTCAAAATCGTAAAAACCAGGATAAGTTGCACATGCACTTGCTCTAGGCTCTCGTGTACTCACAACATTCTTTACTTGTAGGAGTGGTATCTTTTTATGTACTGAAAGTACTGTAAATAGGCTCCAACAGGATAAAATTTTAATCGAAGTACCACAGAGGCATAGATATACTGGAGTATCAGCCTGGTAGCGTTCGGTCAAGATGTTCATGGCGAATCTTTCCATTTCTATCAGTGAAGATTTTGTGATGTATGGAGGATCAATGTTGTATTTGCTTAGACGAATGTCGATGTGTCAGATCATAAGTTCTATACGGTACATTCTTACAAATTAAAGTCGTTGTTAATGTGCCAAGTAGAGGATGAGATTACTAAGTGACTGTCTCGAAACAACATCGGGTGAGGTTAAACAACGTTAAGGCAGAGTACTGGAATTGGAGACAAATGGCTTTCGAATCTCTATCCGAACTTAAAGATTTAGTTCTTTGTTGTAATTCCATCACAGTTGATTTTTATTTAGCTGGCGACTATTTTCGAACTGTCAGCTTCATTTACAAGCCTGGTCTTGCTGCAATGGCAGTGTTTGGTTAGCCGACCATGAATTCACTCATAGCTAATGTAAACGCGACACGTAGTCACATGGAATGTCAGACCGATTTCGCAGTGTAGATGTATTCGTGCAGCGCAGCTGAAATAGACTAAGGGCTAGATTTAGGTCTGTCGTGATACGAGGACTATTCGGAAAGTAAGGAAGGACAGGTCGCGAAATGGAAACCACAGTGAAAATCAAAACTGTTTTATTTGGAACAGTTCAACTTCCAGCTACTTATCTGCATAGTCACCGATCAGACTTAGACGCATATCGTAGTGTTGTTCCAACTTTCCAATACCCTCGTTATAGAAGGCAGCCGCCAGTGCTTTCCGCCGATTCTCTACGCCGGCCTACAGCTCGTTGTCTGTGCCAAAATGTCGTCTTCATAGCTAGCGGTTAATGTAAGCGGAGATTAAACTCAGAGAGAGATAATTACGGGCTGTTTTGTGGGTAATCAATCTTTCCCAATTGAAAACGATGCAGGAGCATCTTCATTGCCCCTGCAGAATGGGGCTGAGAATTGGCTCGAAGAATAAAACGCGCCACAGTTGTGTAATGTTGGCTGCATAGCTTTAGGCGAAATTTCTCACCAGGCCCTCGTACTTGGCGGCAGACACTACTGTTCTAGGTATCTTTATGTGCTCCCTGTGTGCTCAGAACTAAAAAGAACGACCTAACGCGATCGACGGGCATACTAGAGACCCTGCCCAGCACACCTTTGCAAAACTTTAAAGGATTTTTCACTGTGGTTTCCATTTCGCGACCGATCGTTCCTTATTTTCCGAATGACCATCGTACAAACTATCTGGGCAAAATACCAGAAACTGACCACTAGGTATCACAAGGCAGCCCTGTCAGTATAAAAGGAGGCGGCGTGTATTGCGTTGTCAGTAGAGACGCAGCAACATGATAATATTCAGTCAGGAGAGCTCGGCCACTGGACGTCCCCCAAGTAACAGCTCCATCAGGGACATTTCAATGGTTCTAAAGCTAGCCAGGTAGCCTGTTGATGTTGCGAATCTGAAGTGGAAACATAAAAGCACTACCACAGCTAAATCCAGACTACTCATGCCTTATGTGCTGCTGGACAGTGACGATAGAGCACTGCATAGAGCGTTTGTAAGAAACTGCCTGTAATCTAGGGAAGTAATCACTCGTGAGTTCCAAAGTGCTGCCAGCAGTCCACTTAGCGCAATGGAAGAATGCAGAACAATGGTCGAGCGGTCTCTTGTAAACGATGCATTTCTGTAGGTTCTAAGCGGTGCTTGAGGTGCTGCAAACAGCGACGCCAACGAACAGAGAATGACAGTTTCGGAGTATTGAGTCAGGCTATATCTTGCACCAATCTGTTGGAAGTGTCTTGGATTGCTGGATTCCTGCAGAACGTACCTGTCATCAAGTGTAGTGTCAGCAGTACGAACGCGGTGGTGTTACGGTATAGGGGTGTTTTTCTTGGTTAGAGTATGGGCTCCTTGATGCTCATAAGAAAACGCTAAATACGGAAGGACATGAATAGAACTGGGTGCTGGGCAAGTTAAAGGAACAGTTTGGAGACGATAACTGTCTGCATCGACACGACAATACATCGTATCATAAAGCCACCTGTGAAGCCATGATTTCTAGATAATAATATTCGTGGAATAAGCTCAGTTGCCAAAAGCCCGATCTGATTGGCTTTGGGATGAGTTAGAACGTCGACTTCACCCCAGACACCAGCATCCAACACCACTACTTTCTCTGGTATGGCTCTTGAGCAAGGGTATGCTAGCATTCCTCCACAGACACCTCACTGAAAGTGCCCCAGCAGAGTTCAAATTGTCAAAAGGCAAAGAGTGGACACTGTCTATATTAATGTCCAGCTATAGGCGACCAGATACTTTAGGTTAGATAGAGTACCTATACGGACCTCTCCTTCGAAATGGACACCAATTCCTTCCTGCTGTATCGTTGTCGACTATGTCAATAGTGATGTAATTACTGAATGTCACGCCGTAGTAGCACATAAATTAACCATGGTATGTGGAAATGTACATGGTTTGCGACGACTCCGAAGATTCGGTAAAAGAAAATGCTAACCCACAGGAGCATGTTTTGGGTTATCGAATTTTAAATGTGTGATTAACATCAAAGACAACAACGTAAATAAAATACGATCAAGCAATTTACACGGGGTGTACAAGGAGGGGTGATCAATATTCAGGGATATGACAGGAACGATCATTCGAAGCAAAAATGTCTAGAAAACCCATTAAGGAGTATGTCCGAACTCTCCATTACAATGATAAAATATTGCATTGAGTATCGAAGACAATACAGGCAACTTACGGCTATTCTTTGCGTTATGCAAGATTCTGCGGTTCTCTACGGAAATAAATAAGTGCTCAGATATCAATAGTAACAATCTGAGGGCGAAACATTGGAGCGCTATTCTAAGCACTGCTGTGAGACGAGGTTTGCGGGAGCAACATTAAGAGGTGTTGGTAGAGAGTTCGGTTGGTGATGGCCGATATTACCACACTCAAGGCCTGATTTTATTTATAAGGCCAAGAGAGATTTAGATGGCTTGAAGATGGAATTCAAGGTAAAATTCGCAAGCATAGAGTAAAGCGCAATTGAGGGTTAGACTCGTGATCATTAGTCCGAGTTTGCAATAATCCCATGTTTTGCTTGTCTGTTAAAGAAGCCTCCTAATCCTCCAAATAATAATTATTATTCTCCACATCTCATTCATAAATATTCTGTAGTTATTAAATGTTAATGAAACTTTGAAATTGAAATAATTTGTTAATCTGCCACTCAGCCGTTATTGATACTTATAAGGTCATTGTCAGGCATTTCGCCGTTATTAATACTTGTCACAACTGTTGTTGGTCATGATGATTTCTGAAGTTTTGAAATAGACTTAATGTTTTTAAATAGACTTATTTTATGAATTCCCTTCTTACGAGTTGTTCAGTAATTAATAGTACCCAACCAAACTCCTTTTTATTAAACATATTCTTAGTAACAATAATCTTTACCCGCTGCTGCTGCGAATTGCTGTAAACCACTTGGAAAAAAGCAGTCATCTGAAGTGCCAAACTTAGGGCCAAAACAGACACACTGATACACCAACAAGTTACGTATTCTAATCCAGTAAATTCCGTTGCACAAGCAAGATTCGGTATCATTTCTAAATTCTTATTCAAATACGCAGTCAGATAGCTCAGGTATTCATTGTTACAGGTTCATTTGTTCCTGTCGTTGTTCACATTCAAATACGCAGTCAGATAGCTTATCCAAATGCTAATTTTAAGTTTTTCATGTAACGATCTGTTGAGGGCTTAAATGACAGTAAAACTGACACTCATACAGCACGCACACGGTGTTGTGCAGGTTAGATTCCGATTACTAATAGCTCAGGTTGGTTATCGAGTCCATTTTCACACACGAACATAGGCTTTATTTGTTGTGGGTTCGTTACAATATGGCCTCTAAGATTCATACCTTAAGAGCTATGAACACTTCTGTGTCTTTGATACTATGACAGAAATCTCTTCTACTGCACGGGGACTCGGTGTTTGAGTTGTCCTCATCATTTCATCGTCATCATCATTCGTGACAGTGACTAGATTGGACTGTGAAAAAATTTGGACTGTGTAAAAACTGGGACTTAGTACGGGCGCTGATGACCGTGCAGTTGAGCGCCCCACAAACCGAACATCATCATGTTCTTCTACTGCAAACTCTTTGATTTCCATATTTTTCAATGGCAGTATGAAATAAACAAGGAAAAATGCCCAGTAAATGTGGTTTCTAAAGCGCATTCCGTAAGAGCTACTAGCACTCGTCCGTCTTCCCTACTGTGAAACCTATATTTTCTACAGAACAACAACTTGTATTTTTTAAAGTATGTATTTTGGGGTCTGTGTTTACTGGACATTTCCGTCTTGTCTTCGTCGAACTTGCAAAATATGGAGAGCAAAGAGCTTGCAGTAAAATATGGTTCAAATGGCTCTGAGCACTATGGGACTTAACAGCTATGGTCATCAGTCCCCTAGAACTTAGAACTACTTAAACCTAACTAACCTAAGGACATCACACAACACCCAGTCATCACGAGGCAGAGAAAATTCCTGACCCCGCCGGGAATCGAACCCGGGAACCCGGGCGTGGGAAGCGAGAACGCTACCGCACGACCACGAGCTGCTGACTTACACTAGAAGAGATTTTTTTCATAGCATCGAAGACCAATAAGTGCGCATAGCTCCTACGCTATGCATTTTACAGGGCATGAAGACTAGACCCTTTTTCTTCCAATGATCGTTTCTCTCGTATCCCTAAGTACTGACTATACGTCCTGGGACACTCTGTACAATAGGCAGTGCTTTTCTATGACTACGTTTCCATAAGTACGATGTTTCATTGTTATGTGTGCCAGCATGGTTTGCTTATGAAGTCGCATTGTTTCTGTGGAGAAAATTGCTGTGTGTTAAAGTCTATAATTTTGTTCGTTATATCGAAAATTTGAAAACAAAATAATTTGTAACTTATGCTTGGTGAATATATACGTGCCAATTTCTGGCACTAAACAAAAACAATGACAGCGCTTCCACTTCGACAGAGCTATGTTTATCCTGGAATCAAAGATGATTGTACCGTTGAGATAATAAACCTGAACACGCGTATTATTATACTTGAACTAACGAAGCCAGCAATGGTTCGAAATTGCTAAATTTGTATGGAAATTGGATATATATCCTCCTTCATTTCTTCCCCCCGTCTCTCTGTCCACGTCCTCGTCCCTTCTGTACTCCTTTCCTGCCCCATCACTGTCCATCACCTCCTCTCTCCTCTGTTCTCGAGCCTTATTCACTGTTTCTGTGAACGAAGGCTTTATTGGAAACAGAAGTCGCTTAAAATGAATGGGTAACTCGATTGGGATCATCGGTATACGGAGTACAACAATTTTTTTCAACTGCTGTATTTGAGGATAGTAACTTCAATGACAGTACTTCACATAGTTTTGATCTGTAAGATTTTCGAACGATTCGGATTATGCCATAGTATTCTAAAACTCCCCCCATGAACCATGGACCTTGCCGTTGGTGGAGAGGCTTGCGTGCCTCAACGATACAGATAGCCGTACCGTAGGTGCAACCACAACGGAGGGGTATCTGTTGAGAGGCCAGACAAACATGTGGTTCCTGAAGAGGGGCAGCTTTTTCAGTAGTTGCAGGGGCAACAGTCTGGATGATTGACTGATCTGGCCTTGTAACATTAACCAAAACGGCCCTGCTGTTGTGGTACTGCGAACGGCTGAAAGCAAGGGGAAACTACAGCCGTAATTTTTCCCGAGGGCATGCAGCTTTACTGTATGGTTAAATGATGATGGCGTTCTCTTGGGTAAAATATTCCAGAGGTAAAATAGTCCCCCATTCGGATCTCCGGGCGGGGACTACTCAGGAGGACGTCGTTATCAGACGAAAAATAGAGCTGCATCAAACCAGTCTCAGGACTGAAGACCACAACAACAACAACATTCTAAAACTAAGTTAATGCGCCATATATACACACTTCCTGTTTTCTGTAAAACCGACAGCCGGGAACAAAACAAAACAATACATTGTTGAGTACACAACTTTTGTTTGCAAATGTATGGAAGTAGAAAGAATATACATGTGAGAAACAATTTGTCTAATGTTTTTTATGCCTTGATACCGCAATTCAAACTGACTGCAGAAAAAAATAAAAGCGCAGATTTTTTCAGCACACCACACCGACTTTCTCACAGTCGGTTTTAACAGGAAACCTGTACATTATCGTTTAAAAAAATGTATGGTCTATGTCTATCGGAATGTACGTTAGTGTACCACATCGAAATTAGAAGCAGGATTAGAACCTTCTGAGAGCTTTCGTATCAACGCTTTACTTTGTGTGTGTGTGTGTGTGTGTGTGGAAGTTTCGAGTAAAATTAGAGGTAAATCGGTCCAGAACGTTCCGAAATTTTTAGTAACAGCGTTTCCCATCCACATGTTGCATATTTATTTGTGGATTATATATATTAAAAACATAATGCCTGTGTCTGTCCAAATGCATGTAAGAAACTAAAATAAATCTGTCAGAAACCTTTCGAGATTTTGGTAACTACGTTCCCTCTTTACAAATCACATATAACTGTATATGTCACATACATTAAAAATGTATAACCAATGTCCGTCCGAATATTCCTTAGAATATCGTGTAGAACTTTGAAATAAATTGCAGAACGTTTCGAGACTTTTTATAACAACAGTTCCGCTTTACATACATATTACATATATATTTATAAATTGTATATCAAATAAATTAAAATATGTAGACCATGTCTGTGCGAATTTTTATTAGAGTATCGTGCAAAAATCTGAAGTATGTTGGTCAACTACATTTGGAGATATATGATAACAACTTTCAACAACGACTTGTCTTGGTATAGCAGTATAGGTTACATTAAGAGAACTATGAATACAGAATGAGTGTCTTTCTTAGAAAAGGGATATTAGGGTGTAATATTTCACCATCGATGGGCAGATGGAGGAAATGGCGAAGGGTGATGGAAGGAAATCAGCATTTGCCGTAAGCGATTTGTGAAAAAGCACGGAAAATCTGAATCTTAACGAGCAGGGGGGGGGGGGGGGGGAGGGGGGGGGGGCTCGAACCGCCTCCTCCAGAAAGCGAGTCCTGTGACGTAGGACTGCACCACCTAGCGTGTTGTTTTTGTTACAAACGTCCCGTGTTAACACCTGAACTCATATCTGGCTACCATTTATTAAGGAAAAGCTCGTGACATACCCAGACACAAGCGGTTTTTAATGGCACATGCATTATAAGATGGAGGTTTTTATAACCCTTTTTTACTTTCCAGCGTTAGTGAATACGCGACATACCTGAAACACTGTTATACAAACAAACCACCACGGATCGCCAATTACCCGTCCCTCATCAGATGCTAATATAATTTTTAATTACCTGATGACACGTCACATTCGACAAGAACAGAACTACAGGTCTACGTTACTGTTGCATAGAATATAATGAAATTTACGGGATAAATTACATACTTGAAATTTAATGAACGCTTATACTATTTCAATATAAATTTTATAGAATTCTTTAAGTGGATTTTTCTCGAGTATTCCATTTTTCATTTGTGTCACTGTTCTTGATGGAGGTTGAAAGCAGCACTCGGAACCATCATCAACACAAAGCGCTGTGGATACCGTATACTTTGCGTTGTCGATGTTACGGAGTGGTGCTTTAAACCACTGACGCGTTGAAATCTGAGGGCACTCGACTTAGAAGAGCGGAAGTAGAAGTCAATAAAGTAACAGGTGAGATGTGGTGATTTATCTGAACAATAACTACAACAGTCGTTGTGTCCCCTGCAAGCGATGTACACGATTGCTACATGTGAAGCGTTCAATACGTAATGCAATGCACGTTTTTCCTTGGCCATTTGCGTTAAAAATTGCAGAGTTTGTTATGGGACATCGTGTAATATTCCAGCTTCAGCCTCTATAGTTTCACGAAATTTGGCGGCGCTATATGTAGCCTTGAAAATGGCGTCTGGAACACAGCTGCGTTCCAAGCGAAACTTCCCCTTTTGTATGTAAAGAATGACTAAAATTTCTACATTGATTTTCAAACTCCAAGGTGAAACTGAACGTACTGAGACTGTTTTCTCTTAACTTATTCTAATTCAGTAAACTGACACACAATATTTTAGCGCAACGCAATCTGACTTTCAATAATCCCTACAAAAGAATAACCCTGACTAACATAACGTATGCCCTTCATGTATCACTTACTTCACAAAAATCTTCGTTATTCGAACTACTGCAATACAGCTAGCGCCAATACTGCCAGCTAAATACAAGATTCTAACTACTGAAGGCACTGACTACTGACAGGCATATAGTTAGCAAATGAAAGATTTCGATAGAGAACAATCAATGCATTTACCTTAATAGTGTTCAAAAGTCAACAGATTTCCTTTTTCTGACGAACACGCGTCCAGATCGTCCGCTCATATTAACATCTCAGAACTCTGGCATCTCTCTCCCCACATCCACCACTGCTGGCGGCTCACCTCCAGCTGCCCAACGCTACGGGCTGTTCACATCCAACTGCTCAACACACTGGCGAAAAACTTCCAGCAACGAGTCCAACCAGCCACAGACTCCACACAGCGCAGTCAGGGATTTTAATACAGAGCGCTATGTGGCGTTACCAACATAAAAACCTAAACAGCCTACTTACACAAGCAGAGAGCTGTCACTGAGACACAGACTCCAAAAAGCGCAGTCAGGGATTTTAATACAGAGCGCTACGTGGCGATACCAACATAAAAACCTAAACAGCCTACTTACACAAGCAGAAAGCTGTCACTGAGTTTCTTTTGGTGGAAAACCAGAGCGTCGCAGGCATTCATAGCCGCTTGCAGAATGGCTAAGGAGACCTGGCACTGAAGAAAAGTGAAGTGTCTCATCACGGCTACAAGATTGCGCAACCATGTCCGATTCCTGCTTGCCGGCCGACTGCACACAGCAGTTGCTTCTACAATGTTTGAACGTGCGGGCACTCTGATTCGAGGCTATTGACGGATCGAAATCAAACAAGCCGTTTCACAGTTGGGCTGGGACTCTGAAGGCGCTATTCTGTTTGATGTCCTCCCTCACGGTGGAACTTGAGATGTACTGTGTGGCGTCTTTTGTCATCGTCCAGCGCCGTGACTCGCGCGGGTGTTTGAAAGTGCAGTACCGCGAAATTTTCCCGCTGGATGCCAGAGACGCTATACACAAGCGACATTTGTTCTGTGATTTACTCTTTGATTGTTGATTTCTGTTCCACGTTCTACTCCTTGGCGAAAGCGTGAATCGAAGTGTGTTCGATACGGAATAATTTACCGTACTGAACTTTTCTCACGCCTTCGCACGAGTTATCGGTTGCAGTGGATTACTGTCTGTTCCGACCGCAGGGTTTCGTTAATAAATTATTACATCAAGCTGAGACAAGCCTACTTCCCTTATTCAGCCTACAAGCACACGCAGATGTTAAACCGTCGATCGCGGTAATTCAAACATGTACCGACATATTACCTACCCTCAGAAAATTGAAGAAACGACTTCAGCGTGTTCGTTGTCTCAGAAATGGAGACCATTTTTTCCTCTCCATGACAACACAACGCCTTACACAAGCCTGCACATCCGACAGGAGCTCACAAAATTTCTTCCGAATGTTCTTCGTCGTTCAGTCAATAGCGTGGATCTCGCACCTTCCAACTTCCATCTGTTTGGCCCAATGAAGGAAGCACTGCGCGTGAAGCAGTGCGTGGCTGATTGGGAGGTTACTGACGCAGCTAGATGTTGCCTCCGACGGGCCGTCGCATTGAACGGAGATTATTTGCAGCACTGATCGGAGATTATTCGCAGCCAAAATAGTCGGGAATAATTTGTTTAATCGGAATCCTGAATAAAAGCAACATGCTGTAAGCGTATTGTCATATCGCTGGCTTAGTTGTGGAGTATCTTTGCGGGCAGCCGCGTCTGTAGTGAGTCGAGCTCGGGACACGGTACTGTTATGTTGTGTAGTGTGTTGCTCTGCATGTGAGAGGCTTTTTTAGTATCCAGGTTGAAGTGTTGCTGCAAGTGCTGTTACAGTAAAGTGATGAAATATGGAAGTGATTCAGAGGAAAGTGTGTCAAGAAGTAACGAAAAAATTAGCAGTGCCGTCGATAACGTATTTATGTATCCTCTCGTTGCGTGTCGCACAGCATCGATCATCCGCTCCGCATTCGGTCTCCCAGAATGAACCAATGTGAATCAGTAAAAATTAGTTACCATAAAAGAGTGCAGTCTTGTAGAGAGCGAGATGACCGTGCGTTCGGTCATCGCGTTCCGTTTTTATCAACAATCAGCCGCGCCGCGACGGTTATGCACACGCTCGTACAAGTGTGAACTGAGAACTGAAAAATTAACTCTACGAACAGTGTTATATCATTACTAGTGTCAAAGAGGACTATTACCACACATCTGTATGTGTGACGAGCGTAAGAAGTTCCGTTCGATCATTCGGCTTCCGCATCATCAACAACCACCCGCGTCGTGTCGGTTACGCGTACGTTCGTCTGAATGATATTGTGAGCAGATAAACATCAAGACTGTTGATTGGTATAAACATTTACGATTTAGAGTGTAAACAGTCCAACCTGTGGTTTCCATATCGTCTCAGAATATAGATGTTCATACCAGCCATGGGACAGTGTTGTGTTTTAACGTTGAGTGGCTCCCCTTAACCCGCCTGCATATTTCGATAGATAATTTCAGGCAAGCCAACAGCAGTGTGGAGCAGAACAGAAAGACCGCTGCGGGATTATCAGGTACGTGGTGTGGACAGGGCGCATGGTCAAGAAAAGCAGAAACGGTAACAGTTTATGGTACCCCACTCCATTTGAACTCCCGGGCGTGTTACAATGCTTTCTCAAGAAAATGTGTTGCATTACTTACTGAACGTCCCTCGTATCTACTGGTAGATCGGCAGAGGTGAACGTAGTAGGCTATCTTTGTGGGCGCCATAGCGTTCGTCGGCCGCTATCCAGTGCAGGCTGTTTGCCGCCCACTTGCCGGGGTTAGGTCAGATGCGCTTCTCGGCCTGCTTTGATGTCGCCGCACACAACATGCACGGCACAGTAATTAGCCACGACTGAGTCCTGCTCGAGGCGCGGGTACCACCAACTGGACCGCCGCCCGCTGCTTAATAACAGGCCACCCCCGTACCAGTGCAGAGTCGGGAAAAGCCAGCCCTCGTTGCCGCTAATTATCTCGACTGGCGTGGGAAAAGCGCTCCACAGCCGAGGACCACTCGGCCCGCAGTGTCGAAACGCAGTGGAACTTATCCTGATAATTTTCACGATTGACATTAAGTGGCTTCCAGAAACACTCAACCTATGGTACATAACATTTCTATCCTTGTGGTTGTATAGCTAGCAAAGAAGTAGTTTTTGTGAATCTCCAAATTAAAATGAGGTGCTCCAGAAGATACCAGAATATGCGACCATTAACGTACAGTTCATTGTGCACCCCATCGAGAACAGTGACACAACTGAAAATTGCTATACTCGAGAAAAATCCACTTAAAGGATTCCATAAAATTTATATTGAAATAGTACAAGCGTTCATTAAATTTCAAGTATGTAATTTTGCCAGTAAATTTCATTGTATTCTATGCAACAGTAACATGGACATGTAGTTCTGTTCTCGTCGAATGTCATGAGTCGTCAGGTAATTAAAAATTAATTGTTTGACTGTCATGCAAAATGATGGTCAGGTCCTGCAGAAAGCGACATCACTTCTGTCTCTAAGCTGGTCGTAGGTTATGTTCCAAAAACGAACAGCATAGAGAAAGAAGTGGTTACACTTTCTGCAGGACCTGATCATCATTTTGCAGGACAATGCTTAAGCACATACATTGCAAGCTGTCACTGATTTGTTTGGCTGATGGGGCTGCTAAGTGCTATACCACCTACTACACTCCCCTGACTTAAGTGAGTTGAACTCCATTTCTAATCTGAAGGAAACACTTCACGGCAGTCGCTTCAGAACTGCTACAAATTCGTCGGGCAATAGACCACACCGCTCAAACTGTCAACACAACTGGCACTGCTAAGAGTATCCTACGACTTCCACATCCCTGGCAAAGGGTTATACACAATGCTGGTGACTACTTTGAAACACTTATCTATTTTATACGATCTGCAAATAAATAGTTGCCACTATTAAAGGTCCAACCCTCGTATAAACATGATTCTCAGGGAGAACATTTTCAATTAAATACCCTATCAATTCTGGGAATAATTCTCGCTTTATCATTACTTGCACGAAATTTGACATTATGTCACTGACACGTCGCCTTCTGGAAGAACATTACTAGATGACAGAATTCGCAACAGTGTTTGTTTCCCAGCCTCTGCATACAGTAACAACGGCTGCTGATGGCATGATCAAGCCACCATTAACTTTTCCTCTTCACAAATTTGAGTACTGCAAATTTTCTACACTACAACTATATGTGCAAGTGCTGCAGTTTAACTTGTTCGCCACATGTTTGACAACAAATCCTGCAATGGAAACAACCATACTACTCAGTATATTCTGTTAGGTTCTGGGGTAATATGACATAATCGTCATCATACAAAGCCTCCACATTTCCTTCTGTTATTACAAAAATCTACTGGATCATGTGAAAAAGATTTGTTTTTCCCAGTCCAAGGCAGGAGCCATGTGTTATCCTTAACCTGATTACTAGCACTTGCTTTATGTTTGACCTCATTTGAAAGAAGAAAATGCCTGAAGGCTGCCTCTGAAATGGAGGTAAGATGGATTATTATTCCAACCTAATCTACACCTAACTAAAGCCGGCCGCGGTGCCCGAGCGGTTCTAAGCACTTCAGGCCGGAACCGCACGACTGCTACGGTCGCAGATTCGAATCCTCCCTCGGACATGGATATGTGTGATGTCCTTAGGTTAGTCTAGTTTAAGTAGTTCTAAGATCTAGGGGACTGATGACCTCAGATTTTAAGTCCAATAGTGCTCAGAGCCATTTGAACCATTTGAACCTAACTAAAGAAAAATACATTTCCAGGTAATCATGTTTTCATTACATCACTGTCAATCATCTAAAAGTTTCACATTGTGCTAAAATCCCTAGTATTGCTGTTTTTCTGTTATCTGAGTACAAAAGCATCCCATTTGAATCCTTGAGGGGTGTTAAATAACATGCTACTCTCTCAACAAAAGGTTCCGAAATACATTTATTGGCATGATGTATAGGTGATCTGTGTCCCTTAGCCAAAGGATTTCTGGAGCTGCAAAAATAACTGTTCAGAAATAAGACCGAGGTCTGCATCTCCTTCAGCCTCCTGAAATTCTTGAAATTTCATATCACAACATAAACATAGTACTGTAGGTCACAACTAGGTGAAGCATTTAAAACATGAACTGTTAACTTTACTTTTATAATGGATATATGAATAAAAATAATATATAAACGGGATGAGAGAAATGAGGCTTCATGTTGTCAACTGCAATAGTTGCACCTACCTCCTTGGCCATTTCAATATTTGTTCAAAGTCCGTCACATTTAGGTCATGTAACACTGTAATGGCCATTTCAATAATGATTTTGTTTCTCGCAGTCAGAAATACCGTCAGGCACGAAATACAAACTAAGGGTTTTCCAGTAGTCATTGACTCGTACTGCCATAATAACCAAAGCCTCTTCCTCGCTTTCTTATGTAACAGGAACACACCTAATATTAACGTAGCCCGCAAATTTATTTACGTACCACTTAATACACTTATTCTTTTTCATTTTATCAAAATCTAATGCACAAAATAAGTCACGGGATTATTTCGCAACTCTTGCTTTTACGATTTTTAAGGTTTCTGTCGTAAATCCTGTCAAACCACCAACACAATTGTACATTCTACGTAATGTACTTTCATGTGGTAATGATAAATTAAATGTACTGCGAACATAGCTGTAGGCAGCTGCAGCATAAAAGATTGAAGTTATAGCAACAGCTTTTAACCTTTCAGAATACTGTTGTGCTCTGTTTTGGCTACGATCTCATATTTCCCACAACATTTCACTATGAGTGACGTTAATTAGAGAGATTATTTTATCGTTAACTAAGTTTTTCGCTTTCACTTGTCCTAAAATATTTGCTAAGTAACATGTCTTTTGTGCGGCTCTCGCACTTGTTACTGGCTGTCTTTAACTTCTTATTATAATGTACAGTTTTGTACATCTTCCTTTCCACAATTCGATCGTACATTTTCCTCAAATTCGTTGGAGTTGACGGAAATGAATAATTGTGGACTTCGGTGTAAACAGAAAGAAGAATTTCGTTTCTGCACACATATTGGACAGCCTCGATTTTTTTCTTGTCTTTCGTGGTTTTCTTTCCGTAACGACCTAGGAAAGATACAATCATAGAATTATATCTGGGCCTATCCACAATTCAGTACCTATTTCTACATATATTACGCGAATCCTACGATACTGTACGGTATTCAGATGAGGTGGAAAGGCAGATAATGTGGATATAGAATTGTCCTTTAATTGTCTTCCATTCACATAATTTTCAAGATAGCAACTCTCTTCAAAACAATCGGTGCACAGTAAATAATTTGCTGTGGTTCGAAAGTTTTCTTTGCGAGTCGCAACTGCCCATTTCTGATTGAGTGAATAATCACAAAGAGGAAACCTAAACAAATACGAAGATTTTTACAATATCAGATGTTTAAGGTAGAATTATTAGTTTTCAGGAAAAGTTTTATGCATAAATAATGTCACAAAGGAAGCAATAAACAGGAATGACTAACCTGTGGAATGTAACATTCTTTCCATCTTCGTTTTTTCTTCCACTCTTGTTATTGAAATTGAAAGTAGCCCACGAACGAACCATGTTTACGCACTATTGGTCTGCAAATGACGGCTCCCTTTCTGTTCAATGTGGCAGCGCTACACTAGCACCAACGAGCGGTCTAGATATTTTTAATAAGTCTGTGGTTTCACCTCTCCTGATGCAAGCTTTTCGATGTAACACAACCTCAGCGGCTTGTGCGTCAATTTCGCTCCTTTTATATTCAAGTAGTTTTCCAACTGATCTCACAAGGCTGGTGGACCTTCATCCAGACGTTCCCACGAAAAGAAAAATTTGAGGAGGTCACTGAGACTCAAACCCAAATTTTGCTATTACTAGCTAAAAACGTTAACCTCTAGACCACACAGTCAGTTTGCTGTTACTGCTGTGTCATTAAATTCTACCGTCCTGGCAGACTACAAAGGCCACGTATCACACCAAAAATATGTGTGTTCGCTATGGAGGAGAGCTACTTCGATGTATGAGGAAAGTGAGAACATACTGCATAATAAAATCAGTCAGCTTAGATTTAAACAATGAGAATTACGATCCGTGACTGAAGCAGCAGACGACGAATCAGCAGGCACAGCTGTGTTAAACAATGATATCACAAGGAAAAATTTTTTTTTATAGATACTGCCAGTGGAGGGTCTTGAGCAGCCGAGGTGATGTATACTGTACATCCTGCTTTTGTTCTTGCTCTGAATGGACGTTTCATTCAGTGGTGCACACAGGTGCGCAGCGTGTGACAGTGCTCCACCTGTAAGAGGGCTCACACAAAGACAGCAGGTTTCAGGCGTAGGGGAGGCCAGCGTCGACTGCTTGGAGCAAAGCAAAGACTATCCCTGTGCTGTCTAACGGGACAGCACAGAGTGTCAGCTGGACTGCAGCAGCAATCCCAGCAGACTGACGGCACATGCCTGGCCTGAATGAATGAAACTTCCTTTGTCTGCTTCGGCACAGCAGGTGGCCGACTCACTGCAGTGGCAGAATGGAGGCGCACGTACTTCGACTGCTTTGAAAATCTTCTCAAGCGATTTTCTGGAAACTGCTTGGTGAAAAATTTTGATTCCTTCGTTACTTACAATGCGATACAGCCGCTTTACGACTGGCTGTCTACCTTCCCTTTTATGGTCACGTCTATGGTGATACTTCGAAATTATGTAACTCACTGCACGAAATTCGAATAATTAGAAATCAAAATTAAGAGTCACTATGAATTTACTATTGGTACGTATTAGGTCATATAACCTGCTTATGAAACATAGCTAATATCTTTAATTACTATCTAAACATACTAGGAGACCTGTGTGTGTCACTATTTCTGGAAAATGGATTTTATGTAGCTCACTTACTTGTCCCCATGTCGACTATAGCACAGAGTAACTAAATTACTCAAAAAATCTATCATATTTCATGAGGAGATCAAGATATCAAAATGCGTTTTTTAGCATTTGAGCATACTATAGAAAGAGTATTTTGGAATATGGTTAATATACAAAACTTTTGTTATGATTTTTCAATAGACTAATGTATGTTTAAGAACTATCAATAGCTGCTGAAGGGACAAATTGAGTGGGTGTCCAACAACATATGTCAAGAGATTACACATTGATTTTTATACTCAGGATGGGCTAATTATTCAGCAATTGTCCTCAGTTGCTTGTTTAATAACAGACTGTGATTTAGAGTTCTTTTGCAGTTGCAACTATGTTAATGAGTTACTGAACTTAAGTTCTATAGAATATGAAGCCAAATTTTACATGGTAACAAGAAAGACCTCGACATTGGTAACATCTCTCTCAAGAACACAAATTTAACAAACCATGCGAAAGTAAGTTTGATTTCTGATTCAGTTTTGGAAGATTCATGTAATCCAGTGTATTTTTGTCAGTGAACAACTGGGATTAAACGCACCAAAGGGTTTTCTTTCTGCTCCTGAATCATCTGTAAAACACGAAAAAAATCCACAGCAAACTACGTATGAGCTTTTTGTTCCTATCTCTTTGCCGTGAGAAGGGGCTGAACTTAACGACTTCAAATACTTCACAGTTCATCACAGATACTGGGTCCCTGGGTCGAGACCAACTGCGTGCTTACCATCTTCACAGGTACACTTGATAATTACAGAAAGCCGAAACCAGATCGTCTTGTAACTTGTATCGCTACGAGTAAATAAGCAAAAAACTTGTGCTTAAAATATGTCGTTCTTCCACATCATGCAAGCCGCGGGCCTATTGCAAAGAAAACACTAATAACGTGTGAAAATATCATCATGTTGTCTTACACATATAAGCGCCTACAGCCACAAGTAGGTATGACATGAGGATTTTTAATTCCGTGTATTTATGGTCAAACAACAGGTGTAAGAACAACAGCAATTACATAAACATAATATTCACTGACGAGTAAACCAGAAGTTTTAAACTTCGGTACATGTGGATTTAAGTCGTTTTTAGAATCTACGCAATTTCAACCCTTTAGGAATATGATTTTTTACGTCTGACTAGCAACAGATTGTAATTATATAGATTTTTTAAC
Source organism: Schistocerca americana (assembly GCF_021461395.2). Taxonomy (NCBI): domain Eukaryota; kingdom Metazoa; phylum Arthropoda; class Insecta; order Orthoptera; family Acrididae; genus Schistocerca; species Schistocerca americana. The sequence continues at coordinate 808,439,667 of NC_060119.1, forward strand.
AATGTTTTCGTATGGAAACCCCTCTGAGATATGTAGAGCTTTTGCTGACCCAATGATTCGAAATGGACAGCTGACAGTGTTCCTGATTGTAATAAAATTTTCCTTTCCGTATCTGCTATTAATGATTCCTATTTCTTGCACCTTATGTATCAGTCCTTTTGCTCTTCTGGCTAATGGTGGCTAATGGCCTTCAGGAGTACTGCCCGTTGCCCAAATTTGTTCCACTCGTTCGGTATTCCTCAGCCGTATTGTAGGTCCATAATTGAAGACAGGTCGTAGAGTAGCCGTGGGTTTAATCGACAGGAAAGGAACTCTTGAGCACGTTTGACATTGCTTGCAATGAGAGCTATTTTTATCTTCCGTCAACGATCAATTCAAAGTACTTAAGTTTACTTGCAGATCTAAAGATACTTTCCAGCAGATAGATTTCGTGTCTCCCTGGTTTTTTTTTCCTGATACGTGTGTCGTACTAATGCTCTACGTAACTGTTACTGGCATTTTTTTTATTATTTGACCTTATCTGGTGGCCTTAGACACACCTCTAGTCTGCTTGGCGTTATCTTGTAGATCAGAGACACGTTACAGGACTGCTATAAACTACCACCATACCGAAATATTTACTGCTCAAGAAATATGGAGTAAGACGATTATGTTAAAATGGTAGGCGACGCTAAAATGGTTCTCTTTCATTTGCATTATACAAGTACAACCTGAGACGAACAATCCCGCTCAGTCCGGAACCGCGAGACTGCTACGGTCGCAGGTTCGAATCCTGCCTCGGGCATGGGTGTGTGTGATGTCCTTAGGTTAGTTAGGTTTAAGTAGTTCTAAGTTCTAGGGGACTGATAACCACAGATGTTAAGTCCCATAGTGCTCAGAGCCATTTGAACGAACAATCCCGGAAGCTGAAGTGTTTGTACGAGGGGTGTTTAATAAGAATGCAAGACGTTTTTTTCTCGGCCAGTTTTGGTTGAGAAAATGAGGAATTTGCCGTAGGACATCGTGGAACTTCTGTTACAGAAGTGCATTCCAAGCTGAGAGCCATCACTGAGTTTCTCTTAGCGGAAAAACAGAGCTTCACAGATATTCTTATGCGCTTGCAGAATATCTACGGAAACCGGACAGTGAACAAAAGCACAGTGAGTCGTTGTGCGAGGCGTCTGGCGGCGCAACAAGGTCGCACAGACCTGTCCCATCTTCCTCGCGCTCGCCATTGGCACACAGCTTCGACGCCTGCAATGTTGGAACCTGCTGACACTCTCACTCGAAATGATCGACGGATCGCAAACACACGCCTCGTTGCTGACACACTCGTCCACCAGCTGCAGCCCTCAAAGGCGTGCGCCTGCTGGTCTCCTCGCAGCCTAATGGAAGACCATAAACAATGGAGGATGTACTCTGTGGGGAGCGGTAAATGGATGATGGGGAGGTTATTGATGAAGCAAGACGTTGGCTCCGATGTCGATCATTAGAGTGGTACCATGCTAGTATACAGGCCCTGCCAGTAAGGTGGCATTAAGTCCGTCCAACTGCAAGGGCAATGCGTTCAAAAGTAGTTTTTTGTAGCTTTGTAGCTTTCAGAAAAAAATGTTGCATTACTTAATGACTGCCCCTCGTACTACATACCAGCAATGGTGTTACTGCACTACGTTGCGACTGCTGCAGCAGCACAAGGAGACTTGGGACAAACAGCGCATTACTGGTTGTAGTTTCCTTGCGACGGAAAGTGTATAAACGAAATGCCCGTACTGGATAGGCTGACGTCCCCCACTTCCAGCAGGTGGCAGCGAGGCTTGCCTCTGCGACAAATCTGTGTTTAGGCGCTGAAAGAGCCGCAGGCCGCAGTGGATTACGGCGGTGTTGTATGGAGTGGAGCCGGGTGGAGTGCAGTGAAGCCGCGGCCGCGACTGAGTGGTCCTCCGCCGCGCAGCGCCGCGGCTTTTGTCTTTGACGTCCGCGACTGCATTACAGCCGCTTTGTGCCGGCACTGCCGGCTTTACTCTGCCTTGAGATGCGCCCCAGGAGGCGGCCTTGTTAAAACGGCGCTGCCTCCGGGTACAAATAAATACAAATGCCGCCGACGTGCACAGAGCCGCCTGACGAAAGAAGCGAAAGTCCGCGTTTTTGCATCTCTAGAGCGTACCGCTCGGGATGTAGCTTCGGGTCGCAGATTGCGCCACAGCGAGACAACACGAGTCTTTCGCAATGGCAGTTGCAGCGCCACTATTTGTATTAAAAATAAACTATTCCAGGCTGCTTTAATAACATGTGAACGATTTTCTGTTCAACCTTGAGAAACTCTGAACTACACATCACCATTTATGAAGCAGAAGCAGAAATAACTTCCTGTTCCCACATCAACAACCATAAACCTCTCCGTTACAGAAACAATTCAGTTCCAGCCTATTCGCAACTGACCATCACCTACTTAATGGTGCTCTGCTATACGACAAAAATATAAGGGGTAGTCAAATGGAAATGAGACAGATTTAAAAAAAGGAAGCTGTTTATTATTTCAAAAGATATCTCCGTAAGTGTTAAAACATTTATCCCATTGTAAAACAGCTCGGTCAATGACTTCACGGACATATATTTGTGGTGGCCTACGGGGATCAAATCACCGAGTGAGGTGGCGCAGTGGTTAGCACACTGCACTCGCATTCAGGGGGACGACAGTTCAATCCCGCGTCCGGCCATCCTGATTTAGGTTTTCCGTGATTTCCCTAAATCGCTGCAGGCAAATGCTGGGATGGTTCCTTCGAAAGGGCACGGTCGACTTTATTCCCCATCCTTCCCTAATTCGATGACACCGATGACCTCGCAGTTTGGTCTCTTCCCCCAAATAGCCTAACCCAACCCCTAATCAAACCAGCGACCATGATAGTCTTTCTTAAGGGCACTAAAAATATAGAAATCACGCAGGGAGAGATAGGAATTATTTTCGGGATGTTTAACGGCTTCCTAGAGAAACATCTGAAGCCTAACCGAAACAACCTTGCGGCATGGGACGCCCACATGTTCCCAAGTTTGTTCTGTCTATGCTGTAGAAGTTTTGCTGCGAAGCTCTTACACAACCTCCTTCCAGTCTTCTGTGTGTGTAGTCATCCGAACGCTGTCTCCGGGCCATTTTGTAGTGGACAACATCGCCAGCAACTGCTCTCTGATTGAAACAAACTGTCCTTTTCCATTTCTTCAACTGTCTCCTGTTGCATGGATCCACACACATGTTGCCAAGGTTGGTTTGGATACGCTGCAGAAGAAATTTCACTGGGAGGTCCTTACACATCCTCCCTAGAATCTCGATCTCTCCGTGTGCTATTTCCGTATTTTCGGAGCCTAGAAGAAAGACATTCGTGACCGTCGATTTGCTTCGGACGAAGAGGTGCTAGCCTGGGTACAATCATGGTTCCATAGCCAACCGCAAACATTATCCCATGAAGGGTATTGGCCAAGCTGCCTAATAAAGGGATAAATGTGCTAATAATTGTGGCGTATATTTTTGAAATAACGAACAGTTCTCTTACTTTTTCCATCTGCCTCGTTTTCATTTGGCTGCCCATTATAGTACTGAACTCTCTTTGTATTGAGTATTCTCAGATTTCGTGCTACAAATTTTTGCTGAGATTCTGCCTGCATGTTCTGGATAGTGTAATAGTACATTAACCTGCAAAACTTAAGGACGAGATAGATAAAATACAATAACATATGGCGGAAATTTCTTAAAGTGGGGCAGCAAGCTGCCAGACATCTCCCACATGAGCACAGAAAGCTGGACGTCACATGGTGTGGTGGGACAAAGATGGCATCACCCTCCTCTGTATTATTGCCAGATTTATTCAAGATCGCGGATCCAAGATGATAGCCACAGTTGTGGCAACTTCGTACTGACGTCATGGCGGGAAGTTCAAATTTTGTCGCGAAAATAGGTCAATTGCGTTACTTCCACTAACCTAACTCCACCCCCTCCCCTCCGCTCCTGTCACCTACCTGGAAATTTGGACTCAGTCTATAAACGGCTGGCGGATTCTTTATGCATTGTTTATATTAACATTTTGAGTTTTCATAGGCAGTAGCTCCATCCAGTGTGTTCACCTTGAGATCCGGAGTCCAACTGATGTAGTCCACGACACCACCACTAGAGGAAGCTGGCGGTCGCCCTCCCCTCCTGCGACATAATCCAAGATGACAGTCTGGGGAAAAATGGCGGGAAATCCGATCAGTCTCTGTCTTGCTCTTGGACTGGGAGCACAGATATAATTGTTTACTGTGTGTACTATGTGTTCAATGGAAGAGATGGCTTTGATGGAGAAGGAGGAGCTTAACGAATATATTAGCTGTAATCATGCAGCTGAGTGCTGTGGCGATAGCCACCTGTGTGGTGGCTGGAAGCAATGATATTTGGTGAAGATAAATATGCTTCATCAAATAATGAAGATGCAAGAGGTTGGGGCTAAGTTACACTTCGCAACTCATGCTAATAAAAACGTGTGCTGTAACTGTAGATCATCTGATAAAATTCCAGTCAGTCGTCCAAAGCACAAGAGGCAAGACGTTCACCCCAGAGTCTCCACGTTCCGCTGGAAGAGAGCCCATAAGCTGAGCTCACAGCTCGCCACGCAACAGTCACGTAAGTGGCCGTGTACTTCTTGTTGTGTTGGAAATACTGCAACTGTCCACCTGCCCATCCCCAGTGAACGGATACTCTTCGTAGTTGTACACGAACTGCTTTGGGAATTACTACGAGGATTGGAACTTTAATCGTGGCAAGTATTTATTTACAGTTCATGCAAAACAGATTCGTGTTTCAAAGTTTTACTGACCTTCGAAGTAGTCACCAGCATTGTCTATAACCAGTTGCCAGCGATGTGGAAGTCGTAGGATGTTCTTAGCAGTGCCATTTGTGTTGACAGTTCGAGCAGCACTGTCTATTGTCCGACAAAGTTGTAGCAGTTCTGAAGCGAATGCAGTGAAGTGTTTACTTCAGTTTAGAAATCGAGTTGAACTCACGAGGGCTCAAGTCAGGGGAATGCAGTAAGTGGTATTGCACTTAGCAGCCCCATCAGCCAAACAAATCAGTAACAGCTTGCACTGTACGTGCTCGAATTTTGCCTGCAAAATGATGGCCAGGTCCTGCAGAAAGTGTCATCACTTCTTTCTATATGCTGTACATTTTTAGAACACAACCTACGACCAACTTCAGAACTGCTACAAATTCGTCAGGAAATAGACCACGTTGCTCGAACTGTCAACGCAACTGGCACTGCAAAGAGTATCCTACGATTTCCACATCACTGACAACGGGTTATACACAATGCTGGTGACTACTTTGAAGGTCAGTAAAACTTTGAGACACGTATCTGTTTTGTACGAGCTGTAAGTAAATAGTTGCCACTATTAAAATTCCAGCCTTCGTACATCTGGTGTTCAAGCAATGTCCAGAATCCTGTCACATACGTAACATGAAGATGTCACAGGAATTAAATGTACCACTGTATAAAGAGAGTGAGAGAGCTTTGCAGATGGCACAAGAATATTTAAACAATTTTCGATGTAATTACATATTTTATTCGGAGGAATACCATCACCATTACACTTAAACACTGACTCTAAAAAAGGTCGCAGCCTTTGAAACTGTGTCGACACACTTCGCGCGCTTTTGTAGGAAAATCCACAGCCTTTCCTTGTCTTTGAGCATGATCTGCCACAGGAGTTACTAAATCCAACTGAGTGTGTCTCTAAATGCACTTCCAAAAAGATTGCTGTGCAGTAGTTTGCTTCAATTTTGTGACGTATACCGCCATGATTGAACACAGACTACAATGAAAGATCGCTGCCTAAGATACTTCACATGCTTTTGTGGGAAATATCCAAAAGCCAGTAACAGCTGCAATATCTGATTTTATACGCCAAAACGACGATATTTGGGAGCTGAAATAAATATCTCTGTAGCTCTAAAATAGGACACTCACCACTTTTCCAGTCTTAGCTGCTTGTTTAAAGGCACTGCCAGAGAGAAAAAAATTTCTAAGTCCTACATCTGCTACGGTGTTCATCACGTTTCTGGAATGGTGTGGGTGTTAGTTTATATTTTCTGCTGGAGTCAGGGATGTCTTTTTCCTCTCCTATAGAAGCACTATCTGCTGTCCAAGCACAGATGGGAAAAACACAACAATTACGAAAACAGAATACGAAGCGCTATTCTACAGTCGAAAAAAATAGCTGAAATTTTCGGTGTCCTATAGCTGTCGGTCTGTAGATGCTATCAAGACACAGTGGTGGATGAGAGACAGCATCCCGCCAGAGGTGGATGGTCTGCTTGGACGTGTCTCTGAACAATCAAACAAAGAAGACGTCACATGACTCTCAGACGTCACAGAACTTTCTGTAGATACCCTGTCCCCATCTTGTTCGAAGCAGAGGCTCCTATGTCCCACACAAATGGTGTCTTGTGACTCTCTGATGTCATGGAACTTTTTATGAATGGATCATTCTGACTGGCTCTCATTGAATTTACCCGTCAAACTGCTGCTGGTGCCGTTGTGGGAGCACTGTCTGCCATTTTCTTCAGACTGACAAATTACGAGACTTTCAGCGTCAAAACTATTTTGTACAGATAGAAGAAAAAACCTACAGCACTTACATTGCACTGACAGTTAAACCATGCAAAAGTGGGATCATGGCCAGCCATTGTGGCCGAGCGATTCTGGGCGGTACAGTCTGGAACCGCGCGACCGCTACGGTAGCAGGTTCGAATCCTGCCTCGGGCATGGATGTGTGTCATGACCTTAGGTTAGTTAGGTTTAAGTAGTTCTAAGTTCTAGGGGACTGATGACCTCAGAAGTTAAGTCCCATACTGCTCAGAGCCATTTGAACTATTATTGAGATCATGAAATATGGAAACTCCCGCCAAAGACTCGTCCTCAGTTACACTGCTATTATGCTGTCGAAGAAAGCTTAAAGTTTTCAGTGTGAACCAATCACCACATACCATATTGTTGTATAACCATAATTCGTATCCTGGAACATATAAAATCACCACTTCTGTTTCCTGCATACACCTGTCAGCCATCAGACACGTGTACATATACCGTGGAGACAGATAGATCACAAAAAAGAGACATAAACAATGCACCGTGTATAGTTCTCAAACCGCTAGATATTTCCCACAAAGTCGGTCGGTCATCCACCATGGCCAACAGTCATGAGTGAACTACCCACCGCATACGCATGCGCGATACGCGATCAGAGCGCCCTCAGTAGACTGTGGCCACTCTCGGATCTGGTGTACAAAGACTATGCTGGTTCCCCTCAGTAAAAAGGCGTTACTGTTTCTGGCCCCTACCTGCTTTCTTGCTTGCTGCCACGCTTCTACAGTAGACTCTGGGATTACAAGAACATATGTGGTGACACTGAACTATATGAAAAAAAACTTAGATTTGTTACAAACTACGGCGTGCACACTCTTTATTCAAAATGTAAATGTCACTACAGATATTCGAATTTAGGTTATGACATTTTTCGATATATCTGCCATGATTGGCGATGATGTGGGGCAGACGAATAGCGAAATTCTGCATGACCCAATGAAGTGTCGGAAAATCGATGCTGTCGATGACCTGAATGGCTGTTTTCAGCTCAGCAATGGCTTTGGTGTTATTGCAATACACCTTGTCCTTAGTATAGCCCCATAAAAAGGAGTCGCATGTGTTCAGATATGGAATATATGGCGGCTAATCACGGCCAATGCCAGTAACTTCTGGGTACTCCACAGGTAGAATGTGGTCCCCAAAAGTGCTCCTTCAGGGCATCAAACACTGTTCTATTTCGGTGGGATCGAGCTCCGTCTTGCAGGAACCACATCTTGTCCAAATGAGAGTCACTTTGGATAATACGGATAAAATCATTTTCCAAAACCGTCATGTAACGTTCGGTTGTCAACGTGCCATCAATGAATATCGCACCCATTATCCCGTGGCTGGATATTGCACTCCACACACTCAACTGTTGGGGGTGAAGAGAATTCTTGATCGCGAAATGTGGATTCTCAGTCCCCAAATGCGCCAGTGTTGCTTGTTGACGAACCCATCCAAATGAAAGTTGGCTTCGTCGCACAACCAGACCATATTCACATCAAAGTCCTGTCTATCAGTTCTGTGGACAAAAGTGTTGGTGAAACACAACCACTGTTCCCTGGCCCTTGGCCTCAACAGCTGAGGAGTTTGAATGTTGTACGGGGAAAGGTGCAGGTCTTCAACAACTTGTCGTAGTGTCTCCCAGTTGATTTTTTGTTCCAGAGTCTCCCAGTTGATTCCCACCTGTTGTGCAGCTCGTCTGATCGATTTCCTGGGGCTAGTTTGGAGCACAGCGTGTGTCTTCTCGTTGTTTTCAGGCGTTTTCACTCTTTTTGGACAATCGACACTGTCATGACGAACACTAACCTACCTCTCAAACTTGCGAATCAAATTAGCACACTTTGACCGGTTGTCTTCAGTTTGGACTCGGTCGCATACTTCCTTTGAGTCGCAGCTAATCTGTTATTGCTTGCATAGTAGGCCTTCACAAGCGCCGTACGCTCAGGCACGTTGTAACGTGACATTTTCAGGTGCAAATGGCCGACAACAACAAGCCACGTGTGCATGCACATACAATTCCTGTAATCTTCTGTGGCCAACCGTGCAGTTTAACGTCCTACCGCAAACCGTTCAGAAGTCATGATGATTTTATTTCATATAGTTTCATAATTGTCACCCTGTATTTTTACATGGTTTCCAGAATGTCATACCATTTACACAACAGTTCTCTATACCAAATACTTATCAGTATGCTACCGATCACTTGCACAGTATAATTCAGAAGATAAAGAGTGGGAATTATATCCCTAGAAATCCAAAACATTAGCGAGGTGTAGCAAAGTGGAAAGTAATGCAAACCACTGAGTAACTAGAAACTCATTTCGTCTGCGATGATATTTACACGAAAACACAAAAATAGAGGAAACTGGTAATTCCGCTCGTATTTTTTAACGAATACCGATGTCGATGATACAACAGATCTCAAATCATCCTTCTACTTTACAAAATCACGTAAGAGTTTCTCATGTCTAGAGAACCAGCAAACGTATCTTCAACCTGTCTTCACCATCTACATGCACATTACACACAACCAAATATAGACGGGGAAATGTGTAGAAGCAGTCAACTGTACAATTTACATGGGATGGAACAGCTGTCCAGCAAAAACAGAAGTCCTTATGGAATATTCCACAGACAACAAATGCGATCACGAAGACTGCCCAACACATCCTGAGTAATAGTTCGCTATTTACCCGCCTAGAGGACAACACAGATAGGTCAGTTACATTCCTGTACCCCAGCCGTCCTCCCCAATTTGGACGACTCCCGCTGTAAGCCAGAAATGTCCATCATTCCGGTCAAAGGCTATCGCCGATACACGTTCCGCATACGCCAGCCAGAATCATCCTAGGAAAGCCGCCCCATATTTATCAATGTACTTACAATTCTGAAGGGTAAAACACAGGGAGCGAAAGGCCATTTACAATTTGTACAGAAACCAGATGGCAGTTATAAGAGTCGAGGGGCATGAAAGGGAATCAGTGGTTGGGAAGGGAGTGAGACAGGGTCGTATTCTATCCTCGATATTATTCAATCTGTATATTGAGTAAGCAGTAAAGGAAACAAAAGAAAAATTTTGTGTAGGTATTAAAATCCATGGAGAAGAAATAAAAACTTTGAGGTTCGCTGATGACATAGTAATTCTGTCACAGGCGGTAAAGGATCTGGAAGAGCAGTTGAACGGAATGGACAGGGTCTTGAAAGGAGGATATAAGATGAACATCAGCAAAAGCAAAACGAGGATAATGGAATATAGTCGAATTAAGTCGAGTGATGCTGAGCGAATTATATTAGGAAATGAGAAACTTGAAGTAGTAAATGAGTTTTGCTACTTGGTCGAAGTAGAGAGGGTATAAAATGTAGACTGGCAATGGCAAGGAAAGCGTTTCTGAAGAAGAGAAATTTGTTAGCATCGAGTATATATTTAAATGTCAGGAAGTTGTTTCTGAAAGTATTTGTATGGAGTGTAGCCATGTATGGAAGTGAAACATGGACGATTAATAGTTTAGACAAGAAGAGAATAGAAGCTTCCGAAATGTGGTGCTACATAGGAATGCTGAAGATTAGATGGGTAGATCACATAACTAATGAGGAGGTTCGAGAACATACCTTCACCGAAGAGTCCAGCAGTATATTGCTCCCTCCTACGTATATCTCGCGAAGAGACCATGAGGATAAAATCAGAGAGATTAGAGCCCACACAGAAGCATACAGACAATTCTTCTTTCCACGAACAATACGAGACTGGAATAGAAGGGAGAACCGATAGAGGTACTCAGGGTACACTCCGCCACACACCGTCAGGTGGCTTGCGGAGTATGGATGTAGATGTAGAGGTATTGAATAGAAATGGGGAGAAGAAAATTTTGTGGCACAACTTGACTAGAAGAAGGGACGGGTTGGTAGGATATGTTCTGAGGCATCAAGGGATCACCAATTTAGTTTTGGAGGGCAGCGTGGAGGGTAAAAGTCGTAGAGGGAGGCCAAGAGATGAATACACTAAGCGGATTCAGAAGGATGTAGGTTGCAGTAGGTACTGGGAGATGAGGAATTTTGCACAGGATAGAGTAGCATGGAGAGCTCCATCAAACCAGTCTCTGGACTGTAGACCATAACAAAACAACAACACTTACAATTAAATATATTTTCTGATAACATTTGACAATGAGCGAAGCATAGGAAATACCCCTCCTGATGACAGCGACTCTGGAAATATCAAGATCTGTAGCATTCTTATGACTGGACTTCTTTCCATGTAAAAATATTTTCATTCCCCTTACAGCTATCACTGTTTCCCACATCAAATCCATACCTTCATAACGACAGGACAAAACCATTTTTTTTTCACATGTCCGAACACTGAAGACAGTACACATCCTTTATAAGGCTGCTGTTCACAGCAAATGTATCACACACGGCCTATTAGGTACAACTGTCTTAGGAAGAGAGATGCAATCGTCTTATGAGAGACAAGCTATTTAAAAAAAAGAAAAAAAACCAACAATCGCAATGACTATGTTACTGTCGCCCTGCGTCAGAAGCAGTCTTGTTTCTACCAGCCCACACAAGTATTGCTAACGATATCCATGTTAAAAGAATATACAGGCCTTATAAATCGAGACATGGTATTGCTTCCGAATGAAGTGGTCTTCCACACAAGTACCGGAACTACGAACATTGACGAGATCGCCAGGGCGTGTATTAACAGAGCAAAAATGCAGATGCATGTCACTGGTGGCGCAATCACCAAATTTTTTAAAGTGATTCAGCTAAGATACGTGGTATGAAGCTGGTATTTGGTGCTCCCACATGCTGTTGCTAGATATTACTCCAGCATTTATAACACATTCTATACCAATGCCTTGTCAGAGGTTCTGTAATATATCCACTGGGTTGTAGGTGAGGGAGGATGATGTTGATAGAGAATGGTCACATCCAGTTGATGGTATGCTATGCAGCGAATCACTTTAAAGAAATGCAGCACTAGATTAAGGTCATAAGAAATGTCCAAAATCTTATGACCAATACACTGGTTTTTTAGGTCTATAGTGTTATGCTTCCTGGTAGAAATGCTGTCACGGAATCAAGTCTTTCCATTCAACCATACACTTGCGTTGGATCCTATGAAGATGTAATTTAATGATTACAGACGCTAGTGAATCGCATCCATGGCACTCTCATATCTCGAAACGAGTCACCTGCTTTGCTACAGTGAAAGTCCAATGTGGTCTTCTACAAAGTCCCTCTCCATATCGTGAACATTCCTCAGTCTTGTCCCCACCCTCCCTGCAGCTTTGCGCAAGTGATAATTCCAATTTAAGTCGGAACTGAGCAGAACTCGGGAAACAGTGTGTCTACCGCCTTCTGCAATCCGTGTAGAAACAGGCTGAGATGAGTTAATATGACATAGATGTGTTCTGACCACTTGTTGGAAATGACAACATGTCATAGCTCAGCGAACTGTGTATGACGTGTAAGGCAAGCACAAAATGAAGCTTTCTCCTACCACACGAAGTAATAGTAGAAAAAGACAGTACAAACAGTGGTGTTGCTTACTGGGAAAATTAGGAAGACATCACAGCATATAGGAACTGGAAAATGGAGGAGGTTCTTGCTACTGCATTGCGATGAGTTTCCAAACTACATGCAGTCTACAGGAGATCTGCGTCCCTCAGGATGCATTCACATCTGTCACCCAAGCATTCTCTCTATCATTGTTATTTTGTACCATCTAACAGAGGAAAAAACTACGAACTAAAAAACTCTGCTGTATATACCTGTATATATATCATTGTTATTTTGTACCATCTAACAGAGAAAAAAACTGCGAACTAAAAAACTCTGCTGTATATACCTGTATATATATATATATATATATATATATATATATTGATATATATATATATTGATATATATATTGATCCAGCAGTGATCAAAGTCGCCTGCAACAGACCAGTGTCATAGCCCATACTGTAGAAAGACCATATCCCACAGACTATCAGTTGCAAGAGAGGACCTCTGTCTCCTTGTGTTGTTGTTTGATACGTACTTTTTTTCTGATGTAATATTTCCAAGCAGTGTATGACTACCACTTTGTACACTGCCATACATTTTGTCTTCCCACCACGACTCTGAGGTCTGTATCGGGTTCTAAACCGCCACTAACAACTCCTGAGCCACTGGCTATCACAGAAAACTGGGCATCACACAGTGTACATCATGTTGCTGCTGCTCTCACAATACACACAGTGGATGACTGAAACAAAACACAGTCACAACATAAGGAAACTGGAAGAGTTTTGCGGCACTGAGGATCGTTTCCAAACGGCTGCCCACAAGTGAATGACGACCTCTACATTTAAACTCACATTTCACAGTGTAGTAGACGGCTCAGTGTTCTGTTTGAGCTGATTCCTCATACTGTGGTCATGTATGCGATCAGTGTTTTGGTGCGAGTCGTCACCGCAGAAGGCGTTGCCCCTCCAGCAAGACTCTTTCTCCACATCAAACGAGTGACATCATTCAATCATTATGTGGTATACAACAGCATACCAATGGATGGGTAGCATGGAAAAGACACTATCGATGCACTGTAGCAAGCATCAAGGTTGATAGCGCAATCACTTTTAGCAATTTTATCAGCTTTCCGTAATTTCAACGCCGGCCAATGACGCAGCAGCATGCTTCCCAACTTCTGTATCATCGCTAAAACTGCCCCATGTCTACTTTGCGAATGCCATATGCTAGACTGTGAATGAAGATAGATGACTGAGCAGTACGTCCATTGATTTTTAATTGTATAAAATATACATCGAAGTATACCAGACAGCGATGTACATATTTCTAGCACTTCTTTCATAGTGCGAAACTTACGATTCCGATTGCCTGTCTTCCCTTGTATGGACGGGAGTCAAAGTATTGGGTAGCTCAGTTGGTAGAGCACTTGCGCGCGAAAGGCAAAGGTCCCGAGTTCGAGTCTCGGTCCAGCACACAGTTTTAATCTGACAGGAAGTTTCATATCAGCGCACACCCCGCTACTGAGTGAAAATCTCATTCTGGAAACATCCCCCAGGCTGTGGCTAAGCCATGTCTCCGCAATATCCTTTCTTTCAGGAGTGCTAGTTCTGTAAGGTTCGCAGGAGAACTTCTGTAAAGTTTGGAAGGTAGGAGACGAGGTACTGGCAGCAGTAAAGCTGTGAGGACGGGGCGTGAGTTGTGCTTAGGTAGCTCAGTTGGCAGAGCACTTTCCCGCGAATGGCAAAGGTCCCGAGTTCGAGTCTCGGTCCAGCACACAGATTTTATCTGCCAGGAAGTTTCATATCAGCGCACACTCCGCTGCGGAGTGAAAATCTCATTCTGGTATGCTCACATCTTAGGATAAACTAACAGATTGTCAGATCACCTTGCATTGTCTTTGACATACACTCCCTGCAACACTATCGCGTATTTAATTTGTAGCTGACCAGAAGTAGATCACTATATTCAACGTTTCGTGAAGGAACGGAGTGATCGAAGTCTGTAACAGCTCTTCCGCACCAGTCTCACTCATGGCACCCATCCAACAGCACAAAATCTCTCCAGATGTGCGCATGCCGAGGAGATTAGCACCCATTATTGGTGTACAGTAAATATGAAAGTGTTGTGGTGATATTACAGACGGTTAAGAAGAAATATATGTTTTTCATGCATGATGAAGCTCCAGATGGACAGAGTTTGAATCATTTTACATATATCAACTGCGCTATGAATTCTAAAGCATTGTTCTAGTGTCTGGGATCACTAAGAAGAAGGTATTGGTAAGAGAGAACATAAAGACTCCTAAGCCTATACGGTTCTGCACTTAAAACACGCTATAATTTTAGAGTGGTGCCGTTTCCCACATATTAGTCACGTGGAATGCAATGCTCTTAATGTTCAAATGTAAGAAATTTATTCCTAGTGCATGACATACCTTCTCCTTGCAAGTTTCTCTGCGGCAAACTATGAATACATACTGCAAAATGAAAACTCTGCTACCTTGTACACCAAAGAAACGTCCGCCCAAGGTAACTGAGTGGTCACACAACGGAATTTCATACCTAACGGCCCAGTTTCGATTCCCAGCTGGGTCGGAGATTTTCTCCGCTCAGGGACTAGGTATTGTGTTGTCCTTACCATCATCATTTCATCCCCATCGACATGCAGGTCGCTTAAGTGGCGTCAACTCGAAAGACTTGCACCAGGAGAACGGTCTGCCCGATGGGAGACCTATCCCAAAGAAACCATCGATTCATCGTGGTACATGACAATATAGCTTTCCAGAGGTGTAAAGCCCCCATTGTTCACATCTTATCATGGGTCGAAAGTTAACTACGCTTGTATCAGTGCTATAAAAAATCATCGTTAGTAATGGAGAATGCCTCTTAAAAGGAAACAAACAAATGCGTAGCAGCAGTGTTTGATATGTGAAATAACACATCATGCTGCCGCTATCTCCGTAAACTGGACTTCTATCAATAAGACGTGTACATGGGAATTGCAGTACATCGCAAACACCTGACACTAACTTCGAATCACCGTAGTTATGAAACTGACGACTCGATTTTAAGCCCCAAGATGCGGCAGGGGAACTGAGTACGGCACATAAATCCTCGTTCGACTAGAGGTGAGTGCCGAAACAGGATGGACATGTTTCATCATCATCACACATGAGTTGGAAGTCCTCTGAGGACTACGAAGTTTGCTGTTAACGAATGGAAGCTGTTAGTGCTCTAAGTCACACGCAGAGCGTGCTTTTGTATACAAGTCGAATGCAGGTTATGCCACACAGCTGAAGCATCTCCAACAGAACAACGGAAAAATGGTTAAATCACCTTCAGCAAAATCTCCCTCTCTCTCTCTAGAATGCTTCATCAGTCTATTATCAAATCGTGTCTCGTTACAACTCCATCTCAACCGATCACTCCATCCACTTTCTGTCATCCTTTAACGCAGATGCAAGTCAATTCAGAGGCAGATAGTTCTCTTCTTTCCAAGGAAGCATGGTAGACAGCAGTCAACTCGGTGTGTAGTTATTACCTCAATAGACACAATGGAATGTTGCCATACAGCGACTGTTTTTCAGCTGACACTGCAAGGTTGCGATTGGCAGAGAGTACAGAGAAGCACATTTTTGTTAGGATTTAAAACACGTAATCAGTCCTGCACAGATTCAAACACGCGATCAATTCTGTATTTATATATTGCTGTCCCACAGCTCGTAAAACGAGTTATGAAAATCTCTAAGGTTGTAAGGTGGCTATAATTTCGCACCTTACAAGCACCCATCTACATACTTTGCTGTGATCTACAAACACAATTAGGTATCATGTGATACGTCGTATAGCGTATATATGGATATATAAAGAAGACTGACATTGTCACGTATGCCTTGTAAATAATTGTTAACGCTTATTGCATGAAAGGTGACGGAGTGTCTTTATTATAAAAACGGCGTAATGAATGATTGCCTATTCTAGTAGAGGTTGGAATGCCAGTGGAGATGAAATGGCAGGCAGAATTCAAGCTCTGGGTGGAAGGCCCGCACAGGTGTTGGTCCTGCTTAAACACAGGAAGTAGCTAGACGGACATCGTGGCACCTGAGCTCTGGAGCACAATATGGACGGCCAGCCGCTATTGTAGTAGGGCCGGAAGGATAACCGGATAATACTTCCGAACTTTGCAAATCTTGGATGCAGGTGAGAGGAACGAAGAAGTGGCACCTCGTAAACCAGGCAGGCTGGGTTATTTCTAAGGAGTTTTACTCAGAAGCGTACCATTGTACGAGTATAGGATTTTCCTCGCAAACTTTCCACGCTGGACGACAAAAGACTAAAATATGATTGTCGGCACTTGGAAAAATCAGGAGAAAGGGAGAATATGCCGTGGTTTCGGGAATATGATTCGTTTTCGGAATTACGATGGTGGGGAGCCGAGCCTTGGTGGGAGGCCAGTGGTGGAGAGACGTGTTCTCCCGCTGTGAGAGCCCGTGTGTGACGGTCGCTCGATATCAGCTTTGTTGGTACAGACGGACTTGCTGTCTTCGCTCTCAGGAGAGTTTATAGTTAGAACGGTTAGGCAATGTACTGTTGCGAACCTATACGATTCTGGACTTCACCTCCAGGTTGGAGGTCGTTGTTGAATGGTTACGCTGAGACTTTATCTGAAATCCGTCCTTGTGGCTGGGAGTTTGCGTTTCTCGTCTGTAGAACACAGAGAGGAGAAGACAGTATTAGAGTATATTAGTCAGAGGACTGCCTTCTACCGTAAGTTTATTTGTGGCTGGAGGTCTTTCATCGTCGGAGACGAGTACGAGAACCATCACTTTGACGCACTGGATGCAGTACATACGGTGATATCGCAAATTGCTTCGGCTTATTAGGGCTATAAAAGCTGAATAGCTGTGATCACCTTAGTTTATTTCCACTGAGGCTCCACACCACCACAGCTCATGTTTGAAAGTAGTGTCTTCTAGTGTTTGATACATAGATAATGTCAGTCATTTCGCGTTATTGATATTAGACCGTGCATTCATAATAAGGAGCGGAGTTGGGCAATTGATTGGTAATTTTACTTATGAAACAAACTTAGTAATATAAAGGTTTTTTTCAGTCTACAATAAATATATAAGCAGCAACAACGTTTATCATTTAGCAGGATTAGTTGACTTCATCATTCATTTATGCTCAAATTGTAATTTATAGAATTAAAAGATCCTAAGATCTGCTTCAGGGCCTAGTCAGACAGGGTTAAATCTTCATTTTAGCGTTTATTATTTTCCGTTGCGCACATTGATTTTACACACGCCTGGAGTAGCATATTGGAAGTCGATTGCCGACCGATAACGTTGGGAACACACCCAGGTTTATGACCCGCCATATTCCACTTCATTTGATGGTCACCACGTTGAAACAGTCTATTCCAGCCGTCTTACTGCTGTCGAAGAGGAATAAGTATTTTCCTGTGCCCACTGCTTCCATGTCAACTTCTTATCATATTCTCCTTCTTACACATATTGCTGCTGTAGGACTCAGAATTTTTTCTCTGTCTGGCAGCGCATTTAAACAAGCAGCTAAGACTCGAAAAGTAGTGAGCGTCCTGTTTTTAGAGTTACAGAGATGATTGTTTTGACTTCTAAATATCGTCACTTTGGCATGTAAAACTAGACATTGCTGCTGATATTGGTTTCGTGACCTATTTCCCACAAAAGCGTGAGAAGTGTCTCAGGCAGGTATCACAAATGCGTCACGATATTTTTTAAAGTCTGTGTTTAAGTGTGGCGGTATACATCCCAAAACCGAAGCCAATTACTGTGCATCGGTCTTTGAAAGTGATTTAGAGACATATTGAATTGGGTTTAGTAATTATTGAAGCAGCTCATACTCAACGACAAGGGAAGGCTGTGGTATTTCCCACGAAAACGCTCGAAGTGTCTCTGGCACTGTTTCACAAGTGTGTTGCGATCCTTTTTTAGAGGTAGTGTGCAAGTGTAGTGATGGTGGTATGCCTCGGAATAAAATACGTAATTACATCGAAAACTGTTTAAATATTCTTGTCATCTGCAAAGCCTTCGCACTCTCTTTGTACAGTGGTACATATAGTTACTGTGACATCTTCAAGTTATGTATACTGTGTGATCAAAAGTATCCGGATACCCCCAAAAACATACGCTTTTCATATTAGGTGCATAGTGCTGCCACCTACTGCCAGGTAGTCCATGTCAGCGACCTCAGTAGTCATTAGACATCGTGAGAGAGCAGAATGGGGAGCACCTCGGAACTCGAGGACTTCGAACGTGGTCAGGTAATTGTGTGTGTTTCCGATGTGATAGTGAAGTGGAAACGTGAAGGGACACGTACAGCACAAAAGCGTACAGGCCGATCTCATCTGTTGACTTAAGACCACCAACAGAAGACGAGGGTCGTAATGTGTAATAGTCAGACATCTATCCAGACCATCACACAGAAATTCCAAACTGCATCAGCATCTACTGCAAGTACTATGACAGTTAGGAGGTAGGTGAGAAAACTAGGATATCATGGTCAAGCAGCTGCTCATAAGCCACACATCACGCCGGTAAGTGCCAAACGACGCTTCGCTTGGTGTAAGGAGCATAAACATTGGACCATTGAACAGTGTAAAAGACGTTGTGTGGATTGACGAATCACGGTACACAATGTGGCGATCCGATGGCAGGGTGTAAGTATGGCGAATGCACAGTGAACGTAATCTACCAGCGTGTGTAGTGCCAACAGTAAAATTCGGAGGTGGTGGTGTTATGGTTTGGTCGTGTTTTTCATGGAGGGAGCTTGCACCCCTTGTTGTTTTGCTTGGCATGGCTGCGCCATCTTGAATAAATTTGGCAACAATTCAATGTGTTGTGATGCTCACTTTGTCCCACTACTAGCTTGACTATAGCGCTAGGGTTTTCCCCACAACAAGAGGTAATTGAAGGAACGGTGAAAGACAGTGGCTATCAGTCAGTGAGCATTTACAATGCATTGTAGTGGTGATTCTCATTACAAAATGGCCTAGAGACAACATCTGGATGACTTCACGCGAGAAAGAGTCATCAAGGAAAGTGTGAAAAAGACGAAGTACCAGATGTGCAACCCAGGAGTTGGGTACTGTTCACAGCTTTCTTTTGCATTCATAGGGAGTGTTCTAAAGTACAAGCACTGGTGCCCGAAGGAGAGGAGATGATCAGCCAGGGTCAACTACTGGAGCAGATGACCGCTACATTGTGCAACAGGCAAGAAGGGACCGATGTCAATCAGTGGGTGCAATTGCAACCTAATGTAACAGGACTGCAAGATATGCTATCTCACATTCCACAATGGCACGACTGTGGGGGAGTGGTCTCCTTTTCTTGCGCCCAGGAAGTTGTGTTCCGTTGATACCAACACGTTGGCATAACCGTTTGTGATGGTGCCAAGAGCATAGGGAATGGACCAGTGAGCTATGGCGACACTTGATCTTCTAGGAGGAGAGCAGATTGAGTCCGAGTAGTGATTCTTGATATACCTGCCTAATATGATGAGAGGTGGGAGTACACACTTCACCCAGGAACATTATCGAATATGATCGTTTTGGCGGTCGATGTGCTATGATGTGGGGAGGCATGATATTGATGGGCATGCTGACTTCCAAATCTTTAAATATTCAATGGTCAGAGTTGTTGTGACACTGTACTCCTTCAGCAGGTGCATCTTTTCAGGGGTGCATTCGGCTCTTACATCAGTTTTATGGATAAAAATGGGTGACGGTACCGTACTGTGCAGGTGAAAGAGCCATTGAAATGGGAGGATATTAGACCGATGGACTAATCTATCAATTTCAACGATTTAAATCCCACTGACCACCTGTCAGGTGAGTTGGCGAGACTTATCACAGCATGTCCACATGCACCAACGACCATCCAGTAGTTGTCGATCGGATTTGTGAAGAAACCGAAGGCCCAACCACAGAATGTCCTTATCAAACTTGTAGTCGACATGGGAGCACGTTGCAGGGCAAGTACTGATGTCAGTGGTAATCACACATCCTATTGAGAACCATGTCCACATTTGGAATGTCCAAGGAACCATCATGAATCGCCGTGAATTCAATATAATTATTGTCTTTGAGCAAAAGTGTTATTTCTGTTAATCACATTGCGCATTTCTTTGTTACCTTATGTACTATACTGTAGCAGTTATTTCTATGTATAGTTCAAGTTTTACCGAGGTATGTCAGTGAGTTGTTACACATATTGCGAAAATTACTGTCGTCTACAAGTTTTGCAAACTAGAATATTTGCTGCATTTGTAGATCTTTGACATGCGTTTTTCCATATACGAATTTAACTTACGTTGTTCGGTGAGATGATCACTTTCGATGCACAGTACAAATTGGGTTCACAGTAGTCCATCCGAATCGCAGAGCCACTGAATTCATCGGACTAGTGTAGAGTAAACGGTATCCGACGTTCTCTAACGCACGTGAAAGTCTTGTAGCTTAAATTTTTCTCTTGTGGGCTTTTGTACCCCATCTTTCATGGACGGGTGATTTTATGCTGCGTTGTGACCATGACCACGCTTTAGATGAAATAATAATATAATTTGTATATAAGTCTACGAAGTTCATTTGTAATCCCATGCCACTGTTCAAAAAATTCTATTACTTTCATCTTAGTGTGTGCGCTTTGTACCTTGCATCAATTATATGTAGCATTACAAAATTTTCTGCTTCAGAAAAGATTTCAGTCTTACTAAGCCATTACTACAATCAGTATATAGGTTTCTCAGTACGCTTCAGCTATTTCTTTGGACAGAAGTAAGTCATGAGTTGGAAATGCAATAAGGACTGGTGTTGGCGGTGCAGCACTTTATGTACGACATGACTGCTATGTGCCTCTGAATTTCAGGATTCTAACTAAAACAGATTAGATCAACACTAAAAGGACCGAAGATTTTGGTCAGCCTAGAGGGAGCAACCCGTCATTCAGACAGGTGCAGTTTCATTTACGTTTTGTAAAACAGTAAACAAATTTGGACAAACACCAATTTATTGCATATTATTCATACAATTTACCAGGTTGTAGACTTACATTTTTATGAAGAATTATTTGGTACAATGAACATTTTATACCTACTACTTCATCCAAACATGTATTATAGCAAAATGTGAAATTCATAACTTCCCTTGACAAAAAGACGTGTGTTAAAATAAAATTTTGAGTAGCACAGTATATACACAGTAGAGAAAACATTTATAACCCAGATATCATCCATAACCTCACTGACCGTCTTCCTGCACGTCTTGTGCTGCAAAAGGTGGTTATTCAGGCTTTTGACAGGTGGTTGTATAATGTGACTCGACAGTGTAGGATTCTGGCAATGGGAGGAGGGTGGCGCTGCTACATAAACGTGAGGTGTAGTTCACAGCTGCTCGAAACGAAATTCCTTCAGTATTTCCGAACTGGTGAGATTGATTTTATTGAGTGCCAGCTTTCGTTAATGCAGGAACACATCAATGGACACCGCCTCTGTCTGTGAGATTGAAATAGCTTCTCGTAAGAAGTGACCTATTTCAACTTCATCTGTGATCTGCAGTTTAAACTCGTTAACTTCATGCATGTTTGTTTATTTATCAGGCATATTTACGCACTTATCAAGCGTCGAGAGTATATTTTCGCCATATTTAGTTTGGATTGAAGCTGTGATTACTGTGTTCACATGTGAGGTGAGTTGCTGATCCTTTACTCACATCTCCAGGTGTTGTTGGCTTCAGCCACACAGCTTGACACTGCTGCCAGCGCACATCACTGTGACGGCAGGGTGGGGGGGGGGGGTGGGGGGGAGGGGAGGGGCGGATGTCGAAGTCTGACTGATAGACGTCGAGCATATCCCACATGTCCCCTGATTGGACCACTACTGTGGCCACCCCAGATATTGCCTACATTGAGGTTGACCCCTTATCGGTGGTCGAGTGGGAAGCCCTTCCGAGGCGTGGCAGGTAGCGAAAGATTTCCCAAGACGCCGACGAGAGGCCTTCCCTGATTCACGCGATGAACAGGTTTTGGGTACTATCTGCTGTTGACGAAGTCCCTGAGACAAATGCACTCGCTTGTCCTGTTCCAGAGAAGCCTCTCTGCAATTAAGAACTGGGAATTCACAGACGGTAGAAGTACTGGTAGCTGTGTTAGGTGCTTGATGGTGACACTTAGGGATTTGGCAGCCAAGGAGGAGAAGGAATCCAGTGTGCACTCTGTGTGTATACTGGGAGGAGTCAACTCAGATGTGGGAATGGTGTGTACAGTTACCATGAAGAGCATAGGATGCAGCTAACGCAGGTAGTGGCTCATGTCAGTACCAGTGATGTGCGTCGCTTTGGATTGGAAAAGATTCTCTCTGTTTGCAGGCAGCTAGCTGAAGTGCTAAAGAGTGCCAGGCTTGATTAAAACTGTGTGCCGGACCGAGGCTCGAACTCAGGACCTTTGCCTTTCGCGGGCAAGTGCTGTACCATCTGAGCTACCCAAGCACGACTCACGCCCCGTCCTCACACCTTTACTTCTGCCAGTACCTCGTCTCCTACCTTCCAAACTTTACAGAATATCTCCTGCGAACCTTGCAGAACTAGCACTTCTGAAAGAATGGATATTGTGGAGACATGGCTTAGCCACAGCCTGGGGGATGTTTCCAGAATGAGATTTTCACTCAGCAGCGGAGTGTGCGCTGATATGAAACGGGACATGAATCGCGCTTGGGTAGCTCAGGTGGTAGAGCACTTGCTCGCGAAATGCAAAGGTCCCGATTTCGAGTCTCGGTCCGGCACACAGTTTTAATCTGTCACAAAGTTTCATATCAGTGCACACTCCGCTGCAGAGTTAAAATCTCCTTCTAGTGCCAGACTTGCTTGCGAGATGAAGGTGGAGCTCATCATATGTAGCACCGTCGACAGAGACGAGTGGAGGGTCTGTATCAGAGGCTCAGTTGGTTCTGCTATTGTGTAGGCTGCAAATTCCTCTACTTACACGATCGGGTGGTGGGTTTCCGGATTCTGCTTAATATGTCAGGGGTCTACTACACACAGTACGCAGCTACACTAGTAGCGGGTACTTTGTGGAGTGGATGGGTGATTTTTTAGGTTAGAAGGTCCCGAGAACTACAGGAAGGACATCAGTCCGAAAGAGTGCAGGGCAAACACAGGATGGCAGACTTAGTAACAATCGGTATTATAGCTATAAATTGTCGTAGCTACATTGGGAAAGAACCAGGGCTCTAAGCGCCAATAGAAAACACTGAACCTCAAATCGTTAAAGGTGGAGAAAACTGGCTAAGCCAGAAAAAAGTTCAGCCAAAATTTAGACAACTGACCGAACAGTGTTCAGAAACAATACATCACATACAGTTGGAGTGTTTGTTGGAGTGTTTATTGCTGTCAGAAGTAATTTACCATTTAGTGAAATTGAAATACATAGTTTTGTGAGTTACTATGGGTACAGACTATACTTGAAATCCGGTATAAAATAATAATTGGTTGCTTGTGTCGACCCTCCCCCCCCCCCCCCCCCCCCCTCTCGACTCAGATGATACAGTTGCTGAACAGTTCAAAGAAAACCTGAGCCTCATTTCAGACAGGAACCACACTTGTAGAACTATAGTTGGAGGTGACTTCAATCTGCCCTCGATATATTGCCAAAAGTATAGGGGGAATCATGATGGACACAGGGATTAGTGACCACAAGGTTGCTATTGCGGTAATGAACACTATAACATCCAAAATTAAACGCAAAGTACATCTAGTAAAAGAAAAAAAAGGAAAAAATTCACTTGACGCCTTTCAAAGAGACAATCCCCGCTCGTTCTGATCTGTGTAAGCGTAGACCAGACGTGGTCTGAATTAAATTAACAAGAGGTTGTACTGATGCCCAGTGGATACAAAATATGTCAGAACACTTGAGTAAGCAACGAAAAAAGCATGTTAAATTGAAAAGAACGCAAAATTCCCAAGATTGGCGAAGTTTTACAGGAACTCGAAATTTAGCGCGAACTTCAATGCGAGATTCTCTTAATAGTTTCCACAGCGAAACTCTGTCTCGAAATATAGTGGAAAACCCAAAGAGACTCTGATCATATGTGAAATAACCAGCGGAAAAACGCAATTAGTACGTTCACTGTGCCACAAAAATGGTAATGTCACTGACGGCACTGCAGTAAATATTCCAGAATTCGGATGTATAACTAGAGCTAACATGAGACACTTGAAAGTATATATCCTCAGTGTAGGAAAGCAACATAAATCACCTGATAAAACTACGCCACCAATCCAGACCGCATACCAGTCAGGTTCCTTTCCGCAATCATCCATTAGCAATCATATGCAACCGCTCGCTCGTCGAATGATCGGACCCTAAAGATTGGAAAAATGTTCCGGAAAGGAAATAGAAGTAATAGCTTAACTACACATATCAGTAACGTCGATTTGCAGTAGAATTTTGGAATATAGCTTGTAGTCGAACATTACGAATTACTGACAAAAATCTCAAAAAATATTGTTCTTGTGAAACATAACTAGCTCTTTATTCTCACCAAGAAATGAACGTTATCAACAGGGAACGTCAGACTCTTACCAAATCTGTAGATAGAAAGAAGCCTTTTAACACAGCTTCTCACAAGCGACTTCTAATCAAATTGCGCGCCTATAGAGTATCACCTCAGTTTCGTGACTGGATTTGTGTTCCTGTCAGATAGGTTGCAGTTCGTAATAACTACCTGAGTGTCATCGAGTAAAACGAAAGTAATATCTATCGTTCCCCGAGGAAGCGTCATTGAACGTCTGATGTTGCTAACGTATACAAATGACATAGGAGACAATCCGAGCAGCCCTCTTACACTGTTTGCACACGATGCTATTATTTACCGTCTTGTGAAGTCATCAGATGATCAAAACCAACGGCAAAACGATTTAGACGAAATATTTCTCTGGTGCGAATAACGGAATTCACTGTTAATAATGAAAAGTGTGAATGAGAACTAAACCAAATCCGCTAAATTTTAGTCACACGATAAGTCGTACAAATATGAAGGGTGCAAATTTAGGTAAATATTCAGGGATTACAATTACGAATAACTTACGTTGGAATGATCATACGGATAATGTTGTGGGTAAATGAAACTGTAAACTACGATTTATTGGCTGAACACAAAGAAAATGCAACTGTTCTACTAAGGCGACCGCCTACAGCACGTTTGTACTTCCCATTCTGCAGTATTGTTATGCGGTGTGGAATCCGCATGAGCTGGGACTGACGGTCATCGAAAATGTTCAGATATGGGCAGCTCGTTTTGTTTTATAGCGAAATAGGGGAGAGAGTACGACGGACGTTCGGATGGCAATCTTTAAAACAAAAGCGTTTTCTGTTGCACCAGGATCTTCTCGTAAAATTTATCTACTTTGTCCTCCGATTACTAAAATTATTTGTTGGCTTTTACCTACATAGGAAGAAATAATCATTATAGTAAAATAAGAAAAATCATAGCTCGCACAAAAAGACTTAAGTGCTCATTTTCCCGCGTATCATTCGAGAGTGGAACGGTAATGAAGTAGCTTTGCTGGGCACTTGATTGTGAGTTGCACAGTTGTTATGTAGATGTAGATATACAAGAAAATTAGTTCCGTATTTTGTGAATTTTGAATAGTTATGAGAGTGATGGGATCGTTGTGTTCCTTCACTACTTTTGACAACAATTAATCCTGAACGCTTATCACGGTTTCTCCATTATGTGAACTGTATTGTAGTACCTAACAATCCCATTTTTTAAGTGTGGTCGTCTTTTTGCAACGTGAGCTCGTGCTGTCACCTGGCATGCTATAGCGTAGACTGAAATTGCGAATATTTAAAATAACTGAATGTTCTTCCTTTTAGCATGTAGAAACTTTGAACTGGAGTTATTTTAGGAACGTTCTGCGGAGGAACAAAACAGGAAGTACGGAACGCGAAACGCGCAGGCTACGCTGCAGCCGGTTTCTTCAATAAAAGCGACAATCCGATGCGCCAGGGAGAAGTCGCAGATACGTATTCATAGCTGTGGTCGGGGTATTACCATTGTGTTAGGGCTGCGCTCGCAGAACAATACCGGGATTCCTTGAGGCGAAGCGGCCACACGGCGCGCCCAGCTCCTCTCCCTTCCCAGGGTGCCCCCACCCCCACAAGCGCCTGATACGTGGAATCACGTAAGCGATAAACGAGGGGAGATTTCGTACCATCATTTTGTTTTCAATAACAGCTATTGCAAGGTTTTGAACGTGTGAAAGATAACTTTTCATCACACTACGCTATAATCACGTTGATTATTTATGCAACATACATAACCGATTACGGAATACTCGGTCCATCATCAGTTGTACCTGTACACAATGAATGAATTAGAAGCAACAACGAAAATCGTAACTTTCCTCCTATTTAATACATGTGTATAAATGATACAAGAAGCGCAATTCGAAACTGACACAAGAGTACACACCGCTGCAGGTTCTTCTTTTGCCGAACATTATCCTTGTATTGTAAAGAAAATCTATTTATTCTTTTAATATAAAACCAGTGGACCTGACGTGAAGCCATAAGGGTTTACATAGAGTAAGCAAAGGAATTTGGTTCTCTTCTAGAAGCAGTGTAGCGTAGTTCGTTGGAGTGCAAAGAGTTGCTAATAGCTGGGAAAAAAGCGCAAGCCATTCCTGTTTCTGAAGGGTCGTCGAACAGAGGCGTAAACTATAGATCTGTGTCTGTGACGTCGGTCTAACGCAGAGTTTTGGAACATGTTTCATTTTCGCGTATCGTGACATTTCTGGACAGAGAAAATTTCCTCTGCAGGAATCAAAGTGGGTTCCGAAAACAACGATCGTATGAAATCCAGTTCGCTTTGTTCGACCGCAAGAACCAGAAAGTAGTAGATACAGGAGCTCAGGTAGATTCGTCCTCCTAGGCTTCCGGAAGGCGTTCGATACAGTTCCACATCGCCGTGTAAAAAACAAAATGCGAGCTTACGGAATATGAGGCCGGCTATGTGGCTAGATTGAAGAGCTGCTAGCAAACAGAACACATCATGTCATTATGGATGGAGAGTGGTCTTCATACGTGAGAGTAACTTCTGGTTAACACAAGGAACTCTTCTGCACCATTACTTTTCACAATATATTAAATGAAGTGGTGGAAAACGACGGAAATCCCATTAGGCTTTTAGGGACGGTGCTGTAATATACAGAGAAGTTGCGATGCTTGAAAGTTGTAGCGCAACACAGGAAGAGCAGCGGAGGCTCCGCTCTTGGTGATGGGATTGGCAGTTCCCCTTCAACATAAACAAATTTATGTATTGGCACAAACAGACAGACAAAACAATTACCGCTATAATTACACGATTTCTAAACAATCACTGGAAGTAGTCAAACCCATAATGAAATGAAATGATCGTATGGCATTGACGGGCGGGAGTCCCCACCTGGGGAAGTCTGCAGGTTTTTCAGTTGACACCACACTGAGATGATGAAGACAACCCAACACCCAGTTTCTGAGCGCAGAAAAACCTCCTACGCTGCCGGGAATCGAATCCGGGTTGGCTGTCTGGTGGTAGGACGCGCTGACCACTCAGGTAGGAGCACGAGTACGGAGCGATTAGAACTGGAAAGATCACGTTAGCTATTCGCAGGTAAGGAACGTGCCACACACGTTCTTTGGAAAAGTCCTCAGGAAATGTAGATCACCCACAAAGGCAATAGCGTACAAATCACTCGTTAGGCCGATACTTGAATATTGCTTGTCAGTCTGGGATCTGTACGAACAAGATCCAAAGTAGAGCAGAGCGTTTCCTTATGGGTTGATTTAACGAAAGGGAAAGTGTCGAGGGGATTGTCAGACGCTGCAAGAGGAGTGTTTTCTATTAGTTTCAACCTCTGACAGGAGTCCATACATTAAAACTAAGTCTATTACTTCATTTGTGGCCTTCAAAATCGGTTATATGAAGAAAGTCAAATAAAATGTCTTAAGAGGTGTTGTGGAAACATTAAACATTGTGTTATTTAACAATAGCAGTAATAACAACAGCTTCAAAGAGTTTTGGATGACTGTAAACAGAAATAAGCCATTAGCGTTGGAAATGGTTAGAGCACCCACTTCACGTAACCTAATTTTATAGAGGAAGAAGACAGAGAATACGGATAATTTCACTTAGCTTGGTAGTCACAGGTGATGGGAGTGCCAATCTTGAGGTTCTGAACAAGGTGACCTAAGGCTTTAAATCTTCCAGTCTAAATGGAGGAGTTGTCTACGATAAGAACGTTCTTCTAGGAGCTACACTGGCCATGTTCGAAACCTTCCCCCTGTCTTCCATGTCGCATAGTCTTGAGAGCTGTGTCACACCCAAGAGACTCGTTAGTCAACCAAAACCTTGTGAAATTAAATTACTTAGTAACTAGTTTTGAATTTCTTTTTTCCATCTTAAGCTTAATGCAAAAGACGGAAGAAACGTTAATGACTCAGTATAATAGCTGCTGTGTATGATGGCCCCGCAAACAAGTATATCAAATTAATTGAATTCTCCGTCGGTGCTTGGTAGAGCATGATAATTATATTAATTTCTTACATGTTTTCTACAAAAGGTGAGGGGAGACAAGCAGTGCCAACATTAATAACCCTCAAGCTATCAAGTTGCCGGAGGAGGTTAGGGAACAACTAGTGAGTATAACGAACGCCGATCAAGAAGGAGTGGTGAGTGGGCTGGAACATTTACATTTTCTCGGTGTAGTTGAACGCATCTTGCAAACTTCACAGAACGAGAGGGGTGGTGGCCAGGGACAATGGCAGCAAATTAATCGGATCAACCCTGTAGGAAAAACGTCCGTTGTAGGCGAGAGCATGGCTGAAGCCACTCCATACCCATCTGCGACCCATTCAGCTATGTGTGGTGACTGACAACTACCTGGCAGCGTCGACCTGCCGTATCTCCAGCAAAGAGTGTAGAATTGCACCCTGTACTGATGGAGTTTGGGCTGACGGGTAATGGTCTGACTAAGTAGATAATAGCTCACTCGCTCGTGGAACCGATGCACACAGATCACGGACTCGACAGTAAGTCAGTTTCCCACACACTGGTGAGAGAGTCAGGGTAGATCCGCTTGGTGAGCGGCTTAGTGGACTGGTGGACTGGTCTGCCCTGATTGTACCCACATTTTGACATGACATATTCTAGCTGAGAGGTAAATGTCCAGTTTACTTAATCACCACATCGTAGAAAGCAATTAGTGTATTTTATACATTTTTTATGTATGACTGTTGATTAAAAGTTTTAATGAACTGCCAGTAACTGAAATGTAATTACATACATTTTTCTTGCGTGTGACAGATTATAGATTTGTAATATGTTATTAGCCAGTTTAAATTATTAGCACGTTGTGGATAGCAGTTCCAAGGTGTTCCTTTCCCCACATATCCTGTGAATTTAAAAACATAGTTTCTTCTAAATAGAATAATCTTACACATATATTAGCACTTTTAACATCTAAACCCTCATTCAAACTGTCAAATTATAGAATCTTACTACAGAACTCAACAGACAGAAAATTCAAATCTTTGCACTTAAGAGACTAGATTCACTGATTTGGAAACGACGGACTACAACAACTACCATATGTTTAAAGGCAAAACAGGCAAGAAAATATTCAAACGAGCTGCATTGTTTGGCGTGGCCTTTATTGTGAATAAGGACATCCTTGACTCTGTTACAGAGTAAATCAAATTAGCAATTGACTAATGACCTTGTGAATTAAACACACGAACGAAACATACCCAGTATTAATGTTCATGCACCTACTAACATTAACAACAGAAAAGAACCTGAAAATACAGGAAATTTTTGGGACCACTAGAAATTTAAATGCCCAAAATTCCGAATCAGTAGGTAAAAATTCTTCTCGGTGATTTCAACGCAGAAACTGGCAAAGAGAGGAAATATAAAAAACAGTCGGCAGTTGCCCTGCGCACAAATTCACGAACGAGAACAGCGTCAGACACATAGAGTTGTGCCAACGAAACAATCTAAAAATCATGTCAACAGTACTTTGAAGGTACACTAAGATACAAAAATCGTGGCGATTTCCAGTCCTTCAACAAGGTGAATTCCAAGTAGACCATGTTGCAATGTCCTGAGATCAAGTCCACAGAGGGACAAATGTATATTCTGACCACTATCTCACAAGAGACACAATTAAATTCACACCAAACAGGAAACTCCGAAAGAAAACAGCGGTAATTCCAATAATCAGAAATTACAGAAGTATGGGAAAAACAACCTACAAACAACTCGAGAGATTTTCAAACTAAAATTAGATAGAAAACAAGAGAAGTGATAACATTAAACAAAAAATCCAAACACTCATGGTGGAATTGTGATAATGCAATAAAAGAGAGACAACGAGCCTTCTTGAACTACTTCTGTAACAGATGAGAACCCACACAGCAGAAAATTTTTCAAGTCAAAAAACAAACAGCTAAAACATTTAGAGAAACTAAAAGAAAACATCTCAATGAACAGCTACAATCCACTGGAGAAGACTTTAGGTGCTACAAAGCACATGACTTTTACAAAACGTTTGCAAATGAAACCAAAGAACGCACTCCACGAAACCTCTGTTTCAGGAAACAAAATGGAAAATTGGCACTAACTAACAAAGAAAATTGTCAAGAATTGGCCAAATATTTCTCACAAATTCTAAACTGTTCACAACCAAGTACGAGGTTCCCCAGATTACAAACAGAAGAGACACGAATGAAACTTCATTACCGCCAACTCCAGAAGAAATTTATAGACACATTAAAAATCTCAAAAACAATAAGTCGAAGGTAGAAGATGGAATTGTAGCTGAGCTACTGAATACCCTTTGTCGAAGCTTCTTAAAAGAGATCACTCAAATCATCCAAGAAATTTGGCACTCAGAAAATATTTCGCTGGATTGGAAATCTGCACTAATTCATCCAATGCACAAAAAGGGATAGAGACCAGATGTAAAAACTAAAGACGTATTTTACCTCTGCCGGTCGCTTACGAAGTTTTATTTGTGTGTCTCCTAAAGCGGCCACAAGGAAAATTGGAACATACAATTTCAGATTATCAAACAAGCTTTCGACGTAATAGATCGTGCCCGGAACAGTTCTTTAATCTTAAAACTCTTTTAAAAATGAAAGCAACCGGTTCGATACCAATAGTCTGCACATTCGCTGATTTTAAAAAAAGCATACGATTCTATAGAGTCAGAAGAACGTGGACTGGACATCAACACGGGGAAACTGATTGACCAAACACTGACAGAAACCAAATCAAAAATTACATTCACAAATGAAATTTCGGAACCATTCTTAGTTAAAACAGGAGTAAGACAAAGACATCGGATCTCGCCATTGTTATTCAACATTGTGTTAGACAATGTAATGAAAGAATGGGAAACAGAACTAAGGAAACAAAACTTTTGGTAGCCAACTTAAGTAGGAAGAGGTCCAGGAAAATTGAACGTTCTAAATTTAGTGTTTGCATATGACTTAGCGATTCTAATCGACACTGAAGAAACAGTAGTAAAGCAAATCGGGATCCTCGAAGAACGTACAGAGAAGGTAGGACTGTAAATCTCCTTTGACAAGACTGAGTTCATCTGTTCCATGTTAGATACTCTGAAATTTAAAACAAATTATCCTGAATTCTACAGACTCAATCACTTTAAGTATGTCGGTGAAATTATTCAATCAACAGGACTCAAAGATAGATAAAAAACAGACTGCATAAAATCAATAAAGTTTCTGGACTTGTTCAAAATTTGGATAAGAAAAAAATGCCTGTCAAAAGGAACTAAAATCAGACACTACAACACAGTAATCAGACCGACAGTCACATAAGCAAGTGAAACAGTTTCATTGAATCTAAAATTAGACTTACAAGAAATTATGAAAGTAGAGAGAAAGATTATCAGAAAAGTTCTGGGACCACACAATACACACAAGATGGATACAGACTGAGAGCTATCGAGAAAAAGTATGAAACAACGAAATTCACATCAGAAAGAGACGAATGAAGTTCTATGGACACCTAGACAGATTACCCGGAAACAGGCTAACTAAGCGTATGTTACACTATGTGACATCACTTAAAACATCAGTATCCTGGGTAACTGAAGTTAAGAAGGACTTGACAAAAGAAAAATTGACATAACAAACACATCAGACAGAGGCACATTTCAGAAGCAAAAGTGACAAGTGGAAGTTTACTCCAGAGATGGAACCAAAACCACACCGATCAAAGGGGACCTAAGAAAGAAAGAAGGCCATTTGGGGGAAAATGAAGAAATATTGGGAAAATTAGAAGACTCTTAAGAAAGATTGAAAATCGCCTGCTTATCGTTCTCCAATGGAGGCATTCGCTGATAATAATAGTCTTAGGTTTATCACTATCAGTGTGTGTTAATAAAACTAAACAATATAGTATAGCATTAGTTTTAAGAAGGTGTATTCGCAATAGTATGTTTAGATAATCGAAAAAAAGTTAGTTAATTCTTATGGAAGGAATTAGTAGAGGATGGAACTTGCGATTTTCACAGCCGTTCAATGGTTTGACAGTGTTAAATGATTCGCTAATAATTAATTAGTGGATATTTTATGTTTATAAAACGTTTTACATGTGATTCCCTAAAGCATAGACGGGGCATTCTCATAGCAATAAAAATCTAATTAACGTAACTTGCAAGTATTCAGTTCCAGATTGTTATCCGAAGGCGACCTTGGCGTTGCAACAATTACTGCTGGTATTGTGCGCATACTATATGCAGTGTTGGTGTTTCCATTGTGCAGTAGAGCACAAATATGACAGTTAGGGTTGAGAGCCACACCCAACTTCTTTTTATTTCCTCATAAACGTCAATCCCAAGCCAGGGTTGTACTACATTTCCTCATACCTGACGATCTTAGACTAGTTTGTCCGTCCAACCCAGAGCAGCAGGTGCAGTTTTCACATTCATACATAAATGTATCACAATGGGATTATAATACTTCTTTTAATGTCCACTTCCTTTTAATACATGCCATAACGGTCTGCAGACTTGGTCGCGAGTGCTAGTTTACCTGTGGAAAAACGTACCTGCTAGACTTCATACGCAACAAATTATGTTCCAGTAGAATGTACTACGTTGAACTACGCAAAAAAATCTACTTCGTTACGTACATAGAGAGTAAATACACTTTCATAATAGGCTTCATGCACGTCGGAAAGATTAATATGAAACTACTACTGTTTATCCACAAAAATTGAATACGTTTAGAGTTGTCTGGTTCGAGAACTAGGAATTTGAAATGCCGTGCGTCGGACGTTCGAGTCCTCCCTTGGGCGTGTGTGTGTGTGTGTGTGTGTGTGTGTGTGTGTGTGTGTGTGTGTGTGTGTGTGTGTGTGTTTTGTTCTTAGCATAAGTTACTTTAAGTAGTATGTAAGTCTAGCGACCGATGACGTCAGCTGTTCCGTCCCTTAGGTATCCACACACGCACACACACACATTTTTAAAATAGCATGTAAATGTTGGAAGGAGTTACTGACAATGTTATATGACAAAGTCGTAATTTAACTGCAATGCTTGAAAATACACTGGGTTGTAATTATTTCACACAAATTGTCAATGTATGTGCTCCACCACCTCTGGATCTTGTAGGTTTGTCTATGTATTCTCGTGGCAATAGAGAGAAAAATTAATAAACTGTGTCAGAGTATATCATATGATACAGAAAGAATTTCAGCCCATCTTCTTTGTTTCACCAACGGAAACGTTTGAATATCAAGTAATTTTATGAAATAATATTTAGGATGCCGGTGACTGTAGTACTGTACTGTGTTTGACAACTTAAAATAAGTCGGTCGACAGTTAAACACCTTTCCCTTTTTCGTTTTGTTCATAATCCACTTAAATGGACTGAAGCGCGTCCACCTTAGACCGATTTAAATGCTTAATTTAGCTACCTAACATTTTATTGCTCTGCCTCACGCATAAAGAGACTCTATACTTGGATGTGTCCCTCGTGATGCTGTCGAAAAACATGGATTTGTCTGAAAAGTGGCATGGTGGCAGTCTGCGTCCGATGCACCGTTCTCAGCCCGATTCTCTCCACTGCCGCATCAGTGGCAGCAGCAATAGCGGGGACTGTGGTGACAGTTGTGGTGTTACAGACGACGTCGCCCTCTCCGTGTGGATCGTTGCCTTACCGCGGGCAAGCCCACTTCCTGAATGACAAGATATGCGACGCGGCTTATGATCCAGCACGGCCGAGCGAACAGTATGTCAGTCCTCTTAGGCGCTAGTCACGTAATGCCGTTGACAGCCTTTATGGCGTCGTAAATAATGGCCCCCTTGAATCCATAGAGCCTAAATTCGCGTGTCAGTCTTGGGATCCTGTCCAACGTGAGGAGCAACATGGCAGAACGAGAACCTGCGATCTCGAATGCCACGGTTCGGCCGTCGTCGAACACGCATTGGCAGACGCTTCTTCTTCCTGCAGGAGGCATAATACGGACGTCTCGTTCAGAGGAGACTTCTGTACGAGGAGCACGCTGCGTAAATCGTGGATTTAAACAGACTATATACTGCAGTGACATGTAACAACCGCCAGCGATTCGGCCACTCGGCCCTCCGTTGCGGCCCACTTCAGGCAGTGCAGTGCTTACAAACAGGCGCTGAAGCGTAGACAAGACAAGAACAGGGTACAGTACGACATTCCACGCCCAAGGCCAGCGCCGAACCCAGTAAGGAACGGCGTAACGTTTGCCACGGTTGCACGCCCTGGCGGAACGGCCCAGGGCGTGGAACCACAGCGACCTTCACACACACGCGAAACAACCGCTGCAACAGCTAAACAACAGCCACGGACAACACCTGAAAACCAACAAGCACCGGACCAACACCTATGCCCCCAAACAACACGACCCCACTCCCGGAAGGCACGTGTGCGATGAAACGCACGCTATACAGGAAAACACACCAACACAAGAACCCCCAGAACCCCAATCCCAGAGGAGGAATAGACGTACACGTGAACATAGGGCGGGGAACACCAAATCACCACAACAGGCCACCCAGTAACAGACCAATAACACACAGGAAAACAGTCAACAAGACATCGAGACTGTAACCCACACTACCATCCCCCTTACCACAGAAGTAACACCCCCAGAACCCCAAGCCCAGAGGAGGAATAGACGTACACGTGAACACAGGGCGGGGAACACCAAATCACCACAACAGGCCACCCAGTAACAACAGACCAATAACACACAGGAAAACAGTCAACAAGACATCGAGACTGTAAGCCACACTACCATCCCCCTCACCACAGAAGTAACACAGGTGCCACAACCTCTGTCACAAAACAGAAACACAAATGCCACTCCTAACAACACACCAATACCCGCACAAGCGGCCGCTAACTCTACAACAGCACCTCAGGCTGCCAAACCCAGCACCAACACATCACCTGGGGGAATACTGGAAACACTATTCCTTCGACACACGACCGTTCAAATCCTTACCAAAGTGCTGACGGCCGTCACTACACTCATCACCCAGCTCATGAGCGCCGAACCCGGGCAATACTGGGCTGTCATACACACTGCCATCACAACACTCATTCACACTCTTACACGAATAACATACCACACCCGGCCAGTAACGCAAACCCCCATACACTCTCACAGATCCTGTTCTGGAATGCAGACTCGATCCACAACAAAAGGGTAGAATTTGCCGCGTTCATGGAGCGCAAGGGAATCCATGTCGTGCTACTGAGCGAGACTAAGCTTAAACCCCACAAACAATTAAACTTTCCTGGCTACTGCGTCTATCGTACCGACCGACCGGGCGACGCCGTGGCAGGTGGAACTGCAATCGTCATACACAAAGGCATTGAGCACACAAACATAGAGCTCCCTGAACTGGAAGAAATCGAGGCTACGGCCGTCAGAGTCAAGTTCAACGGAGCCTTCACTGCACTGATATCGGTATGCAACAGTCCTGTAGGCATCTCAACACGCGATATCAGCACACTACTCAGCATCTCACCGCGAGTAATAGTCGCTGGGGATCTGAACGCAAAACACCCAGAATGGAATTCACGAATACGAAATCCCAACGGCAAAAAACTGTATGAAGATTCACTAGGCAGAAACTACATTATACTAGTGCCGACTGAACCGACGCACATTCCCTATCAGAGGGGACACGGGCTAGACGTGTTAAACATGGCCCTCATTAAGGGCATTACATCGACACTCAACGTTGCCGTTGAAAACGCAGGATGTTGGACTACGGGCGTGCGAATTGGACATTGTTCAAGGAAACGCTCGATAGCCACATCCCACCCATACACGAAATTAACGAAACAGCGCAATTTGACAAGGCAGTAGAAACCCTCACTAACGCCGTGCAGGACGCAATGGCGGGCACCATACCTGATCGCACCTCACAACAACACAGTGCGGCCCTGTCCCAGGAAATCCTAGACCTAATCTCAATGAGGAATCGCCTCAGAAGACAATGGCAGCGCACCAGGCGTCAGTACTTCAAACGGCACATTAACAGGCTACAGGACATCATCCACGATAAAATACATACACATTGAACACAACAGTGGAACCAAAAACTCGAAGGGCTGGACACCGCACGACCTGGCGTGTGGCAACTAGCCCGACACTTCACCAGGGAGAAAATATACACCCCAACGCTTCAAGGGCCTGACGGACCTGCATACTCAGCGGAAGAGAAAGCAGAACTAATGGCCCGCACACTCGCAGCGTCATTCACACCGAACCTGGTAACATCAGATCCAGTGTTCACACTTTCTACTGACCAGGAGGTTACACGCACTCTAGCCCAACCATCGCGCGACGACGTTCGACGTGCTAGTACAGCCGATGTCTCCTGGGCTATAATGCATTCCGCTGCTAGGAAAGCCCCTGGTCATGATGACATTCAAAACCGTGTCCTCCAGGAGTTCACAGATAAAGCTACTGAGTACCTAACACACATAACGAATGCCATACTAAAACACCAACACTACCCCGCCTTTTGGAAGACGGCCAAGGTCTTGATGTTCAGGAAGCCGGGGAAAGACCACAGCCTCCCACAAGACCCTGGACATCGAAAAAGGCTTTCGACCGTCTATGGCACAACGGCCTCATTCGCAAACTCAGCAAACGACAGGCTCGTGCGTCTAATACACTCATACCTCACAGACAGGAGTTTCAACACTGACGTGCAGGGAAAACAATCAACACGACACGGTATACACGCGGGAGTACCCCAGGGAAGCATCCTAGGGCCCCTACTGTTTAACCTCTACATAAACGATCTTCCAACCACACACAACACAACAATGGCAATCTACGCGGATTGCCATTATCGCGCAAGATTGGAAACCATCAAACATCACGTCACGCTTACAGACTGCACTCAGAGTGGCTGAGCCTTGGTTGGAGAAATGGCGTGTTAGAGTAAACGTCGACAAGTACGAAGCCGTTCTGTTCACTAGAAGACCGAAGCAACTGCGCAAACACCGATACTGCAGACCTATAACTCTACATGCACGCCCAATACGTTTCCGTGAGAAAGTCAAATACTTCGGTGTCTGGCTGGACCGGAAATTACTCTGGGGGACCACATGCAACACATGACCAAGCGAGCTAGTGCGAGGCTCAAACAGCTCTACCCTATGCTCAACAGACGTAACACACTGAACAGAACGGTGTCGAGGTCCATGTACATGACACTTATCCGACCCCTGATGACGTACGCAGCTCCTGTCTGGGGATACGCTGGGCCTACACACCTGCGCCGTCTGCAGATCATACAAAACAAAGTACTTAAAATCGTAAGCAATGCTCCATGATACACACGCATCGCGGACCTTCACCGGGAATACCGACTTGAGACTCTCACGGAGGTAATCCACAAACTCACCACAAGACTAGACAGAAACTCCAGACATTCGCAGAACCCGTTTATTCTGAATCTGGGGAACTACGACCACAACTATAGATGGAAACATAAAAGATCAAAAGACATACTTGTAAGGACCTAACATCTATGCCCAAGCACACGCAAACACTACGGTACAGGTGAGCCCCTGTTAATCAGACGCCATTACTGGATATCCAGCTGGAACACACTGCCGAATACTGGCACCACACAGGGAAGCCGTACCGTACACTGCATGCAGACAAGCTCCACACATCCCCCGCACAGTGAGATGATCCATGGCCGATCTCCCACTACTATATAACGATCTTGATTGTCCCAGGAATGTAGCGGCTGCAGCAACCGGGATACATACCATCGCTTGCCACGGTAATGATGCATGATACCCATACTAACAAATCCAACCTTGCATGAACCTTGCATGAACTATCGCAGCTAGTAAGCCACTACTGCTCTTACTACCCATCCCACTGTCGCAGAGCCTTGGCACTAGCCTTGGCACTTTTTTCCCTCTGCTCTTCAAATCGCTACCCCCACTCACGTTTCGTCCACTATCTATCACCTGATGGACCGTGTTAATGCGTAGTCTTTTAACATTCTGCGTGGTGTCTGTTTGTTCTATATCGTGTCTCCCTACCACTTTCACGCAACGACGCTCTGAGCGTGTTTTTTAGGGAATTGACTTGTTTGAACCTGGGACCTGTTGCCGGTAAGAAGACGTCAGACCACACATGACATGTAGAATTCAGAAGAGTTCAGTGAGACTAGCGATGATATAACCAAATACTTAAAGATTTCAGCGTCAGCTCCACTGCACTCTCTGTAAAAGAATCTTAATACTAACTAAATTTAGTGGGAGGGGTTCAAGGCTTTCCTATTTTTAGTTAGCTGGTAAAATAACGTCGAAAAAGCAGTTAAGTTTACCATTGGAAATTTTATTCTACTCACAAAACATTGTTTATAAATTGCACTATTGATAAAAGGAAATGTTTTAATACAGGATGGTAAAAACTAACTGCGTTCAACAAAAATGTGAACGAATATTCCCTGAATGGGTTTCCAAGTTCTACAATGGATCGAAGGATGACCTATACCATATCACATCTATAATCTAGGTTTAAATTAAGTTTCACAAAAGAGAAAACTATCAAAATGGTCTACAGTGACCCTCAATTATCTTTAATTACTTATCTAACTTGTCGTAAATTACAGTGGCTGATGTGGCTTCTCAATAACTATATAACAGAAAAATCATCGCCTTTCAGATTTTTATTTCAAGTGGCAAATGTGAACACCATGAGCTTTGATTGACGATCAACACTAGTATTACGCAAAAAGGGGGTGTAACAGATGAGACTTCTGCAGTTCTGAGTGAAGCTTTATGCACTGTTATGCGGCATCGCGAAGTTCGTTTTGAAAAAAAAAACTATCTGGCTGTGTTTTCATCTGACCAATCAGGGTCTCAATGTTAACCTTAAGCTCTGCCTACGAGAATTCTGTCTATCCAATGAGAAACGTTATACTTTTCGTGGTGGGGCAATGTTTTTAAAGTTTGCAACGTAACAGAGACGCGAAAAAGTTTCACGCTAAAACTTGCAGCTTGGGTGGTCCTAGTGGTTAGCTGGCGACGTGGGTGTCCAGTCCGTCCCTTATCGTAGGGCCTTCTAGCTTAACACGGTTCTGCTCTCGGCTTCTCGTTTCTCCCCTCAGAACTGCGTCTGTCTCACGGTGGGAAGGTATGACATGCATTTAGGCATTCTTGTGGTAGTCTGTGGTATTCCATTTGCTCACTCGTTACTCGTATTGCTTTGGTTAATTTAATGTCACGATTTATTCTGAGCTATGTGACATACTACTGGATTTGCTTATCATGTCAGGGTTTTCATGGAAGGTGTTGGATTTGCCTGACACCTTACAGTCTTACCCAGACGCACGGATAACATCACAGCCCAGCATCCTGCGATCCACTTACTAGATAACTAACATGTTGACGGAGGTGACAGTAGAACTTTTGGTCTGGTCACCACGTTGGTGCGGGCGTGGAGGGGCCCCATCTCTGGACCGACGCGATTGCTTTTGCTAACAGCACGACGTTGCCTGCAGCTCCTCTCCTGAGCTCGTGACCGTATCAGTTGTACCCTAGACGATTGGAAAACCGTGGCCTGGCCAGATGAGTTCCGATTTCAAGTGGTACGAGCTGATCACGCGGTTCGAGTATGGCGCACACACATGAAGCCATGGCCCCAAGTTGTCAACAAGGCACTGTGCAAGTTGCTGGTAGTTTCATAATGGAGTAGGCTGTACTTATACGGTATGGACTGAGTCCTCTGGTCCAGCTGAACAGATTATTGACTTGGATACCATTTCCAGCCGTTCGTGTTCCCAAATAACGATGGAATGACGATACGCCATGTCACAGGGCAACAACTGCATGCGACTGGTTCGAGGAACATTCTGCATCTACATCTACATCTACATCCATACTCCGCAAGCCACCTGACGGTGTGTGGTGGAGGGTACTTTGAGTACCTCTATCGGTTCTCCCTTCTATTCCAGACTCGACTCGTATTGTTCGTCGAAAGAAGGATTGTCGGTATGCCTCTGTGTGGGTTCTAATCTCCCTGATTTTATCTTCATGGTCTCTTCGCGAGATATACGTAGGAAGGAGCAATTTACTGCTTGACTCCTCGGTGAAGGTATGTTCTCGAAACTTTAACGAAAGCCCGTACCGAGCTACTGAGCGTCTCTCCTGCAGAGTCTTCCACTGGAGTTTATCTAGCATCTCCGTAACGCTTTCGCGCTGCTCTCCGTTGGATCTTCTCTATCTCTTCTATCAACCTCATCTGGTACGTATCCCACACTGGCGAGCAGTATTCAAGTAGTGGGCGAACAAGTTTACTGTAACCTACTTCCTTTGTTTTCGGATTGCATTTCCTTAGGATTCTTCCAATGAATCTCAGTCTGGCATCTGCTTTACCGACGATCAACTTTATATAATCATTCCATTTTAAATCACTTCTAATGCCTACTCCCAGATTATTTATGGAATTAACTGCTTCCAGTTGCTGACCTGCTATATTGTAGCTAAATGATATAGGATCTTTTTTTCTGTGTATTCGCAGCACATTACACTTGTCTACATTGAGACTCAATTGCCATTCCCCGCACCATGCGTCAATTCGTTGCAGACCCTCCTGCATTTCAGTACAGTCTCGATGTACCACAGCATCATCCGCAAAAAGCCTCAGTGAACTTCTGATGTTATCCACAAGATTTGAGCGAAGGGTTTGGCCACACACATCTCCCCACACGAATCCCATCGAACGTTTTTGGGACGTAATCGAGATGTCAGTTCGTGCACAAAATCCCGTACTGGCAACACTTTCACTGTTATGGACGGCTCTAGAGGCAGAATGGCTCAATAGTTCTGCGTGGGTATTCCAACGACCTGTGGAGCCCATTCCATGTTGAGTTGCTGCACAACGACGGGAAAAAAGAAAATCCGACATCGTATTAGGAGGGATCCTGTGAGTTTGGTCACCTCAATGTAGATGCGATACTCTCACGTTGTTTGTATGGTTGCACTGGAATGCTGATCACTTGCTTAACCATGCATGTACGGGTAGTTAACATAACTGACATCTGTTGCATGTCACCTTCATTGTGTTGCAACTTTAACCATCAGCGGTGAACACTTTGTGATCTAGACTAACAAAGCTTGTATCGAACAATGATACTGCGTACTCTACAGCTTAACGACGCCAAGCTTTGTACAACGCACTCAGCTTCTATGTCAAGTGGTATTTTTTCCCCGGAGGTGACGTCCTCACGCACGGGAGCGAGAAGCAGTTAAGGAGCGGCCTGGCGTGTCGCGGTGGTACGTGAGGAGCCGCACCTCGCCACCGCAGTGGCAGCCCCCCAGCCCCCCAGCCCCCCAGCCCCCCAGCCCCCGCCCCCTCGGGTGGCCTGTCGATACCTGCCAGCCTGCCGTGCCCTGCGCCCGCCCTTGCTGGCCCTGCTCCCCAGGGAACGCCTCCTCCTCCCTGCCGGCGCCTGTCCGCCTACGTAAGCGCTCCAGCCGCAGATAAAGTTAGATTTACTTCACAAACTCTCTTTTCCCGCCTGAATATTTTATTTCCCATCTATTCTTCCGACTCCACACTTCTCTGCTTCGATTTCTGCTCGAACCACAGGAAGAGAGTTATGCTTCGTGTCACCGTTATTCTTGTTCCCACGTGGAGCTGCACAAGGATCACAGTATTTTACTTCGCATCAGTATTGGTTGTACCCGTAAGTAGCGCGGAGACGTTTACTGGACAACAGCTCAAAATGAATGTTGATCGCCAGATTTAATTTTATTTAGTATCTTAGGATGCATTTCGGGAGAACCCTCACGATAAAGTCTATGCCATGAAATGAACAGTACAATACAAGAAGGAATATATTGCAACTTCACAGTCAAGATGAGAAACGTATCTAGTTCAATCATTGCGACGTATCCAAAAAGGGGAACTTTTATCCACTGGGTGCGGAACACTGCGACTGTCATGAATAAATATTTCCAGAAATTACTGCAACCAGTCACTTTTTATTTTATTTTTCAACTTTTATTTTCCATTACTGGTTTCGAATCGCCCAGCAACTCATCATCAGTTGGTACTGTTAGTACATGTTTGCAGCATTCTGCAGTCATATAGATGTGACAG
This sequence comes from Schistocerca americana, assembly GCF_021461395.2. Taxonomy (NCBI): domain Eukaryota; kingdom Metazoa; phylum Arthropoda; class Insecta; order Orthoptera; family Acrididae; genus Schistocerca; species Schistocerca americana. The sequence continues at coordinate 808,482,547 of NC_060119.1, forward strand.
TATGTTGAAAGCTGGTCAGATGCGATAACTCGCACATTGAGGGTTCCTTTCAGACTTAATTATGTATGCAACAATGGACAGTTCATCCATGCCAGGAATCGATAATCTTGACGATTCGTGTCTGTTTTCGACATTGATATTCACCAGATATCGGCCCCAGGGACTCCAAGACTTTCGAGAATATTTTAATTTCAAGTTTGAAGTCGGATAACAAATTGCAAAAGAAATATCTTTTGCGTATGATATAATTACAAATTAACGGTTTGGGATGTTTCTCTTTACTTGTACTGTGAAGCCATTATTCTTGCCAAATTCATGCTTCTAGACCAACGGGAAGAACGCTATAGGTTTGGATGAGTGAGTCTGCAAGTATTGAAATATGTGACATAAATTGCCATATCTTTTGGTTGCATCGACTTAGAAGCTTACATTTATTACACTGCCAAGGGGCTGTAGTCCTTAGTAGGTGACATAAATTTCAAATTAATACGTCTATCCGTTCCTGAGAAAAACGAGACTTAACCGACGGACGGAGACACAGTCACATAAAAAAAAAAATTCGTAGGAAATAATTACAAATTAACAATTTTCGGAATTTTTGCTTTGGTTATAATTCGGAATCTTGCTTGTTACTAATTTCGTGATTCTAGACGAAAGGGAAGTGCACTGTGATGAGTCATTTTGCGAGAATAATACATGGCATAAATGTCCCTATCTTTTTGTTGCATTGACTTATTTATTACACCGTCAAGGCACAACAGATCTTACTGAGTGATATACATTGCAATTTCGTACGTCCACCCGACAGACAGACGGAGAGATGGGCAGCAAAGACATCCTGTAAGGGTTGTGTTATTATTGGTTGTGGTAACGGAACCCTAAAAACGATACACATAAACATTGAATGTCCAGAGACTTATTTACTTTATGAGAACGACTTAAATGCATTACTTACAGTTATTAGTATCTGTTAGTTTCTTGTTGCAGCATACATTATTCTTGAAAACATACTGTACATTTCCAGAAACATTAATTTTATACCACCTCACAAGTACTACATGTAATAATAACTCTAAGTAATGCATTAAAGTCGATCTCATTATGTAAATAAGTCTCGCAAAATTCAGTGCTTACGTGTTTCCTCTTACAACTTGCCACAGCCGCGATGCTGTAACCATGCAGTAAATATGTACCATCTCCTGATGAACTGGTAAGCGACTCGATACCGGTAACGGAAAATAAAAATTGAAGATTAAAACAAAAGACGACTGGTTGTGTTAATTTATGAAAACAAAGTATCTTCTCATTTCCTACTCCATGCCGTAACGCCTTCAGTGCCCAAATCGACACACGTAATTCGACATGCCACACGGTAAATAATTTTGCCACGAGGTGTCCTCAGTGACAGTAATAGCCAAGCCAGCTGTAACTGTTATACGATAACGCTCGTCTAAAAAGAACACGCACCATTTAACTTACATATATACAAAAACTGTTAATAAAGGAATCACTCTGTACTAACAATGCCGTAGTGTAATATTCCACGGCTGCTGGAATTTGAACGCAGGAAGTGGAAATATCTCAGTACATTAATTTCACCCAAAACGTTAAGGGGAATATCAGACGATAAAATAAAAGTTACGTATCGCTCAGTAAACATAAAACTTAAAAATGTGGAACGAAGGGAGAAGGGACCACGATACCAAGGAACAATTTTCGTTTATGTTCTAGTGACAGATGACACTTTAACACTAGGACTAGTGATTATAATTACACTACAAGAAGTTATCAGTAACTTGAGTTACAAATCTCTGCCAAAAACGCCGTATCTGCAACGCTTCAAGCCACTTGAACTGAAATTAAGAATGCAACACACAAGGGAATATTCAATATGCAAATTTCAACCAACCCATTTAAATGGCAGTACAAATTACTTAAAAACTGTACTACATGTCAGTCAAAATTTCAACGAACGTGGCCGGCCGGAGTGGCCGAGCGGTTCTAGGCGCTACAGTTTGGAACTGCGCGACCGCTACGGTCGCAGGTTCGAATCCTGCCTCGGGCATGGATGTCTGTGATGTCCTTAGGTTCAAAAGTGGTTCAAATGGCTCTGAGGACTATGGAACTCAACTGATGTGGTCATAAGTCCCCTAGAACTTAGAACTACTTAAACCTAACTAACCTAAGGACATCACACACATCCATGCCCGAGGTAGGATTCGAACCTGCGACCGTAACGGTCGTGCGGTTCCAGACTGTAGCGCCTTTAACCGCTCGGCCACTCCGGCCGGCGATGTCCTTAGGTTAGTTAGGTTTAAGTTGTTCTAAGTTCTAGGGGACTGATGACCTCAGAAGTTAAGTCCCATAGTGCTCAGAGCCATTTGAACCATCAACCGCCGTGCGGGATTAGCCGAGCGGTCTAGGGCGCTGCAGTCATGGACTGTGCGGCTGGTCCCGGCGGAGGTTCGAGTCCTCCCTCGGGCATGGGTGTGTGTGTTTGTCCGTAGGATAATTTCGGTTAAGTAGTGTGTAAGTTTAGGGACTGATGACCTTAGCAGTTAAGTCCCATAAAATTCCACACACATTTGAACATTGAACATTTGAACCATCAACCAACGTATAGAAAGAAATAGGCGCCGCAGAAGGGAATGATCTCAAATCGACGTTTACATCGCAGCTGTTTACTCGATGGCTTCGAATGCGCAGCCTAAACACACGACGTCGATCAAGAGATATTATCCAGTTTATCACTGTGATACGCACTACCATCTACATCTACACCTACATACGAACTCTGAAAGAAAACTGGGAAGTGCGCTGTATGGTTCAAAATGTTTCCTCCTATTGAAAGCTAATACAGAGCGCTGGAATAAAGAAGGCTAAGTTCCTCTTCATAATTAGTTTGCTGTAATGCGTATAATCTTGTCTTCACGATCCATACAGTAGCGATACGTAAGGGACGCAAGAATATCTCTAGATTCGTCACATAATATTGGTTTTCGAAATATTGTAAGCACGCTTTCATGGGATAATTTGGGTCATCTACAAGGGTCTACTAATGCAGGTTTCTCAGGACTTCTGTGACTCTCAAAGAAACATGTCACCTCTAATGCCGCCATTCTTGGTATTTGTTCAACGTCCCTTATTACTCCTAGTTGGTATGGGTCCCACATGTTTAGCCAAAATTCTAAGATACGTGTTTTGTAACCAGCCTCCTTTGTATACGGACTGTGTCTCCCCAGTGATCTGTAAATGAACGGACCTCTGCACATACTTATTTATAACCAAGCCTGTGTGATTGTTCTATTCCATACTACTACAAATTTTTAGAGGCAGATATTTTAGTGAGTTGGCTGAGTCTAATTGTGAATTAATAATATTGTAGTCATAAGGCACAGAGATTTTTTCATTTCGTTTGTGCGTAATTAGGCGTTATTGTACATTTAAAGCCAGTTGCTATAATTTGCACCACTTTTAAATCTTACCAAGATTGTATTGAATATTAGCGAAGCTTTCTCCAGACATTACTGCATACCACAGGGCGAGTCAGGAGCAAAGGTACGTGCTTTGAGGGGTGATAGTATGAAAGATTCTGAAGAATATGCGTCGCGTGAACGTATGTCCTGATCTTAATAGTTTCCGAGGAAACTAATGTTAATAATGAGGAACATGACAAATGCAGATGACAGTAAATATAACATTGCGATAAGACGTTTTGTTTAATTGTGAGCGTTTCCTCACAAAAGACGCTCAGAAAGTCCACCATCAACTACAATGCATTTTTCAGCTCTTGTAGACAACTGCTGTGTTGCTCACATGTTCTCACTCGTACAGTCCTGTGCTTGAGGACACAAATGTATACTCGGAGCCTTTTGCGACGGCATACATGGATAAAACGTTCTCGGTTTTCAAGCCGCGTCAATTCGAATAAAATCCTCGAGCTTTCGATTACCATCCCCGCCATCGTCGTCAGGATGGCGGAGATGGTCATCAAAAGCTAAAGGATTTTATTCCAATTGACGCGCCTTGAAAACCGAGAACGTTTTATTTGACACACATGTAAATTACGAGTAGCAAGGTCCTCCTTTGTGTCCGGACGGCTGTTACAGACTTCGCTCTCAAGACAACCTCACAAATTGTAACCTAATGGCGTAAGATAGGATAATCTTCGTGGCCGAAAAGTGACTCCACGGCGACCGATCCAAAGCCCAGGACATGCTCCAGTCAGGCACTGCGTCACTGTCTGCATGTAATGGGAAGGACTGCATCATGCTGGAATTATAGTCAACGTCATATTTTCAGAGGAATAGTCTCCAAGTATTTTACTGATACATTTTGAAGGAAATCAAGATACCTTACTTCATTAAGTTTGTTCCCTAACACAAATGAATCTATGGGTTGGTCATCAGTAATACCGAATCCCTCACATGTTGAAACGGTCAGTACAGACAACACTAAGTAGGCTAATACCGCTCTAGTTGTATTAGAATGTGAGTGCTGGTGAAGAAATGGTTAATAAAAGGGTGTGTTTTCATTTGGAGTATTTTATTGAGATATAATTAAATCTTCCTTGAGACACATGAGTCTCTACTTTATTTACGATAAAGATGGAAGCTGAAGAAATGAATAGTGAGGCTTTAAGAAGAGTAAATTTAGCTGAAGACGTGAACTGAAGTTTGTCTTAGGGAGGAAACTGGACTAGGGTAATCCGTGCAACTGTCTTTCCTTTAACGCTAAAGTGCTGTTGGCTAGCACATCTGCCTATAAACAAGGAGACGTCCGTTCAAATTCTAGCCATGGCTTAAATTTTTAATTCATTTCTTCAGCTTCCATCATTATTTTAATGAGAATCACCAATACTGTCAACCTTCAAATCATGCGTCTTTCTTCCTGACTCAACCTGTAGGTGACTGTATCACCTGCGAAATACTTGTAGTTTTTATTGGTATTATCTGGCTGGTCGTTAATATATTGATTGCGGGAGACAGGGGCTAATGTGCACAATGGACGAGCCTGAGCTCTTTGCAAGGATTAGGTAATTTTCGACCCAAGGTATTTTCTGCAAGATAGGAAAATTAGGGATTAGTCTGGATTGGTTTCTTAAGGAACCTTTTTTGTCAAGACAGTGTTTATTAGTGTGGAAGAAAAAGGAATAAGTCGAGAGCAAAACAGATTCAGGGTAGAATTTTGCAGAGTGCCAAGGGTACATACAATTTGTTGCTATGCCTGATGAGAGGCACTTCAAAAGCTACTGGAGGATTTATCAAGATTTTGGTAAGAGCATAAGCCGTGATGATCACAGTTATTGCTGACAAACGCCTGGTCCCGTCTAGCCCAGCCACAAACACATGCAGCCATCTCATATTCTTAACATGAAGGCTATGAATTGCTTGACGCACACCAAAAAGTAATAATATCTGCTAATACACCATGTTTAAGGACCACCTATAAATGTTCCCTTCTTCTCAAAGTCTGAAATATATGAGATCCACGACAGAGATGCTAATGTAACTGTCATTTACAGATTGAGTCCATTGATGTGCAGTCTGAGTTTCTCCGGTGTATATGATGTTCAAATAAAAAAACTAAACTCCGCCCGAGCAGGGCATGAAGGCCCAACGGCACCGACCGATCGCCGTGTCATCCTCATCCCACAGGCGTCACCGGATGCGGATACGGAGGGGCATGTGGTCAGCACACCGCTCTCCCGACAGTATTTCAGTCTACGAAACCGGATAATGTTCCAATAACTTACAAGAAATGAAACCGGGTGACGTCATCGACCACCGCAGATATTTCGACAGGTGACCACCTGTAGTCTTCAAGGCAAAATAGCAGCAAGTAAGCACTGTGCAATTGAATTTAAAACCTCGGTTTTCAGTGCAATTCCAGAAAGATAACACACTCACACACGCATACCCTCTAAAACCTCAGTTTGCAGAGCAATTCCAGAAAGATAGCACTCACGCACGCACAACCTGTAAACACTAGCATCATTACACAACCAAAGACGACCGATGACAGCAGTTATCAATAGTGAAAACTGCTAAACAATGATCAAGGTAGTATTAAATCTGTCCCTCTACTTTTTGACAAGAGAGAGATAGGATTCTACCCAGAATTTAACCAGCAACCTCCATCTCTATTTACAAGGTTACTCGCTACTTACATCTCAACTGCTTTCTTAACTGCAATATCCCAGAAGCTGGAAGTGCATGCCAGAATCTCCGTGTTGTTATATTTCATAGGATGACTGGTGCCGTCCTAACGCTACAGCTGATTCATCCACAGTGTTCCATGGCTCGTGTCGCAGCTCGTAGTATTACAGAAGTAATGTAGTCTCGATTCAAGAAGTGTTGCTAAAGTTCCAGCCAACTCTTGATTGGAGTTTGTATGTTTTTGATAAAAACTTAACGGACTGGTGTTATGGTTGATGTGGGGCATGGTACATAAAGGACTGCTCCCTAGACTTTTTATTCTATCGCTTGAGCCTTGTCCCGCAGTTACGCAGGGTCAGCCATCGTTAATCGGATATGGCATGTTAATGTTTAAAGGGTGGCTGGATGCCCTTCCTGCCGCCACCCCGTACCCCCCGGGACGAAATTAGTGTACCCCAAATGTTTGTGTCGAGTGTAATCCATGGAATAGTGCGAAAGTGTTCAGATGTCTGCGAGCCGTGGAACTGAGGCAGAACATGGGGACCAGCCCGGTATTCACCTAGCAGGATGTGGAAAACCGCCTAAAAACCACATCCAGGCTGGCTGGCACACCGCCAGGCGGCTTCGATCCGGTGCCGGCGCGCCTACCCGAGTCCAGGAAGCAGTGCGTTAGCGCTCTCGGCTACACAGGCGGGTTCTCCCTAGACTGTTTATGATGCGTCGGAAAACATGAACTTATAATTCAGTGTCTTTAGAAACACCAACCGATCATGTGTAAACATGATGCGTATTTGTAAACATGGTGGCAAATCTGATATCTACATTTGCCAGTGTTTGCCAAGATCGAAAAGTAAGAGCTCATCCCGTTCAATTCCTCTTGAAAGTAATGATTTCAGAAAAAATCCTTTATTAGCCAAGATCGCAAGTATAATTTTATTTTATTGATATTTAGTTTCTGCTAAGTTAACAACAAAATTTTTTGTCATATGAAGAGAGCTAATTAACTTAGCCTAAACTAGTTAACAATCAGAAAAAAAAGCGTTATACTTGCCATAAAGGTTTTTATGAAGCCGCAACGTTCAATAAACACATATCGCTTATCTACATTATGACTATGTCAAAAACCCTTCCTCTTGGCCAAATGGGTGATACAATCTGGCAGTGTTTCGAAGTACTTCTCTCTTAATGACAGGACATTCTATGTAGTCGATGACATTGCTCTGAACAACATTGAACAAGTCGTTTTGTGCATTGCTCTAAGGTTTATCAGTGATGCTGCAAGAGGGAACAGGCTACAGGTAAGTCCGAAAGGTAGGCGGGCGAAGCTGTAGGTCGTCATTCCGTCAGTTGTAATACAGTCTTCTTCTTGATCTGGGAGTACTTTAAGCCCAAAAAAGAAAAAGAAAGCTCGCGACTTATCTGTTTTTCCTGTGTGGAAATGCTTCTTTGATACCGAGAATTAATGCTACCGGACAAAGACTGGATATAGGAATGCCGAGAGACTGCCTGGGAATAAATTAGGACCCATTCCTAAAGATTTCTTCAGTGAACTGATAATTAATGCTACTGGACATAGACTCGATATAGTAATGTTGAGAGACTGCCAGGGAGTAAATTAGGACCCGTTTCTAAAGAGTCATTCACTGAACGTGCATTCTTCTCGTTCGACGAGCCGACGAATTAAATCCTCCTTCTCATGGCACCCAACTTTGTTTCATTACTGCCTGATGTCGCATATAAATTGTGTCACTCTATATCTGTCCAAGGGTGGTGAGGGAGCGGGGCGGGAGGTGGGAGAACTTCACATGCCTCTTCTTGATTTAGTTTATCATTTGCACCACGTAAATGTGTTTCAGGTTGCTGTCCTTTGCAATTGCTTCTCCCTCTCTCTCTCTCTCTCTCTCTCTCTCCAGTGAAACAAATCTCTTCTCTGCTTGCTGCAGATTATTAGGCACCGTAACATTGGGTTTCCTCGGAGAAGAAACCACTTTTCTTTTATCTTCGATGTAGAAGGATGATGAGAAATCTTGCTACAAGGTCAGTTCCTTCGAATTCTGAGTTCTTGTTTGCTTCTCTGTGATCTCCAATGTTTCTAAACTCCAGAAACGTCGTAGAATATCATCGCATCCCACATTTGCGATGCTCGAAATGCTGACGTCACAACGTGCAACCGGCGTCAGAGCATTTGTATGCGACACGGAGATAACTGCGGAGTACATAACGCAGCTAATATTAGACTCAAAAGAAAACTAGATTCTCTGCACGTACTGTCCTCAGAGTTAGTATCGATACTTGTTAAGCTTCAGTATAATTATGTATAAAACCTGCGTTAACGCATAGCTTCCGGGGTTCAGGGACGCGAAACTGACCCGGGCCGATCCCGTCTCGCGGACTGACGTTCAGGGGTAGTGAACCGGCAGGCCCGGATATGGCTTTTTGGTCGGTTTCCCACATCCATCTTCGAAAACACCAGATTCGGAACCACGCTCCGTCTTATATACACGCCACGCAAACACGTAGGTAACTTCTTCATGCTTCAAAATCTGATTTTACGTATATAGACCGAAGCGGAATGTGAAAATTTATACCAAGGCCGGGAATCGAACCCGAGTCTCCTGCTTACTAGGCAGTTGCGTTAGCAACTAAGTCACCTTCGCACAGCGGTTCTCAAAACTGCATGGTTTACCCTGGTAGGCCTCCGTCCTCTATCCAAATTCTCACTGCTGCCCTAGTCTATGAAACTGTGTCATTTCATTTGTATAAGTACCTGCACCTTTGTTTCAGGCTGGATCCGTCACATACATTTGATGGTGAGGCGTATTCCAGAACGTGGAGAATCTCTGCAAGTCTGTTCGTGTGTAAGGAGGAATTTACAGTAGACTGGGCGGCAGTGAGAATTTGGATCGAGGAGGGTAATCCGTGCAATTATGTGAACCGCTGTGCGAAGGTGGCTTAGTGGCTAATACACCTGCCTAGTAAGCAGCAGACTCATATTCGATTCCCGAACTTGGTGCAAATTTTCACTGCTGCTTCAATCTGTGTACACAAAATCATATCTGTATGAGACCAGTAAAGTCTCTGAAATTGTGTCATTTCACTTGAACGTCTGGTTCAAGATGAATGGGGTGGACCAATTACTTCCGTGGGGCAGTGATGGATTACGAAGCGCATCTATCCACCAACTATCACTAATAATGCAAAATACATATGACATTGCCGACCCGGTGGTGACGGCAAAAACCACCAGGAAGAAGTAGAAAAAAGAACATTGTAAGTTGCTATAAAATGTTGTGATGCTAATACTTTGCCAGACGAGAACATCTGCGACTAGGATTTTTGAGTCTGGATCACCCATCACCCCTCGTGTGTTAATCCCAGCTAGATTAAACGTATCTGGCAATTGAAGTGAAAGGCGAAGACATTTCGTGGCCTATGTTTTGGCGGCTACGATGGCCGTACCTAATGGTCTCTTTCTTTACGGTTGTGTTTATTATAGTTTAATGTCTTTGAAGAAAATAATGTATTTAATTGCATACCAATTCAAAACAACTTTGCCCATGCAAAACTATTGGGGTAGTAACGTCCCGCCGTTCTTCTCCTGAAATTAATTAGAAGCCTATGGTTCACTGAGTAATTTGATAGACTGTTCCTCTATGGTTGGTTGAAATAAGTAAATAAATAGGGCCGCCAGGTTAATGTTATTTGATGAGTCTCCGAGACTTGACGCTCACATTAATCGGAACAGTATTCACAGAAATGCTCTGGATGAAGGGAGACTGATTCATTCCTACTGGCAGGGAGGAGCAGCGATTTTTGAACGTGGATCCATTCCACAGCCGCAAGACGGGTAGGTTTAGCAGCACAATTTATTATTTGTGTTCGTGGTCAGAAAGAATTTATGAACACAATAAAACTTGTAAACAATGCATACATTGTTGATAAATACCAGTGCACAACCAGTGATGAGGAAAACTAACAGAATTTCGTTGAGGGTAGTAGAAATCAGTTGCAGCAGGGTTTTGCTAGGTTAGTCTGCATACTGCAACGCCGATTGCTGTAATAGCGGTAAGCTCAGTGCAGCAAATGCGTGTGGCGTTTTCACGAAACTTCGGTAATTATTTCGTTTGAAGTTATTGGTTACTTCAATAGCCTTTAACTCAGAGGATCATCTTTTCGAGAAACAATCGTTATAAACATTTAATTTGTAACCCTGCCCCTTTAGAAGTGACGTTGTTCGTCTGCGGAAAAGTTTGATCTCATTTCGGAGGCTGGCTGCAGAGAACATGCTGAAAAATCATTTTAACACGCATCCCACGTCCAAGTGGCGCAAAAGTTGCGCCTGACTGTTTCTCTGCTGTCTCCGCCTTTCATGTCATTGACTACCTCAAAATGAAATGAAATGATCGTATGCCATTGTTGGCCGGGAGACCCCATGCGGGGTTGTTCGGCCGCCGTATTGCAAGTCTTTTTTAGCTGACGCCACTTCGGCGACTTGCGAGTCAATAATGATGAAAGACACGCAACACCCAGTCATCTCGAGGCAGAGAAAACCCCTGACCCCGCCGGGATCCGAACCCGTGCTCGGGAAGCGAGAACGCTACCGCAAGACCACGAGCTGCGGGCATTGACTACCTCAAACATGTATTTATAAAAAGGTAATACTGCCTCGTCAACACTCCAGCTGCATGGCAACGAATTAAAATGTTCGTATCACTGCACAATGCAAAGTAATTACTAAAGTGCAAAAAGTCGTTTTAGTTGTATGAAATGCAACAAATATTCACCATTTCTTCCTTTAAAGTCACGCTACTGCAATCAGTAATATGCGACGTAGCCACACAAACCAATAAAGGCCCAAGGGGTGGTTGACTTCACGTTTCCGGGACGGCTAAGACATGGTAAAACAGCATAAATTGAAACTGCAAATAACGTTTGTGGTCGTTCTTGTACTCGCAACAACATCTAAACAACCTTAAACAAATACACAAATCACAGCCCCCTACATGTATAGGGCGTATAAATACTTGTGTCGGAAACTTTAAGGATCTATTCTTGACATCAAAACATTAGAAAAAGTTCATCTGAACATGGCTACATAAATCTTTCGATGGAGGAGTATGAAAGGATTTACTACTCTCGGCAGAAACACATTTACATTTATGAATGGATTTGTTTATTCATGACACAAAAATGACACATCTACCTAAATCATTTACATTCGTAAAAGTTGCTCGAGGAGATCGCCTGCTTCGATGAATCCCCGGAGCCTGCGTCCTATGTTTTGCCGTACGTTGTGGAAAACTCCTGGTATGTTAAATCAATTTTGGATACGCACCGTCACGGCACCGACGTTGAGTACGGAAGCTGAATACACCAGGGATTTTAAATTTCCTCAAAGTAAAGAAAAGATTCATTGAATTCAAATCTGAACATCTGGCAGGACATGCAACGGATTTCTCTCGACCATACCATCTATTCCAAAACTGTTTTTCCAGATACAGGCAAACTCTCCGTGTAAAATGAGGTTTACCACCAACGTGCATAAACCACATTCTTCGAACGACCCTACCCCAGACGTCGAGGCTGAACGTTGATATCTATCTTGTCGCAAGTCATGAGTTTTTTTTATTTTTTTTATAGCCCAGTCGTGTTTGTTATGACAACTGAACATCCCACCACGTTAATGGCTACCCACATTAGTGACTAAATTACATTAAAAACTGCAGAAACCCAACATACTGACCTAACGTGCTCCGATAGAACGTTACTCTTGGCTGGCAGTCTACATCATTTAAACCTTACATACGCTGAAGCGATATGCGTGCAGAAGATTTTCATACAGAATATTTCAAAAGATTAAAAGGTATTCAGCAGTTAGTCGCAAATATAGCATAAGTACTGCGCACAACTGTTTCGATGGAATCAAATTTGATTGGAACGTCCGAGATTGTCATACGATTAACGTCTTCCTCCCTTCACAGAATTCTCCCTTTACTAGTCGATGAAGTTTCATCCGGAGTGTTCAAGCCCAGACGCACATACCGGGTGATCAAAAAGTCAGTACAAATTTGAAAACTTAATAAACCACGGAATAGCGTAGATAGAGAGGTAAAAATTGACACACATGCTTGGAATGACATGGGGTTTTATTAGGACAAAAAAAAAAAAAGAACAAAGTTCACAAAATGTCCGACAGATGGCGCTGGACAGCAAAACGTCAGTGACTGCACATGACCATCGTGTTACACAATCGCATCATCCCCAGCCTGGCTGATAAACACCTGCTGGAACGTACGATGTTTATGCAGGATGGCACTCCTCCCCATATAGCTAGACCCATGAAAGATCTCTTGCGCGCGTCGTTTGGTGATGATCGTGTACTCAGCCGCCACTTTCGTCATGCTTGGCCTCCCAGGTCCCCAGACCTCAGTCCGTGCGATTATTGGCTTTGGGGTTACCTGAAGTCGCAAGTGTATCGTGATCGACCGACATCTCTAGGGATGCTGGAAGACAGCATCCGACGCCAGTGCCTCACCATAACTCCGGCTATGCTTTACAGTGCTGTTCACAACATTATTCCTCGACTACAGCTATTGTTGAGGAATGATGGCGGACATATTGAACATTTCCTGTAAATAACATCATCTTTGCTTTGTCTTACTTTGTTATGCTAATTATTGCTATTCTGATCAGATGAAGCGCCATCTGTCGGACATTTTTTGAACGTTTGTACCTTTTTGGTTCTAATAAAACCCCATGTCATTCCAAGCATGTGTGTCAGTTTGTACTTCTCTATCTACATTATTCCGTGATTTATTTAGTTTTCAAATTTATACTGACATTTTGATCATCCGGTACATCGCGTAGTCTCCCACCATTTTTAACTTTCATCTCAAATGAGCCGGCCTCTTACAAGCGTTGATGGAGTCGTAGAAACCGTTCGTGCGTGGAGTAACTGTCTCCCAGGGCAACGTTCAACATAAAGCTGACACGCTGCGTCCGTATTCCCATCTGCTAGGCGGTTCATGTAGTGCATATCCGTCAGTTCGAACACATACACTGATCAGCCAGAATATTATCACAACCGACCTACTATCGATATAAACCCGCCCAAGCAATAACTGCGTCACCTGGCGAGGGATGACTGACAGTCAGAACACGCATGGTGCATGTATCAAGTGAGTATGCTGTCCGTGAGTAGAATGGGGAAGGCTCGCGGTCTGTCTGACCAGGGCGGATTGTGATGGCGCCGACGCTCGGCACTAGCATTTAGAAAACTGCTCGATTTGTCGAGTGTTCGAGGAGTGCTGTCGTGAGTGCCTTCAACATGTGGCGAAACTATGGTGAAACCACGTCTAGGCGACGTGGGGTTGGGTGGAAACCTCCCATTAAAGATGTCGGACTTAGCAGGCTGGGCAGACCGGTAAAACAAGACAGGTGGCTAACTGTGGCGGAACTACCATCAGTGTCTGAACACTCCTAACGGTGGGCCTCCGCAGCCGACGACCCTTGCATGTACCCATGTTAACACCTCGATCATGTGATTGTCGACACTGGATGTGTTAGCAGTGCATAGTTGCATAGTCTGATGAATCCCGATACCGTCTTCATTACGGCGATGGGACTGCGCGGATCTGTCGCCTTTCAGCGGAACAGCTCTAGACATCTCTGCTGTGGAACGGAGATAAACTGGTGGCTGCTCTATTACGCTCTGGGGAACACTCACGTGGGCATCCATGCGTTCAGTGGAACTCATGCAAGGCACATGACAACCTAGGAGTATCGTCCACTGGTTGCAGACCACGCGCACCCCTTCATGACGATCATGTATCCCGATGGCAATGACATTTTTCAGCAAGATAATGCGTCATATCACAAGACCAGGAGTGTCATGGAGTGGTTCGATGAACACAGTGGCGAGTTCCAGTTGATGTGCTGGCCCCCAACTTACCAGATCTGAAGCCAGCCGAGCACATCTTGGATTTGATTGAAAGTGCCGTCAGAGCTCATCGCTCTTCTCGGCCGAATTTACGAGAATTAGGTGACTTGTGTACACAGATGTGGTGCCAGCTCCCTCCAACGACCTACCAAGGCCTCATTGCTTCCACTGTTATCCGTGCCAAAGGTGGACATACCAGCTATTAGATAGGTGATCATAATGTTCTGGCTGATCAGTATACATCGTTATGATGTGCTGTGACGAAAGTTACTCTAAAACCTAACAAATGACAGTCAAACGAAACAAAACAAGTGTATTACATACCGTAAACACAAAAATGAGGAAAAATGCACGCCTGAGATAAAGATATCGGAACCTTATTCATATGAACAAAAGTAAGGTCTTTACATCAATAATACATCTCTAATGTTTCTGACAGGCGTTTTTACACACTCTGTACGTGGTAACAGGTGTCACATCCCTGGTCTTACTCTGCCCCGTTCCGCTGGCACAAGTAGTAATCGACAAAGGAAAGAAACGTTGGATTTTAAAGTCCTGCCAACAGCAAGGTTATGTGGTGTGCGCATGAGGGGATATCGAGCATTTACAACTATGGGCTCCAGGAAGTGTCAAAGACAACAGAGGTGGACAGGAAGCTGCAAAATTTGATCTGGTACACATTCGAAGGGAAACTTTACGTGTTTCGCTAAAACCTACACAGAAAACTGCAAGAAGGGATTTTCATTGAGTCCTCTTCGTCCCTAACGTCAGTCCAGTAGGTATAGTGAGTATAACATTTTTAATAAAATGTTCTCGGGCTTCCAGCTGCGTCAGGTGGTTAAAAATCCCATGAGATTTCGCTTGAGCTCTCATCGGCCATTGTCAAGTGGTAAACGATGACCGTGCCGCCGTGGCCTCGCCGTTACATAGCAGCGCTGCTGGCTGTGACGTCAGTGGTGTTCTCTTCCTCGCTAAATGTGATAATGTTTTCGTCGCGTGACCGTTCCGCCGCTTCAACTTCACGGTGATCGGATCCCAGGCTCTGCTGAGCTGCAGACAGTCACCCGTGTTGACGTTTATTTCTACCACTTCTTTTATGATGCTGTCCCAAAATCTCTTCGTCCTCATAATGACAGATGTTTCGTCGAATAGAATTCGATGTCGACTTTCTAAGCCGTGTTCTTCCACGGCTGATTTTTGAGGATAGCCTAGGCTAAAGTAGCTCTCGTGTTCTGTACAGCGTTGCTCCACAGAGCGTACTGTTTGGCCGACGTAGTAGCAACCACACTGAGTTCGTATTTTCTACACTCCAGCTGTTCTAATCCGTAGATCGTACTTCATAGGCTTCATGACCTGCCGTATTTTTTCTGGGGGCCTGAACACGGATGAGATGTCGTGTCTCTTCAGGAGCTGGCTAATCTTTTTCAATGTACCTATTAGAACTTCTCACTTTTATCCATACGTGTGCTGCTATTGTGCTGCTGTCGGGTTTTCATATGGTATAACTAATGCTATATTTCACTCATTAACTTCAGTATGCTACTATATTGTTCCACGGGGCTGCTTCGTTAATAAAAATCAGAACACAGTGGCCACGACTTATACAGACAGAAGACCATTCCTTGTCAGAAAGACGAAATTAATAGACCAAGTCTTCATGGCAAAACAGGACTATCTACTCCAACAGCAATACGATATATCAACTACTACAAATTGTTGTGAATGACTTGATGAACAGTTCACTTTAAACGGTAGTTAACAAAAGAAAACAGGACATCCGGAGAACTTACAGCACCAGACTTGCGCGAAGCACGTACTTTGTGGATTCGGACTGATCCTGGTCGAACTGCATGCTCTGCACAACTTGCCTCTGCCACAAAATTCCAAGATGGTTTCAACCCGTTTTTGGATAGTGACCTTGTTTGTCTCGGTGGCCGTCTGCAGTTCGGAGAATTACCCAAATACTAACATCACGAAGTTTTTCTCGCTGGACAGCATCACTTCACCCGCTTACTGATCCAGCAGACCTGCATTCGCTTGCTGCACCGTGGAGTAAACGTAGCGTTATCTGAATTGACAACATAATTCTGGACTTTTAGAACTCGACATGCAATGAAACATGTTGTATGCAGGTGCCTGCCTTGCAAGATAGTAAAGGCTCACTTTTCTCAGCAAATAGAGACTCCGATAACTGCTGAACGATTCTCACCATTCAAACGATTTGAAGTGTCAGGCATCAACTTTGCTGGCCCTCCAGACGACAAGCAAGGACATGTTACGAAGAAGGGATAAATTACTCTATTCAAGTGCACAAAAACACGAGCCCTGCACCTGGAACTATTTTCAGATATGTCAACTGACATTTTCTCAAGCCCTACAAAGGTTTCTGTGAAGACAAGGAGTGCCCAGCACTGGCAACGGTGGTACCTTCCGTTCTACGTACACAGAGCTGAAGGAGCTCTCGTAGGCTCTCACGGAAACCAAGACGAACGAGTACCTCGCTCAACAAGCTAGCACATGGAAATTCTTCTCCCCACACGGGCCTTGTTGGGGAGGATGGTGGGAGCAGATGACGGGATCTGTCGAATGTTGCGTGGGGAAGATTTTAGGGCGGTCGCCGTTGGACGAAGAAGTTTTCATTATAATCCTGGTCAGCATAGAAGCAGCACTAAATGCAAGACCAAGTACACGAGGGGGAGTGGAATCTGTGCCACTGACGATTACAGATTCACTTATACACATTCGACCAATTGAAAGGGGTTTGACCAAAGAGCTTCAGCGCAGCAGAAGGCGGTGGAACACTTCTGGATCAGATGGAAGAAACAGTACCTAATACTGCTCAAAAGTTTCTCTGCAGCTAATCAATCAAAAACAGGTTCAGGAAAACTCCAGCTGGGTGACGCCTGTGGTTCTTAGACAGAAAGATGTTCGTATACGTCACATGTGGAGGAAGACACGGGTGGAAGATCTTCGTGACGAAAGAGATGGGAAGATACGAACTGTAACCCTATGAACTTCAGAATGATCCACAATATAATGTCCCATTTAACTGTTCATCCCTCTAGAAGTTGACCAGGCTGAAGGAGTTATTCCGGGTTGATAATGTATTTATAGATGCTTTGACGATAATGGTTATCTATGGCTAATCTCTGTTGTGTATTTCATGACGTACGTTCCTTTTGTAAGAAATAAATCATGTTATATTGGAATCAAGGTGTTCTGGGTTCGTAACAACGTGGCCTCCACTAAAGGAATTCGAATATTACTTCTTCGCTGGTATTTGCACTGGAAAATCAATGGAATGTACATTGCTCACTCTCAGCAGATGTTAGAGGATTCAAACAGTTTTCTGGCGACGGTCAGTACGAATACACTGTCGACTATGATGCAGAGTATTATCTGTCAATACGCCTGCATTTCTAGGAGGTAAATCTATTTTGGATGTCACTCGCGGCTCGACCCTGAGCTATGTGGGAAACTAGCGTCATTTTGTCCAATACCTGTACACATGTGGTAGTCCCTCGCAAAAAAAAACCTAGCTTTTACGCGACGGCAAACAACGGGATGGATTTACAAATCGAAGGTTTTCGTTAATCTGTTTAATCGTTCGTAAACAGTGGCCTGCTGTGAAACCCTCCAACATCTGCAGCATGCGGACCAGACCTGATCTGCTGTTTGCAGTCGTTTTCAGAACAATAGTGTACCATTCTGCTTTAGAGTGGATGCAGTCGCAAAAGCAAATATTGAGAGACGGCATTAACGCAATTCTAACTGCAGCAATGAGGCAGTACGTATGGTTAAATTTTAGCGTTCTATATGCGGTAACATCCGTTTTCTAGGAAGTAATATATTTGTTTTGTCAGATTTTCCTGTCTCTCTAAAATTTCATTAAAAACTAATTTCACTTAACTGTTCTAACGCTATTGTTCGCTAGAACTAAACTATCTGTCACTGCACGATATGCGTATTTTTTTCAATACAGTTTTTGTACGTTATCCTAGGACTTACATACTAAGAGCGTTATTATTTTCTTTCTTCAGACTGCAACGATTGTAACTCAATATGTAATTGCCACATAATGCTACCAACTGTTTCTTTACGTGGAATACTGATACAGTCATCAAAGCATCTATGGGATCAAATTAGATAACGGATAATACGATGTGAAGATACACAATAAATACACTGCACATAGGAAAGTACGCCTTCAGATACGATATAATGCACATTGTATTGCTCTACGATTATGATTTAAATGATACGAAACGCTAATGAGCAAATTAAAGATAGCTGTAGGAACCAAAATGACTTCGCCTGAAAATAGGTCTGAACAACGGGCGTCCCAGGAGGAATGGTTATTATTCCAGGAAATGACAGGAACGATTATTCGAAGCTAGAAAGTCTAGCAAACATGAGATCTAAAGTTGAGAACTTAATGACAGTGACCACTTGTTCAGTAGATGAGATCAAGTTCTCATGTCTCTTAAGGTATGACCTTTAGAGTCTATGTTTACCAGAATTTTTGGCTTAGAGTGATCGTTCCTGTTATACCCCTGAATACTAACTATTCCGCCTGGAACACCCCATATATAGGATGTCTCAAACCTTTCAGGTGAAACTGAAAAGGTTATCGTGGATCCACAACCGATTATATTGAGATAGGGAACAAATGGCTGGAAACGTGTATTTATTGTGTTATGGACACAGGCAGCATACACCACATAACAATAACGTAGCTCATAGTAACTGTTCAAATCAATAACCGCCAGTCTCAACTCATTTATTGCAAACGCCGCATGCAGACTGGCCACACTCTTGCGAAGATCCTTTGTGTCTATTATACACTGGAACAGGCAGTGTATGATAAACAGCGTACACCCCTGACAACCAAGCAGACAAACCTCCCCATTTCACTGGTCCGCATCACTTGGTGTTCCTGTAAGATGTGCTGTCACAGTTCTTGAACACTATACCCCATGTTGCCCACGAAAGGATATTGTTTCAATACGACGGTGCACCGGTCCTCCTCAACGTTAATGTCCGTGAGCACCTGAACAACACATCACTAGTCTGGAAGGAGAGGTCCTGTCCCACGACGAGCGCGATCGCTCTCACACCTCTGGACTTCTGACTTCTTCCGATGCGGTTAGTTCAAGGCAATGGTGTACGAAACCCTCATAGAAACAGATGAAGATCTGCTTGAGGGGCCAGAGCTGCCTGTCTACCGGTACAACAAACACCAGGGATCTTTGAGAGAGGTGGCAGAACTTCATGCACCATTGATGAACATGCATTGAGAATGGTAGTCGTCACTATGAACAGTTACTATGTGCAACGTTGTTGTTATGCTGGGTTTGCTGTGTATGTCCAAAACATAAGATAAGAAATATGGTGTAGACAAATTGTCACCTGTTCCAATTTCATCCATGAGATTTGACACACTCTGTAGACATTGTAATTGTGCAGGACTGCGCAAGAGGGATCATTGCCGTGAAAAGAAAGGCTTGCCACAATACGCTGGTACAGCATTACGCCAGGGCATTCGCTGGGCGTAGCTGCTCGCCTACTGGTCACCGCGCGGCTAGTTACAGGAACCACGGAAACTACGACATGTGGCATTCTTGGTGGCATTTGCAGCTCTAAAACATACCCTCTTTGGCATGTATAAGTACTGAACGTCTGGACGGGCAGGTCACTGAATTGGCGAGTCATCCGTTCGGCGTCCGTCACAGTGTCACCTTCCGTCGCGTGATCGGTGCCACTCGACCATATTCTTGACAGGACCGGCTGCCAGGAGGTCCTTCTGCGGCAAAGTAGGACGTGGGTCGAATTGGGCCCTCCTAGCCACCGAGCCATCGGATGTCTGCCAGCACCAGAGGCCAAACCGGCGTTTCTCAACGTCTAAGCTCTCGCGACTCACCACAGCTGGGGCAGACTGACAGGCCGTCCTCTGCTCGACGTGTCGTGCCATTCTGCAATGTCAGAACCTTACGCAGATTGGCCACAAGCCGGGTATGTTTTCTGTGTAAGGACGCACCATGCTTGGGCTTGAACAGGCGTTTCAGCTACTGGTGTTTCACGATAACGCTTTGTTGCCGAGATGTGTGGGTCGAAGCTCACCTTCTAGCGCTCGCCAAATGTGGGTTTGAGCTACTGACACGTGCTTTCGGGGACTAATAAAAGGATTATACTGTTATCTAGCGGGTTTTCACTCACGCCGATCCACCATCCTCCAGCAGAGTAGACCATCTGAAAAATATACATCTGCATGTATATCTGAATGACGCAAGTACCTGACGGACTTTTCATAGAAACACCTTCAGAGTATTTCTCTTCCATTCCCTAAAGGCGCGTGAGAGAAATGAATACTTAAATCTTTCCGTGCGAGCTCTGATTTCTCTTACTTTACAACAATGACCATTTTTTCCTATATAAGTGTTGGTCAACAAAATAATTTTGCATCCCGAGGGGACCGTTGCACATCGAAATTTCGAGAGAAGATCTCGTCGCAACGGAAAACGCCTTTGGTTCAAATGGCTCTGAGCACTATGGGACTTAACTTCTAAGGCCATCAGTCCCCTAGAACTTAGAATTACTTAAACCTAACTAACCTAAGGACATCACACACATCCGTGCCCGAGGCAGGATTCGAACCTGCGACCGTAGCGGTCTCGCGGTTCCAGACTGAAGCGCCTAGAACCGCACGGCCACACCGGCCGGCGAAAACCCCCTTGTTTTAATTATTGCCACGCCTACTCCCGAATCATATCCGTGACATTTCCTCCCCTGCGATGCACTTGTCTGAACTTTCACGATGTCCTCGACAATTCTGTTTCGTAACGCTCAGGATAGACAAGCGTAATGTAAGCAATCCCTTTAGTAGACCTGCTGAAACTTCTACGTGTTCTGCTAATGAAACACAGTCTTTGGTGTTGTCTTCCTTTAACATTGTCTGTGTGATCGTTCCAGTTTAAGCACTTCATAATTGCAATTCCCAGGTATTTATTTGCGCCAACGGCCTTGCCGCAGTGGTAACACCGCTTCCCGTCAGATCACCGAAGTTAAGCGCTGTCGGGCTGGGCTAGCACGTGGACGGATGACCATCCTGTCTGTCGAGCGCTGTTGGCACTCAGGCCTTGTGAGGCAAACTGAGAAACTACTTTAAGTAGCGGCTCCGGCCTCGTAAACTGACATACAGCGGGGAGAGCAGAGTGTTGACCACATGTCCCTCCGTATCCGCATCCAGTGACGCCTGTGGGCTAAGGATGACACGGGGACCGGTCGGTACCGCTGGGCCTACCAAGGCCTGTTCGGACGGAGAAAGGTATTTATTTGAATTAATAGCCTTTATTTTTTTTGCCTTGTAACCGATATGTAAGGGATTCCTTTTAGTACTCATTTGGATAGCCTCACACTTTTCATTAATTAGGGTCAGTTGCCGCTTTTGAAACCGTACAGATACCGTGTATAAAGCATTTTGAAATTGGTTTTGATCTTCTGATTACTTTACTACATGGTAAATGTCAGCAACACCTGTAAGTAATCTAAGATTGTCTCCTAAGTCGTTTATACAGATTAGGGACAGTACCTCTACTGTCACTTCCTTAGGAAACGCCAGCGATCACTTCCGTCGGTTACTACGAACTGTGATCTTTCCTGCAGAAACCACGATTCCAGTCACACAACCGAGACGATACTCCTTAGGCACGCGACTTGATTACACTGAGGTGAAAAAAATCATCAGATATCTCCTAATATTGTGTCGGATCTCCTTTTGCTCTGTATCGAGAAGGAACTAGAGATGGCATGGGCTCAACAAGTCATTGGACGTCCCCTTCAGAAATACTGAGCCATGCTGCCTCTATAGCCGTCCATAATTGCAGAAATGTTGCCATCTAGGGTGTTGTGCACGAACCTCTCTGTCATCTCCCATAAATGTTCGATGAGCCAAATCATTCTCCCGAAATGTCCAGAATGCTCTTCAAACCAATCACGAACAACCGTGGCCCCGTGACATGACATCTTTGTTTTAGGATCACGGTGTCCATGAATGGCTGCAAATGCTCTTCAAGTAGCCCAAAATAATCGTTTCCTGTCAGTGATCGGTTCAGTTGGACCAGAGGACCCAATCCGCTCCAAGCAAACACAACCCACACCACTATGAAGCTACCAAATGGTTCAAATGGCTCTGATTAGATTAGATTAGATTAGATTTACTTTCATTCCAATTGATCCGTAGTGAGGAGGTCCTCCAGGATGTGGAACATGTCAGAAAAACAACAATACATGACAAATATTTACAACTAAAACAAATAAGCTAATGTACCATTCCACAGGTCCCAAGTGGAATGATCGTCATTTTTTAATGAACACTAAGAGTCATTTTACAAATACTATTGCACTGAATTTAAAATAAAAAAGTTTTTTATTTATTTATAAGGTAAGAAACATGTAATACAACTACTGTAATACTTATTTACAATGAACACATTACTGCACTGAAATGGTGCAGAAGTTAGATTATACTTACACACTTACACACACACAAGCACACACACACACACACACACACACACACACACACACACACACACACAAATTTTCAGTGAACACATTACTGCACTGAAATTGTGCAGAAGTTATGTTGTACTTATATACAAATCAGTTGGTTTTCCTAAGAAATTCATCAATGGAGTAGAAGGAGTTGGCCACCAATAAATCCTTTAGGCTTCTCTTAAACTGAATTTCATTGGTTGTTAAGCTTTTTATGGCTGCTGGCAAGTTATTGAAAATGTGTGTTCCTGAATAATGCACACCTTTTTGTACAAGACTAAGTGACTTTAAATCCTTGTGAAGATTATTCTTATTTCTAGTATTGATTCCATGAATTGAGCTGTTGGTTTGAAAAAGTGATATATTTTTAATGACAAATTTCATTAAGGAATAAATATATTGGGAAGCTGTAGTTAGTATCCCTAGTTCCCTAAACAGGCTTCTGCAGGATGTTCTTGAGTTCACACCACATATAATTCTTACTGCACGTTTTTGTGCCCGGAAAACTTTAGCTTGGCTTGATGAATTACCCCAGAAAATAATCCCATATGACATTATGGAATGAAAGTAAGCATAGTATGCCAGCTTTTTCATTTTTATATCCCCTATGTCTGACAAAATTCGCATTGCAAACAGAGATTTGTTAAGACGCTTCAGCAGTTCTGTGGTGTGCTCCTCCCAGTTGAATTTATTATCAAGCTGTAATCCCAAGAATTTAACACCGTCCACTTCTTCTATCTTCTTGTCATCATATGTTAGACATATACTCTTGGGACACCCCTTACAAGTTCTGAACTGCATGTAGTGTGTTTTTTCAAAGTTTAGTGACAAAGAATTGGCTAGGAACCAGTGATTAATGTCCACAAATATTTTATTGGCTGATCTTTCTAAGACTACACTTGATTTGCTATTTATTGCAATGTTTGTATCATCAGCAAACAAAACAAACTTGGCATCTGGTAATGTTACTGATGACAGGTCATTGATATACACAAGAAAAAGTAAGGGCCCCAAAATGGAACCTTGTGGGACCCCACATGTAATTAGTTCCCAGTTGGATGATGCCTTATAGCTTGATACATGTCTCTTTCCTAATAACACCCTTTGTTTCCTGCCAGAGATATAAGATTTGAACCATTTTGCAGCATTTCCTGTTACACTATAATATTCTAGTTTACTTAAAAGGATATTGTGATTTACACAGTCAAATGCCTTTGACAGATCACAAAATATACCAGTTGCCTGCAATTTTTTGTCTAATGAATTAAGTACATTTTCACTGTAAGTGTAGATAGCCTTCTCAATATCAGAACCTTTTAGAAATCCAAACTGTGACTTTGACAGTATGTTATTTGAGATAAGATGGTTATAAAGACGACTGTACATTACTTTTTCGAAAATTTTTGAGAATGCTGGCAACAGTGAAATTGGACGGAAATTTGATGCTATTTCTTTATCTCCCTTCTTAAACAGTGGCTTAACTTCAGCATATTTCAGCCATTCGGGAAATATTCCACTGATAAACGACTGGTTACACAGATAGCTTAATATGTTCCTTAGCTCAGAGTCACATTCTTTAATTAACTTTGTTGATATTTCATCATACCCACTAGATGTTTTTGATTTTAAAGATTTTATGATGGACATTATTTCTGTTGGGGTAGTGAGGGTCAAATTCATATTATGGAAGTTACTTGAAATGTCTGGTCTAAGGTAATCCATAGCAGCATCTACCGAACCTGACAACCCCATCTTTTCAGTAACAGTTATAAAATGTTTGTTAAAAAGTTCTGCAACACTATACACATCTGTCACCAATGCATCATTTACTCTTAATGCTATTTGTTCCTCTTCATGTCTGGTTCTACCGGTCTCCTCCTTCACTATATCCCATATTGTCTTTATTTTGTTATCTGATATGACTATCTTTTCCTTGTAATATATTTGCTTTGACATCCGTATTACAGTCTTTAATATTTTGCAGTATTTCTTATAATGTGCTATAGCATCAACATTGGAAATGTTTCGGATTGACAGATACAGTTTTCTTTTTGTTTTACAAGATACCCCTATTCCTCGAGTAATCCATGGCTTCTTTGTAGACTTTGCTCTAACCTTGGCAAGTTTTGGGGGAAAGCAGTGTTCAAATAAGGTAAGCACTTTATTAGCAAAAATGTTATATTTTTCATTCATGCCATGAGCACTGTAAACATCAGTCCAGTGAATGTCTCTGAGGAGTGTCCTAAAATAATCAATTTTTGGCTTACTGATTACCCTCTTGAGCTCAGATTTAACAGATTTTATATCCTGTTCAGTATTAACATTTGACAGAAGGAACTGCATGTCATGGTCTGAGAGGCCATTGACTATTGGTTTTGTAATATAATTTTGTTCATTTGACTTTTCTATAAAGATATTATCAATGGCTGTTTGTGAGCAAGTGGTTATCCTAGTGGGGAACTTTACTGTGGGAATTAAGTTGAATGATAGTGTTACTAACTCAAATAGGTTCTTATTGGGAGAGTCTTTAAGGAAATCTACATTGAAATCACCAGCAACCACTATTTCTTTGTTTTTGGTTGTTAAATGGGCCAGTACAGCTTCAAGGTGGTTTACAAACAGATTAAAGTTACCTGCAGGTGCTCGATATACACTTAATATTATGAAAGATTTTTTGTGAAAATCTAATTCTGTTGCACATGCTTCCATATGCTGTTCTAGGCAAAATTTATGAATGTCTATGTTCTTAAATTTATGACCGTTCCTGATGAATGTGGCAACTCCTCCTTTCTCCATTTCTGATCTACAAAAATGAGATGCTAACCTAAACCCTGTAACACTTAAAAGTTCTATACCAGTGGTCACATGATGTTCAGAGAGGCAGATTATGTCAGCTGGGTTTGAAGACTCTAATTCATCTATGCAGATAGTTAATTCATTAATTTTATTTCTCAGTCCTCGAATATTTTGATGCAATAAAGATAGCTGACATTTCACATTGACTGACTTAAAATTGGGTGGAGTTAAAATATCTGCTGACAGTTGAAAATTCTTAACCAATGGCTGTTTATGTTGATGTAATAAGCTGGAATTATGTTTTTTGATTTCTTTCTCAAACTGAAGGTTTGTCTCAGTTCTAACCTCTCTTAAAATTTGTTTTCTTTCTGTCCTCCCTACCCTAAAAAAGGGTCTTTTCTGAATCCTATAACCACTGGTATTTTACCACTCATGACAGTGCCTCCCCCCTTTAACTTTCTTGCTATTTCCCCAGCCAATTTACCCTTCCCCTTCCTGTTGAGGTGAAGGCCATGCCTAGTATAATCCCACCTACTGATAGAATCAACATGAACCACACCAATGTGTGACCCCGCACCCGACATGAGCAGCCGTTCCAGCTCCAAATTAACTCTCTTGACAGAAGAGTTCAAATGAGGTCGGTCATGGCACCCAAGAACAGATACAAACTCAACACTGGTATGCCTCGATGCTGATGCAATCTTCGCCAGGTCACACTCTACGCTGTACCCAGGATCTCTGTCAATACTGTTACCTGCCCCACCCACTATAACCACGGTGTCTTCCTTAGTGAAATCTTTGCAAAGTGATCCTAAATCCTCTGTCACCTGCTCCAGACCAGCACTAGGTTTAAAAAAATTGGTGACCAGCACTATGGGACTCAACTGCTGAGGTCATTAGTCCCCTAGAACTTAGAACTAGTGAAACCTAACTAACCTAAGGACATCACAAACATCCATGCCCGAGGCAGGATTCGAACCTGCGACCTATGTATTAATTATTTCTTATACGTAGATAGGGCATTAAAAAGTAATAACTATGGTCTGCAAAAGCCGTTTCATCCCATAGTTCCCTGTAATTTATTCTACCTAATAAATTCAATGAAAAAGAAAATTCCTCAATCTCCCTCATCTTTCAAGACTGTACTGAAATACGCATATTACGACGTATTAAGGCTCAGTTTAAATATAGCTTTTCACAACAGCCAAAACAGTGGGTCATTTCTGTTTCCGTGTTGTCCTTATAGCTCTTCCATTCCTACAAGTCATTCGACGTTGCTTCGTATTTTATTGGAAGTCTTTAGTGTAACCATACACAAGTGTAAAATATTTTTTTTGTTGTGTTATCAGTAAAGCTGCTTGCAAAACTAAGTGATTCGTCACTGCAGTATGATTTTCAATAAATAAATTGTGGCATTCTTATACCATTTAATATGATGAAATAACAAGAGGATAGATTGTGGCGTACGGACTCATGTTGTGAATTATGCGTTCCGTCAAATAGAAACTTTTGCACAGTGTCTTACGGATATAGGATGCCAAATGGTAACGGTGTTGTGTGTAATTCCGAACCCTTGTAAAAAAACGCATAGGCACCATTACACCAAAGTACCTCTTGCTATGAAACAGTGTCCAATACCAATAAATTAATAATAGTTATGAATCCAAAAATAAAATTTTTATTGTAACAAAGCTGGAAAGTTACTTCCATAAGAAACAAATATCCTGGCTACCTCATCAGCTTAAGAGAGATATTGCATTCTTTTTATGAAGTGTTGGAAGAGAGTATTCATCTGTATAGACAATTTCTCAGAAACAGCTGCTTGGAGGACTGAAAGAGCCTCTTGTGGCAGTTGAAAGGCTGCAGATCACCTTCCCAGCGAATATACTGGCGAGACATAGTCTACACGGCTCGGTCTGGATATTTAGATGTGAGAAACCCTTCCATCGGAGCTCCTATGTGCGGACAACTGTTATCGACTTTCAGGAGGAAGACAACGGCACTTGCGTTTTCATTGCGTTTTACCTGTTCTCCTGGATGCTGAAATTATTTCCCCGACTACCAACGAAGACGCGAAATTGATCACGTGTCATAGTGCTATCAGCATCAAAACGGCAAGTTATTGGTGCTGTTACTGTATCGGCAACCACCATCGAGGAGAATGCGCTCATTTGAGGAGAAGATGAATATTTTGGCGAATAAATTATTTCACATGCTGTTTCTACATTAGAATCTATGGGGTTTTCCAAAAATATGGGACAGCCGTGAGAAATGCATGCTTGAACATGAATGTATTTGGCCACGAACGCCACCTGTGCAACGAAAAATGGCTCTGAGCACTATGGGACTTAACTTCTGAAGTCATTAGTCCCCCAGAACTTAGAACTACTTAAAGTTAACTAACCTAAGGACATCACACACATCCATGCCCGAGGCAGGATTCGAACCTGCGACCGTGGCAGCAGCGCGGTTCCGAACTAAAGCGCCTAGAAACGCTCGGCCACAACGGCCGGCCCTGTGCAACGTACTCAATATGTTGCTAGAGTCATCCGCGGTCAGAACAGTGTCCTATTTAGCTATGAGGGCTTTATGTCGGAGCCAAGTGAATTAGAACGTGGACAAATTGTTGGTGAATGCTTCCGTAACCAAGGGAGCCAAAGAGTTTTGATGTTCCAAGAAACACCGTATCGAAGATTCACACCGCATACAGGGAAAGCGGAAATACATAATCCGCTAAGTCACAACGCTGACGAAAATGTATGTTGAGTGATCACGACAGACGGACGAAAATTGCGAATGTCACGGCAGAACTGAAAGTCGCACGAACGGAGCTCCAGAAGCAAGGAATTACAGGCCAATTTGTTGTTCCAGAAACACTCATCAGTGATGCAAACGCACTAACAGGAAAACATAATGTCGAAGCTGTAAAAAAAGAACTATGGAGCAACGGAAAAAGCCAACTGGGGTGGCCGAGCGGTTCTAGGCGCTACAGCCTGGAACCGCGCGACCGCTACAGTCGCAGGTTCTAATCCTGCCTCGGGCATGGATGTGTGTGATGTCCTTAGGTTAGTTCGATTTAAGTACACTACTGGCCATTAAAATTGCTACACCAAGAAGAAATGCAGATGACATATGATTACATTTTCACACAATTTGAGTGCATAGATCCTGAGAAATCAGTACCCAGAACGACCACCTCTGGCCGTAATAACGGCTCTGATACGCCTGGGCATTGAGTCAAACAGAGCTTGGATGGCTGCCCATGCAGCTTCAACGCGATACCACAGTTCACCAAGAGCAGTGACTGGCGTATTGTGATGAGCCAGTTGCTCGGCAACCATTGACCAGACGTTTTCAATTGGTGAGAGATCTGGACAATGTGTTGGCCAGGGCAGCAGTCGAACATTTTCTGTATCCAGAAAGACCAGTACAGGACCTACAACATGCGGTCGTGCATTATCCTGATGAAATGTAGGGTTTCGCAGGGATCGAATGAGGGTAGAGTCACGGGTCGTTACACATCTGAAATGTAACGTCCACAGTTCAAAGTGCCGTCAGTGCGAACAAGAGGTGACAGAGACGTGTAACCAATAGCACCCCATACCATCACGCCAGGTGATACGCCAGTACGGCATGACGAATACACGCTTCCAGTGTGCGTTCACCGCGATGTCGCCAAATACGGATGCGACCATCATGATGCTGTAAACAGATTCTAGGTTCGTCGGTCGTCGTTGAGTACACCATCGCAGGCGCTTCTCTCTGTGATGCAGCGTCAAGGGTAACTGCAGCCATGGTCTCCGAGCTGATAGTCCATGCTGCTGCAAACGTTGTCGAACTGTTCGTGCAGATGGTTGTTGTCTTGCATAGGTCCCCATCTGTTGGCTCAGGGATCGAGAAGTGGCTGCACGATCCGTTACAGCCATGCGGATAAGATGCCTGTCATCTCGACTGCCTCTAGTGACACAAGGCCGTTGTGATCCAGCACGGCGTTCCGTATTACCCTCCTGAACCCACCGATTCCATATTCTGCTAACAGTAATTGGATTTAGACCAACGTGAGCATCAATGTCGCGATACGATAAACCGCAATCGCGATAGGCTACAATCTGACCTTTATCAAAGTCGGAAACGTGTCGGTACGCATTTCTCCTCCTTACACGAGGCATCACAACAACGTTTCACCAGGCAACGCCGGTCAACTGCTGTTTGTGTATGAGAAATCGGTTGGAAACTTCTCTCGTGTCAGCACGTTGTAGGTGTAGCCACCGGCGCCAACCTTGTGTGAATGCTCTGAAAAGCTGATCATTTGCATATCACAGCATCTTCTTCCTGTCGGTTAAATTTCGCGTCTGTAGCACGCCATCTTCGTGGTGTAGCAATTTTAATGGCCAGTAGTGTAGTTCTAAGTTCTAGGGGACTGATGACCTCAGAAGTTACGTCCCATAGTGCTTAGAGCCATTTGAACCAAGCAACGGAAAAAGGTCATTTGGTCCGATGAGCCTGGATTCGCACTGTTTCCTACTTCTGGACGAGTTTGCATCCCAAAAGTGAAACATGACGGGAGTTCGGTGATAATTTAGGTAGTCATATCGTCGTGTTCTGTGGGCTCCATGGTTGCTCTCGAAGGTCGCATTACTGCCAAGACGGTTACTCTGGAAGGTTGTATTACTGCCAAGGGTTGTTTGACCGTTCCAAGACGACAGAACCCCTGCTCGATCTTAAATAGCCTCTGTGATCTAGTTTGAAGAGAAAGGTGCGTGTTCGCTGCCCACCATCATCGATTCCTGAAATTGCCACTACAGTCTTGAAGCGCGCTGCTGCAACGGTCGCAGGTTCGAATCCTGCCTCGGGCATGGATGTGTGTAATGTCCTTAGGTTAGTAGGTTTAAGTAGTTCTAAGTTCTAGGGGACTGATGACCTCAGAAGTTAAGTCTAATAGTGCTCAGAGCCATTTGAACCATTTTTTTGAACTTGCCATATTTCTTAGGAAGAATCGTGTAAGAGACCTTTGAAAACCATGGCCTGTATGCATCCATTCCTAGGCGACTACAATATGTTTTGAAAGCCCAAGTCTTTCCTAGGGCAAGGTAATATGTAGTGTTTTTTGTGTTTCCATATTTTTGTCAGCCCCCTGTATCTCTTTTTCAAATCTGAGAAGTAAGTTTTGAATTTTAAGCGCTAGGTTGAATACATGCGAGGGCTCAGAATGAGAATGAATGGGTAGAACACTTGCCCGCGAAAGGAAAAAGGTCCTGAGTTCGAGTCGCGGTCCGGCTCACAGTTTTAATCTGTCGGGAAGTTTCATAGTTTCATATCAGCGCACACTCCGCTGCAGAGTGAAAATTTCATTCGGGAAACATCTCCCAGGCTGTGGCTAAGCCATGTCTCCGAAATATCCTTTCTTCCAGGAGTGCTAGTACTGCAAGGTTCGCAGAAGAGCTTCTGTGAAGTTAGGAAGGTGGGAGACGAGATACTGGCAGAAGTAAAGGTGTGAGGACGGGGCGTGAGTCGTGCTTGGGTAACTCAGATGGTAGAGCACTTGCCTGCGAAAGGAAAAAGGTCCCGAGTTCGAGTCTCGGTCTGGCACACAGTTTTAATTTGCCAGGATGTTTCAAATACGAGGACTATTCGCGAAGTAAGATCCTATCGCCCACGAAATGGAAACCATAGTGAAAAACAAAAGTGTTTCCTACATTTCCCAGCTACTTTTCAACATAGTCCGCAATCCGAGTTAGATAATTGTAGCAATTTTCCAATACTCTCTTCATGCAAAACAGCTGCCTGTGCTTTCCACCACTTCTCTACACTGGTGTACAGTTCATTGTCTGTGCCAAAATGTTCTCTTCATGACCAGAAGATCATCTGAGCGAAGAGATGCACATTAAAGGGAGCCATGTCTGATCTATACGGTGAGTAATCAACCACTTCCCATCGAAAACGCTGCAGAGATGTCCTCATTGCTCCTGCAGTGTTTGGCCAGGAGTTGTCATGAAGAAGGAAATGCATGACAGGTCTGTTATGTGGGGTTGCGTGAAATCAGGCGAAACTTCTTAGCAGCCACCCAGACTAGGAGGGAGACACTATTGTTGGAGGCATATTTATGTGCTCGTGTTCTCAGAATGGAAAGGAGCGGCGTGACGCCATCGACAAACATACTAGGGGCATACCTTCATCGGATTTTCACTGCCGTTCCAATTTCGCGACCTTTCGGTTCATGGTCACCCAGCAGCAGTCGTAAATTCCAAATAAGTTTCTTGTTCTGAATTAGCCTCCATTTATTTCAAAAAAGTAAAGGCAACACAATAATCCTTAGTCACATTTCGTAAGTGTTGATTATACAGTATAAGGTTTCGACATACTGCTCTGGTAAAGCTCAGTGTGGAATGTCTACGAATCCTCGTGCCGGGTATCTTACACGGCGCGTCGTTTTCACCTGGAAAGCAAAAGCAAACTGTGAGCCTGGTGGCTGGAGACGGTGCGGACATACGAGGCCAGGTGTAGGGGGAGTCTGTTTCGCGTCCCCAGCTTTACGACCACTTGGCGCCGCCTGGAGCCGTAAATATGGCCGACGCAGGTCGCTACGAGTCCCCGGCCGACAGTTTGTGGCGCAACTTGGCGCTGCGATAGGGCCGCGCGCTTAAAATTCTGGGTCACCCGCACTATTAACGCCGCAATTACGGCTCCCCCCTAATGTCCATTTTTCGCTTCTTATGAACTTGCTCTTCGCGGGACGTGAAAACTGAAATTATGGTTCATATCCGACAAGGGCTATCACACTTCTTACAGTAGTTTCTAAGTGTTACAGTTTTCTCATTATCTCAGATATTAATTTTTCTGATACAAAATGTGTCTACTTTCATATCGATATTAATGTGAAGCTCTTTCTCTTTCAAACGCACTGCCGGAAAGAAATCGCAGCACCAAGAAGAACTTGTGCGACATAAACGAAAGTTGTTAGGCATGGCCGGCCGGAATGGCCGAGCGGTTCTAGGCGCTACAGTCTGGAACCGCGCAGCCACTACGGTCGCAGGTTCGAATCCTGCCTCGAGCATGGATGTTTGTGATGTCCTTAGGTTAGTTAGGTTTAAGTAGTTCTAAGTCCTAGGGGACTGATGACCTCAGATGTTAAGTCCCATAGTGCTCAGAGCCATTTGAACCATGACGACTCCAGCAGCTTAAACAGCATTAACAATCCCTGGTTTGACAAGCCAAGTGCAACAGACATGGAACACAGATTGACATCCGGCACCTGTGTAACACAATGGATGCACGTTTCAATACTTGCATTCAACATTCCAGAGGCTACACTGGTTATTAATGTACCAGCATTTCACATTTTCAATGGCTTATCTCGTGCTTACACTAACCTGTGATCTTGCAATGTTAATCACTTAAATATGCTACATAGACAAATGTATTCCCGACATTTCTTTACATTCAGTATTTTCTGATGTGAATCAGCTGAAACTATTTCTCTTTCAAATACATTCTGCATTCACCGTTTTTCAAATCGATTCACCCTTTAGTCAAATTAGATATAATGACGCACAAATGTAAATGAAATTTCTGATACACTTACGAGAGAAAACGATAGACAGTACACAGGAACCTCCTGTATTTCGTTCGAGCACAACCGATTTAGATCTTCTTGTTCATTGTGAAGTGCTTGAATAGAGAAAATCATGCACGAATAAGTTCATTTTAGCTACTGTATACGATAATAATTAATTTTCAAAACGACTTAAATCCAAATTTTCGCTGTTGTAAGTTACAAGTGCAGAACTGTTGCGATTCCAGACTTTCAATGTTTAATACCAAAATGAATGTGCCCGCATCTTCACTATAGTATTTCCAATAAGAGGACGTTCCCGTTCACCAGAGAAATAACTTTAGTTCAAGAATTAATCTCTTTAGCCTGTCAGGTAATTGCAAATATTAAGAGAGTCAGTAATAGCTCTAAGTTGGTAAAATGTGTGAATTACTTTTTACAATTTTGATAAACATTTTTGGAATACAGTGATCAGTAGATTATTATATTTTGACTAAAGTTCAGTCTTGATCACACCATTTATGTTTCAATGACATAGGTAACCGGTTTCGGTTGTATTTATATAACCATCATCAGACCCATGGCTTCCTTGGAGGATGGTAGGCGGAGCTCTCCTCAGCTGCTAGATCAGTTGACTTCGTAGCAGCTGAGGAGAGCTCCGCCTACCATCCTCCAAGGAAGCCATGGGTCTGATGATGGTTATATAAATACAACCGAAACCGGTTACCTATGTCATTGAAACATAAATGGTGTGATCAAGACTGAACTTTAGTAAAAAAAAAAATGTATTACTTTTATTTGTGTGATAGACCTACAGTAGGCAAGTAAGAAATAACACTCAAATGATTTATGTATTTGTGTTGCTGAAAATTGAGAAAATAACAAAGTAAAATGGATGAAACGATTTAAAAGAAGTTCATAATACGAGAGAGCTACAATAAAACGTGCACCTATAAAAGATTTCGAGCCCATAATTCATATTGAGAAATTAGCTACAGTTAATAATATTCTTCTCGGGTGTGCAGCCGGATCATAACATCATCTTGACACAATTTTTCCGCGGTCCAATTGGCCGCCATATTCAGGTGAGAGTGCTGGTACACGATCTCGTCGGAACTGACTTCTCAGCGCAAGCGGCGGCCCCTACATAGGCCGCAGGAGGCCCACAACGCGTGCGCGAGAAGGTGCCGTACCTGCCCTCTAGCGCAACTAAACATACCGCGCCGCCGGTGGTGGAAACAGGCGAAATCGAGATATTGCTATCAAAAACTAAAAATTATTCCGACGATAGAAAGACAGACCGTTGTTTTTTAATGTCTGATAACACCGGGTTCCAAGCCTTACTTAAAAGGTAACCCTTGTCTCTATTAATAAGATTATCAGATAAACGAATCTCTATGGATTCTTTTAAAACCCAGAGCCAATAGCGAAATGCAGGGGGAACCATTTGCGTCTCGTCATACAGCATTCTATGTCCCTCGGTGAGACAGTGCTCCACCACTGCAGATTTCTCAGGCTGAAGCAACCGTGTGTGCCGCTGGTGCTCAACACATCTGTCCTGAATGGTCCGGTTTGTCTGACCAATATAAGCCTTCCCACAGAGGCAAGGGATCTTGTACACACCGGGCTTCCTCAAACCCAAGTCATCCTTAACAGAGCCAAGAAGCGCTCTAATCTTGTCCGGCGGACGAAAAATACTTTTGATGTGATATCTTTTTACAATTCTTCCTATTTTCGAGGAAATGCTCCCAGCAAAAGGAAGAAAAGCCACCGATATGCAGTTAAAAAAAAGTCCAAGATAGTGATCCATGACGACTGTTTTGGGGATACAGGCACTGCCCTATGATGCCCGAACCCAGTATGGCTGACACGATCACAGCCTGTATGGGTGTAAGATCTTTGGGTTTCCCCAGACGTGTGATGTCAGAATCGAAGATGGCAGACATGAGGAAATGGATGCAGCCTGCATGCTTCTCAAATTTCTTTTCCTAAATAGAGAATCCAAGATGGTGCCTGGGTTTTCTCCAGACATCATGAGCCACTTAGCTAAGTTTAAAATTGTGATAGCATAGTTATCCTAAGTTTAAACAGATTCCCCCTCCCCTTTCATGTCACAACTCACTGACACTGCTTGCATATTTAAACAGTCCACTACCCAGCTATCAACCAGTTTGTGCTGTTTAAACATTTATGATAGAACAGGAATGCTTGGCTTGTCGTTATTTGTCTAGACATTGTCCACGCGGGAGGTCCCTTCTCAGTCTGCACTGACAGAGAAATCCGAGCGCTGTGAATACCAGGGCCAGAGTCACGCTGCAACAAATCAGTAGAGGCCAACTCCTTGTCGTGCACCAAGTCCAAGCATCTCGCCCACCGTGTGCCCTATTCACAGATTTTGTGTCACCAGGGAGGTGGACAAAATGCTTCACTATGTGAGCTGTCACAGCCAGCTCCTGGTGTTACCAGCCACGTAACGGCATGCAGCAGTAGTTGTATTGTATCTGTGGGATGACTGAGTGCTGCTGTCACAGACTACCAACCGCCCTCCCACGTTACAGACTGCACAATGTACCGTAATGGGAACTGAGCCATGTGTCATCAGAGATTTATCAGTGGATCTAGGTCCTTAGCTGTCCTTAAACGACTCCATGATGCACACTGGTATTCATGTGCGCTAACCAACAGACCACAGACCATGTCATTCCAACAACTGACAGGTTTAGACTTAGATTTGTGGCTTCTCCCTTTTTTATACATAGCTAATACAAAAATGTCTCCTCCCAGACAGTCTGATACTGTAGCACATTTCAAAGTAAGTAGACTTGCTGTTCATAGCTGAACTAGTTTGCACAATATGAAAATTCACTTAGAAAAACTGCTATTTATAGCTAACATAACATAATCATGTTTTATCCTGTCAGTTGAAAGCTACATGGAAATGAATAAACATGTTATTCACTCACCAAGACTGAGACATTCTGAAACAGGAAACGACCTAGATATGTACAAACATACTATATATCTCCCACTTTCCACTATCTTGTCACCCAGCATGAACATGTCAAAACCAGTAGCACATTCCATTAGAACATTCATTCGGCTATTTATAGCTGACCCATATTTCCCAATATTGAGCAAGCAACACAATGCAGCACACCAAATAACAAATGAATATATATTCTTTGATGTTTGCAAAATTTCCATTGTGCTACCGAAAGAATATGTTTATTCAAAATTGATGAAACCCAATGAGCAAACAAAGAAACTTGAAAATTACAATTATACATTAGTAGCATTCCTGTTAGCCCATAGTCCCACCTAAATATTCATAATGATTTGTGGTCAATGTACCTCAGTTAGTATAGTCGTAGCTGTAGTAATCGTAGCTGTAGGTTCATTCCAAAGATTCAAACAGTAAGTCCCAGAATACCTTCTGTACAACCAAAGATTCAAACGATAGATCCTCTATGGAACTGCAACACATCGACCACACACATGTTTTACAAAGTTACCATACTGCGATGTCTAACTGGACTATATACCCCCAATGAATAATTAGTATAATCAGCAATCAAATGTCAAATAGTCAACATCACCACCTTGAAGTTGCAGGCTGTATCAAAACAACAGACATTATATAAATATGTATGTAATGTTTGTGCCTAGTTAAGCTCATTTTATTTCAAGTGTTGTAATGGAATGTCCATTGATGAAGGTTCCCCAGCAGAAGCAAATGCCACTACACAACATTTCATTCATTTTAAAAGGAAGAAAGATCAGGATTTAAAATCCTATTGACATTGAGCCGTCACAGGCGGAGCATAAGCTCAGATTGTTCGAAGGATGGGGAAAGAAATCAGCCATACGTTTTCAAGAGAACCATCTCAGCATTTTCCTGGAGAGTTTTAGAGAAATCATCGAAAACCTAAATTGAATGGCCAGATGCATATTTGAACAGACATCCTCCCGAATGCAAGTTCAGTGTACTAAACACTATGCCAACTTTCTTGGTCATTCATTTGAAATTCAAGCAAGAAGAAATGTTTCAGAATTGGAATGATGTCTGATCGCGATTCCGGCCCGTTGTAAAACTCACGTTATTGAGGTAGTGTAGTGATATTACCCCTTACAGCATGGTGCAGGTTACATAATAAATCATTTGCGATTTCTGGCACATTTGCTCGAAATACTCAAACACCTACAATGTTACTTAGTTGATCAGAACAAAAGCACATGCGACTTTTCACAAGTAATTAAACTTTTCAGTGAAATATAATCCATTCACATGCGGGAGAAAACTTTTAAGAATTGAATGTGCTGCAGTTATACGTAGAGCACGCACTCAATCAGAGAATGAGTTGGCAACGGTATATTTGTAGCGTTCATGGAAAGTTATGGACCAATGGTCCTAATGATGAAAATGTAGTTCAATATTTCAATGCTTGTTACACATCAATATGTGGAACTAAGTGTGAGTTTATCACACTAGATATAAGCACAGGACTGCATTCCTATTTGAGTATGTATATTTACATAGTCAAATGTAAGGGTTCACAAAAAATGGAGTTTGTGTACATGGCATTTGCCTATGTTTTTCCTTTAAAATACCATACATGCTAATATAGTCATATATTTTTTGCCGTGGGAAAATGTAAAGAATTTTCCAAACCATTATTACAGGCCAGATATCAAGTACTGGAGGAGATACTTTCAGCCACTGATGGGCTTATATACAAGACTTTCACTGAAAGTGGTGAAGTCACACCAACTGAAGGAAGAAAACCGGATACCATGTTCATATTTGATGATATAGTTGTGGAAAATCAAGAACAAAAACGACAATACTTCTGCCTTGTTAAACATGGAGGGAGGTGTCTTTCACCTGAGTCAAACATACTCTAGGTTATCAAAGCAATTGAGAAAAGATAACGTAAATCTCATTATTGAATTCAAACAGGATAAGATGAATTTGAAACAGATTTACTGGGTACATGTAGGAACTGACATCACATTTAATGGATTTACAACTACATACAGAGATTTCTGGAGTCATTCAGAGGTTGGCTTTTTCGTTATCTATAAAACAAGGTAACTGAATGATGGCTGATACCAGCGGAACTTTCAAGAAGTTTCTGGAAGATGATGATATGTGTGTTTACTGAAGAAACAAGGTAATTACTCAATTAAACATCATGCTACAGACAGACTTGCAGATATGTCCCCCAGCAATGAACATGAGAGTGTTAAAAGACAGAACATTCATGTGTGCACTGACGCAAAAATTCAAATAATCCACGACAGCATCAAATGTAAAGTAAGTAAAGTAAAATGGTATGAATGGCTAGGAAAGGTTTTCCCTATCCTTTGCACTCTCAGGCATATTTCATTTGTGAAGTACGAAAGCTGTGTGTGTGAATGTATCTGTTAAGTGTAAGTAACAGTAGTGGATGTGTGGATAGAGAAGCGTTGCGTTCATATTGGAGCTGATGGGAGAAGATAGGGAGAAACCAGATGCTAGCTGCTGTTGAAGGACACCAAGGAGACCATCGAGCTTAATGTTCACACCCGATGGATGGATTACCCTCAGTATTGTGGCATACCCTCACATCATTACACACTTCAGAGAGGTTTGGAATTTAATCTAAGAGATTGATACGAAGACTGGTGATCAAGGACTTTACTCCACCATTACTCCTTTCTTACTAAGGACAAAGAGGAAAGTATCAAATGTTACACTATGCACTCAACAAAAACATCAGGGAATCAAGTACTCATTTTAAGACCATTTTGAGGTTAATCCCTGTATTGAATACAAAGGATTATGTAATTAAAAGGAAATCAAATGACAGTGTATGTATGTTGAATATTGTTCCAATCTCTGCTTAGTATATGGCACAATGTCGACGAAACATAATGTCGTCGAAACACACATGAAACAATAATTGCTGAGGTTAAGGCGTTTGGAGTGAGAAATCAATCACTCAGAGAAACGGTTAGGCCTGTTACAGAATCTATCAAATGACTCTTGAAGGCAAATCACCCTGAAGAAGAAGATGGTGTTGCTGATTTCATTGAACATCACAGCGATAGTTGGGTGGATAGACGAACACTCAAGAGAAAACCGTATATGATTAGGAATCAAACTACAAACTTAACCAGAAAAACAATACAGATCGGTGACGGAGGATTTGAAAAACTGCCTGGTTTACTGAATCTGATACTCTTAAAAACGCCAAACCGCGAGAGGTATTCATCTAAAGATACAGAAATGTGTAGTCAGGTATTACATATAACTGAAGTATATAAGACAACCAATGGAATAGAAATGAAAGGCCCGAACAATTCGAAGTACAAAAAAATTGTTGAACATGCATTAGAGAACAAACACCCCAAAGGCGTTATCGATATGAAGAATAAGAAAATTAACAACCAGTCTCCACAAAACATCAACAATGACGACCTTGGTGAAATAGCTGAATGATTATGACTCTTCACAGCATTGGTCACAGCCCTGAACCCGTTCGAGTGAAATTATTTCCTTGATTTCAGAGTTTTGAGGAACAAGTTTTATCATATAATTACGGAGACAGTAGGTCGAGAGGTCCATAAATTAGTAACCAAAAAATTTACACGTAGGTGCATTATAATTTTAGGTCTTGGAAACGTATGACAGGTTGATATTGTAGATATGACAGTATACTGATGGCAGAACATATATTTCAAATACATTTTTATGTTCAAAGATGGAAATGAAAATGAAGTCCCATGCTGCTTGACAGAGCGTAGGGGAACGATGCGCAGACCCGCATCGCCGTACTAGGCAAGGTCCTAATGTAGATGGTTTGACGTTGCCTCCGACCGTAATGGGGATGAATAATGATGATAAAGACGACACAACAACACAGTCATCTTGAGGCTGGTGAAAATCCCTGACCCCGTTGTGAATCGAACCTCAGACTCCGTGCTCGGGAAGGGAGAACTCTGCCGCGAGACCACGAGCTGCGGACATGTTCAAAGATACGTACTGAAAATGTACATGGACCTTACCTGTGGAAACTAAGATGGACAATACAATTTTAAAGGTGTCTGATCAGTTTCTGCAGACCAGGACCAATCACATCCCGGACAACTTTCAAATTGATCTTTGTAGAGAGTTTTATAATATCTACTTCAAGACGGTAATAAGGCGCTATGGAGTAGAACACAACTGACGTTCTTCCGGATAAAGGCAAAGGCAAATATTATGGAATATTTGAAATGAATAACAAAATACGAATGTTGATTCACAGACCTGAAGAAAGAACTAATATCATTCCTCAAATCCTTGACAAGTATAACTGAACCATGCAGTGAACTGTAAAAATGAAAGCAACTGATGTTCCTGATAATGATTTTTTTTTAAATCTTTATTTGATACAACACAAGACAGTTAAAAAAAGGCAAAACAAGGATAATGATACAATGATACAATAATTCAAAACAACAAACATTGATAGTCATACACAATAACCCAAAACCTATCTAATTAGTGGATCCTTTTATCATACAATAGCAAAAGCGGTTTATACTTAATTGGTTACTGGCACAGGTTATGGACAAGGTTAATCTATCTTGTTAACTACACTAAGACTAACCTTGATGATGATGATAAACATCAACCAAAGCAGAAGCATAGCATGCATGACAGGAAGTCTGTCAGTAGCGATAGTGGTGTTCGCGACTTATTTACTGGCATGATTTCACATCCCCACATATAACTACTGCGGACAAGGAACCAAACTTGAGAAATGACTTGTACATGGTGATAAAGGAATCGGTCTACTAGACGAGACCTGCAAAGATCGTATGATATTGTGTATACAGCAAATAAGTTCTACCATGACAAATGCTGCAGATCGAATTTCCGCTGACAGAGCTAAGAAATATGTGCAAGAACGGATATTGGTGTTGTCGAGTATACTACTGCTGTTGAAGTTCATGAAGTAATGCATGTGACACTTACATTGGGTATGGGATTAAATTTCAGTCAAGTTATGGTGGCGGTTCGTTATCCAGTGAAGATAGAGAAAAAGAAAAAGAAGAAGAAGACCATGTCAGAGCATTTAAAAAATTATTCTACTGTCACTGATAGCAACAAAAATAATCTCAAAATGAAAACAGATTAAAATTCCTAGTGAGCTACCATTATTTAGCACATCGGGTGGAATTGCTCCTTTCATAACTCTGGTGGTGGCAGGAATTTCAGCAATTGGATCTCTAGCCAGAACAGTGTAAAATGCAGCAAACTCACAATAGCAGCATGACGAAGGAAGGATGAAGGAGTATATTTGAAACCACGCAGGAAAGGGCTTGGAGTGTTCACATAAAAACGCTGCCAGATATACTGCCTGACAGACTGCTTAGAAATATCGATCTCCTTAAATTCTTTAAAAAGTCTTTCATTCCAAGATTTTAAGGAGTTTTTATAGGGAATACACTGTCTATTACGTGAAAATGAATATGAAACTGAACATTTGGAGGTTGAGGGATGTCATGTAACTGATATTTTACAGAAGTAACTGCTACCAGTGTTTGTTCCGCTATCATATAATCATACAATAAAGGATCCTTCTTTCTATGTATTCGCAATACATTACATTTGTCTATGTTAAGGGTCAGTTGCCACTCCCTGCACCAAGTGCCTATCCGCTGCAGATCTTCCTGCATTTCGCTACAATTTTCTAATGCTGCAACTTCTCTGTATACTACAGCATCATCCGCGAAAAGCCGCATGGAACTTCCGACACTATCTACTAGGTCATTAATATATATTGTGAAAAGCAATGGTCCCATAACACTCCCCTGTGGCACGCCAGAGGTTACTTTAACGTCTGTAGACGTCTCTCCATTGATAACAACATGCTGTGTTCTGTTTGCTAAAAACTCTTCAATCCAGCCACACAGCTGTTCTGATATTCCGTAGGCTCTTACTTTGTTTATCAGGCGACAGTGCGGAACTGTATCGAATGCCTTCCGGAAGTCAAGAAAAATAGCATCTACCTGGGAGCCTGTATCTAATGTTTTCTGGGTCTCATGAACAAATAAAGCGAGTTGGGTCTCACACGATCGCTGTTTCCGGAATCCATGTTGATTCCTACATAGTAGATTCTGGGTTTCCAAAAACGACATGGTACTCGAGCAAAAAACATGTTCTAAAATTCTACAACAGATCGACGTCAGAGATATAGGTCTATAGTTTTGCGCATCTGCTCGACGACCCTTCTTGAAGACTGGGACTATCTGTGCTCTTTTCCAATCATTTGGAACCCTCCGTTCCTCTAGAGACTTGCGGTACACGGCTGTTAGAAGGGGAGCAAGTTCTTTCGCGTACTCTGTGTAGAATCGAATTGGTATCCCGTCAGGTCCAGTGGACTTTCCTCTATTGAGTGATTCCAGTTGCTTTTCTATTCCTTGGACACGTATACATAGAAAGAAGGATCCTTTATTGTATGATTATATGATAGCGGAACAAACACTGGTAGCAGTTACTTCTGTAAAATATCTGGGAGTATGCGTGCGGAACGATTTGAAGTGGAATGATCATATAAAATTAATTGTTGGTAAGGCGGGTACCAGGTTGAGATTCGTTGGGAGAGTGCTTAGAAAATGTAGTCCGTCAACAAAGGAGGTGGCTTACAAAACACTCGTTCGACCTATACTTGAGTATTGCTCATCAGTGTGGGATCCGTACTAGATCGGTCTGACGGAGGAGATAGAGAAGATCCAAAGAAGAGCAGCGCGTTTCGTCACAGGGTTATTTGGTAACCGTGATAGCGTTACGGAGATGTTTAATAAACTCAAGTGGCAGACTCTGCAAGAGAGGCGCTCTGCATCGCGGTGTAGCTTGCTCGCCAGGTTTCGAGAGGGTGCGTTTCTGGATAAGGTATCGAATATATTGCTTCCCCCTACTTACACCTCCCGAGGAGATCACGAATGTAAAATTAGAGAGATTAGAGCGCGCACGGAGGCTTTCAGACAGTCGTTCTTCCCGCGAACCATACGCGACTGGAACAGGAAAGGGAGGTAATGACAGTGGCACGTAAAGTGCCCTCCGCCACACACCGATGGGTGGCTTGCGGAGTATAAATGTAGATGTAGATGTAGATGTAGAGAAGACACCAAAATAGCGTCTACTAATTTGTTTGATTCAGTGATTTATAGCCACCAGAAGAATTATGCTCCTGTTTTACACCAAACCACGTCTTCCACAATTTCCAAAGCTA
The DNA here is from genome assembly GCF_021461395.2 of Schistocerca americana. NCBI lineage: Eukaryota > Metazoa > Arthropoda > Insecta > Orthoptera > Acrididae > Schistocerca > Schistocerca americana. The sequence continues at coordinate 808,525,807 of NC_060119.1, forward strand.
CCAAAAGTCCAATACTGCCTCAGTGGACATTCATGTCTCATTTTAATCCTGCAGTCATAAAGAATATATAAAAACAATAATCAGAGGCATCGGTTCATCAGCTGAGCTTCAGGAGTGACGTCATATAACTTGACTTTAAAAGAGCAGTCGTCGATACTAAGTGCTAATTATTTTCCAACAATCAAATTAAGCGAAGAGGATTAGAATATTGTGGTGACAGGATTAGAAATTACAACAATATTCACAGCATCGAACAGCAAACTACATCTAGTAAGTGGTGCCTATGGAATATCCCACGGAGCCTATGAAACTGAAGATTTAAACTTATACTTTATATAGACTGTATCACATTCTGAGTTATACGTAAACGTCGGTATGTTTAAAGCGGAAACAAGAATGATCAAGGAGGTAATACACTTCACACAACAAGATTCCATAGAATCGCTGCTAGGTTTCTCAAAAGATGAAAGTTTACACAAGGATGAGAAAAAATTTTACGAGCCAGTCCTGCCATTCGATAAAATACCGGTTAGCGTGATTCGTGTCGAGTGCAATATTGCAACTAATTAGTTTCTCAATGAGAAGCTGATGCACGTCATTATCTACAGCTTATCCCCTACAGTTGGCCCACGATATACGAGGGGTGTCCAGAATGTAAGTTCTGATCGGTCACGAAGTGGAAATGACAGTGAAAATCGGATGAAGGTTTGCACAGATGTGTTGGGCAGTGTCTCTAGTACGCGCATGAATCACACCACGTTGTACTTTGCAGGTCAGAGCGCACAGTCAGCACATAAAGATGCCTAGAAAACCGTCTCTTCCACCATGTATGGTTGCCTGCCAAGAGATTTCACCTGATTTCATGCGAGGTAACTGCCATGCATTTCTTTCTTCATGACAATTCTCGGCCGCACACTGCAGGATCAATGAAGATGCCCCAGCAGCATTTCCTGTGGGAACTGTTTGATCACCCAACGTACGGCCTGGACGTGGCTCTCTCTGATTTTCATGGACTTCTGGCTATGATGGCACAGACAACGAGCTGTAGACTAGCATAGAGAACTGGTAAAAACCACAGGTGGCTTCCTTCTATGACAAGAATACTGGAACGTTGGTACAATGCTATAACAAATGTATGAATAGCAACGATGTACACAAGTAGCTGGAAGGCCAAGCTGACTGTAGCAAATATAACATTTCTGATTTTAACTGTGGTTTCTGTTCCATGACCGATCGAAATTTACTTTCTGAACAACCCTCGTAGAGATGCCGAACAGTGCCATTTTCGTACTAGATTGTTTCGAATTGAATATTACTGGCCAAGATAGAAGTGTCATTGACTTTTACAATGCAGAAATCTTGATACAACTACATTTGAACAAAGATGGTGCACGGGATAAAAGCAGCACACACAGCCAGCAGCACATCGTCTTTCGATGGAACCAAGATGTGGTAGCAACAAAGAATTGACAGTTCCTTAAACCGTTATGCTTGAAACCATTCAAGTGATGTCACTCAGTATAACCCGTCTCGTGATGAACGAATAATTCTTCAGGAATACTTCGCAAAATGGCTCTGAGCACTATGGGACTTAACATCTCAGGTCATCAGTCCCCTAGAACTTAGAACTACTTAAACCTAACTAACCTAAGGACATCACACACATCCATGCCCGAGGCAGGATTCGAACCTGCGACCGTAGCGGTCGCGCGGTTCCAGACTGAAGCGCCTAGAACCGCTCGGCCACCAGCGGCCGGCGAATACTTCTCTCATAAACCTTTTGCTTCAGAGACATCTGAAAACAGTGATGTGATACACATTGTAATACAGCACTAGAAGATTTAATCACTCCACGCAGCAGTGTCCTGTACCTGGAGTGTCAATGTATGATAAAGAGGACGTAGGTACTAAAGCAACATTTCACGTTACATGCAACGCATTTGAATTTCAGTTTCAGGAAATGAGATACGAGCTGAATGGAGCCGAAATTAACTGAACTTTGTTACGTGACGGGGTTTTCGAGAACACTGCTACCATTGCCTCCTAAGAATATAACGATATTTACTTCTTTCAAAATATAAGTAAAGACCTCTTTCACATTGTGATTTTATGACGTAACTACAAATGTGTATCTCTTATGTTTCATATTAAACGAATGAGGATCAGAGCAACACGCCGTGTATACTTCGCAGGATTGGACAATCAAGGCGCCGGTCTGAGCCGACGTTGAGCGATAACGATAAAATAGAGGCATTTTGTTCTTTTCACATTTGTCTGTTATTCTTAAAAGTAAAGAGAAGAGGTATAAACATATAGGAAATTAACTTTGCAGGCCGGTGTGGCCGTGCGGTTCTAGGCACTTCAGTCTGGAACCGCGTGACCGTTACGGTCGCAGGTTCGAATTCTGCCTCGGGCATGGATGTGTGTGATGTCCTTAGGTTAGTTAGGTTTCACTAGTTCCAAGTTCTAGGGGACTGATGACCACAGATGTTAAGTCCCATAGTCCTCGGAGCCATTTTTGAAATTAACTTTGTAAATGTTGAGTCTGTATTCTGTTCCTGGTAACAAAGGGTTGTATGTCACTAAGACTATGTGATTGAGTCTGTATGTTGTACCCTGTAACAAAGGGTTGTGCGTCACTAGTACTATGTGATTGTGTTTACTTGCCTTAACTGTGATGTGTCATTTTGATGAAGAGTGGAAATAAATTCTATGTTGCCAGAGTGTTGAAATTAAACTAAGTTCCCAGAATGAGATTTTCACTCTGCATCGGAGTGTGCGCTGATATGAAACTTCCTGGCAGATTAAAACTGTGTGCCCGACCGAGACTCGAACTCGGGACCTTTGCCTTTCGCGGGCAAGTGCTCTACCAACTGAGCTACCGAAGCACGACTCATGGCCGGTACTCACAGCTGTACTTTTGCGAGTACCTCGTCTCCTACCTTCCAAACTTTACAGAAGCTCTCCTGCGAACCTTGCAGAACTAGCACTCCTGAAAGAAAGGATATTGCGGAGACATGGCTTAGCCACAGCCTGGGGGATGTTTCCAGAATGAGATTTTCACTCTGCAGCGGAGTGTGCGCTGATATGAAACTTCCTGGCAGATTAAAACTGTGTGCCCGACCGAGACTCGAACTCGGGACCTTTGCCTTTCGCGGGCAAGTGCTCTACCAACTTTTTTTTTTTTTTTTGTTTTTTTTAATAACATTTGCGGCAATTTGTAATAAGAATAGAATGAACAAAGTGTATATCATTGCTAGGCTGCCGTAGCGCAATATAAGAAATGAAATGTCTTCTTGAGGGTTTTTTTTTTTTTTTTGGGCCAAGTAGTAAACAGAAATTTTTTATGGTGCACAAAAGACTATCACTTCATAATTGAAGGAAGGTTGCTCCGCCGCTCTGCGAGAGAAGGGAAATGTGAAAGCGGAAATGGGAAAGAAGAAATGCCTTCTGCATTGGTGAGCATCTGAATAGTATCGTAAAATTCCGACAAGTACTAAAATCCCAGGAAGCAAATGGGATTCATACATACAGGTCACTGGCAACCTCTGCGATCCGAAATATTGTATTTCAAGCTTTTAACCGTTAATTATGATGTTCAGCATATTTCCAAATATCCTTCTGTAGTCACAGTGTTGTCTCATTTTAAAGTGTTCAATTTCTATGTAAGAATAATAGTCGAGGAAAGTAGCATGCCTATTCTGCATAATAAACGATGCTGTGTGGCCCATGATCCACGTTGCAGCGTTGTTTTTTGCTCGTGGATATCTCAGTTTTTGTGGCTGAATGATCTCTAAAAGATCTACACCACAGGGCGTCGTACGGTCTATCACCGACAATCGTTGACGAAGAAATGTAGTAATTTCTTCTGCATGTCCGCACGTGAACCTATGAAGAAGCGTATCGACCCTTCCGCATGCGTCACAGTTGGGCGTTGGATGAAGGCCAATTTTATGTAGCTTTTCATTCGTTGCTACTTTATCGTTGACTGTGAGATACCAGTCGGCTACGACGCGTAACGGTAACACGTCGCTGTGCACATTCCGCCATACTATACTCCAATGCGTATGTGGATGTTTTTCTTCGAGACGATTCCTGTGGTTTGTTGTCGTGAGAAGGCCATAAAGCTTCCTGTTCGTCAGGCTTCCGTTATCGACGATGTTGTGTCGAATGTAGCTCATTTCCATGTAGTACAGTCGCACATGCCGGTAAGAAAGTGGAATGCTGGCGATATTAACGGGTGGGTCAAGGCTATGAGGCTTCCACCGCTGAATGAGGTTTGTGATGATACTGGTCCTCCGGGTACGGAACTCCTTCCTGATGCGATTTAGGAGCAGGGTGACACATTTTTTGTGTACTTTAATGAGGCTAAGGCCACCTTTGAACGAAGGTAAGGTTAAGGTATCGAATTGAACTTTGAAAATGTGCCCCCTAAAAAGAAACCAATATAACGCTTGTTGTATACTCTTGGCTAGATGGTCGGAGATTGGAAGAATTTGCGCCAAAAAAGTCATCTTGCTCGTAATGGCGATCTCGATGGTCTTAACTTTCTGTAGTATGTTCAAGTCACGGTCGGAGTGAAGTATCAAAGCAGCACGTAATTTATTAAGCATGTGTGACCAGTTCTTCGTCAGGAATTTGTCTGGTTTGGCCTCAAAAGTAACACCGAGGGTTGTGTGAAACGCATTCGTTGGCGTTGTATCGCCGTGATTTTCGCTTTATATCGTTTGATCTTTATGTCGATATCGCGAGAAGGATTATTAGCGCGACTGTACAGTTCTCTCAAACATCGATAATAAAACTCAATAGTCTGTTTCTGCCAAAAGCTTTTTTGTCGGGCGTAACTCATGAGGGTGAGGCGTAATTTAGGCTTAGCACACTGAGTCCACCACTGGAGAGCGGTATCGTAACGACGTCGTTGCCGCTGGAGCTGTTGCCACGTTATGTTCACCTCCTCTTCAAGTTGGGCATCCTGCAGAAGGCTGACATTCAATTTCCAGTAGCCTTTCCCGCGGTATATTTGCTGGCGGTGTAGGTTAAGGTAACACTGATACGCACAATGGTCGGAGATGTTGACAGGAGCTATGTCACAGTTCACAGCGTGTCGCTGGAGGGCCTCGGACACATAGATCCTATCCAGCCGACTGGCAGAATGACTGGTTACGAAGGTGTACGCTACCCGTTCACCGTGCAGTTGTTGCCATGTATCGTGAAGACGCATGCCATGAATTAAATGTTCAAGTTCGATACATCTGTTCGTGTTTGGAGTTTGGTCTCTGTCGTTAAGCACACAATTGAAGTCACCACCGAGGATGAGATGTGCACGATAAGCGCTAAGAAGAATGGGAACCTCGTTTTTATAAAATGTTGAGCGATCTCTCTTATGAGTGCTACCTGAGGGAGCGTACACGTTAACAATCTGCACACCATTCACTCGAAGAGAAATGCCACGACCACTAGGCAGCCGCTGCACATCCGTAAATGGTATACCGTCGCGCAGAAGTATGGCAGTGCCTACAGCATCCTGGAGATTGATGTTATCAATGAGAACGTAACCGGGCACTTCTAAGACTGTGACTACCTCCTGTAGGAGGGCAATGTCAACGCTGGTACCATACAAGAAATCAGTTAGCGAACGGAGTTTCACCGCACTTTGAATTCTATTGACGTTAAGTGTGGTAACGTTGTAGGTTTGGCTATCGCACATGATGGTTCAGAGGACAATAAGCTCTGTGTTGGATCGTCCTTCTCGACGTCTTTGAATCAAACTCGTTGGGAACGTCTGGAGTACTCAGAGAGTGGAAATGTTGCAGCGCGATGGTCATGCGCGAGAGCAGCTACTGCTGCATCTCCTCGTCCTGCTGCCACCACGGCTCATTGCTGTCGGGGTGCTTCGCGGTGCGCGCGCCGCCCTGCCCGCCACCGCCGGCTGAGTCTGTCAACGTGGTCGCATCCGCCTGACCAACACGCGGGGCTGCGACTGACGTCAGCGAGTTCCTGCGGGAGCGCTGCTGCAGCTGCTCGCTACTCTGTTCGCTCTTCCTCTTAGCTGTTACGGTGCTCTGTTCCCTCTCAGCGCTCAGTAGTGCCTTCAGGTGTTTGGTCTGTTCACGAATGCGTTCTTGCCTCGCGGTGTCCTCGCAGCGCACGGAGCAAGAAGGTTGAGGTTCAGTCTCGCTGCCACTTTCTGACATGTGTACGGGTCTCAAATCATCCGACTTTTCCTCTTTGCTACTATTCCCTTTGCTTCTCCTTCGGCGGCCTTTCTTCGTTTCTGTTGCAGTCTCTACTGATAGGGGCGGTTCAGGCAAACTGATCTGCACCCGCTCCTGTATCTCACACGGCTTAGTTTCAGAGGTGGCTGGCGCATCGTTGTTATCCAGCGGTAACTGCCCCGGTGAGGATGACGGTGCCGGATCGACGTCCGTCCTACGGCAAATGTCTTGGGCACTGCATTCCACCTGAACTGGCATCTCCGCCTCGCTAACACGTTCCGGCTGCCGAGGTGGTGGTACCGTCCCCGCGACTACCTCACTCAATAGCGGAACAAGCTTTTCACTACCGTCTGCAGGACGTTCCCGTGGAAGTTGAAATGGACGTCGACGTGTACAGTTCATCCGCAGACGTTCTGTTGAATGGCAGATCGAACAGGTAGGGGGTTGTCCAATGTAAGTCACCTGTGCACGACAGCCGCCAATGGCAACATACGAAGGTATATGCTTTTTTAAGTCCACACGTACACTTCGCACCCCGCTGTTAACTTGGTAGCGATATGCACTCGACCATTTTTCATTGGTAACTGACAAAACAACGCCGTACAGTGACAGAGAACGTGCTATCAGGTCATTAGGGCACTCAGGTGGCACGTTAAATACCCTGACGGTTCTCACTCCGTATCCCGAAGGCACGATTTGGACATTGCTAATACTGCCATCATTATGACGAAATGGTCTCACACCAGCATGCTCCTCAACGAATTTCTCATAAGTGTCACTCGAAATAAATTTGATAAATAACAAGTACTGCACAAAGTCCAACTGGAACGTGTCGACTATATCTTCCGGCAATTTCAGATCCTCAAAAATCCACTCATGGATTTCGAAAGCCGTCGGTCGCAAGGCAGCACGATCGAACACACACTGAACGCTGTTCGCTTTGTTAATTGTCGACATCTTACTTACAACAGTGGTACAGAAACAAACGTTAACAGCGCTCGCACACGCTGCTCAGCTCTCCACCTCAGCACTGCTCGCGACGTAAACACTAGCCCGCGCTACCGCCCGTCACCGCGCGATGTGCACTGGCCGAGTGCCTGAGCACGACGAACTGAGCTACCGAAGCACGACTCACGCCCGGTACTCACAGCTTTACTTCTGCCAGTACCTCGTCTCCTACCTTCCAAACTTTACAGAAGCTCTCCTGCGAACCTTGCAGAACTAGCACTCCTGAAAGAAAGGATATTGCGGAGACATGGCTTTGCCACAACCTGGGGGATGTTTCCAGAATGAGATTTTCACTCTGCAGCGGAGTGTGCGCTGATATGAAACTTCCTGGCAGATTAAAACTGTGTGCCCGACCGAGACTCGAAATCGGGACCTTTGCCCTTCGCGGGCAACTGCTCTACCAAACTGAGCTACCGAAGCACGACTCACGCCCGGTACTCACAGCTTTACATCTGCCAGTACCTCGTCTCCAACCTTCCAAACTTTACAGAAGCTCTCCTGCGAACCTTGCAGTACTAGCACTCCTGAAAGAAAGGATATTGCGGAGACATGGCTTTGCCACAACCTGGGGGATGTTTCCAGAATGAGATTTTCACTCTGCAGCGGAGTGTGCGCTGATATGAAACTTCCTGGCAGATTAAAACTGTGTGCCCGACCGAGACTCGAAATCGGGACCTTTGCCCTTCGCGGGCAAGTGCTCTACCAAACTGAGCTACCGAAGCACGACTCACGCCCGGTACTCACAGCTTTACATCTGCCAGTACCTCGTCTCCAACCTTCCAAACTTTACAGAAGCTCTCCTGCGAACCTTGCAGTACTAGCACTCCTGAAAGAAAGGATATTGCGGAGACATGGCTTAGCCACAACCTGGGGGATGTTTCCAGAATGAGATTTTCACTCTGCAGCGGAGTGTGCGCTGATATGAAACTTCCTGGCAGATTAAAACTGTGTGCCCGACCGAGACTCGAACTCGGGACCTTCGTCTTTCGCGGGCAAGTGCTCTACCAACTGAGCTACCGAAGCACGACTCACGCCCGCTACTCACAGCTTTACTTCTGCCAGTACCTCGTCTCCTACCTTCCAAACTTTACAGAAGCTCTCCTGCGAACCTTGCAGAACTAGCACTCCTGAAAGAAAGGATATTGTGGAGACATGGCTTTGCCACAACCTGGGGGATGTTTCCAGAATGAGATTTTCACTCTGCAGCGGAGTGTGCGCTGATATGAAACTTCCTGGCAGATGAAAACTGTGTGCCCGACCGAGACTCGAAATCGGGACCTTTGCCTTTCGCGGGCAAGTGCTCTACCAAACTGAGCTACCGAAGCACGACTCAGGCCCGGTACTCACAGCTTTACATCTGCCAGTACCTCGTCTCCAACCTTCCAAACTTTACAGAAGCTCTCCTGCGAACCTTGCAGTACTAGCACTCCTGAAAGAAAGGATATTGCGGAGACATGGCTTAGCCACAACCTGGGGGATGTTTCCAGAATGAGATTTTCACTCTGCAGCGGAGTGTGCGCTGATATGAAACTTCCTGGCAGATTAAAACTGTGTGCCCGACCGAGACTCGAACTCGGGACCTTCGTCTTTCGCGGGCAAGTGCTCTACCAACTGAGCTACCGAAGCACGACTCACGCCCGCTACTCACAGCTTTACTTCTGCCAGTACCTCGTCTCCTACCTTCCAAACTTTACAGAAGCTCCCCTGCGAACCTTGCAGAACTAGCACTCCTGAAAGAAAGGATATTGCGGAGACATGGCTTAGCCACAGCCTGGGGGATGTTTCCAGAATGAGATTTTCACTCTGCAGTGGAGTGTGCGCTGATATGAAACTTCCTGGCAGATTAAAACTGTGTGCCCGACCGAGACTCGAACTCTGGACCTTTGCCTTTCGCGGGCAAGTGCTCTACCTTTTTTTTTTTTTTTTTTTTTTATTTTTGGTTCATTACAAAGAAAGATACTACAACTGCCGTAGCCGAGCGTCCGAGTCGTCTTCTCGTCTGTTGGGAGGGGTTCCTCCCTATTCCGTCCGTAGAGGATCAATATGCTCCAGGATTCTTCTTCGTTTTCAGCGTCTCATACCCGGGACGCCCCAGTGAGCAGGAGGATCCGCAAATAATGAACCTAAATAATTTGCGAAACGAGTTCTGTACTTCGGGTGGCGGCTGAAAGCTGCATGTGTTGTCATCAATAGGGACCAAAAGTCGAGTGTGCCTTTGGGAGCATCACAAAATATGTAGTAAACGGCCATGCCTTTTAGCCAGTTAACGGCGTTCGTTCTGGTTGATGGAAAGTATACAACGTCGGAGCGCAATACGTCATCAGGGGAGATAGACTCCGGCAATCGCCGCAAGAGTAATGCCAGCATGCGCTGCGTCAGTAGCCAGCACTCGCTGGTCGCGGCACACGTCAGACGGTGTGCATCCGAGTCAGCGACTGAGCATGTCGGACACAAGGGGACGTCCGTCAGATGTATGGAATGTAACCTCTGACGAGTAGCGAACTTCCCATTCACAACCACGTACCACAATGAACGCACCGTCGTAGGTAGAAAAGGCGTGTGTACCGCTCGCCAGACCGTGTTCCAGGCAACTTCAGGATGTCTGTGGGTGACCGTATTTACAGGTTGCCGCTGCTGATAGAGGCGATAGTAGTCTTTTGTGCTGGGCTTCCGTGTCGTCGGAAGTTCTGACCGTAAGTAGCTGAAGTCAATAAAGAAGTCTCTGATGTGGGTGAGTGCCGGTGAAATGTGTCCTACAGAAACCGGGGGATGCAGAGAGTGTGGTGCCACTTCCGCTATCAGGGTGCCCGTCAGAGTGGCGTGGGCAGAGGTCCACGTGCGACGCATAGTGTTGAGATAAAGCGATTGCGCACGGTTATATACGTGAATTAAACCGATACCGCCCGCCCGCTGCGGCAGTGTCAGGGTGGCGTATCGGACTTTAAAAACCAGACCGGTGCTTACGAAATGTCCATATGCTGCTTGAAATCTGTCGGCCATCGTAGCTGTCAAGGGAAGGATATGCGCAAAATAGTTCAGTTTTGAGACAAGATAGGTGTTGACATAACGTGTTCTGAGGAGCATATCCAAGCGACGCAGTTTGTTGTCCTGCAGCAGAGCACGTGTCTGGTGTAGGAGCCGGCGGTACGTAGCCGCCGCCGTGCGGCGGACATTGCTATAGAATTGCACTCCTAAACACTTGAGTACGGGCACCTTGTCAAAGGGCACCGCCGTTGTGTGGGAAATCCCCCCTCCGACATCCATGTATTTTGTCTTCTTCGCGTTGATGACGCTCCCAGCGACCGCCCCGTACTGGCGTAGCCACTGTAGCGCCATATGCATTTCATCCTCTGATCTGGCCGGGAACACCACGTCATCGGCGAATGCACCACAACAAAAGGTCACGTCCCGCAAGGAGATACCAGTTAAAAGCTGCCGTAGACCATGTAAAGCTGGTTCAAGCGCTGCAGCAAATAATATGCCCGATAGGGGGCACCCTTGTCGCACTGACCATCCAACAACAATGTGACCAGACTGATAACCGTTGACCATCATGCGGGAGCGCGCTCCGTGGACCAGTCGAAGGACCACCTGTGCAGACTCCGGAGAGAGGCCCATGTGTTGCAAAACTGCGCGTAAGAAGCCGTGATCGACGCGGTCGAACGCGTGGTCAAAATCTACGGCGACAAGGGCGCCTCGTATTTTGCAGGCCGCCGCCAAAGCAATTACGTCGCGGTATGCTCCTAACGCCGTATGAATGTTGCTGACACCACCTAAACATGTCTGCTCGGTGTGGATGGCTTTCCCGATAGCGGTGTGGAGACGCGCGCGGAGGATACGGGCGAAGATCTTGTAGTCGTTGTTGAGGAGTGTGAGTGGGCGAAAATCCTGCCACCTACAACCACCATTCGGTTTCGGAACTGGGATCAAGATGCCTTCTGTGAATTCTGTGGGGACAGTGAAATCAGGGCGGATCAGGTCTTGAAACATTTGGAGCCACTTGTCACCCATAAAGTGGTAAAAAGTGCGGTAGAATTCCAGGGGTAAACCGTCCGGTCCAGGCGACTTGTTCGGTGCTCCACGTGCCAAGGCCGATGTCAGCTCGTCGGGTGTAATGGGCAACAGCAGACTAGCATCGGGTGCCACGCCCCGAGGGGCGGGAAAATCGTGCAACAGCTCGTCATAATCACGTACATGTCGCGGATCTTCCATGTACAAGGTCCCATAGTGTCTGGCGAACGTGTGCGCGATGTCCGTTTGTGTCACTGCGCGCCCGCCGTCCTCCGTGTTTACCGCCGTAATGAGCTGACGTTTGCGGTGGCGCCTCTCGCGCACAATGTGATACACTGACGCTGTTTCGTTGGGGATACAGTCTTGCACTCGCGCACGGATGCGGACACCGTCGAGCTGCTCTGTCCTGATGCGAAGTAGACGAGCTTTGATGCGTTGTACGGACATCTGACGTTCGGGAGATGGCGGTTGCGTCGCCAGCTCACGTAACGCTGTATAGTAAAATTCCGATGTTGCCCTTTGCCAGTTCGATCTGTCACGCCCGTAGGCCATCAAGGTCTTTCGGAGGGCAGGTTTGACACATCCCACCCACCACAGTAACGTGGAAGCATACATAGGCAGGCGCCTGATACATCGACGCCACGTGTCAGTGACTGCTCGCCGACACGCTTCCTCGCGAAGGAGGGAGACGTTCAGCATCCACGGGCCCCTGCTGCGTCTTGTGAGTTGTCGGGGCAAGGTGACAGTGCAGATGTACGCGAGATGGTCCGTGAAGGCCGTCGGCCAGAGTTCTGCATCACGGGTTGCTGTGCGGAGGGCACGCGAGACGTATATCCGGTCCAGACGACTGGCAGAATGGCTGGTAAAGTGCGTATATCCACTCTGGGTCCCATGATGTAAGAGCCATGTGTCGTGGAGCGCGAGGTCACGTATCAATGCTTGTAGAGCCGGGCATGGGTCGTAATGCGGTATCTGGTCCTCGGGCCGCAGAACACTGTTAAAATCGCCGCCCACTATGTAATGGTCCATATTTCCTTGCAAAAGTGGGGCCAACTCCTCCGAATAGAAGACATGCCTGTCACCACGGTGCGAATTACCGGAGGGAGCTAGACGTTAATGAGGCGCACTGCGCCAAGTGTGAGTGCGATGCCTCGCCCGTTCGGCAAGTACGTCGCGTCCGTCGCGTCTATGCCATCTCGGAGAAGGATGGCCGTTCCTCCTGCGCCATCACCTACGGGTAGGCTGCACGTGGTGTAGCCATATAGGTCTAAACACAACTCGGGACGGACCTCCTGGAGAAGGGCAATGTCCAAGTCTGCCGCTCTGATCATGTCGTGTAACATGCGGGTCTTGACAGTGGAGTGGACACCATTTACGTTGACTGTTCCCACACGGTATGACTGAGACATATCAAGTGGCGGAGGTAGTGTGCCGGTGCAATCCCACAGTGATCTCACACACCACACACCACACAGCCAACCATCCGCATGCTGTGCATTACTGTGCCGTAGAAGTCCCTGACTGGCAGAGCCCTCTGGGCTCAATGTCAGCCAAGGGCTCTGGTGGAGATATCGATGTTTGCTGTGCATCATCTGCCTCCATATCGTCTGCCCAATCACCAAGAGACGATTCTGATGTCATTGGGGGCTGGACGCTTTCAAGGGAGCCCACATTTTGGGAGTCGACGCAGTGCGCCTCGTTTTCTGGGCCACCAGATTTAGGAGAGTGTTCCTTGTCTTCAGGCACCTTCTGGTGAATGATGCCACTGGAGTCCGTTGCAACTGTGGGCGAGTCAACGAAGTCGGTGTCTTCCGCCGGCTTCACATTCCTGTCCTGTTCGTCAGCTGACTATCGCCTCTTCTTGTGTCGCTTGGGTGATTTTCGCTTTCGGGTCCGAGATTCGACATCCACTGGAGGGCGGGGCTCGACACAGTCTCGGTCGCTAGGAACCCCTGTGTCTGATCCCGACAGTGACGGTGGCTGGGTGCCCACGACGCTGCGGTGGGCGGAGGCTGTAGGAACCTCTGCACCGTTGGGCTGCGGCGTCGTCGACGGCGCTGACTCTCCAACGGAGCTGCCAGCGGCTTGAGGAGGTAGCAGGTTTTGATCATCCATCACATCATGTCGTGCCGCCTCCACATATGTTAGCGGGAGAGAGGTCATAGTGGATCGTTGGGGAAGTTCATTGCGGGGCACCTGAACGAGGCGGCGCTGCAGACACTCAGTTCTAACATGGCCCTTCTGGCCGCAGCCCGAGCAGGTCCTCGGTTGTCCATCATATATAACAATTGCGCGGCAGCCACCAACGAAAACATACGATGGAACGTGCTTCTTAAGTTCTTTGCGCACTTGTCGTACCCCGTTAAGGACAGGGTACGTTTCGAACGTGTTCCATTTCTCCTCTGCGTGGCTCAGAACTGTGCCGTATGGCCGCAGCGCATCAACGACTAGGTTGGCAGGAACTTCGAACGGTAGTTCAAAGATGCGGACGGTACGCACCCCCAGACCAGCATGGTCAACTCCTACCACGCTCACGTTACCGTCTGCGTGACAGAAGCGAAAGCCGTTTGCAGATCGTTGGAGTAATCTGTCGCAGGCCGCTTCGTCAATTAGTTTGAGGTACACTGTGCTGGTTACAATAGACAGATGAATTCCTATCAGTTCTTGTGGTTCGATGTGCATGATGTCTCGCAGAAACCGTTCAATTTCATGGGCCTTCGGTCTCGTGTACGATGCGTTGAACGTTAGTTTGATTGTAGCTTTTCGATATGAGAACGCCATGTCGGGTCGGTACAGGTACTATACGGCAAGACAACGACGCGACCGCGCGCTAGCGGGTAAACAATAACACCTGCGGAGCACTGCCCGGCGCGCCGAGCCCGTCCGCACGGTAACACGGCTGAAAGCCGACAGAGTGAAAATCTCATTCTGGAAACATCCCCCAGGCTGTGGCTAAGCCATGTCTCCGCAATATCCTTTCTTTCAGGAGTGCTAGTTCTGCAAGGTTCGCAGGAGAGCTTCTGTAAAGTTTGGAAGGTAGGAGACGAGGTACTGGCAGAAGTAAAGCTGTGAGTACCGGCCGTGAGTCGTGCTTCGGTAGCTAAGTTGGTAGAGCACTTGCCCGCGAAAGGCAAAGGTCCCGAGTTCGAGTCTCGGTAGGGCACACAGTTTTAATCAGCCAGGAAGTTTTAAACTAAGTTGTCTGAAAAGTTTATTTGGAAAACAATTATGCTTCCTTATGTGATGCTTAAAAGAAGACTTATTATAATGGAATGTTTCTTTCATAGTTACGAAGAGTGTTGCAATCCAGTTATATGAACAGGTTTGATTTGTACAAGAACTAGCTTAGCATTCACTGCTTTGCTTGGACAGACGGTATGGCCTGCACAGATTATCTTTTCTTTTTTTCCTTTAATGAAACTTTTATGTTGTTCAAAAACTGCCACACCTTCTAAGCTTTTCACACAAATTGGGGCCATAGAAGTATGGACATTACCGAGAGTACTGCTGACCAAACAGTGGTTCCAGTTTCTGGAGTCCAAAGTTTTTGTTCATCACGTCTTTTGCGTTCTTGTGGAAATATTTCCATAGGAACTTCCATCCTCTAAAGCACATTTCTTTATATCTCACCGAGAAGTGAAATACCAATCTTCACAAACTTTTCTTTTAAATTTTGTTAATATATAGCAAATATTTTCTTAAAAATTCTCATCTCTTGCTCACCCCCTTTGAGGTTGAATTTCCAAAAGTGGTGAAACACAGTATTTAAAATTTCTTACAGAGAAGCGAAATACACATTTTCATTGAAGTACTTTGAAGATACTTTCGTAATGAAATAGTTTCTTAAAATTTTTCATCCCCTATTTCACAGATGTATTGGGTTGACTTTCCAAAAACACTGAAATAGGTATTCTTATACACGTAGCTTTAAAAATGCTGTAGATGGTTCTTTAATAATGATTTGTTTTCAAAAAAACTTTCACCAGCTATTTTACCCCTTAGTGGTTGAAGTTCCAAAAATGCTGCAACACGTGTTTTTTTCTATTTCTGACCAAGAAATGAAATAGCAGTTTTTGTAGTTCTAACTTCAAAATTTCATTAATAGCGATGCACCTTCAGAAAGCCTTTCATCCCCTATTTCACCAACTTAGGATTGAAGTTTCGAACAATCCCATCTCAAAAGATGACTACAGTATAAGATCCTCTCCAAATTACAAGTTTTTATCCTGAAAGATTTGGACTGGGTGGTGTTGAGTCAGTGAATCAGCCTGGCCCTGTTTCACCCTCTTAGGAGTTTAATTTTCAAAAACAGTCAAAGACGTACTTTTCATTTCCTACCGACACGCGAAACTCTAATTTTTAAATATTTATCTTTCAAAATGTTTTCACATTGAAATATTTCCATAAAACGTTTGCCCTCCTATTTCACCCACTAGGCGGTTGAACTTCCGAAAGCAGTGAAATGCGTATGTTTTTGATTTCTAACAGTTAAGTAAACTTCAAATTTTCATAGATTTAGCTTTAAAAATGTTTCCTTAATGAAATACTTGTATAAAACATTTTTTCCCCACACTCTTTTTTTGTGGTAACCGAGAAGTCAATTACCAGTTTTCGTAGATGTGGCTTTAAAAATGCTTTTGTTCTTTAATAGTTTTGCAACATCATTAATATTTGTTATTAAAAAATCTTCCTCCCACTATTTCACTCCAATTGGAGTTAAATTTCCAAAAATGCTGACACACTTATTTCTTTATTTCTGACCGAGAAACCAAATACCAATTTTCATAGGTCTGACTTCAAAATTGCCTTAACAGCGACGTATATTCCAGAACCCTTTCATCCCTATCTCACCCTCATAGGGCTGAAATTTAGGAAAACCCTTCTTAAGCGATGCGTGCAGTATAAAATCAACACCGTCTCTAAATTTCAAGTTTCTGTCCTCAGTAGTTTGGGCTGGGCGATGATGAGTCATTCAGTCAGTCAGTCGGAACATTGCTTTTTATATAAAGGGAACATTAGTATCAGGATACTGAAATTTTGGCTAGTGGAAAGACAAGAAGTCTATTAAATTATAAAACCAATTTAATGGATGTGCAGTGGAAGAAAATTTTATCTCAAGTTGACAATAATGCAATGAACGAGTAAACAATAGAACTACCTCTCCCTGGTGCTACAGCGACGCAAAGAAACAAGTCTCTGAGGATGTTATCTTATGTCGTCAAAATGTAAATTTACTACGGCAAAATGTAAAAGTACTAAGGCAGCCAAAGGTACGTTTACACCATACAGGAAACAATTCCAGATCTTCTGCAAACGGCAAGGATGCTCCGGGACTTCACTACAAGATAAACCACTACTGCACGTTGCTTTAGAGGGGTTAGGTCTATTATTGTGCAGTACCTGTGTATCTATGTGTTATTCTCGACCGTACACTGTTCTTCAAGAAACATTGCGATAGCACCAGGCTGAAGGTAAGTGCAAGGAACAATATTTTAAGGAAGCTCGCAGCCAGCACCTGAGCTGCTAGTCTTCACGACCTGAGAAATTCTGCTTTTACTTTGTGTGTGACAGCCACACAGTACGCCTCACCTGTACGGAGTGCATCTGCTCACACCAAGCAGGTTGACACTACATTCAGTGAGACTGTTCGAATTCTGATGGGATCTAAGAAACCACCTCCAGTCCACAAACTCTATCCCACTGCCAGAATAGCTCTCTCCATTGTCAGAAGAGCAGCCGATGCAGGCAGGACAATGAAGGTCAACGGTCCCCGTCATCCAAAGCATCATCATCAAGGTGTACTGAACTGAAATGTAGAAGAGCTTCATCGCTAGGGCACCATCATTAGAGGGAACGCCAGAGTGTAACTGCATCGCGAGGTAGAAGAGTAAACTGCCAGATACCCTTGCAAAGAAGGAGCTGGCCCAGGAAACAATCTGCCCAACCCTGTTTGGAAGTCATTCACACGTCTTAGCGTGAGCATCCTCCGTTGGAAAAATGCAAAAATTGGGCAACTTTCCAGTTGGAGGAGACGTATCCTGCGAGTGCAGAACAACACAAGACCTGGGCGACTTGCTCAAATGCAGCATTTTATCGAGGCAAATGACAAGCCCACTGGGGTTGCTGCCTTCTAATAATGCTGGCCGGACGTGGAAATGAATGACTAAAATGCGACCAACGCAAAAAAGTGATCAGCTTATGTGCAATTTGTTTCATCAATGGCGTAGACTTAGGTTCTCTTTCCTGCTTTTCTTCTCTCACAAAACGTATTATGCTTTTTCGAGGAAAATATAGACAAATGACCTACCCTAGCATCAGACAGCAGGAGCTTCTTGTGTGCTGATGACCTTGCTCTAGCTACCCAGAGCACAGGTTTTGAATCATTGGAGAACACAAATTCCCTCAAACAACTTTCCTTATACTGCAACACAAAGCAGCTGAAACCAAATCCCACAGAGACGCAAGTGTTTGCTTTTGGTTTGAGAAGCAAGGAGGCCAGCTACATATTAAAGACAATATGGTTAGGTGTTGAACTGGAGCCGGCCAGGGTGGCCGAGCGGTTCTAGGCGCTACAGTCTGGAACCGCGCGACTACTACGGTTGCAGGTTCGCATCCTGCCTCGGGCATGGATGTGTGTGATGTCCTTAGGTTAGTTGGGTTGAAGTAGTTCTAAGTTCTAGGGGACTGATGACCTCAGAAGTTAAGTCTCATAGTGCTCAGAGCCATTTTGTTGAACTGGAATACTGTCAAACACCAAAATATTAAGGAGTGACGCTTGATAGATCTCGTACATTTAAGAAGCACTGCGTGAACTGCAAGTCAAATGTTTCCACCAGGAACTTTACGAAACTTTGCAATGACACTATGGTATTCTGTAGCAGAATATACGTACCTTGTTTGGTATAGTTCGACACATGCCAAACAGGTGGCTATAGCACACAATGACGCCTGCGGAATCATAAAAAGTTGCCTGAAAACCATTCCAGCTGAATGGCTCGCCATCTCGTAGAAGTAGCACCACCTCCTGTTCGAAGAGAAATAGCTGCGAATGGGGGAATAAAGTAAATGGAGCAGTGGAGAAGCCATCCTCTAAATCAGTACGAACCGCACCCGCAACCACTGAAATCAAGGAGGAGTTTCTGAGAACATCGACGGTACTTGTAAGCACTGCTGAAAAAACTAGGTTGCACCTGTGGAGGGCAACGACCTACCTTCCCCCTGGTTGGAATAGTGTTTCTGAAACTCTGCCTGGTGGCTATGACGAGAAATGGACGACTTGGAAGTCGTTGAATACAATGAGGTCTGGAGTTGGCAGATCAACGGTAAATTTGGCAAGATGAGGGTACATTAATCAAGATGATATTCAGTGCGACTGTGGAGATCAGACTGTTCATCATATGCCGACTGTGTCCAGCCTCCTGCACGGAAGGATGAACTTCATCATGGAGCAGAAAAGCATTGGAAGTGGGCAGTTCTGGGTGAAAGAGATGTATATAATACGTATGTTTCTGATACGAGAATAAAAAAGGGAATGTGAAAAGTAAATGCAATTAAAAGTGTTACGCAGCTAATGCTGGTCTCTCTCTTTCTCTCTCTCTCTCACTCTCTGTTTCTTGAAGATCGTATTCTTTTTTCTTGGTTACCCACCGCGTCGGATAGTATGCAAGAGAGCATTGGGAAAGCAGAGAAATGGTCACTGAGAAAATAAAATATATTTTATTGAAAGTAAATGTATATGTGTTTCGCTGCAGCTATCACTAGCCCTGTTAGCATATTGCCTTACGTACAAATTGGCTACCATCCTGTATTCTAAATTTTGATGCAGTTAATGTACAAAAGTGATGCAAGTATAAAAAGTCGTGACTGGACGCGTGTTCTGTAATTAGTGTCGTTGTTTTATTTTAGGAAATGGTTTGTTGTGTGACCTAAACTGATAGTTTTCATAAACTAAAAAATGGTTCAAATGGCTCTGAGCACTATGGGACCTAACTTCTGAGGTCATCAGTCCCCTAGAACTTAGAACTACTTTAACCTAACTAACCTAAAGACAGCACACACATCCATGCCCGAGGCAGGATTCGAACCTGCGACCGTAGCGGTCGCTCGGCTCCAGACTGTAGCGCCTAGAACCGCACGGCCACTCCAGCCGGCCATAAACTAACGTACAGTAATTGTGCCATATAATAATTCTGCAACAGAATTTTGAAAATTGTAAATCACTGTACTCTTAAAATAATATGTTTGGTTTTGTTTTGCTTTGGGGCGCAAAAAACAACTGGGGTCATGCGCGCCTAAGTCAAAGCAATAGAACACGAACACAGGGAGGCGTTAAGCGACTATACGTCAGTCCCAATGGACAGAATAGGAGACAGCTAAAAACAGGCACGTGGGAAAAGAGTAAAAAAAAACACCATACAGAAATGGAGGTCCATAACTAAAATTAAATGGCCTTCGCCATATTGCTTCGGCGCATAAAAGTAAAACGTGGTCGACAACCCGTGCGTCATTCGCTAAAACTGCTGATAAATCAGAAGGCAAACCTAAGCTGGAACGCAAATTGTTAAGAAAAGGGCATTGCAGCGGAATGTGGCGGACAGTTAAAATTTGGGCGCAATGCGTGCAAAGTGGTGGGGTGGCGCCACTTAACAAGTGACGATGGCTAAAACGGTAGTGGCCAATACGCAGACGAGTTACAATAACCTCCTCCCTGCCGGAGGGCCGACAAGAGGTCGTCCACGGCGCTGGGAGGGGCTTAATAAGCCGGAGCTTATTCCCGTGAAGGGAAGACCATTGACGACGCCAAAGGGACACCACGTCCTGACCGACGGCAACACAGAGATCATCGGAGGGAAAATAGGTACTCGCGGGCTGGGGTACGAGGACTGCAGCCTTGGCAGCAGCGTCAGCATCCCCTTTTCCTGGTAGACCTACATGACCAGGGTACACAGAAACGTGACACTGGCTCCACGAAGAGTGAGCAAGTGACAGTTTTCCTGGACCCGCTGCTCTAAGGGATGACCAGTGTACAGCGCACATAGATGCTGCAGGGCACTGAGGGAGTCCTAGCAGAGGACACAACTGGAAAGGCTAAAATAATATGAAACAATATTGCAAGAAGCGCGGTTGTGGCCCAAAAGCAGGCACTAGGCCACTTCGCTGTAGCTCCAGTCAGCAAAGGCTTTCCGCAGCGGATCCAAAACAATACTTTTTAACGAATTCTCCTGATTCTCTAAATCTATTAGGTTGTGGGCCCGATATGTACGAATAATTCTTTTTGAATGTTCTAGGAATTCCTCCGACTCCGAAGCCAGTCCTGTGTCAATTTTGACTGCAGTTTTCTTTTCTTTTCTTTTTCTTCTTTTTTTTGGAAAATGGAGAAATAGTGACCTAAACCCTTTCACGGGACTCAGTTTCAAGTGGAATCTCCTTGTAATACATGTGACTCAATAAAAGCCTCTCAGACAACTGCCTCTGACTGAGACTGAAATCTCTCGATTAGGAGACTAATACTCTTACCACGATATACCTCAATTTATGGCATAATTGAGTTTATTTTTAAACTAAAAGAGCTAACGTCTATGGTACGAACACAACCTTCTTCATTTCCTACTGTAACATCAAATAGTACCACAAAACCGTACGGTGTAATCTGTACGAAGTGTAGCTCAGGCCCTGTCATCAGATCGATTCTTGGATACTGTTCATCAACGAGATACTCACCAGGTTTATTTCACGGAAGAGACAGAATATTCAGAGGAGAGTTACGCCATTCGTAAAGAGTATTTATTCAGAGTGACAGCATCACATAAACGCTCAGTTAACTACTCCAGATTATGGGATAATAAGAACGTCGTGCGTGTGGAAAGGTCTGCTCCTAAAATTACAAGAACTTACCTTCCAATATGCGCCAAACTCATATTACTTCTTCCTACATACAGTTGTGGTGAAACTTGAGATATTCACTCGTTCCATACGTAATGTAAAAATGTAATGGGAATAGAAGGAAATGGATCTTTTGTTCAGTGGTTTATCAGCCACGCATCGAGCTATGGTTTTCGGAGTACATCTACGTTTGTATTGGGGAAATTGGGTGTCTGAGGACAGTTATCTGACTAGGAATTGCTCCTACGATTAGCTTTGAGAGCAGGAGACAAGTCGGGTCTTAAGTCTACAATGTTCTCCTTTGCCGAAAAATCGAATCCAACAGATGCATACAGTAGTCGAAAGTACTCTGCATCACATATCGATGAAATAAATTGGTATCTCTAATTCACGTGTGTGTTACACTGTTCAAAGATTCGTGAGTGATGGAAACACACATACAGGCAAATATTCAGTGGCAGGTATCTGCATGTGAGCTGGTCGGCTACCATAGATAAGCCTTTGTAATGAGCATTAGGTGAAGCCTTGATTTGTAAACTGGAAAAAAAACCATGGAAACCCGACGGAGAAAAATCTCCTTCTCATCAGCAAGAGACACACAGGGCTATGCTGTGTGTCCGTTAATATTGATGAACTGGTGTTTGTTCTGTAACTGCCTGCGGAAATTTGCAGATAAAGAGAATTAATTAAAATTATTAATTACTGTTCTCTCACTATCTCTCTTTGTGTGTATGTGTGTGTGTGTGTGTGTGTGTGTGTGTGTGTGTGTGTGTTTGTTAATACGTGTGTACCAAAGCAGACACCATTTTTTTTATTTTGTTTGCTAAGGACTGACGTATCACTCCCAGCGATATGTGCCGTATTATAAAGCTTTAGGGCCAGAATTATACAGACGGTATAGGATCCAAAACTGAATGCCTGGAGGTGAGAAAGCAAAGGTCTGAAATAACCAATCCCCGCTATACGAGGTCTTGATGAGCAAGTCATGCAGAGAACCGTTAATGTTCCACAACAAATGACTATCTTACTCATCGACGATGGTGGCGCCCCCCTACCGACTACCATGTGTTCGAGTTTACGACCGGTTGCTACCCATAGAAACTCGTCGAAGGTGGAGAATTACCCGTTGCAGGAACGTGCAGATATGCGTTTTTATGTGGTCCAGCAGGATTTAGTTCCCAAATAGCCGAATGAATGCAGAAAGAAACTTTTTGGAACGGGATATCTTCCTGCACCCTGATAAAATCAGAAGCAATTTATCGCCATGAAAAAATAAACAAATAAACTGCTACGAGTAACTGGGTCATTCAAACCAAGGCTCTCGATGGATCCTCTGCGTCGTAGGATTTGAAGAGAGAGAGTTAGAAAATGTGGGAAAGTATTCGTTAATAAGCACGAGTCAACCTCACCGTGAAATGCATGCGTCCAAGAATATAGGGCGAGTCACTAACTATTGCCACCAAGAATAACTCCGAAAATATGATAGGAGCTGAAAAGTTCGTGGGACAAAAGTTGCATGGGACAACAGGGGCCATAATATGACGTTGGGTTTTTGTTGCTAGGTGAGGTCGCTTCAGTGATATAAAGGTCATTCTTTTTTCTTTTTAAATGAGATGCTAAGATTGATACTTATTTTCTGATAGCGGCTACCGAGACGAATCCAGTGATGTGTAACAGTAAGGTCTTTGAAGGTCAACGAAGGTCACAAAGGTGGCATGAACATCCATTTACATGTTCGAAGTGATGACCATTTGTATGAATGCGGTGCTGCAATCTTCTTATCATGGATTGAGTGGTATTCCTTATCACTTCGCCACTTGTCGAAGCACATGCTCTGACAATTCTCTCTCACATATCTTCAGGTGTAGTCGGAACGTCTTTATAAACAGTATCTTTTACGAATCCCCACGAGAAAAAATCCACAGGCGTC
The DNA here is from genome assembly GCF_021461395.2 of Schistocerca americana. Lineage (NCBI taxonomy): Eukaryota > Metazoa > Arthropoda > Insecta > Orthoptera > Acrididae > Schistocerca > Schistocerca americana. The sequence continues at coordinate 808,548,853 of NC_060119.1, forward strand.
AAGCCTGGTGAGCGAGCCGGCTACGGCACAGCTCCTCCTTGTCCAATCCAACGATTTGGGAATTGTCCCTGCAACTCATTTCTAGCCATCAGCGAAAAATGTACCGGTCACCCATCGTGTTGATACCACATAGCCGGCCGATGTGGCCGAGCGGTTCTAGGCGCTTCAGTTTGGAACCGCGCGACCGCTACGGTCGCAGGTTCGAATCCTGCCTCGGGCACGGATGTGTGTGATGTCCTTAGGTTAGTTAGGTTTAAGTTGTTCTAAGTTCTAGGGTACTGATGACCTCAGATGTTAAGTCCCATAGTGCTCAGAGCCATTTGATACCATATTGTGTTCCTTGTTCCTAAAATTATTTCCTATGATAGCAGACCTAATGATTCTTGCAGGAATGTTGTGTGCTTCCTGCCATTAAGATTTCCTTCGATGAAATAGGGGCCTATAATTCTGGCCTCCAGAATACCACTCCATACATTCACTAAATGTTCAAATGTGTGTGAATTCCTAAGGGACCAAACTGCTGAGGTCATCGGTTCCTAGACTTACACATTAAACTAGCTAACTTACGCTAAGAACAACGCACACACCCTTGTCCGTGAGAGGACTCTAACCTCCGGCGGGAGGGGCTGCGCAGTCCTTGATATGGCGTCTCTAACCGCCCGGCCACTCCGCGCGGCATATACATTCACCAACCACGGTTTTTGGTGTGCAACTTGCCGAAGTCAACATGGATTTTCAGTTGCCCAATAACGCATGTTATGGAAATTAACATTTCCATGGTTCCTGGTCAGTAAATAAAATCAAATTAATATATGTGTCATCCCTCTGAACCCGAAGTTGAGACTATTGGCAGGATTCAATGCGATGCATACAATCCATACCAGATAATTCTTGGTGGAGACTGATATGAGTCTGAGATGATATTTATGGCGATGCAGAACACGAACAACACTACTCTGGCTCATGCCAGATTCCCTTGCGATTGGACGCGAGCTAACACAAGGATCACGAACTTAAGCTGCAAGGGTACCAATTTCCGTTTCTTTGTTAGTAACTTTGCTTTGCCGGATATGTTTCCGATGCGTTAAACATCCAGTGGTTCTCAATTTATCATAAACATATTTAAATGTACGACGTGTAGGGTGAGTACGTTGAGGATATCTTTCAGCGCATAAGTCTCTAGCTCTCATTGAATTTCATTGACATTATCCGTAAATGAGAAACATATCGACTTGTTCTTCAGAGGAATACATGATTCACATTCGCTTGATTCAACGATACTAGTCTCACCGTTCCTATTAGGGTTGTATTTCGAACCGCAGAATGGTGTTTACATGTCAATGGCACGTTAGATGCATACGCCGTTTTCGGCGAATATTTACTATTTGCACGATATACGAGAGGGAATTGTCGGAGCATGTGCTTCGATAAGTGCTGAAGTGATAACGAATACCACTCAATCCATGATAAGAAGAATGCAGCACCACTTCGAACACGTTCTGTAAAGGGACGTTCATGCTACCTTTGTGACCTTCGTTGACCTTGAAAGACCTTACTGTTACACATCATTGGATTCGCCTCGATAGCCGCTATCAGAAAATAAGTACCGTACTATAGCATCCCATTCAAAAAACCAAGCTGACCTTCATAGCTCTGACGAGATCCCACCTACCAACAAAACGTCAACGTCCCATTACGGCCCCCGTTGTCCCATGTAACTTTTGTCCCACAAACGTTTCAGCTCCTATCATAATTTCAGAGTTATTCTAGGTGGCAATAGTTAGTAACTCACCCTGTATAGTACAGGTAGAGCAACATCTGAACCTGAATAAAAAAGAATTGAATTAATTTAAATTCTGAGTTCAATTCTAACAAATGAATTGTCCAATAACGGACGCATCGAGACTGATAGATCGTCAGTTTGAACGGTTGTTATTGTGACTACCGTGTGTGCGCTTATTCTCTCACTGACAATCAGCATTCCATCTTATTGAAAGTAGACACGACATCTACTAGCGGATGCCGTAACTAATGTGCTTTAGAAAGCTGCCTTTTTTAATACAGTCCGAAGTGGATGAACACGACTAGTATGGCCATGATTTTGTTTCGCCCAACAGGAATCTCTCTGTAGATATTCTCTGCATCTTGTGGGCAAGTTCTCCAGCTACACTACCTTAGCAAATTTACGAACCCTCTGACGTAGATTTTCATAATTCGTTGCAGAGTGTTTTAATTATAAGCTTAGGAGTGGTGGAGGAGAAATGCAAAATATTATACTCGTGTTACCTAAATCAAACACTGAAAGATAACAGCCAAATAATGGGATTAAACGTACATAAAGAGTACTAGCAAACTTCGTCAATCACTGAATGTACCTACTCAAGTACATGATCAAGTGTTGTTGAAGCACAACCTGAACAGTACGCACAACGGGTAACTTCTAAAATCTACAGTATTTGCGCGAGAAAAATCAAAAATGAAACGAATACCAAAACAGTATCGAAAGACAGTGAGGTTAGAAAGTCGGCGGCGCCTACTACGTGGCTGCCAAAGTAACTACAAAATCCTCTGTGGTAACTTCTCTCGAGGATTATCGAAAGGAATCAGCATATATGTGAAAGGTATTAGTGCTATCAAACACTGAACAGCTTTCCAACACACCTCACTTCCTTCCGAGAAGCGGTGTGTACGGTGTGACTGCAGGATAACACATACATCTACACTCGGCAAGCCAACAAGGAAGATAATTGTTGCATTTAACTCTGTTCACTCAAACGAGAAACAGGTTGAATGGCGTTTCAAGATACACATAATGTCGCTTTAAATGTTGTCACCAAACTCCAGTACATGCGGTTTAGTTAGCAATGCTTGGTTCCAAATAACGAAATGTGCAGGCTTTTCTCCTACCGATGCGACAGAGAGTTCGTTTCTTACAGTAGCTACTTCTGCTTTGCAGTCAGTGGAAGCTAATGTTATGTCAGTCTTACAGAATATTGCGAAACGAAATGAGAACGTGACCCACGCACAAAGATGTTCTTGTTTCGAAGGTATCGATATTAGCAGAAGTAAACTTATGTTTGTCTAAATGCATCAGTCACCTAAAGCATTTAGGAGCATCGATGTCCCTATATACAAGCTGGTTTGCAATTCCTATTACAGGCTGTCGAGGGAACTTGATAGATGAAGTTCTGACAAGGGACTCATGTCCAGGAATGGACCGTTTGGGTATCAAATAAGTTTGAACATCAGATCATTATCAAATCTGCCGTTTCACGGTACGCTTCCAAACTGAGAAGTGAGTGCTGTCTCCAATCTGTGTTATCACTGACGGAAAAGGTCGCAACAACAAAAAATATTTAAAGTAGGTAATGTTATTTCGGGAATACATTTGCCTAGGTAACACATTTAAGTGATTAACATTTGAAAAATCACAGCACCGGATAAGCCATTGCAAAAGGTGGAATGCTGATACGTTAATAACCGAAATAATCGCCAGAATCTTGAATGCAAACATGTAAACTTGAATGCATTGTGCTGTACAGGTGCCGGGTGTTAGTATATAGGATGGAGTTCCATACCTGTTGCACTTGGTGTGTCAATACAAGGACGGTTACTGCTGTCTGCTGAAGACGATGGACTTGCGTTCGATGATGTTACCTATGGGCTCGATAGGATGACGGATATGGTGAAGCATGTAGGGTTAGAAACGCGATATGTGGGCGAGCGTTATCCTGTTGGAACTCTCCCCTTCCCATTCGCCCCCCCCCCCTTTCGAATGCTGCTCGTGAATGGCAGAACGATCCAAGGCGCTGCAGTCATGGACTGTACGGCTGGTCCCGGAGAGGTTCAAGTCCTCCCTCGGGCATGGGTGTGTGTGTTTGTCCTTAGGATAATTTAGGTTAAGTAGTGTGTAAGCTTAGGAACTGATGACCTTAGCAGTTAAGTTCCATAAAATTTCACACACATTTGAACATTTTTTGAGTGGCAGCACAACAGCTCGAATCACCAGACTGACATACAAATTTGCAGTCAAGGGAGCGCGGGAGTGCGAGATAGCATCGAGAATGCTCCAACTGTTGTACGAGATCGCACCCCAGACCATAACTCCAGGTGTAGGTCCAGAGTGTCTATCACGCAGACAGGTTAGTTGCAAGCACTCAACTGGCCTTCTTCCAACCAACACACAGCCACCACTGGCACAGAGAAAGCCAGATTTCATAAAAAAAAGCACAACAAACTCCACTTTCTTCTCTAATGAGGTTTCACTAAAGTCACAATTGACGGTGGATAGGTGTTAGCTACAGGGCTTCAGGATCGGGGCTGTCTTTCAAAAATGGTTCAAATGGCTCCGAGCACTATGGGACTCAACTGCTGAGGTCATTAGTCCCCTAGAACTCAGAACTAGTTAAACCTAACTAACCTAAGGACATCACAAACATCCATGCCTGAGGCAGGATTCGAACCTGCGACCGTAGCGGTCTGGCGGTTCCAGACTGCAGCGCCTTTAACCGCACGGCCACTGCGGCCGGCGGCTGTCTTTCAAGTAACCGATTTGTAACAGTTCGTTGTGTCACTGTCGTGACAACTGCCGTTCGAATTACTGCTGCAGATGCAGTACGATGCGCCAGAGCCACACGCCGAACATGATGGTCTTCCCACACGGTAGTGCCACGTGGCCGTCAGGAGCCTGGTCTTCTTGCGACAGTACACTCTCGTGACCATCGCTGCCAGCAGTCATGTACAGTAGCTAGATTCCTGCCAAGTCCTTTTGCAGTATCGCACAATGAACAGCTTACCATAGCCATATTATACGCCCTCATTCAAGCTCAGTGAGGTGTATACTTGACTGCCATCAACTCTCCACGTCCAATCTCAAAGGTAACTAACGCTCACGACCGTTGCAGTGTGTATTTAAAGAAACCTGATTTGCATCCTCATAGTGGCGCGACTGGCGCAAAATGTAAATCGACTGACAACTGGTTTCGCAAGATAGAGCGGATCAGGTTATGGTTGTGGAGGGGGCCGTAATCATTTACCGTTAGTTGCACAAAACACACAAACTTTTATTTTTCTATGAACCACTTAGCTACACATTGCCTTAAAGGGACCAAATTAAAACAATACTGCTGAAAGCCTAGTTAAGGGGCTCCGGAAAGGCTCAAAATCATGAAAAGTTCAATTTTTACTTTTTTGCGTTTTCTGAATATGCAGACTATTACCTTTCAATAGGTATATAATTTATTCAATTCCGAAGACTACAACTATTTTTAAATTTTTTTTGAAATGTGTTCTACATGGGCGTGACCCACTGTGCCGCTGTTAAACTGCTGTCAAATGGTGTTATTATTAACGTCCGTGTTCATCAGGTACATTTTAGTGATGTGAGATAAAGTATGTGTTGTGGCTAACCTGTGATGGTTCAATATATATCGCTGGTGTGATTGTCGATTGTTTCATGTTTATTTACTCTGTCTTTATCTCGAAAATATTCGTAATTAATTCTGTTTCTTGAGTCTCTGTTTTGTTGAAATATAATAATGAGTAAAAGTAAAGTTATTAGAAATCCTCTGAAGGCTTTTAAGAAAAGGAGAAATGTTGGAAACCAAAGGTATGTGTTATTACTGTAAACAATAAAGACGATAACCAAGTGAGTGAACCTAACCTCTCAAGTACACCTGCCCATAGCAGTCAAAGTGGGAAAGAAAATACTTCACAGAAGAAGCTTGGTTCAATGAGTGAAAACTATGAATGTTTTATGGGCGAATCGGATGTGAATGAAATATTTGATATGTCGGTTCTCAAAGGAATTTTTTCAAACTGTGTAAGATGTATTCATTGTAGTGAAGTTGGTCTGGAACTCTCCATAATAAAGCACGTGGGACTTGCTGGTGAAATACAACTGAAATGTGATAAGTGTTCATACATGACCACCTTTTGGAACAGTGTTGCAGTAACTGCAACTGAAGAAAATGGTAGCAAAATCTACGAACACAACAACGAGCGATGCTTGCTTTAGACAAGGAACGCCTTCGGGCTGCAGACAGGGCTGTAAAGAGTCTAGAAATACAAGCAAGAGTAAACAGGAGGAGGAACAAGAGGAAGCTGGAGGAGGAGTTTGCAGAGGATGAAGATAATCCATCATATGGACCTGGAATGCACTAAAAAGTTGATCCAATCTTTGTCGCTCGATTCCCACAACTTTTATTTTCTCATACTAATTACATGTTTTCTGAGGATCTTCCAAACATATTTGTTTCAAACTTTCAGTAAATGTTACAAAGTACCTTCTGCATAATTTAACACAGCCTTTTTCCAAAAAACTGTATATTTTTGGATATATAAATAAAAAATTGCAAAAAAAAAATGTTGTGAATTTTCATTACAATTGAAAAAAAATCGTCTTTAATAACTGAACTCAAATTTTGTAAAATCCCTGTGTTAAGTTGTAGCCCATATTCCAATAAATAATCTGTAAAAAGTTCAACTTCCTACCTAAAATACTTTGTGAGGAAAGATGTAATTTATAAGCGTTATTTTAACATTGCAAGTATAGGGCGTTCCGGAGCCCCTTAAGAAAACTTGCGATACCTCCTGGGCTGAAGGCCCAAAACCACACCAAAAACAAGAACGGCCGAAGGCCTAAACACAAACTATAAAAATTACTTTAAAGAATACACACGGCTGAAGTCCTTGCTTAAAAAAATAGTTCACATAAATACTCGGCTGAAGGCCACACACAAGACATTGAACAACTCAGGGCTTAGGGGCTGGCCGGCCAGGATGGCCGAGCGATTCTAGGCGCTACTGTCTGGAACCGCGCGTCCGCTACGGTCGCAGGTTCGAATCCTGCCTCGGGCATGGACGTGTGTGATGTCCTTATGTTAGTTAGATTTAAGTATTTCTAAGTTCTAGGGGACTGATGACCTCAGAAGTTAAGTCCCATAGTGCTCAGAACCATTTCTTGAGCTTAGGGGCTAAATAACAAGAATTTCTGACAGAGAAAATTTAAAAAAAAAATTAGTTTTAAACAAATTAATTTTCAAAAATTTAATTTCAGACAGCTGGAGGCTTTATCTTGAAAATAGTTCACACACTGGACACTGAACAACTCAAGGCCTAATGCCTGGATAACAAGAATTTCAGATGAAACCAATTTTCAGAATTTAGTTTTTAAACAAACCAATCTTCAAATTTTAATTTCAGTAGGCTGAAGACCTTATTTTAAAATTTAAACAAACTAAATTAATAGACTGTTGAAGGTTTTGCTCAATACTTCACATTAAAATGAAAATCACAATCTAAAACCAACAGAACAGTGGTGCTCAGAAGTGTTTCAAGGGTTGTAGCTTCATCAACATAATGGTTCAAATGGCTCTGCGCACTATGGGACTTAACTTCTAAGGTCATCAGTCCCTTAGAACTTAGAACTACTTAAACCTAACTAACTTAAGGACATCACACACATCCATGCCCGAGGCAGGATTCGAACCTGCGACCGTAGCGGTCGTGCAGTTCCAGACTGTAGCGCCTAAAGCCGCTCGGCCATCCCGGCTGGCTCATCAACATACTTTTGCTGTTTGGCCTCATGGTATGGAGAATTTGAGTGCCTTTCTAGAACACCTGAACTCGATCCACCCGAACAATCGTTTTATGATGGAGGTGGAAGAGGATGGTTGCCTTCCCTGTCTTGACGTGTTGGTTAGTAGGAAAGATGATGGATCATTGGGACATGCAGTCTACAGGTTATATAATAACACCGACATATTGGCATGCACGTGCAGCTACTGGGACAGTGTTATTAAGGAGGCAATTGAGATTAAATTAGCAAGCAACCTCGTTAACAGGGATGGAGGTTTTCGTTTAAACTCTGTGTAGAATCCGGCTCTCTCCCTTGTCAAAAAACAGAGTGACACTACTACCTCACCTGCGAGTTCGTAGTCTCACTATCGACAGCTCTGACTTTTATTATCTTTGGTGGCACTAAGGTTCAGTTTGTGTGTTATTTTTCCTGCATCAGACCGAGAACCGAGGTTTTCAATTTGCATGTACGTCGCCTGTGCTTTGCAGTTTGCTTTGAAAATGGCGGGGTGTTCTCTCGCCGAAATAGTGTTACCTGGCTGAACTTCCGGAAGTTATTTGAAAGTTGTATACGGCAGGAGAAACTTAGGTCTCACGTGAATTCATGATAACCGGAAAAAGTAAAACTCAGTGTTAAGGAAGTTGTACAGCGTACATCATTATGTGATCAAAATTATCCGGACACCTAGCTGAAAATGACTTTCAAGTTCATGGTGGCCCCCATCGATAATGCTGGAATTCAATATGGTGTTGGCCCACCCTTAGCCTTGATGACAGCTTCCACTCTCGCAGGCATACGTTCAGTCAGGTGCTGGAAGGTTTCATGGGGAATGGCAACTCATTCTTCACGGAGTGCTGCACTGAGGGGCGGTATCGACGTCAGTCGGTGAGGCCTGTCACGAAGTCAGTGTTCTAAAATATCCCAGAGGATACAGATACTGTATAGGCCAGTTCATTACAGGGATGTTATTGTCGTGTAACCACTCCGCCACAGGCCGTGAATTATGAACAGGTGCTCGATCCTGTTGAATGATGCAATCGCCATCCCCGAATTGCTCTTCAACACTGGGAAGCAAGAAGGTGCTTAAAACATCAATGTAGGCCTGTGCTGTGGTAGTGCCACGCAAAACAACAAGGGGTACAAGCCCCGTCCGTGAAAAACACGACCACACCATAACACAACCGCTTCCGAATTTTACTGTTGGCTCTACACACGCTGGCAGATGACGTTCACCGGGCATTCGCCATACCCACACCCTGCCATCGGATCGCCACATTGTGCACTCCACACAACGTTTTTCCACTGTTCAATCGTCCAATGTTTACGTTCCTCACACCAAGCGAGGCGTGGTTTGGCATTTACCGGCGTGATGTGTGACTTACAAGCAGCTGCTGTACGACGAAATCAATGTTTTCTCACGTCCCCCCTAACTGTCGTAGTACTTGCAGTGGATCCTGAAGCAGTTTTGAATTACTGCGTGACGGTATGGACAGATGTCTCCCTATTACACATTACGACCCTCTTCAACTGTCGGCTGTCTCTGTCATTCAACAGACGAGGTCGGCCTGTACGTGTCCCTTAACGTTTTCACTTCACTATCAATCGGGAACAGTGGACCTAGGGATGTTTAGGAATGTGGAATCTCGCACACAGACGTATGATACAAGTGACACCGAATCTCCTGACCACGTTTGAAGTCCGTGAGTTCCGCGGAGCGCCCCATACCGCTCTCTCACGATGTCTGATGACAACTGACGTCGCTGATATGTTGTACTTGGCAGTAGGTGGCAGCACAATGCACCTAACATGAAAAAACGTATGTTTTTGGGGGTGTCCGGATACTTTTGATCACATAGTGTACAATTTCACAATACATTCACAATAAATGTTCAGAAATATCTCCACCGATTTCAATTCATTTAACTGCACACGTATGAAAAAGTTTTATTGCTCGTTTCACTTTCACAGCGATGTTCGTAATTTTGTGTATTGCATTCATAATGCGAGAAAGCAATGCCTCACGTGTATTGACATTGTCCTCATAAACTATGTCTCCCATCCATCCCCAGACACAAAACTCCACTGGTGTTGAATCGAGGGATCTTGGTGGCTACAGACGTGTAGCACCACTACCGATCCATTTCTGGGGAAAATGTTCATTGAAATAGGTAGTAGCTCCGTTCGTGAAATGTGGAGGGGTGCCGTCATGTTGAAAATACATTTGCAATCGCGTAGCAAGCGGAACATCTTTGAGCAAACGGGGCATTTCTTCTTGAAGGAATTGTGAATACGGTTCGCCAGTCACACGTCCTGGGAAAATTAATGGTCCAATAAAGTGTGTGTTGGTTATACCACACCACACATTTGTGCTAAATCGCTGCTGGAAACCGCGTTGTACTGTTGCATGTGGGTTTGATTCAGTCCATAACTGCTCGTTGTGTAAATTGTTTATACCATCTCGAGTAAACTGTGTCTCATCAGTAGGTAAAATGTATTTGTGTATTTGCCGATTAGTATTTAGCCATTTGTACATCTCCAAGCGAAGGGCAGGATCTTCCGGATATAAATGATGCACTTTTTATGGTAAGGATACAATTACTGCACTTCAGTATACGCCATACCTTAGATTGTGAAATGCCTAATCGTTGAGTGATACGTCGTGTACTGGTACCCGGGCTACGTTGATCAGCATCCATAATATCCTCATCATCGTCTTTACGGATCGAACGCCCATACTGTTTATGAAGGCTAGGTAGAGAACCTGTCTCACGTAACATTCGAAATATTCCACTAATGGTTCGTGCATTCCGAATCCTTCGAGTTGGATAATGTACACGATATTTGGTAACTACAGCCGCAGCATTACCATCACATTCACCATAAATAAACACCATATCGGCGTATTCCTTTGTCGTAAATTCGAAAGGCATCCCTCTTTCATAAATAATCTACAAAGTACAGAAGTTACTATGTGGTTTCAATTAAATACACTGTTGTAATTATGTTCTTTCACTGAAAAATACAGAAAACTAATTCTTTTCAAGGTTCAGAAACGACTGAAACAACTCACTAACTGTTGCCAACAATGACATAAACGTTTCTACATTCTTAATGGAAAGTAAACAAATTTACTTGTATAATAATCTTCGCTTCTCTGGGTGTTCTGGAAAACTACAGCAGATACACGTCTGGGACATGTTTTATTGGATTTACCAGACCAATAACAACAAAATAAATGGAGACCGCGCTTTACGTTAACCTTGAACAGAGTTGCGATGGCTTCATATTAGCGAAGTTGCTAAATTTCAGGCAAGATCTTTTATTAGCCGTAACTCAATAACTAATATTTGCGGACCTATGTATATATGAACTTCTTTCTTTAGTTTTACTAGTAGAATAACATATTACAATATTTGCCTGTCTTCATGAATCACCCTTTACTTGCTCATGGTCGTTATAGCATCGATCTGTGTATCAGAGATACACCGACGAGCCAAAACATTATGGTCATTCCTTTAAAGAGTGTTGTCTCACTTTTCAAACATAGTTCAACGGAGATTTTGTTTGGCATGGACTTCTACAAGTCATTGATAGGATTCCAGAAGTATGTAACACCAGTTGCCTACCCACAGGTCAAGCAATTCCTGCAAATTACGGTATGGTGGTTTACGGGCACGCAGCCGGCGCCAGATATGTGTTCAAGTGGGTACAGGTCAGACACATTTGCTGGACAAGATATCAATGTGAGTTCACTATAATGCCCCTAAAACCACTACAACACGATTCTAGTTTTGCAACACGGTCAGTTATCACCCTGGAAGATGTCATCGCCTTAGAGGGAGACTTCAAGAATGAATCGATGCAGGTGGTCTGCAATAATGTTCAAGTTGTTTCACTGCTGTTATGATTCCTTACCACCACAGATCGCATGGAAGCCCAAACACACGTATAATTATGTCCTCACAGGCCTGCATCTGTGCATGTGTCGTGCAGTCATTCGCCTGTATGGCGGCGTGTAAGGACCCAGCAACTGTCCTGAAGCAACAAGACAAGCGGTTCATTCGCCAGGCAACACGGTTCTATTGAAGAACACGTAGGGGTCATGTGACCTGGACCTCCTTGTGCACCAATGGTCCTTGGACGGTGTGCTCCGGAACACTTGTATTACATCATCATTTTATTCTGCCACAGATCGCTCCTTCTCCTGGATTACACAGTAAGGGATCCTCTGAACTATGAATTTTCTGATGAGACATGGTCGTCCAATACCATACGGCCTACTTGTTATTTCACCTTCATTTAGGCACTTTCCATAAATGCTTACGACTGTAATACGCCAACAGGAGGCCATCTTCGCCATTTCCCAATCACAGTGCTACAACAATGTGCCCTTTGTCAAAACCTCTTTTGTCAGTGGATTTCCACATTTGTGGCCCATATTTCCGCTATTATGACTGTCCGAACGTCTCTCTCCTACTCCCAATCTTTCATTACTGCGTAACGTCCCCACAACACCATCACGGGGCAATGAACGTCGTGGTGGGCTGTGGTCATAATGTTTTGGCTCATCAGTGGTGGTTTGTTCCTAAATTTCTACGAATATCTTTGATGAAAATTGTTTGATAGTGTACTTAAAATTTAGGACAGCCTTTTTTCTGAATTATCTTTTACCACTAAAAATTTTCCCGAAGTTCTCAATATGTTTCTTTTTTCTGAGTTATGCTTGTTCGTTTAGGATGTTATTTTCATGTTTTGACAAATGTGTGTAGATTTCTATTTCGTCCAAGAAACTCATGTGGCTTCCTTTTTCGGCTCTGTGAAATGTAGAAAAATTAGTATTTACAATGAAGAGCCAAAGAACCTGATACACCTCTCTAAAATCGTATAAGGCCCCCGCGAGCACGCAGGAGTGCCGGAGCACAACGTGGCATGGACTTGACTAATGTCTGAAGTAGTGCTTTAGGTACTGACACCCAGAATCCTGCAGGGCTGTCCATAAATCAGTAAGACAATGAGGGGGTTGAGATCTCTTCTGAAGAGAACGTTGCAAGGCATTCCAGATGTGCTCAATAATGTTCATGTTCGTGGAGTTTGGTGGCCAGCGGAAGTGTTTAAACTCAGAAGAGTGTTCCTGGAGCCACTGTGTAGCAATTCTGGATGTGTGGGGCTTCACATTTGGCCAAGTCCGACGGATGCGCAATGGACATGAATGGATGCAGGTGATCAGAGAGGATGCGTACGTACATGTCACCTGCCAGAGTCGTATCTAGAGGTATCAGTGGTGCCATATCAAACTGCGTATGCCCCACAGTATTACAGAGCCTTCACCAGCTTGAAGAGTCCCCTACTGACATGCAGGGTCCATAGATTCAAGAGTTGTCTTCATACCCCTAAACGCCCTTCCGCTCGATACGATTTAAAACTAGACTCGTCCGATCAGGCAACAGGTTTCCAGTCATGAACAGTCCATTGTCGGTGTTGACGGACCCGGGCGAGGCGTACAGCTTTGTGTCGTGCAGTTATCAAGGGGGCACAAGTGGGACTTCGGCTCCGGAAGCCCATATCGATAATATTTCATTGAACGGTTCACACGCTGACACTTATTGAGGGCCCAGCATTGAAATCTGCACTAATTTGGTGAAGGGTTGCACTTCTATCACGTTGAACGATTCTCTTCAGTCGTCGTTGTCCCGTTCTTGTAGGTTCTCTTTCCGGCCGCAGCGGTGTCGGAGATTTCATGTTTACCGTATTCCTGATATTCACAGCACACTATTGAAATGGTCGTATGGGAAAATCTGCACTTCATCGCTACCTCGGAGATGTGTCCCACCGCTGGTGAGCCGATTACAGTACCACGTTTAAACTCATTTAAATCTTGATAACCTGCCATTGTAGCAGCAGTAACCAATCTAACAACTGCACCAGACACTTGTCTGCGGTCAGCAGACCGCAGTGCCGTATTCTACCTGTTGATTGATATATCTCTGTAATTGAATACGCATGCCTAAGCCAGTTTCTTTGGCGCTTCAGTGTGTATCTACGTTAAACTGTTGATTTTATCGAAGATGTATGCCAGATATGGAGAGGTTGTTTGCACTTTTGTTTATACGTCCTTCGTATCTTACTGTAAATTTTGGTCCTATTTGTCAGATTTAGCTATTGTAAAAATTACTGATTTTAAATTTGTATTTATTCCTGAGTGGTCCTGTTTACAATGCTTTTCTGTTTTGCGTGCTACCTTCGTTTCCAGTTTATTCTCTGTACACAAGTTAATTTGAACATATCTTTTACGAAGTGGGGTTTTACTTAATTTCTGAGAAATATTTGGCATATATGTTTGTGTAACTAATTTTTCTTGCTTTCTGTTTTCGCTACTGTTATTTGCTCAATCTCTTTTGCACTTTGGCCATAATTTTCTTTATATATATTTTATCGATTGTATTAGGATTGTGACAGTTATTTTTAATTGTAATTAAAATCTTCATGTTTTCTTTAGTAAGCTAAATTCTAATCACACGATCTAGCATAACGTCATGCATTAGGACATAAAACAGCTCATATTCACGACACACTAGTGACTTAATATTACCTTGAAACAGGTAAGTTTCACGATCCGAATTTTTAAAAATAATGATTTCCTAAAAAAACAATTACTAATACAATCACTGTGGCAACAGCCTTTCCGCAGTGGATACAACGGTTCCCGTGAGATCACCGAAGTTAAGCGCTGTCGGGCGTGGCCGGCACTTGTATGTGTGACCATCCAGGCAGCCATGTGCTGTTGCAATTTTTCGGGGTGCACTCAGCCTCGTGATGCCAATTGAGGAGCTACTCGACCCAATAGTAGCGGCTCCGGTCAAAGAAAACCATCATAACGTCCGGGAGTGCGGTGTGCTGACCCCACGCCCCTCCTCTCCGCGTCCTCCCCTGAGGATGGTGGGGCGGTCGGATGGTCCCGATGGGCCACTCGTGGCCTGTAGACGGAGTGTTTTTTTTTTTAAATACAATCACTGTTAAAATTTAGTAAAATAACATCATGCGACTTATAGAGTTGTGTTGTAACTGCAATCCAAAAAATACTGTCAGGAACTACTGGGGCTTTGGAGACATTCACTCGTAATGGAAAGAAATTAGTAGCAGGTAGGGGGTTTGGCAGGGAGGCGGGAGAAACGATGAATCGAATAATAATTAAGAAACATTACAATACATACATATTGTTTGTTGATCTAGAACACCCTTCGATTGAGACGGCCGCGTTGACCGATCGGTTCTAGGCCCTGCAGTCCGGAACCGCGGGACTGCTACGGTCGCAGGTTCGAATCCTGCCTCGGGCATGGATGTGTCCTTAGGTTAGTTAGGTTTAAGTAGTTCCAAGTTACAGGGGACTGATGACCTAAGATAGTGCTCAGAGCCATTTTGTTGGCTATCTAGGTGAACTGTATATGATTGGGTGGCTATTCCACCTAAAAATTCTAGCCGATGTTTCAATAAATAATGGCTGCCTTCAAGTTTCATATTTTAATTAACACACATTGGTTTGGCGAATATGACACACACACACACGCACACACACACACACACACACACACACACACACACATCAGTTATGTAGCACCTAGCCTGAACTGACATTTTGATGAAGCACAAATTCCACTGTACCCACTCCCCCCTCCCACCAACGGTTTGCTGGAAGCATGATGACGTTGAGAGCTCACAATTTGCTGAATGTTAAACTGGGGAGAGGAAGATAGATCATCGACCTTGAATATAACAAAACTAACTACCCTACCACCAGAAACACTGACAGCGGAATGTGGTGACAAGAGCGCAATTCCAGGAATGCTCACAAAATAGTGCAGACACCAGTGCAGTTCCTGGAACACTGACACCAAAAAGTGCCAACATCATCAGATTTCGGACCACAACTGGCCCTGCTCTCCTACTGAGATGTATTGGTTTCCAAAATCGTCCTATAACTGAGCACGAACTCCTTAGTTAGAGTATTTGCGACGCAGCAGTGTAACGAAGCCCAACATGGACTATAAAGAAATGAAAATAATTGTAAAATTATGTTACAGAACGATGCTGTGGATTAAAATGATGGTTTAAGAAGGAAATAATGAGATACTAAAAACAATCAGTCACAAATGAAGTTAAGGAGAAACTGTCACCAGACAGGTTAGAGGGACTCTGATGCAGCATCCAGAAATGTTTCACTTGGTAAGTGGAATAGAGTCAGTGAGAGGAAGCTGTAGGGAGAAGCAAATATTAGATCGTGTATAAGAAATGGTCGAGAAAATTTTATGTACTGGGTACATAGAAATCAAAAAGTTTATCTGGGACAGGAAGGGAATGTTGGTTCCAAATTACTGGACTGGCCATTAAAAATGCAACGGGCGTCATACTAGCTTGAAGTGTACCGGTCTACCACAAAAATTATCTAAAAGTGCCGCCATCTTCGTTATCTATAGAACTAAGGATTACATGGCGAGATTCCCATTCCGAAATCAGATTTGTACGTTGGTTTCTGACACTCCACTCCTTTTCAAATTTGTCAGACATCGGCAAAAACGCCCTGTGAGTGCTTTAGCGTAATTAGAATAAATTGCTGGGGTTAGGAGCGTACCCTTATTCTCTGACAGAGCACAGAAGTGTTTAGCTGTAAAATTTGTTTAATTTCTCTTTTGCTGTCAAAGAGGCACAGACTGTGACATGACAATTTCAGAACAGTTGTCAAGATAACGTATTACGTCCTGATTACCAGAAATAACGCTGAACACAACAATAACTTTAAATGGAAGGTTCTCTATAAGATTTTTCTTACTTCTAGACAGTGTGGGCTCGTCTGAGGTGGCCAATATTACGACAAATCATCCGATTCCGGTTCTAAATTCGGTACTACTTAGGACGACAATCAAGTCTGCGGAGGATGATTAGTTTTTGTGACAGGATGAGCAAAAGATTACTCAAGGTTGCTCATTTTCAGAGTGGATGCAAGATGGTGATGCAACAATTTTACGCCTCTGCCAGCGGCATTTACCTTTAACTGCGACGTGCTGTTGGCTGCATTTCTGCTCTCGACCTCTGAAAATCCTACAAAAAAGCTAATCAAAATGTTTACTGATTTTTATCAGTTGAAACTGTCCTATGTCTCTCATTATTCTGGAAAATATGGCGATACACACGCGCATAGATGGAGCAAGGTGTATACTTGAACACGCTCTCAGTTCTCACAAGAACAATTAACTTGTGGCTGTGTCGCTTCTCCGCTATTGGAACTCAACGACTCTTCAGCTAACTTGTAGCTGAATGTCAGCCGAAGTGGACGCAGTGTCGTCGTGCAGAGCACGACGCGTCGTGTTCTACACTTGATGCTGGTTCGGAGAAGAGTCCCCAAAGAGTTCGGTATTGTGCCTTTCGTAACAAACTGTGCCCCACCTGTGTCCTTTCGAGCTTCACGTCACGGTTTTTCAGATCAGTGGGAGCGTTCCTTTCATCTTGTGGAAACTACCCATGCCAATCGCAAAGGGCCTACCTTCACACTGTGTCGAAATATCGCGCCTTTTGCTCCTTTCGAGTTTATTTCAGCCAATCGGACATTTTGTTCCCACTCCTGACGCCTAAAAGCTACACATCTACATCCCGAGCATACCACGGGCCTTTCACTAGATCAAGAGCGTCTCTGGCTTGTTTGTATCCATCTGGAAATCCTCCAGCGCACTTTCCAAAGAATTTTTCTGTCGCAGGCAGCATTGGGCCGCTACCTGCTCCCCTCTATGTATCGTCTGGCGTGCTCGTTGTCTTTCTCACTGTGGCTCACCAAATCCTGTTAGAAGCCTTTCGCTGTATGTGGGCCGTGACGGCGCAACTAGTGTCTGCCCCCAAACTAAAAAGTTTCTTCCAGAAGCTTTCTTCACCTTTTTCCCATTGACATGCAGGATTTGGATTCGGTGTGTTAATACTGACGACTCGAGTGGCATCCCTTTACATTACGTACTGTACGTTTTGACAGGCACATCTGCTCACTATCACCGAAGTACATCAGGAGACATATTCATCTACTTGTTATGACGTATAAAATCTCATGTAAAGTGCAAAATTAAGCCACCTTACAGGTTGTCTGTTGGAAGATAGTGTTACTCCTTGTGTGAGGAGAAACTCTGACAGAAGAAAACTGTGTCCCATCGAGAGTGCAGTTTATTGTTGCACGATATTGTTGCTCACATTAGTCAGGATCCAACGACTGTCATGTGAATATGGAATCAATGAGTTCAGTGCCATACTCAACGCCATGCAGGATCTCAACGGTCCCATGTGACTATCGGTTGAGAGGACAGATATAATGGTTGCTTGGCAATTCAGTATCATACAGCCACGTTAGTTACCTACAATGAACAAGTGGGCTTATTTAGAGCATCACAAGTATCCATACAGACAGTACAACAATGGATCAAACACCACACACTTTCAGTCCAGTGACCATTTTTGTATCTTCCTTTGACATGTCAGCAGAGTGATGCATACTGACAGTGCTGCACCCAAAAGCACAGGATAGAGGAACCGCCACACGAGGTACTGCTGATAAGTCCTAGTTCTGCATGCAGTATCACGTCGTATGTATTTGTGTATGAAGGTTTCGAGCAGAGAAAATGTTGCCACCCTGCAATCGTCATAGTTATACGGTTCCAACTCCAAGTTGACTCAGCTTCTCTCGTCCGCGCATGCACCCACGATAGTTCTTTTGAGTGCCTGAAACCCATCACAGCCGAGGGCTCAAGAAGTCCTCGAGGTGCTCGAGAGCGTGCCTGCCGTAGCATCCCGCAGTGTGAGCCCATAACGGCATTGGGAGCCACTAGGTACACAACGCCCTCCCTTCTGGTTCACATAACTGGCAGTTTAGACTGCAGCCGTTACACTCGTTATGTGTTGAGAACTGTGACGGTACCAAATCTGGGAGGTCTTACTGACGTTATTTCTCAACAAGATAACGGGAAGATGGCATGTTGTGCTTCCTGTTCTCAAGAACCTTGATGCAGAGAGTATTTGAAAGCTACCTGGCACTTTCTCCAGATCTCGTACCCACATAGAACGCTTTCTGAGACACTGGCTCACCACTAGTCATCACCCACAACAACTGACGACCTCGGCCACGCAGTTGAAGGAGCGTGGAATGACATATTATCCAGATCTCGCATCCAATCTTAGTTCGACTCGGTACCCAGCCAGATTAGAGGCGTCTTAGCTGCCAGAGGTTACAGATCCATGCAGTAAATTTCGTAATTTTGTACCACCATATCACATACAGATTTAATCTTGTGTCACATATATTGTATTTTATGCACGCGTTGACTAAAATTTCGTTATTTGCTATCTTCCTGGTCTTGTAACAGTCAGCACCGTGAATCAAAGCTGCATCAAACCAGTCTTAGCCCGCATCTCGTGGTCGTGCGGTAGCGTTCTCGCTTCCCACGCCCGGGTTCCCGGGTTCGATTCCCGGCGGTGTCAGGGATTTTCTCTGCCTCGTGATGGCTGGGTGTTGTGTGATGTCCTTAGGTTAGTTAGGTTTAAGTAGTTCTAAGTTCTAGGGGACTGATGACCATAGATGTTAAGTCCCATAGTTAAATAAAAAAAAAAAAAAAACAGTCTTTGAACTGAAGACGACAACAACAACAATTCCAGATTAATAATTTTCAGATTTTTTCCTTTGTTTGTAGTGTGAAACTGTAAGTATTTGTAAATTTCATGCGTCTAGGACAGATGGAAGAACGACGTAGATTTTGATGTGTGAGTTATTGAGTATCAAAATATTTGAGATAATTGGCGGTATCTTTTGATAGCATTGACTGACAGGCTTAGAATTGTTACACTGCCAAGGGACCGTAGACCTTAGAAGGGGACATAAATTTGAATCTGATATGCCAACCTATTCAAGAGAAACTGGGAGCGTAACAAACGGACATACAAAAAGACAGAGATGAAAAATGACAGAAAGTATTTTTTCGTGTTGCATAATTACAAATCAACAATTTTCGGATTTTTTCATTTACTTGTAGTGTGAAACCTTGCGTCTTACGAATTTTGATAATTCTAGGTCAACGGGAATTAACCTTTAGGTTTTTATGAGTGAGTTATTGAGTTTCAAAATATGTGACATAAATGTTCGAATCGTTTGATTACATTGACTTAGAAGCTTAAATGTTTTACACCGCCAAGAAACCACAGACCTTAATATGTGACAAAAATTTGAGCTAGATACATCAACCTGTTCCTGAGAAAAACGGTTTTTAACAGTCGGACAGACAGAGAGACGGACAGACGAACAACAAAACGATCCTATAAGCATTCTGTTTTTACCTATTGAGGCACGGAACCCTAAAAGAAAACGTTCGTTTTACAATGAAGCGCATTTGCTATGCATCTGTGGTGCAACAACGAGTCGCTGACATAGATGTACGCGAAGTGGTAAAATGGAGGGGAGTAGGAGAGAGGGCGAGAAGACGAAGCGCCGCGGCGTGGCCGGGCCTGCTGAGCGCCGCAGAAGACGGACGTCGGCGCCGACGGAGGCAGCGGCGTGGGGCGGGCCCGCCGTTAGCGCCGCCACTCTCCCACCACACCCGGCCCGGGCTCCCTGCCTCTGGTGGCCCTACTGCCTCCCCGCACTCACAGTTCCTCGTCAGAGCACACCCTGTTGCTGCATCAGCTCACCAAGCATAAGCGCTTTCTCCTGTCCACACCTCAAGGGAACTGTTGCGTATGGGTAAAGGCGTCGAAGCATTCGCTCTCATCGTAAGTAATGTTTCTACCTTTACAACTCGAAACTTCCTGCATGAAGGCAATTTTAAAGTACACCATATTTAGAATTCTGAATGTTGTTACTGCTGTAGTCTTCTGTCTAAAGACTAGTTTCATGCAACTCTCTACCCTAGTCTTCCGCTAGGCTTTCCACAGCTGCATAACTTCTGTACTCTACAGCCGTTCCACGCGTGACGTGTGAACTTATAAGACTATCCAGGATTCAGTGGTTCTGCCCCCCACTACCGTGTAGACGGGGCCACTTGCACAAGATTCAGGCATAAGATCGCTTTTAGACGGAGTAGGATGGGTCCTATTCTCACTCGCATGAAGGTGCTTCGCGCATGTGTATACGACAGAGGAGGGAGTCCAACTGCCAAACAGCGTGAAGTTCTTTGTGGGCTGCTACTCTGCTAAACGTTGTGGTTTGTTTGTCTCATAGAAAGATTACCGGTGAAATATCTGCACACTCATTGGAATTGAATGATGCTCGCGCTAGGGAACGAATGTAATTCAGCGATCCGGATCTGTCTGGCACTACTCCTAACAAATATGTTCTGGTTAATTTGTACATGCATTCACTGTGTAATAAGAAGTGAGCCACAGCGTGCCTTATCACTAAAGGAAAACTTTGTTTCAGTCGACTAAATTAACACTGGTAACATAAAGCAATATCGCTGTTGATTTGTCCATAATTTCCAGCTTTTATAATGAGGTCTTTTACGCATTTAAGCGACATAGTTACACATAAACTGCATGAAAACTATTAAATACACTTTCACAGTGTCCACCTCTATTTACAAAAAGCAATGAAGTGACTCACTGAGCGACTGACTCATCACGGCCCAGCCCAAACCGTTAAGGACAGGAACTAGAAATTTGGAGAAGGTGTGGATCTTGTAGTAGCAGGCGTCGTTTAAGGAGGGATTTTTCGATATCCCGTCGTAGGGGGATGAAACAGGCGATTAGGCTTTTTTTTTTTTTTTTTTTTTTTTTAGTGGCGCTAGGAAGGCAATTTCGAATCTAGATCTACGAAAATTAGTGATGTGTCGACAGAAGTGCCGACACAGTGTGATTTGAGGGGACCGCAATGCATGCTATAAACACACGAAGGATGGCATGAGGTCTGAAACAGGATACGTAATGAATGCTATAAAGAAAAGTAAGTAGCTTTTGGAATACTTAACTTTAATCCATCCTTGTTGTATACATCGTTCTTGATGAGACATGCTTTATACGATAAGTATCAATTGCTATGTAAGGCTAATGGCGCCTTGCTAGGTCGTAGCCATTGACTTAGCTGGTGGCTATTCTAACTATCTGCTCGGCAAAGGAGCGAGGCTTCGTCAGTGTGCATCGCTAGCTACGTCGTCCGTACAACTGGGGCGAGTGCTAGTCCGTCTCTCGAGACCTGCCGTGTGGTGGCGCTCGGTCTGCGATCACTAACAGTGGCGACACGCGGGTCCGACATGTACTAATGGACCGCGGCCGATTTAAAGCTACCACCTAGCAAGTGTGGTGTCTGGCGGTGACACCACAATTAGTATTTGGGTTCTCGGTCAGAAATAAAGAATTACGTCTTTCGGTTATTGGAAATTTAGCCCCATGGCGGTGAAATAGTGGTGAAAGCTTTTTCTGAAAATAAATCATTATTAAAGATCTACTTAAGTATTTTTAAAGCTACATCACTGAACATTTGTATTTGAGTTCGATTACAAATTTAAAAAAGCCGTGTTTCAGTGATTTTGGAAATTCAACCCCTGAAGGTGTGAAAAAGGGATGAGATTCTTTATGAAAATACTTTATTTATTATTACTTTATTTATTATGAAAACACTTTTAAAGCTGAATTTATGAGTATTTACATTTGGCACGCGGTTAAAAACAAAAAATGTTTTACTGCTTTTGGAAATTCAAATCACATGGGGGTGAAAAGGGATGTAATTTTTTTTTCTCCAATCTTTTCTACGTAATTCTGTAGCTCTCAATTCGTTCGAGCAATCAATCATTCATGATAGGAAATACAGTCATAGCTCAGTCACTCAAAATGATTCTGAAATTTTACTTGTTAGAATGAAATCAGGCGATGATTCTTCTTCTCTGCAGGCTCGTGCTTTGCGGCAGTCTGCTAATCTGCACAAATAAAATGCCTCGTAATTTTGGGAGCGTTGTATAATCAGTCGGGAAACCTCAGATCAAGCGGATATTTGGCTTTGATGAAGTTTAACCTTCCGAAGAAGCAATGGAGCTCTTGGATTATTAAGTGCAGGTTCGTATCCAGTCTTTCGGAAGTCCCTTCTGATTAACAACTACGCAATATATCGATAAATATCATTAATTCTCAAATTTAAAATACACACCATTTACTTGAAGGAGCCATCTATATATATTTCCATTTAATCGTACAGTTCATATCAGTTATCTTCTGTAATAAATCTCAATAATCAGATTACAGTTCTTCTAAACCAAGCTCTGGCTAATCGGCACCAAGACAATCTCGGAAGCTCCCTTTCTTTTTTTCTTTTTTCAACCACCAGAGAGAGTACTACAAAGAATACTTATGCGCTCATGGCATAGCTATTGTATGAACTACTTTTCGCATGGATTCTGCGAGTATGAAGATAGAAAATTAGTAAACGGCATTCAAGGGTAGAATTGTATCTGAATAATTCATCGAATATAAAGAGATATTACAGGGAGAAGAAAAAGTTTTGTGGAAATATTTCATTGTGCAACAATTTTTTATGCTAAATCTACGAAAATTTGTATTTGGCTTCTCTGTTGGAAATAAAACATACACTTGTCACTGTTTCTGGAAATTCAACCCCCAAAGCGGTTGAATAGGGTTAGACTGATTCACTAACTCATCAGCGCCCAGCCCAAGCCGATAACTTGAAGTTTGAAGACGGTGTGGCTCATACACTGTAGGCATCGTTGAAGAAGTGATTGTCCGAAATTCCAATCCTGATGGGGTGAAATACAGGCGAAAGGCTTTTTGAAAGTATGTCGGTATTAAAGGAATTTTGCACGTAGAACTGCGAAAAGTGGTATTTGGTTTTTCAGTCAGAAAAATCACTACGGGGGTGAAGCAGTGGGCGAAAGATTTTTGCAAATAAATAAATACTAAAGTACTAAAAAGAATTTTTGAAGCTACATCTATGACATCTGGTATTTGGCTTATCAATTAGAAAGAAAAAATACGTGTTTCAGTGTTTCTGGAAGTTCAGTCCCTTAGGGGGTGAAACAATGGATGAATGTTTTTAAGAAAATATTTCTCTAAATTACAAAAATTTAAAAATATATTTATGAAAATTGGTATTCTCGATTGTGAGAGGATGAAAGTTGTTATGTAAATACCGCTACAAGCGACCAAAAGGCATGATTAACAAAACCTATAGACTTCGGCTACCAGAAACGCTTTTTGGTCAGAAGTACATTCAGAAAAAGCCATGCCTCTATGACCTTAATTAGTAAGAAAAGCTTAGGTGTTGCAATTTGTGAACAACATAAAAATTCCATTGAATAGAAACCAAAGAAAAAAAGACTTCTTGAATCAAAGCAAGCGCTGTGTCGTGTGTGAGATACAGAGGCGAGCAAGTGTGCCGGGACTTGCCCCAGTTTACTGCTGTTACAGCTCATTTTAGTTTGTTCTTCCACCTACGCTCAATGGAGCACGTTATCATGATTTCATACGGGATACTCTACCTGTGCTGCTAGAACATGTGCCTTTACAAGTACGACACAACATGTGGTTCATGCACATTTCAGTCGAAGTGTTCGTGCGCTTCTCAACAACAGATTCAGTGACCGATGGATTGGTAGAGGCGGACCAATTCCACGGCCTCCACGCTCTCCTGACCTCAACCCTCTTGACTTTCATTTATGGGGGCATTTGAAAGCTCTTGTCTACGCAACCCCGGTACCAAATTTAGAGATTCTTTGTGCTCGTAATGTGGACGGCTGTGATACAATACGCCATTCTCCAGGGCTGCATCAGCGCATCAGGGATTCCATGCGACGGAGGGTGGATGCATGTATCCTCGCTAACGGAGGACATTTTGAACATTTCCTGTAACAAAGTGTTTGAAGTCACGCTGGTACGTTCTGTTGCTGTGTGTTTCCGTTCCATGATTAATGTGATTTGAAGAGAAGTAATAAAATGAGCTCTAACATGGAAAGTAAGCGTTTCCGGACACATGTCCACATAACATATTTTCTTTCTTTGTGTGTGAGGAATGTTTCCTGAAAGTTTGGCCGTACCTTTTTGTAACACCCTGTATAACAGATGTTCCCTCGGCCGTCCGCTCCGGCACCTATATAAATGCAGCCCGAGAGGCAGTCGTAAGGTTCACTTCGCACTCTGACACTGTGAGATTCACGTCTGTTATACGTCGGATCGCGCTCTGCCTCGTATGACGTCAGAGCCGGAGGGTGTCAAATCGCGTATTTGCGGTAAAAACGGACAGTGAACTAGCGTGGACTGTACACCGTCCTCGACCGCTTAGAATTCGCTGAAGTAACTGTTAGTGTCCCGTCCGTGAGAATTACAATTCCGCATGGCAAATGGTGACTTTGTTTCTACTTTTATGGCGAGCATTAATTTTGAACATTTATTACAAAGTTTCATTGAGTAATTTCAGTCAGGGTGAAAGACAATCGGCTAGGAACGTACCGCAGATGTCGCCTCTGAACTGCTAAATGAGCTGTTACAATAGAAAGACTTACTTTCAATTGAAAATAGTGAATTTCCAAGTGTTGTATGGGAGAAACTTTATACAATATAATTTTTATTGGAACTTTATACTGTTATTTAAAAGCATAGTCCTGATCTCGCAATGAAATAGGACAGAAACGTATCTTTCACTGGGCTGGCCCAGAATGTGGCCGTGCAGCCTGGAAACTAAGGTCGGTGTATTTCCTTTCGCTTTCTGGCTGACCACAAAATTAGTTGCCAGGCTCGCGTGAGTAAGACGGCAAATAAAAATTAAAGGTTAATAACTTTTACCCGCCGCCCCACACTCTGTAAGCCATACAGTCTACGCGAGCGAAGGAACGGCGGCTAAGGTAGTCTAATATGAACATAGTAATCATTACAAAAGGACCTAAAATACTTGATGGGCTAGAAAAGTGAATTTAAGCTGTCGATTCGCTGGATGGAAGTTGAAAACAAATACAATGGCCACGTAGAGCAGATGACTAGACGCGCAGTGTAAAAGCTTTCCAATAGTTGGTCCGACTATCGTTTGGAGCGCTGCAGTAGATGACTTCTTATTCATGTTGCACGTCTAGTGTAAAACGGGCTTTAGTGTATTCGTGATCTGGTTTCCCTCTACAATTTTTACCCCCTACACTTCCCTCTGTTACCAGAACTTCACTGTTCATTGATGCCTCACGATGCGACCTGTCATCCTATCCCTTATTTTGGTCAAATGTTATCATACGGGCTTTAGAGTGAATACGGGCTTTCTGTTTCAATTTAGGTTGCTACTTGTTCAATCTCTATTTCTTTTCACAACCGATATCGGCTTATGAAGCGATTTTCTAGTAATTATCAGTACCGATGCGAAATAGGAGCACAATGGTGTAAAGGAAATTAGCGAAGAAACAATTACCTTTAATTTTGTCATATGTCTACATTCGCGGCGTCTTCACAGTCTGTGTCACCATTCGCGCTGGTTTACAAAATGCAACTGTACGTGATGTTTTGAGAGTTTTGAAATTTAGTTTGAGCAGATAAAGCGGTAATGTGCTACGATGCAATTTATTCGTATTTATTTTTTATCTTGACCAAGAAATAAAAAAGTGGGTGTCTAATAATCTCAGATACACATAAAGGAAGGAACTAATACCATTACAAAAATAAAATTATTAAAAAGTTTTGCAAAATGGGGGTGATCGGAAATTCAAATTTTACTTACTATGTAGGTTATATGAATAATTTCATCAGTCTGCGTGGAAAGTATATTTGACTTCGGTTAGTGAGGAAATTCCGAACGGAACTGCTACTTTGAGCTTGATTTATTATAATTAGAATGGCAACAAAACCGTCGAGACGTACTCTGTTTTTCATGTCACTTCCTTAGTTGATATGTTTATCTGCCTGATTTACAAAATCACTAAAAATTTCGTTTTCATTTACAATATCAACTTCCTTCCATTTTTTTGTGTCATCCAGAATATGGAATTTGTCGAAAATATTTCATAATGTTTTTTGTTGTGCACTGGATGCATGGCAAATGTACTTGGATCAGTTTTGTTCGATGTCGTTTGTTGTTACAACCTAATACGAAAATTCCTATCAGTTTGGTCAATTTATATCATGTCACAGTCATCACATCTAATTTTATATATTCCTGATATATCTAATGGTTCTGTTTTAAGGATGACATACCTTACAATAATTTAATACTGCTTTCTGTGTGAAATCCAATTTTGATTTTTGTGTGTTTAAAGCTTCTAGCTACTTTGTCTCTCATGTTATCATAATACAGGAGACCTGCAAAATTATTTTTTTGTTTGGTCTTCTTCTGTTTCTAGAATTGTTGGTGGTTGACTTTCATACAATTTTCAGCTTTTGCTTGTATACTCCTTTAAACATTTTTGAACAAAATCGTTCCTTTTGGCTACATTTTCAAAGATAATATTTCTTATTAATTTAGTTGTCATCCACTTCAAATTTACCATTCTCTAAAACATGTAAGTTTGCAAATGGTTCAAATGGCTCTGAGCACTATGGGACTCAACATCTGTGGTCATAAGTCCCCTAGAACTTAGAACTACTTAAACATAACTAACCTAAGGACATCACACACATCCATTCCCGAGGCAGGATTCGAACCTGCGACCGTAGCAGTCGCGCGGTTCCTGACTGAGCGCCTAGAAAGTATGCATTTCTGAGGATTTTTGGGAGGCATCCCCCTCTTCATGGAGGGCACGAACGCCAAATATTTATTGAACGAGTGTCGCATGTTTCCTACTTAGTATGTTATTTATTTAATCTTTTCTTTCACAACTGGTTTTAGCTTATGATGCCATTTTCTAGCGTTTACCTTTTATGGAAAAGAACACCGTGTTACCGATAGAAATTAGAGTACAATAATCTGGAGATTAATTAGTAAAGGCAAACGATTTTCATCCAAGAAAGATTAAAGAAATGTAGACGTAAAAGTTGAAAATCACACAGAAGTTGGCCACTAGTGGTACTACTCAAGAAAGAGAAATGACTAAACAAAAGAATAAATTTCCAGTTCTCCAGTATTATGGTTATATTTCAGATAAAGTAGCCAGAATTCTTATACGTAAGAAAATCTAAATTTGATTTTGGACAAAAACAATATTAAAAATATTATACAATATGGCGCCCATACAACAGAACCATTAAATAAATCAGGAATGTATTAAATTATATGTGATGACTGTGACATGATATACAATGGCCAAACCGTAAGGAATTTTCGGATTAGATTAAAATAACGAATGAAATCGGGCAATAGCAATTATAATTCATTTGCCATGCAACTAATACACAAGAAAGACACACCTCAAAACATTTTCGACATGTCCGAAATATTTAGTAATTTTAAACATGAGGCTGATAAGCTTATCAACAAACAAACTGGCGTGGAAAACAGAAGATATCTCGACAGTTTTACAAGCATTCTACTTAGGCCTAAGGTTAATCTAGACCAAAATAGTGTTTCCGTTCGGAATTCCACATATAATTTCTCAATGACAGACAAAATTGTTCATATTACCTTCACACCAAAAGAAATTTAAACCTGCAAACTCCCCTATTTTGTAACAAATTTTGATAATTTTTTTCATATTATTTTATTACTTCCCTTCTGTACGTATACCCTGAGAATATTAGAAATTAACTCCTTCACACTTTGTTAAAGGTAAAGAAAGAAGTAATTAATATCTTTTTGCATTCCCGCCTGATGTGCACAAACCAAATTGCAAAACTGTCGAAATGTCACGTGTAGCAGCATTTTCTAAACCAGTACACGTGGAGACACAGATGGTGAAGACGTTCTCAATTTAGACATTTGACATAATTAGAGGTAGCTTTCTACCGGTAATTTACTTTCATACCATTGTGTTCTCATTTGGTATCGATAACGTAGTGTGATTTTCCATACAGTTTATCAGTAGAAAGTAACTTCATAAGTCGAAAACGGTTGTAAAAAGAAATAAATATTGAATAAATAACATCCCAATTAGAAAAAAATGCCGCATTCATTCAGCAGACATTGGCTGTGTTACCGTCCATCAAGAAGAAGTATCAAGTCCTTTCCCTCAATGTTTCCCATTTCTTCAGTTGATGTACTCATCAAATCTCCAGGATGTTTTGGCAGCAACACATTTCAAATACTCCTATCCGCATTTTATCTGAGCCCATTTACCGTTCATTTTTCATTTCCATATAAGGTTAAATTCAAAATATCCGATATGAAAATACCTTCTATACTTAAAATTTTTATCCGATTTTAGTGTATCTCCATTCTTTTGAGAAAAAAGCAGTATTTTGTATAATCTTTATTCTGTCGTAGTCGATAACAAGGGTATAAAAATGCAACCATATTGCTTTTCAGGAGGCTCCGATCGGCGACAGTATTTCTACCATCATCCTGAGGATAAGTTGCCTAGGAGAGCTGCTACAGGTCGCCACAGTGAAACGTAGGTAGCATGGGCCACCCTCGTGTAAATCTTTGTCTTCTGCGACTGTGAAAATTGTAGTAGTAGTAATAGTAATAGCAGTGGCAGTAGCAGTCGTAGTAGTAGTAACAGTGGTTCGTAGAAGAGGAGTTACCTTCATCTCATCTCCCCATCTCCCGTTAGTGCCACTTCACAGTGTACAGAAAGGAAATTTTTGAAAGGAACGACGTAAGTAATTTTGACAGATTTGGATAAAACACGAAGTTCAGCTGCAGAAATCTAAATAATTTTTTTTTAATATGAACATGTGAAATTTACTTACAGTGTCGAGTTTTTTATCTTCTCTCCAGCTGAAATGTATCCACTATACGAAAAGAGAGTAGTACCCATGCTATGGTTGCGAACACTGACAATGAGCGTCAAAAAACGTACATAGCTAACGAATAGCTCTTTTGCAGCAAGGTAGACTCCTCAAGTCACCAGTAATTGGCCAGATATGGATGTGGATGACACTACATCATTACAAAGAGGTTAAACTGCTCCATTGCATTATGATGAGTTAATTATTGAGGTCGGATCTGATATCACACATGTGATGTGGCTGGTATATATCAGATTTGACTTATTAATAAAATCTGCAGCCATTCTTTGTCAGTCACTACTTCGATAATGATGTTCCTTTAGGAATTATATATCTTTTCCCTAGTGAAATATGCTTCTAGACCCTCACACCTGTCTTCTAGCCATTCCTGCTTAGCTATTTTGCACTTCCTGTCAATGTCACTTTTTAGACATTTGTATTCCTTTTCGCCTGCTTCATTTGCAGCATTTTAATATTTTCTCCTTTCTTATATTAAATTCAGTATCTCCTAAGTTATCCAAAGAAATCTATTAGTCCTTGTCATTTTACCTATTTGATGGTGCATGATAGTTACTTTTGTTCTTTATTCATTTATCAGAAAGCACACTGGTGCAAAGCTACTGGCCGTGACATTCAAAGTTAAGTAGGAAATTGTATTGGTTTTATGTAAAAGAACTTAAAGTTTATTATGTAATGGATATTATTGTTTATTTAGAACGTGATTGTGGTCAAACTTTGATTATTTATGTATGTTAAAATGTAAAATAATGTTGAATAAACTGTATACAGTCAGATGGGCGGCTTCAGGAAAGGGAACTGCGCTAGTCAGTTGAGCGAAGATGTTCTGCGCGCGGGAAACGCTGTCGGAGACGGGCAGAAACAGTGCTGGGCCAGACGTGAAAGCGGACAGTTCTGATCTAGACACCAAAGGGTAAAGTTCGGGTGGATACAACAAAGGGTACAGTTCGGATTGAGACGTGAAAGCGGACAGTCGTTCTTTAGGCAGCTAGGAAGTGAAACGTCTTAGAAAATTTCGCGTTGTGTGGTATCACGGGACTTAGTCTCTGAGCGGTGGGCAGCCGCCGGCCTGGAGAGAGCGCGTAGTTAACGAGGTGGAGTATCGAACTCGTACTTCGCGATGAGATTGTGAACGATCCAACTGTGACAAATGGATATGCCGTCGAGTGTAACAGTAACTCTAAATACGACCACTTTCGCTATTAGTTTGTTTTCTGAACATACATTATTCTAACCAAATCTTAACTGTGTGGCGTACATCATTTATGAGTAGTTAAGTTAGTTACCGGTATATTACTGTTATTACATGTTATGTTAACTTTGTATTTCGCAAACTTACCATCAGCCATACTATTTGACCATATAGTCACAAGTGTCTAATTTAGGGCGTGTAATCCGGCACGTGAGGTTCAACCCCTAGACGTTTCGACGAAGAGGAATCACATGTGAGCCAGAACATCTTTGGGATGTTAGCCCGCACTTACCAAGACAGTGAAAGCAGCTGGTCTGTGTGCTTGCCCTGCTGTGCAAATAGTGACTGAGTTAGTTCACAATACCACCAGCAGCGGACGCTGGGAGAAACAACCTTCCCATCCTTCCTCCCTCGAATCACCTTCTCCCATACCTCCACTGACCCTCCTGTTACTTCCTGCCAGACAAGGCATCAAGTGGCGGCAACTCTTTGATTTTGATGTCTGGGAAATTGCTGTCGAGCTCTATCGCTCCCTCTCTGCTCCTCACTATCTCAAGAGGTTAGTTTCTGACCAATGAACGTCAATCATATGCCACTGGAAACCACACTAACCCCTCTTCTGTGCTGAACAAAGTAGCGGATATCTGGTAAATCCTCAGCCCTGCCGAAAATAATGAGCTGTGGATGTCTTGGAAATATTCCATTTGTGCTACCTCTACTCAATCAAATTGATTGACTAATTAATCAATCCCTCAAATGCCTGGTTTCCAAACCCTACTTTTCCTCCCTTCAAGAATTTCCTTGTCTCCTATTGGTGGCTACTGGCAGAATTAGGTCGTTTGGTCGGAAATCTACTACGTTGGAGGTAGGTCAAAATGGTAGTGAGAATTTGAAATTTCAGATCAACTGTGCTATGTCCTTAAACAATTTGAAAGGGATTTGGCAGGGGTTTGACTGGAGTGTGCTTGCAGTTCGATTATCAGAAACAATAAATTGATCAATCAGGAATTTGACATTGCTATTGGTGACGGCGCTGTATGAAATGATAGTTGTAGTTTCAGATGTTGGCTGGAATTTATGCCATCACCGTTGTGTAATTCCCAACCACCTACAGCTCGGCTAATTGTATTTCTTAAATCACTGTAGAATTCAAGAGTTGGTTCTCTCTGCTACACCAGGAAGAATGGGGGGGGGGGGGGGGAGAGGGTCTACCGCTTGATAGGATAGTAACAACAACAAATCCACCTTTTTTTAAACAATTACCTCTCCACCTTTCCGCTGCTAGACAGAGTCCACTGGGATGTATTGAGAAGCAATCAGGGCCACACACAGCAGCCGTCATCACAATGACAAGGTACATCTACACTCAAATACCGATCCATTCCTTAGTAGCGGTCACAGTTAGATGTCAGAGATGGCGGGAACTTCCGTAGGCCACCGCCACGCGTTGGCCACGCCGGAAGCTGCATGCTCATCTCCGGCAGCCACATGCTGGCCGTTCAGTGGATGGAGAGACTATTTAGGCAGCCGCCGAGCAGTCAGCCGATTCGTTTACATGGGAGGAAGGGGGGCGGGGAAGGGGCACGGAATAATCGTCCAGTGCAAACACCCGACGTATGATTTTCTGATCCCCCTACTCCATGTTTCTGTATGAAGCTTAGCACAACTTCATCTCCCATTCTATAAGAAGTCGACGTTTTACCAATACTATGTATATATAGACTGCTAGCCAACTGTAACTGTTATGCTAACGTCCGACCGAACAGAACCCAATTTGAAAAAAACTGTAGCTGGTCTCAATAAATGTCATAGTATTAAAAGCGCAACTTAAGTACAACAGTTATCTGGCCCTATCAATTTTCCCTTACCTCACATCTTGATAACATTATTGCATATTTCTCGGGAGCACAACGTGCAAACAGCAATGAGGTTGCAGTTAAGTTAGATTTCTATTTTTTAAATAGAATTTCCAAACAATGTCCAACTCTTGCACACCATATGGTGCAAAGTGGCATTGCATGATGATAAACGTACTTTAAACAGTGGGATGGGGAGAGTAACTATTCCTATGAAATGATATGTCAAGAGGTAGATTTTAGAATGAAGTACGTATTCAGAAAGACAGAGTAAAACATTATGTGATCTTGACACATATCATTGGCCAGAACAATACTAAGCTGAACG
The DNA here is from genome assembly GCF_021461395.2 of Schistocerca americana. NCBI lineage: Eukaryota > Metazoa > Arthropoda > Insecta > Orthoptera > Acrididae > Schistocerca > Schistocerca americana. The sequence continues at coordinate 808,581,636 of NC_060119.1, forward strand.
AAGCGAACAATGATTAGTAAAGGGTACAATAAGATCAGTTGACATCTTAATGCTTGATTCAGGGAAAGGGATGGTCTCTTTTTCAGCTCTGAGCGAGGTAACTAGCTGATAATAATCATTCTGATAAACTAGCCACGCAGTGCTGCCTTTTTACGCCAAACTTCTTCTCTTAAGAAAAAGTAACAGTATTCAAAATTTATATTTTCTTCGCTTTCCAATATATACATCATATTCATCCCTGCTGTCCTTCAAAATAAAGCTTTATTCATCCAACACATATAATTACAAGTCAACACAGAATGACTTGTAATGGCCATCACTACCACGTTTCAACTAAGAATGTATCAGACTGCACAGACTGTGCCACAAAAAAAACGAAAGATTGTTTAACAGTGACATAACTTGCCCTCTCTCTCATGTACACGTCAATAACTTACAAAAATCAAAATGACGTATCTACTTCACATATCCTTGGCCTCCTCTCAGCAGAATTTTGTACGAGAATCATTTCAGATGGGAGTGGTATGAAGACAAAATTCTAAACATCGTGGATATGAACATACAAAACATCATGGATAGGAACATACAAAACATATTGCAAATACAAAGAGAAAAATATCTTTACAACAATATGAGTTAAAGAACTACAAGCAAAGAATATTTGCAAAATTCAAGATGATTTGAATAAAACAATCAACAGAATTCAGCATGAGTACGTTATCATATCTCAAGATGTTTGTGAGAACGTTCTGAAAAGGGCTATTTTGAAAGTTTATATGTCACATTTTGTACTGTACTATGTAGTATTGGTGATCTGAAATGTTTTTGTAGCACACAGGAAGTAGATTACACTATCCATATCACACAAGGTCTACATTTCTGAAGTCCAGTCGCATATGGCAGTAGTAATTTGCACGATGAAAGTAGGCAGAAAAGATTCCATGTCACAAACGACCAAACTCTCTTTAGCTCGTTGGAATGTCACTGTTGACTGAACACAGTTCTCAGCTGAAACCCCACACAGGCACAAACAGTAAAATATGTAGTAGTATGTGCTTGAACCAGACTAGATCCATTGATAACTCCAAAACCATATTGTAGTACGGAAAAGTTCCTTATAAAAGTCAGTTCCAGCTTATATTGGTGAAGTATGCCAACATGGCAGAGAATGTTTCAGTATATAACTAGTGGATATATTTCTTCTGCTGTGGCAAGACCACCAGCATCCGCAACAAACGTCGCAGAACGTTTCAGGGAAAGTCTTGAGTACATAGGAAGTAAATATCCAAATTATCCATTAGTTATAGGTGGATACTTTAATCTAGCATCCACTGACTCGGAAAATTACACGTTTATCACAGGGGGCAGAAGCAAAGATTCGTGTGAAGTTATTCTAGGAGCGCTCTCAACTTACAACCTTGAACAATTGGTTAGAAAACCAACTCGAGATGGGAACATATTAGATATCTTGGCGACAGACAGACCTGATCTTTTTGAGGAAGTTAATCTACAAGAAGGTATTAGCGACCATAATCTCGTTGTAGCTTCTATGTAAATGGAAGTTGAAAAAAAAAAAAAATTGCGTAGAGTTTTCTTGTTTGGGAAAGCAAAGCAAATAAGTGTCATTAATGAATATCTTCATAGTCAGCTCCAAGCATTCACCGCGGGACACAAAGATATTGAGCATCTTTGGTCGGAATTTAAAGGTATTGTCCACCATGTACTAGAGAAGTATGTGCCTAGCAAAAGTATAGGGGAGGGAAAGGATCCACCTTGGTACAACAAACATATTAGGAAGTTGCTGAGAAAGCAGAAAAGTTTGCACAGTCGTTTTAAACGTAGTCACTGCCCGGCTGACAAACAGAAATTATGCGAAATGAAAGCAGCTGTCGGAAGGACAATGAGAGACTCTTTTAACGAATTTGAAAGCAATATTTTATCTGCAGATTCTAAAAATAACCCCAAAAAATTTTGGTCGTACGTAAAATCTAAGAACGCTACAAATAATTCAATACCTTCTCTTGCTGACAGTACGGGTAATGTAACTGATGATGATAAACAGAAAGCCGAAATTCTAAACCTAGCTTTCAAAAACTCGTTTACGATAGAGGACTGCAGCACCATTCCCCCTTTCAATCATCGAACAAACGAAAGAATGGCTGACAGTGTTTAGCGTATCCGGGATTGTAAAACAGTTAAGATCCTTAGACGCCAGAAAGGCATCTGGACGAGACGGTATACCCGTAAGATTTTATGTTGACTATGCTACGAATATAGAATCATTCTTATCCGTCATCTATCGGAGATCATTGGAACAGCGGGAAGTTCCACGGGATTGGAAGAAGGCCCAGGTCATAGAAATTTATAAAAAGAGTAGAAAATCGGATGCACATAATTTACGGCCAATTTCACTGACATCGATTTGTTGTAGAATCATGGAACATATGTTGTCTTCAGATATAATGACCTTTCTAGACTATGAGAAGCTCATCTGCAAAAACCAGCACGGTTTTAGGAAACAGCGGTCATGCGAGACGCAGCTGGCCCTCTTTGTGCATGTTATACAACAGGCTCTAGATACCGGCTCTCAGGTTGATGCCATATTTCTCGACTTTCGAAACGCGTTCGACTCAGTCCCGCAGTGTCGCTTGCTACAAAAAGTGCGCGCTTACGGTCTATCCAATGACATATGCGGTTGGATAGGAAGTTTTCTAACAGACAGGGAACGGGGTAACTTCAACAGAAACAAGAGTAACTTCAGGTGTGCCTCAGGGCAGCGTAATAGATCTGCTGCTTTTTACGATTTACATAAACGATTTGGCTGATGGTACTGACAGAGACCTTAGACTGTTTGCCGATGATGCTGTAGTCTACAGGAAAGTAGTATCACACGAAAGTTGTGAACAAATCAATGAGGATTTGCAGAAAATAAATATGTGTTGTAATGAATGGCAGTTGTCTCTGAATATTAGTAAGTGTAACCTACTGTGTGTAGTAAAGCAAAAATCCCCGTTAATGTACAGGCACAAAATAAATGCCCGGTCTTTGGAAGCGGTAACATCCGTCAAGTATCTGGGTGTGACTATTCGAAATGCTCCCAAATGGATCAATCAGATTACACAAGTAACGGGTAAGGCAAACTCTAGATTGCGGTTTATTGGTAGAATCCTGAAGCGATGCAGTCCTTCAACAAAGGAAATAGCTTACAATACGTTAGTTCATCCAGTCTTAGAGTATTGTTCGTCTGTATGGGACCCTTAACAGTTGGCTCTGATTCAATAGATTGAGAAGGTCCAAAAAAGAGCGGCAAGATTCGCGACTGGTACATTTAGCCATCGCGAGAGCGTTACAAATCTCATAGAAAGTTCGAAGTGGGACACACTTGCAGATAGACGACACGATAAACAGAAGGAGCTGCTCACTAAATTCCGAAATCCAATCTTCGTCGAGGATGTAGAGCATATATTATTACCACCAACTTAGAAATCGCGTAATGATCATCATTAAAAGATAAGGGAAATAAGAGCTCGTACTGAGGCGTTCAGACAGTCGTTTTTCCCTCGTGCGATCCGTGAGTGGAACAGAGAGGGGGGGGGGGGGGGAATATGACTTTGGCGCGAATTGTGCCCTCCGCCACACACCGCTTGATGGCTAGCGGAGTATATATGTAGATGCAGAAGTCTGAATCATTTGTGGTGAATGGTCAATCAGTGTTAAAGTTACCTATATTAAGACAGGAGTTAAGATTTTTCATAGTTGTATACGTCGACTGCAAATGTAATGTAATGGAAATAACACATCTATATTACAGAACGTCAGGCAAGTAAACCATATGAACAGTGAACAGTAATAGGCAGAATAAGAAACAATTATTATGTGTGAACAGAATGATCTAAAGACAGTTATAAATATATTCAAATTGATATGTATGCATAAAACCAGAAAGATACACAGACGTAAAGGGAGTAAAGTAGACAGAGACCCATAAGGATAGTGCTCACACACAAGAAATAAACACATGAGGATAATGGTCACACACATATTGGGAGAACACTAATATATAATTATGAAAGACATGGATTAGATAGTAACCAAGGTTTACATCAAAGGATACTTATGTAGTCTGTCAAACATCAGTCTATTATTATATCTAATATTTTCAGTAATTTGCATGCTATTCAGTTATACTTCATGTTTTAATTCGTGCACCTCTTACTTGTTTTATCCATAACTTAATCAAACTTCCAACAAATACAGCTGTTTATTTTATCTTTTTGCTTCTGTCTGTTATATACTTTTTACATTCTTGTAAGTTCATATTATTTAGCTCCAATGCCCTACCTATTTCTCACATTTGCCTTACCTAACCATCTCTTATATTTATCTTACCTAGACGTATTTCACCCGATATTTGCGCTACCTAATCATTTCATCTCAAGTTCATCTTTGTATCCATTTCTTTGCTCATGTGTATGTTGTACAACTTCCTTTATTACCTTTTCCTCTTTGGTTCCTCCTTACACATCTTTCATGACTTCTTACAAATCTTTCATGACCTATGAAAGTTTAGTACAATATTACACTCAACATAATCATTATACTAATGGCTCTTCAGAGGAAGAGGGAGAAATGAACGCTAGTACCTAGTGTCTCTTGAGGCCAATTATCTTTGACGCTTAGGCGGATATTTATAATTTCGTGTTTTCAATGTGTAGGTGGAGTCGCCGGCCGGAGTGGCCGAGCGGTTAAAGGCGCTACAGTCTGGAACCGCACGACCGCTGCGGTCGCAGATTCGAATCCTGCCTCGGGCATGGATGTGTGTGATGTCCTTAGGTTAGTTAGGTTTAAGTAGTTCTAAGTTCTAGGGGACTTATGACCACAGCAGTTGAGTCCCATAGTGCTCAGAGCCATTTGCACCATTTTTTTGTAGGTGGAGTCACTGCAAACAAATACTGCTCGCTGTATCCATCATGCGACACCTAGCGTCGTAGGAAAACGCCGGTTTCTTTTCCATTACGAATAAAATGATTTTTAAAGCGGAATTTTAAATGCTCATTGAATAGAGCGGTACTAAATAGTCTAGTGCCATGTTTCTTTTATCGATATGAATTAACAGGTACAGTAAAACACGAAGAGTAACCAGTACTCCAGCAGCAAAACAACCGCGCTGGTCCGTGCTGACTTCTACCACCATACAGCAGCACTGCAGCTCTGTCGCTTCTGGAGAACTGGGTTATTCTTCGTGTTTTACTCTCACTGTTAATTAATGTCGATAAAAGAAACATGGCACTAGACTAATTTGGGACCGCTCTATCTAATGAACACGTAAAATTCCGCTTTAAAATCATTTTATTGGTAATGGGAAACAAATCGACGCTTTCCGTTCATACTGAACGTCATACAAAAAAGACTTAAAGAGCTGTATCTCTTTGCGCTGACTCCAGCTACACCTTGCAAAAACGAAACTGCAGACATCTGCCGGAACACCAGAGAAAATGCGCGTAACGCAAGGGTCGTCGAGCAGATGCACAAAACTGTAAGCCTATACCTCTGACATCGATCTGTTGCAGAATTTTAGAACATGTTTTTTGCTCACGTATCATGTTATTTCTGGAAACCCAGAATCTACTATGTACGAATCAACATAGATTCAGAAACAGCGATCGTTTGAGACCCAACTCGCTTTATTTGTTCATGAGACCCAGAAAATATTAAATACAGACTCCCAGGTAGATGCCATTTTCCTTGACTTCCGGAAGGCGTTCGATACAGTTCCGCACTGTCGCCTGATAAACAAAGTAAGAGCCTAGGGAACATCAGACCAGCTGTGTCGCTGGCGTGCCACAGGGGAGTGTTATGGGACCATTGCTTTTCACAATATATATAAATGACCTAGTAGATAGTGTCGGAAGTTCCATGCGGCTTTTCGCGGATGATGCTGTAGTATACAAAGAAGTTGCAGCATTAGAAAATTGCAACGAAATGCAGAAAGATCTGCAGCGGATAGGCACTTGGTGCAGGGAGTAGCAACTGACCCTTAACATAGACAAATGTAATGTATTGCGAATACATAGAAAGAAGGATCCTTTATTGTATGATTATATGATAGCGGAACAAACATTGGTAGCAGTTACTTCCGTAAAATATCTGGGAGTGTGCGTGCGGAACGATTTGAAGTGGAATGATCATATAGAATTAATTGTTGGTAAGGCGGGTACCAGGTTGAGATTCATTGGGAGAGTGCTTAGAAAATGTAGTCCATCAACAAAGGAGGTGGCTTACAAAACACTCGTTCGACCTATACTTGAGTATTGCTCATCAGTGTGGGATCCGTACCAGGTCGGGTTGACGGACGAGATAGAGAAGATCCAAAGAAGATATAACACTACCGTCCGCTACTGCTATACCATAATCTTAAAGTAGGAGGCAGTTTGCAAAATAGAATTATTTTGTTATAGCAATTATGGTATAAAGCAACAGAGCAGTGTTACCCTCTGAGAGGAATTTTGTTATGTTGACCGTGTTGTTCCTAACGGAGGTGGCTTATCGGAAGTGAAAGTCAGAATTACGTAAATATTTGAACAGTAACAAACAAAATTTTGCCTAGCTATACTTTTTATAGAATAAGGAAAACGGTCGCCAGCCTAATTAGGCAAGAGAAAGATTAACGTTCTCGTTTAAGGAAGTGGATATAAGTAACTATAACGGATCAACACACCCTATACTTTGTCACACGCGAGTGCAGTGAACTCTGACACATACATATGTTCACGGTAAGACTGAAACTAGCAGTTAGAGCAGCACAAACTATTTGCAAAATTAATACAGGTACAGAAAAACACTATCACTTTCAGGGCTTATACAAACTGAATGGTCTTTATAACGTTATTATTACTGTTCACTGCAGAATCATTAATTAGATGTAAGTTAAGTCTGTCTCAGTTAAATACTTTACTATTTAAAATGAAAGTTAATTGGAATCCACTGAAAGGTTGCTTCTCACTATCATTTGAAGAAAGAAATTATGATTTTTGTAATTAATGGTCTTTCCGTTACTTGTTACTCAGCAGTAACACAATAGACAAACTGTGGATCCAGTTATACGATTAATATGCACCTCCAATACACAAGAGAGACAAACATTTAGCAATCATGAACATATAATTTCCTACTATTGCAGTTTTCCACTTTTACTACAGCGAAACACAATGTTAACAAAATTGCAAGAAACTGACTCACCTTTCTGAATTTACTACAGATATCAAGATGATCATTTGCTAAGCAAAACTTTATAAGCCTCAGTCTTAAGAACTTTTAATTTTGCAGTTGGCAACAGCACTTTAATAAGCAGTTTTAATAGGAAAATTGTTTTTAGCAAACAACATTTACTTTAACTCACTCTCTTGCCACATTAACTTTAACTTTCTTTTTACTAAGTTCAAGAGGCATTAATTAGCATAACATTGGTCATAAATGTTCTTTCAGTAAGGACACTCGGATATCACTTTAGCTCAAACGGAGAGGAACCTGAGAGGTGTTTTGATGAGGAAAAAATCAAGGTGGGTACATAAATTCAGATAAAATTTACCTTATATTTGAGCACAATAACACATCCATTAAGCTGATCCTTCACTGTACATCATTATAGTATTACGTTACAGTGATTGCGCAACGTGGTGGCAACTGCATGTTGGTAGGTGGATTCGCAGACAGAATTGCTGGACTCTGTCATTTCTTGGTGGCGACGACAGATACAAATTCCAGAATAGTTCCAGCTATTTATCCATCCATCCGAGGCATTGGAAAGCGGCAGGAAAAGCCTCTCTCGGAACCAGCACGATATGCAACATTTACATGACAGTGCACAGTTTGGTAGCTCGTCTCCGACTCGTAGCTCGTCTCCGACTCGTAGCTCGTCTCCGACTGACTATCAGTTCCACCTTTTCCACCTAGGCCAGCCACAATTTGCGCGCGCTACAGAGTTCCGTTCCCGAGGGGAACCACTACACCATTTACATACAAACTAACTAAGAACCCTAAGTGAGGATCAGCAATTTACATAACAGCAACCAAATACATTAAATAAAACAGAACATTTGCACATATTGACGTTTCTACCAAAAATTATTCACACAAAATTACAATCATATACAGTAAGTTTTGTTCCCTCCAAATGGGACAAAGAGTTTAAATGAAAGATATGCTACACAGCATAGAACCAAACCATGACATCAAAGTTTGTATAAAGAAAGCAGTATACAATTTTATGTTATCGATTCAATCACATACATTTACAGAAGCACAGCAATGTAACATTAAATGAAACAAAAGCAAAATAAATCAGTACAGCATTAGAGCTATGGTGTTACAAAGAGCGGTGCGTTTCGTCACAGGGTTATTTGGTAAGCGTGATAGCAATAGTGGCAGACTCTGCAAGAGAGGCGCTCTGCATCGCGGTGTAGCTTGCTGTCCAGGTCTCGAGATGGTGCGTTTCTGGATGAGGTATCGAATATATTGCTTCCCCTACTTATACCTCCCGAGGAGATCACGAATGCAAAATTAGAGAGATTCGAGCGCGTACAGAGGCTTTACGGCAGTCGTTCTTCCCGCGAACCATACGCGACTGGAACAGGGCATGGAGGTAATGACAGTGGCACGTAAAGTGCCCTCCGCCACACACCGTTGGCTGGCTTGCGGAGTATAAATTTAGATGTAGATGTAGATGAACGACTCTTCGCAAAGACGCCCTGTATAATGTTCAGTCACAGATGTAAACCATTTCGACGCATATAAAATAAGACCATGGTCCTCACGTATCTAAATCAGATATCAAAATAAATACAATCGATAGTCATGGGAGTCTGAATTACTAGTAAGTGAATCATTATCAATTATGTTATAAGTTATTATTAGCAACTAGAATGCAAGGACATTAGCTAATTGCAGTACATCAGTCATTTGACTACCGCTGCAAGTGTCATAGATGTGTTTCACTGGCAAAGAGGACCACACAAGTGATGTCTAGATATGGCACAGTCCATCAGCAGTACTTGCTGCAGACTACAGCTTTCTACTCACGTTCCAGTTCTGTTAACACAGGCGCTCAGTATGGACACAGCTGAGCCCGCGGCAGAGTGCAGATCGGTTCTGGTGCACGGGATGAATAACAGATGTCGCCCCTCATCGTTCACAACATGCATGCTATTAACGTATAAACTAGCGCCCATTCGTAGCTCCTCAATCATTTCGCATCAACCAGTATTAACCGCTATGAATGTTTCACGTTCTCCAGGAAACAGCAATTACTCCCAAAACCTGAGTTCAGCCTCTCAAAAGCTCCTCTGAATCATGCATTGCGACTGATTGGTTGCAGCCCCTGCTATCGATTTATCGCAGGTCTCCCGAGGGCAGCTAGCGAGATCATGTCGCATCCCATTTTTGAATAATGCACACGCCTCTGAAACTAATTTCGTGTGGCGGATTGACTCGGCCAGCATTTATGTCCGCTACATACATTCAGTAATAACCCATGTGCAAACTGAAATTATAAAATTATTAATACCACTCTCATAATCCGGTGGTCTTCGTTTTACTGCGTTTCATTCCGCACTGAATGTAATGAATTCCCTGCCAGAGGACGAAAGCTACTTACTAGCACGGCATAAAAAATTAATGTGCATAGCGGTACTAACACAGCTATCCACCTCTATTTTAGAAGATTTTGTTGAAACATAGTTAATGTAATGAAGAAATTATAAATGAGAGGTTATCTGTTATGGGCTTTCTTTGTTAACGTTCATTTATTTTATACAGTCATGGTTCCAGATTTGTAGCCATTCTCAAGACTGGTTATAAAGCCGAAATCATGATTGTGCCGCAGCCTTAACTCTTTAGATAACTCAAGACAAAGTTTTAATGATTATTATAGGACTGTCGCATACCCTGGAGGCCGGGTGCTCTGCAGCTTGTATGTGTGATAAAGGCTATCTTGAAATACACGATGAGCTGCCCTTCGGACGTATTTATTTCGGGTTGTTTGGAGAAGGAGACCAGACAGCGAGGTCATCGGTCTCATCGGATTAGGGAAGGACGGGGAAGGAAGTCGGCCGTGCCCTTTCAAAGGAACCATCCCGGCATTTCGGACGTTTTTATTTGGCACACCGTTATTCAGGCACGTAGCCCATCACCAATGGTATGTACTGTGCACGTCTACATCCAAATCTAATGGCTCTGAGCACTAAGGGAATTAACATCATAGGTCATCAGCCCCTACAAATTAGAACTACATAAACCTAACTAACCTAAGGACATCACACACATCCATGCCCGAGGCAGGATTCGAACCTGCGACCGTCGCGGTCGCGCGGTTCCAGACTGAAGCGCCTAGAACCGCTCGGTCACAACGGCGGCGTCTGCATCAGGCGGCGTGTCTGTCAGGTGTAAAATCCTTACGATGCTTATAAATTATGTCGATCTGTGTGCAGTTCATATTTTCGCGTCTACATATTATAAAGCTGTGAAACACTAAACGGAATGAGAATGAACATGTCATTAAAATAAAGAGCTGCTGTAAATGATATTTGTAGAAGAAATACTTCGGTAAATACAGAACTTCGAAAACAATGAATCGTTTATAGTAGCCATGTACATGTAAATACGATCACCGGACAATTTCTTCTAACAGTTGTGTTTGAAGAGCAGTGTCACTTGCCACAGCCACACCACGGCAATCGTCATCTGTAGTTTTCATAAGGATTTTACACGTGACAGACACGCCTTTTGTTATAGATGTGCTTAGGGTATTGCACCGAATATGAGCTGCCTGCTCGAGTAACGGTCTGGCAAGTAAATACCTCTGAACTGGAGCTCAAGGTGTACAACAAAATACGCTTCATCAAATTATTGAATATTTATCACGTTTCATTTATTCAGTGCTTACGCAAAATCATCGAAAATGGAAAGCTAATTGCATGCAATCACGATATGCTAAAACATTTTAAACATTTTCTTTGTATGGTTTCTGTAACATGGTTCAAAATCACCTGCTGCTATATTGAGGACATTGATGTCCAGTAACGTATCGCAGTCACATAAAGAGCAGATCATTGGTTCGTAATATCACACAACATTTTACTTGAATAACTGTGTCATTTAGACCAATCTCTCTATTCCATACTAAATTATAATTTACATCCGAATGCTCGAGTCAGCTACAAGCATGTGTAACAGTAGGTATACCTTATACTTTTTCTCTGATAACGACGTTAGTGGAGACACGTCGGTTTGGCAGATTTCACAGTAGAGAAGAGGCAGGGTACTTCTGTCTTTTTCTTAGGTCCTGAAGATGGTCATAATAGACTGTGGTATTTAAATGGAATAACAACATGCAGAGAATATCTGGCCGCTAGATATACCGTGTTGTGATATTGTTACTGATGAAGCTTCCTCTTAATCACAAAACGTGTTAAAACGCTCGGGCTGTACAGTGACGGAGAAGTAAATTTGTCGTTCCTTTTGCAAAGAACCATTTTGATATTTTCCTTAAGCAAGTCTTGGGAACAACGGAAAAACTTAAATGAGAACTGCTGGACGGGTATTCGGACTCTGCTGATTCCAAATGCGAGTACAGTGCATTAACGACGCTCTGTGGTTCAGAATCAGATAATCTGCCTGTATCGTTCCCTAGCGAGAGATAGACGGATCAGAGGCCTAGTTGTAAACCATGCAAGACACTCGCGTGGAAAGCGTTGTGCTTGACGCCCTCGGGTGACCGGTACCCACGATAAAATATTTTCACCTTGATAATCTTGTAGATCCTGTGCTCCTCTGCCCTGCTGTCACCTTCAAAAAAATGGTTCAAATGGCTCTGAGCACTATGGGACTTAACATCTGGTTTCACCAGTCCACTAGAACTTAGAACTACTTAAACCTAACTAACTTAAAGACATCACACACATCCATGCCCGAGGAAAGATTCGAACCTGCGACCATAGCGGTCACGCGGTTCCACACTGAAGCTGTCACCTTCGCGACCAGCACTACTGTAGGTCTGATAATCTGTTTTTCTCCTGATACACGAAACTAATCCATCCGTCGTAGTACTACGGGTATGCTGCACTTTGTAATGGAAGTTTAAACTGAAATGTGAATGTCTACAGTACCGACAAAACAGTTGCCAGACAGTAATCTGTGAAGGTGGTAAGATCTTTCTCAGCAATCAATGTGAAATACGTGGTTGCGAGAGTAAACAGTTGTGGCATTAAAATGTGTTACCGTTTCTTTTTTTTCCTCTGTACCGTTCTGAATTGTATCGCAAATCGAAACACGATTCATTTGTCACGGGTCTGATAGCGTTTTTAAATACGTCACGGCTGCATTTGACAGGCGTTTACATCGGGCTCAATTTCCACGTCCGACCGGCTTACCTTTGATATCCAGTTGATCACAAGCTTTTGGTATGCTACAAATGCCAATTCTCGATTCAATTTAGACAATTTACAGCGTGCCTGTTATTAAATTTCGTACTTCAGCATTACCGTAATTGTGATCATTCCTAATACTGCCGCCAGGAATGAAAGGTCTCAAGGAAAAGTAATCTATATGTGTATCATTTCGTGTTACCGGTCGACAAAATATGAAATCATTTGATACGTTTCTGGTATTGTCTAGGCGTCATTCAGAAATTCTTGGACAAAACAGACAGTAAACACACCACGAGTCAGAACACATTCCCTGTGGCTTCTGCCATTTGATTCGGAAGCGCGCCACTATTACCCTTTCACCGGCACTAACAAAACGGTGACGAAATACCATGCTCTTCTTTGTATCGCCTGTATTTCCTCAATCAGTCCTACCCGGTAGGAGTTACAGACAGAAACGCAGTACTCAAGTACTGGTCAAGCGAGGGTTGGTAAGCTACAAATGCCAATTCTCAATTCAATTTAAGCAATTTACAGCGTGCTTTCTTCGTTGCTGGACTACACTGCCTGAGCATTTTCCAGTTAATCTCATTCTGGTATTAGCCTCTCCTAGATTTGTTTAACTTTGTCACTTCACATTAAATCGCTTTCTTTCACATATTCCCAGATGTGTAATGAATGTCATTGTTTCCAGTGAGTGCTCGGTAATGGCGCAGTCAAACCATAGGGGGTCTTTCCGTAATATACTGCATATGTTCATAATGAAAGTTAATCCCCATACTAAGCGTTGGTCCTCTGCATGTTTTTCTAGTGTGCGACATCTTTACACACATTATCTGTGAACGGTCTCATGGGCTTTTTTGACTTACACTCGTATGTCGAATAGTAGTGCCTCTACAACACTCCATTGGGGCACGCCAGAAGCTCTTCCATTAGTGAAGATTTATCTCCGTTGAAAATGACGTGTGTTCATTATCGAACTCCTTTCGGAGGGAATACGACATCAACTTGAGTCCTTGTAGACGCTGCCTTCTCGGTCTCACAAATGAAGTGGCCTAACTAGCTAAAAATTTCCCGTAACATGCACTGGTGACCCATTAGATCTAAAGGATGGCTGCTAATTATTTTCTTGTGACATGAGATCGGCTTAACGAAAACTAGCAGTTACCATAAGACAACAGCAGACCAGGATTGGAAAGCACGAAAAGTTGGTGCTCACGATCTTATTCTGCAGTTTCGTAATGAGAAGCAATGTGGGTAGACAAGAATCGACTGATGTTCATGATGGGCCACATCTGCTGAATATGTTAAGGACTTTAAGAAATATACGAGACAAGATTGGTCTGCAGAGGAATGAATGGTTAAGCATTAAAAGTGGAAACTCTGTGGCAGCAGTTTCCATTGGTACAGAGAAGCTAAATTCATCACAATAGTGTGCAAATGCGATCTCAGTGCTTCTGTAAAGATATTCCAGATTATCGTGGAGGGACACTCATCGACAGAATTAACTTCCGGCGTTCCCCAGAGAGGTGTGTTTGGACACTTTTTCGTGTTGTATGTATCCTAGCGTAAGCTGGCGCCAGCACACCAGGCTGCAAACAGGTTGCGAGAAGATCGATAGAGGCCAAAGAAAGCCTCACAAGAAACGCATCGCCAACGCCCTCTCAGCCGCCAGTATTTAGATCGCCGCTGTTGACCGGAGGGCCCAGTCAGTTCCAGCCAGCCACCCAGCGAGTAAACGAGTCCAGTCATCAGTCGCAGCCCAGTTATCTGCAGTCGCAGACAGTCGCAAGCAGCACATAGTGACCAGATAGTGTACATAACGGACTTTTATTTCACCAGCAGTGAGGCTAACGTGGTCTATTATCGAGAGCTTGCACCACAACACTTGGACTATCTTGCGTTAAGTAATTGTGTATTCTTACGTATAAAGAACTATGTTAATATATGTGTGCAGTTTGTGTTATAGAAGAGGACACAAGCCACCAAAAAACATCCTCTCCTTGCTGCCCACTGTACAAGCCTAGAGTGACAACAAGACGACAAAAACGTATGTTAATGACCTAGCAGCCAATATCGATAGTACTTTCGGACGTTCTGCATGTGGTACAGTTATCTAAAGTTAATTACATTCTGATAAGAGCTGAAAAGTATGCTGTTAAGCCTCTACAAAATTTCAAAGTCATGGTAACTTGCTTTAAATCTCCGTAAATGTGAAACTGGCCACTCGACGAAATGCAGAGAGGTTGTGTCCTATGGTTACAGCAACAATTAGAATAATCTCATACAAATACCTGGGTGTAACAATCTGTATGAAATGGAATGGTGACACAGACTTGATAGACTTAAGTTCATTGGCAGGATACTGCTAAAATGAATTCAGTCTACAAAAGAACCTACTTACAAATTAGGTGCGTCTGATCTTAGAACATAGTTAAAGTGTGTGGGACCCACATCAGATAGGACCATCAATAAATATTGAACTTACAAACAGGGGGACGGCATCAATAGTCACATGACTTTTTGACTCACGGGAGAGTATGAAAGGAATGAAAAACTTGAACTGACACTCACTTGAAGGTAGACACCAATGATCCTGCAAACTCTTTTTCACGAAGTTTTAAGAGTCAGTATTAAGTGAAGAATCTAGAAATATTTTTTAAACCCCTATGTACCGCTTCTCGAAGAAGTTCCCAGATAAATTTTCATTCTAATAGACTACATGTCGCTCTCTGTTTTCAAACAGCTTTCAGTCCACTTCAGCGTACGAGCTGTCTTATTCTTCTGAGCAGTATGTCAAAACTGATGGTATCAAATGTATTGCAGAAGTCTTTTATAAGGAATAGTGTGGTGTCACGGTTGCCCACAGCGTATTTCAGGTAATTAATTACCTTAATAATTCAGTGTTTCAGCTATGGTGTTGAGAAAAACCGAAATAATATTTGTCAACTAAGCTCAACTGGTAGTTTGGACGTGAACAGTATATTCCAGCGCATGCTGTGGTTATTGGGCTGTAATCGCAAGCTGTTTGTCGATTTTCATTGTTGGGGACTGATCGGACTATGAATCTTTACCATTATGTGAGGATGTCCTATTCGCAAGAGAGAGATTAAATACAGGGTTATTACAAATGATTGAAGCGATTTCACAGCTCTACAATAACTTTATTATTTGAGATATTTTCACAATGCTTTGCACACACATACAAAAACTCAAAAAGTTTTTTTAGGCATTCACAAATGTTCGATATGTGCCCCTTTAGTGATTCGGCAGACGTCAAGCCGATAATCAAGTTCCTCCCACACTCGGCGCAGCACGTCCCCATCAAAGAGTTCGAAAGCATCGTTGATGCGAGCTCGCTGTTCTGGCACGTTTCTTGGTAGAGGAGGTTTAAACACTGAATCTTTCACATAACCCCACAGAAAGAAATCGCATGGGGTTAAGTCGGGAGAGCGTGGAGGCCATGCCATGAATTGCTGATCATGATCTCCACCACGACCGATCCATCGATTTTCCAATCTCCTGTTTAAGAAATGCCGAACATCATGATGGAAGTGCGGTGGAGCACCATCCTGTTGAAAGATGAAATCGGCGCTGTTGGTCTCCAGTTGTGGCATGAGCCAATTTTCCAGCATGTCCAGATTCACGTGTCCTGTAACGTTTTTTTCGCAGAAGAAAAAGGGGCCGTAAACTTTAAACCGTGAGATTGCACAAAACACGTTAACTTTTGGTGAATTGCGAATTTGCTGCACGAATGCGTGAGGATTCTCTACCGCCCAGATTCGCACATTGTGTTTGTTCACTTCACCATTAAGAAAAAATGTTGCTTCATCACTGAAAACAAGTTTCGCACTGAACGCATCCTCTTCCATGAGCTGTTGCAACCGCGCCGAAAATTAAAAGCGTTTGACTTTGTCATTGCGTGTCAGGGCTTGTAGCAATTGTAAACGGTAAGGCTTCTGCTTTAGCCTTTTCCGTAAGATTTTGCAAATCGTACGCTGTGCTACGTTTAGCTCCCTGCTTGCTTTATTCGTCGACTTCCGCGGGCTACGCGTGAAACTTGCCCGCACGCGTTCAACCGTTTCTTCGCTCATTGCAGGCCGACCCGTTGATTTCCCCTTACAGAGGCATCCAGAAGCTTTAAACTGCGCATACCATCGCCGGATGGAGTTAGCAGTTGGTGGATCTTTGTTGAACTTCGTCCTGAAGTGTCGTTGCACTGTTATGACAGACTGATGTGAGTGCATTTCAAGCACGACATACGCTTTCTCGGCTCCTGTCGCCATTTTGTCTCACTGCGCTCTCGAGCGCTCTGGCGGCAGAAACCTGAAGTGCGGCTTCAGCCGAACAAAACTTTATGAGTTTTTCTACGTATCTGTAGTGTGTCGTGACCATATGTCAATGAATGGAGCTACAGTGAATTTATGAAATCGCTTCAATCATTTGTAATAGCCCTGTATATGTGTTAAGACAGGCCTGTAACATTCTGATCGTGCTTATGCTTATAAGGTCGTTTCCTATCATGTTTTAAGAGATCATCATTTCCCTCTTTTTGTGTTTATTGTTACGTGTTTTAGGAGGCAAATGTGAGGGTTAGTTGTCCAGATCGTCCCTGGAGGAAGTGTCAGTATTCAGAGACATGCCACTAACGATCATTCGAAGCACAAAAACTGTATTAGGCATGGGCTCTAAAATGCATACCTTATGAGCTACGAGCTCCTCCTCATCTTTGATACTGTGAAATAAATCTCCTGTACTGCAAGATCTATGCTTCCATATTTTAAGAGGTGGCAGAATGCATCGAAGCAACAAATAAAGTCCAGTAGACTTGGGCTCTAAAGTGCATATCTTGAAGGCTATGAGCAATTGTTCATCTTCTCTACTGTGAAACACATGTCTTCTATCAACCAAGTGCTCATAGGTCTTAAGGTACGTATTTTAGAACCCATATTTACCTGACCTTTTGTCTTTTTTTTGTCTCATACTACCTCCTTCCAAAATATGAAAAGCAAGGAGCCTGCAGTAAAAAAGATTTGTAGCACAGTATGAAATCAGAATAAGTGCTCATAGCTCTTAATGTATGCATTTTGGAGCCCACGTCAATCAGAATTTTTTTGCTTCGAATGATCGCTCCTGTCATATCCCTGAATAGTGGCCATTCCTCCTGGGAAAGGCTGTATAATCTGTGGATTCCTGCTGCTGATTGTTCCTTACATTACTCTGTGTTCTACGCTATACTTTTTGGTGGCTGGATAGTAGGGGTTTTCTGCTGCCGGGAATGTATTTTCACTGAAAGAGGGGCAACTGTGGTAACGTTGTTGTTGTGGTCTTCAGTCCTGAGACTGGTTTTGATGCAGCTCTCCATGCTACTCTATCCTGTGCAAGCTTCTTCATCTCCCAGTACTTACTGCAACCTATATCCTTCTGAATCTGCTTAGTGTATTCATCTCTTGGTCTCCCTCTACGATTTTTACCCTCCACGATGTTCTCCAATACTAAATTGGTGATCCCTTGATGCCTCAGAATATGCCCAACCAACCTATCCCTTCTTCTAGACAAGTTGTAGCACAAATTTCTCTTCTCCCCAAATCTATTCAATACCTCCTCATTAGTTATGTGATCTACCCATCTAATCTTCAGCATTCTTCTGTAGCACCACATTTCGAAAGCTTCTCTTCTCTTCTTGTCTAAACTATTTATCGTCCACGTTTCACTTCCATACATGGGTACAGTCCATACAAATACTTTCAGAAACGACTTCCTGACACTTAAATCTATACTCGGTGTTAACAAATTTCTCTTCTTCAGAAACGCTTTCCTTGCCATTGCCAGTCTACATTTTATATCCTCTCTACTTCGAGCATCATCAGTTATTTTGCTCCCCAAATAGCAAAACTCCTTTACTACTTTAAGTATTTCATTTCCTAATCTAATTCCCTCAGCATCACCCGATTTCATTCGACTACATTTTTCCATTATCCTCGTTTTGCTTTCGTTGATGTTCATATTATATCCTCCTTTCAAGACACTGTCCATTCCGTTCAACTGCTCTTCCAAGTCCTTTGCTGTCTCTGACAGAATCACAATGTCATCTGCGAACCTCAAAGTTTTTATTTCTTCTCCATCGATTTTAATACCTACTCCAAATTTTTATTTTGTCTCCTTTACTGCTTGCTCAATATACAGATCGAATAACATCGGGGAGAGGCTACAACCCTGTCTCACTCCCTTCCCAACCACTGCATCCCTTTCATGCCCCTCGACTCTTATAACTGCCACCTGTTCTGTGGTAACAGACCAAATAAATCATAACTTCATTATTACTCCGTAACTAGCCACCGGAGAACATAAGTTACTTGTTCCGAAATACTCAGGAAATGTTCCTGAACAACTTTTTTCAGTGGTGATGAGGATTGCTTTTTGTAACCGCACGATGAATATAGGCTTACATGAAATATAAGACTTCGATGGAGTACGGTGATAAGATTATTAGGCAGTCGTTCTGAGTCGATGCTAAGATTATTTGGCAGTCATTCCGAGCCACTGCACCGCCTTGTTATGAATTGTGTATAGACGAGATCTTTCATTCCAGCAGCAATACTAAGCCACATCGGTGACGCCGCCGGCACGAACTTCATCAGAAGGTGATTGCGTTTTTCGCGCTGCCTCCCGCGGCAGGTTGAGTTGTGGCCGCCCATTGTCTGGTGCGCCACACACGAGAGCAATGCGACGTGTCGGGCGTACGCTACGCGGCCGCGGGTGCCCCTCCTGCGGCAGCACAATGCGGCCTCATAACGGCCCAGGCGGCCGCGGGAGTAATTAAAACCGAGCCCCATCCCAGCCACCGCCGGAAGCTCCGCGTGATATGAATGGCTGGCAGCGACGTGGTGCTCATCGGCTCGCAGACACCCAATGAAGAAGACCAGGCCGGCCGGTCCAGTCAGAAACGAGAGAACGGAGTATGTGTTCACCAGACCTTCAGATACCAGCGGCGTCTGGCAACAGCCGCGGGCAGTAAGCGTAATAACCTTCTTAACACAGTAGCGGCATGCTGCCGTCATACAACTTCCGCAAGTGACTCACGTGCTGCAAACAACATCGTCCTCGCACCACACCAGCGACCCTATATTAATTACAAACTGTTCTTGCTGTTATTCTTGCTATACAAAATACTATCTGGGTTTAAAATATACAGTATGGTATCAGTATATAAGTGGCAAATATTTCTGTTGGTGTCTTGAGAACGGTGTACTCAACAACATTAAGCTATTATTTACGTCATTTGTAAACTAATGATTATTGCTATTACAAGTCTTATGCTTCAGGTTCGTAGTACCCCAGGTACGTGCGCCAAGAGCAAGCCATTAATACTTATTTTCTCCTGGGCAGCAGGTCAGGAGCTGAAGTGTAGACAAAATGGTTGGTCTGTATTGGCAGGGGTAGCCCACTTACAAGGGAACACTCCCACGTGTCAACAAGCGATGTTCATGAAATTTGGCGGGTATGTAGAAGGGGGGGAAAGATAGCGCAATAAGTGTTTTTTTGTGTAATACTTCAATTGTAAGGGATAAAACACATCCCGAAAGGTAATTTTGCATATTACGTTTGGAGGGAATACATTCGAAACAATTATGTATAAAAATGTTTCTCATATAAAAGTTGATATGTAATAATTTGAAATTTTTCGAAATTTCCCACCACCATGAATTAAGTTTGAAATATGAAAACTTTTCTTAAAACATAAATTAAAGAAGTTTTCAAGCTCCATACATCCATGTGTAATAAAATTGGTCTCTGTTATACCATATTTTGTAAATAAGCTATACATAATGTGCTGTCAGAGCATTTTCTACATGCCTAATTAAAATATACAAACATTCATTATTGTTCCATTGATTAACTTTACTCATATTTGTTATATGTTTTAAATTGATATTTTACGTTTTACATTCATGTTTTTTGTCTTTTAATTTACCGTTCCATGTGCGTGTGTTTCGTTAGCTGAAAATAATAATTAACTCGGCACTGCTATAGAAAATCATTACAACAGTGATAATCTGTAAAGATTGCTTAAAACATAACGTTTATCTTACACAATGCACATAAAATGCACGAAATTTCTTCACATAATATAGACGACAGAGAACACAATATAAAAGATAAGTCAGCAGGAATTCAAATTGTCATGTGTGACCCTCTCAATATCTTCATTTGTATCAGGCATAGTTCATTGCATTGGTAAACCTTGGTGAAGGCGCGCGCGAAGGGTAGATTTATTTTGTTCATGTTTGCATATAGGCAATGTAAGTATTATAAACACAAAAATTCACCATACGGCATGTTAAAGAATAAGTAAAGACGGTTCGGTTGATATGCAGGTATGGTCAGGTGTGCGGAGAAGATACACCGCCGAGCAAATTTGTTTAACTAAACTCCAACAAGTAACTAATAACTTTCACAATTTTTGCCACACAAAGAGAGATTGAGCTATTAATTTGTAACGCTGATCGATGCACATCGTATTCACATTCGCATTCACATGTTTCCTAATGTAATTAATTAACTTGTGAATAAAGTTGTAACTGAACTTTTGATTAAAGTCGTATCATTTTATTCAAGACAGAGAACCTAATATGAAGGCAGTATGTGTTCGATGAGATTTCGGGATTGCAGCCGGATCATGTTGACTTCTTGCCACAGTATTTCGGTGGCAATCGTCCAGCCAACTTCAGTTGGGTGTCCGTCACTGGACACTGCAAGTCTTTTTTTTATCATCTATTCGGTTTCGATTTCCCCAGAGGGGGGGGGGGGGGGACTGGTAGCAGCTTAGTACGCCTCTCTTCAGCCTACAGAATATTTAAAAACACAAAAAGATAAACAATAAAAACAGGCGATAAAAACGGTGACTTTGTAAAATAGTGGAAAGTTGTGGAAGTTAAAATATAAAAACAAAGGGCTGGTGATGCTAATTAAGACACACAGTAAGGAGACAGGTACAATAGTAGACAGACAATTAAAAAACACGCCGCAGTCTTGTTTCTGTTCGCAAGAGATAAAAAATGACATCTAGCGACCGTATGATTTCTGTTCGCAACACTTCAAGAGGAAAAGCAAAGGGGGAAGGAGCTGATGGAGGGAGAGGACACACAAAGATGGGAGCAGAGCGGACGCGAGAGGGAGTGGGAAAGGCAAAGGAGGGGAATGGAAATGGACTCTGGGGAGAGAAGGGAGTCAGAGGGTAGGAGGGGAAAAACAGGATGGAAGGGGGGAAGAGGGAGCCCAGGATAAGAACAGAGTTAAGGATGGCGAGGTGAGGATCAGAGTTGATAGGAGGGATAAATGGAGAGAGAGAGGCCATCATCTGGGAGGGGGAGTTGACGGAAGCCACCTTGGGAAAGGAGATGAAGGGTGCAGAGATGGAGAGTAGGTGGGACACACAGTTAAGGAGCGGCAGTGCGTGGGGGTTGGAATGAAGAGAAAGAACCAGGAGATGGGTAGTATCAAGTCTGCAGGAGGTGTAGAGAACTTGGATATGTTCGAGAAAAAGGAGCAGATGGGGGAAAGGAATAAGGCCATAGAGGATCCATGTGGGGGACAGGAGGTGTATACGGAAGGCGAGGCAGAGTGCATGCCACTCAAAGATCTGGAGGGACTTATAGAACTTGTGGTGGTGGAGTGCAGACATCCAGGTGGCAATAGAACAGCAGAGGATGGGATAGATCAAGGATTTGAGGTGTGGAGGATGGTAGAGGGGTTCAACCCCCATGTACGGACAGAGAGCAGTTTAAGAAGACGGAAGCAGTTGTGGGCTTTGAATTGAATAGAGCAGATATGAGGGGTCCAGGTAAGGTGACAGTCAATGATGAGTCCAAGGTAGGTGAGTGTGGGGAAGAGGTGGACAGGACAGGTGCAGGGAAAAATCAAGGAGCTGGAAGGAGCGACCTATGAAGATTTCCTGGGTCTTGGAAGGATTGACTTTTAGAAGCCACAGATTACACCATGTGGAAAAAAGGTCAAGGTGATTCTGGAGAATGTGTTGGGACTGTTGAAGGGTAGGAGTGAGGTCCAGGATGGCGGTGTCATTGGGATACTGCAGGAGGTGGGCTGGAGGGGTTTGGGGCATATCTGCTGTGTACAGGAGGTGGAGGAGAAGAGAGACGACAGAGCCCTGTGGCACACATGCAGAGGGGTAGAAGGTGTGGGAATCAGTGTTATGGATGGTAACATAGAAGGGGCGGTGGGAAAGTAAGGAGAAAATTAGATGGACATAGTTCATAGGATGGGCATAGGTCTGGAGTTTAAACATGAGACTGGTATGCCATACCTCTTTGAAGGCCTCTTTGAAGTGTAAGGATACAAAAACGGCAGAGCGATGGGAGCTAAGCTGCAGGGTGACAAGGTGGGTGAGGTGTAGGCAGAGAAGGAATGTCGAAAGCCACATTGGGTGTTGGGGTGGAGGAGGTGTTGGTGGAGGTGGTGATGGATGCAATGGGTAAGGATGGATTCTAAGAGCTTGCTGAACACCGAGCTGAGACGTATAGGACGACAGGAAGAAGCATCAGATGGAGGCATGTTAGGCTCAGGGAACATCAGGATATGGGAGGTTTTCCACAGGTCACTGTAGAAGCCAGTTCTAGAAGGAGGCAAGGACTGAAAGGAAGGAGGATGGGCTGGGTTTGAGGTGGTGGTAGGTAATGTGGTCGTGGCCAGAGGCAATGTAGCGTTTAGCTCAGTGTGTGTGGATGATGTCCTGTGTAGTGATATGAGCGCTAAGTTCCAATGGTGGTGTGTGGCCCAAGCTAGGAGGAAGTGGGGGGAGGACTCTGGAATGGCAGCCTGAGATGTGTGCTGGCTGGGAAAAAATGGCTCTAAGTACTATGGGACTTAACATATGAGGTCATCAGTCCACTAGACTTAAAACTACTTAAACCTAACTAACCTAAGGACAGAACACACACCAATACCTAAGGCAGGATTCGAACCTGCGACCATAGCAGCAGCACTGTTCTGTACTGAAGTGTCTAGAACTGCTTGGCCACATCAGCCGGTGCTGGCTGGGAGACTGATGTAGGTGGTGGAGAGAGTAGTGGGAATTCTAAAGATGGTGATGGCGTGACACCTAATGGTGAGGGAGAATTGGGGGAAGTGATGACTGAAAATGGCGCAGGAGTAGGGCAAGCAGGGAAGGAAGGGTGAACAGGGATGGGGTCTGCTGAGGAGCTCCATGTGATGGTGGTTGGAGCAGTGGATGGAGAGGTGAAAACGAAGGAGGCGGTAGGTTGGGCCATGGTAGTGGTGAGAAAGTGGGGATGAAGATGGTGACGGTGGTGATTGCGACAGCAGCAGTGACCTCGGCAGTGATGCTGATGGCGGCAGTGACGGTGATGGCTGCAGGGACGAGAAATGGCGGCGGCAGCAAGGAAAGCGGTATTGGTGAAGGACTGCGGCGATGGCGGCAGCAGCAGGTTGACGAGGTAGTCCTCAGAGCAGAGGGTGGGCACAGTGGCGACTCGACGAGGGTGGGCACTAGCCCTTCAGGCAAGTGGTGAAGGCGGTCTGGTGAATCACTCTAGGCAGGGTCTGGATGATGATGGCAACAAGGTGGCTCGGTATCCCCAGCTGGGGAAGGCAGTGACAGCAGCAATGGGATGGGACAGATCCCCACCTGGGCAGTGGTGAGCATTGGTCAGTGGTGAGCATTGGGCAGCAGAAAGCACCAGGCGGCAGAGAGCATTGATCAGCAGTGGTAGCAACTGGCGGCGGCGGCTAGTGGCGGCAGCCAATGGACAGATGGCAGTGGCAGGTGTGGAGGCGAGGGTCTCTTCCAAATCCGTCGATTGCACCCTGAGTGTAGCCCAGGCAGCATAAATCTCCGATTTGGAATTGAGGGGATCAAACCCTCGAGATGAATGGAAACTGCAAGGTTTTTCTTCTTCTTTATCGAGGTCCGATTCCCCCAGAGGGGGTCGGGCTGGCAGCAGCTTCGCAGGTTGCTCTTTATAATTATAAATATATAAGAAGACAATAAAAAATATGAAACAGGCGATATAAACGGTGACTTGTTAAAGCTGTAAAAGGCCAGCCGAAGTGGCCGAGCGGTTAAAGGCGCTACAGTCTGGAACCGCACGACCGCGACGGTCGCAGGTTCGAATCCTGCCTCGGGCATGGATGTGTGTGATGTCCTTAGGTTAGTTAGGTTTAAGTAGTTCTAAGTTCTAGGGGACTTATGACCACAGCAGTTGAGTCCCATAGTGCTCAGAGCCATTTGAACCATTTTTGAAAGCTGTAAAATGGCAGATAGCGATGGAAGTTAAAATATAAAAACAGAAGGGTTGGTGTTGCTAATTAAGACACGCAGTAACTAGACATGTACAATACTAAAACAACAATTAAAAGACATGGCGACAGTCTGGTTTCTGTTCACAAGAAATAAAAAAAAAATGCACAACACTTAACTCTCACTTAACCACTGCACTAAAAATTAGACACGAAAATGTCACACCACAGCCTAAGGCAAGTGGTGGGGGGAAGGTCCAAACGGATGAGAGGAGAAAAATGGGGGGGGGGGAAAGGGGGAGGAGAGTAAAAAGCAAGGGGGGAGGAGCTAATGAAGGGAGAGGACACATAAAAGGGGTGAGGGCAGGGTAGATGCAAGAAGGAGAAGGGAAGGGAATGGGGGAGAGAAGGTAGTCAGAGAGAGGGTAGGCAGGGAAAAACAGGATGGAAGGAGGGAAGAGAGAGCCTAGGGAAAGGACAGTAGGGAGGGGACGTGAGGATCAGAGTTGATAGGAGGGATAAATGAACAGAGAGAGGGCGTTGTACAGGAGGATGATTTGATGGAAGCCACCTTGGGAAAGGAGATGAAGGGTGTATAGATGGAGGGTAGGTGCGATACAAACGTGAAGGCACAGCAGCAGGTGGAGTTTGAGAGGAGAGGAGCAACCAAGGGATGCGGGGATCAAGTTGGTGGGAGGTGTAGTGGACTCCGATATGTTCGAGGAAAAGGAGCAGATGGGGAAAGGAATCAGGTCATAGAGAATCCATGTGGGGGATGGGAGCCATATACGGAAGCTATAGTGGAGTTCATGACACTCAATGATCTGGAGGGACTTATACAATTTAGGGGGGGGGGGGGGCGGGCAGAGAACCAGGTGAATAGGCATAGTAGAGAATGGGATGGATCCAGGATTTGCAGGTGTGATGGATGGTAGAGAGATTCAACCTCAATGTCAAGCCAGAGAGGAGTTTAAGGAGATGGAGGCAGTTGTGGGCCTTCGCATGGACAGAGTGGAGATGAGGGTTCCAGGTAATGTGACAGTCAATGGTGAGTCCAAGGTAGGTGAGGACAGGGGAGAGGCGGACAGGACAGGTGCAGATGGTAAGGGAAAAATCAAGCAGCTGGAAGGAATGAGAGGTAGGAGATGAGGGTTCCAGGTAATGTGACAGTCAATGGTGAGTCCAAGGTAGGTGAGGACAGGGGAGAGGCGGACAGGACAGGTGCAGATGGTAAGGGAAAAATCAAGCAGCTGGAAGGAATGAGAGGTACAACCTACGATGATTGCCTGATTGATTTTTAGGGGCCCCGGCTTACACCCTGTGGCAAAAGTCAAGATGATTCTGAAGAAGGCGTTGGAATCACTGACGATTAGGAGCGAGGGCAAGGAAGGCAGTGTCATCGGCATACTGCAGGAGGTGGACTGTAGGGGGTGGCGTGGTACATATCTGCTGTATAGAAGAGGCAGAACAGAGAAGAGAGGACAGAGTCCTGGAATACACATGCAGAGGGGTATAAGGTGTGGGAATTGGTGTTACAGACAGTAACATAGGAGGGACGGTAGGACAGGAAGGAGGCAACCACACGGACATAGTTGATAGGAAGGGCATAGGTCTAGAGCTTATACAGGAGACCAGGATGCTGGTCACAGTCATAGGCCTTTTCGAGGTCTTGAGTTACGAAAGTGGCAGAGTGACGGGAGTTAAGGTGCAGGGAGACGAGATAGGTGGAGTGTGGGAGTTGGTCATCCACAGAGAAAGAAGGTTGAAAGTCACAATAGGTGATGGGAAGGAGATGGTGTTGATGGGGTTGCTGATGGATACACCTTGTAAGGATGGATTCAAAGACCTTGATGAACACTGCAGTAAGACATACAGGGTGATAGGAAGAGGCATCAGATGGAGACTTGTCAGGTTTGGGGAACATCAGGATATGGGAGGTTTTCCACAGGTAGGGGTAGAAGCTGGTGGCAAGGATTACATTTTAGAGCATGGCAAGGACTGCAAGGAAGGAGGGAGGGCAGTGTTTGAGTTGGCAGTAGGTAATGCGGTCATGGCCAGGGGTAGTGTTGCGTTTAGTGCGGAGTGTGAGGAAGATGTTCTGTGTATTGATGTGAATGTTAAGTTCCAATGGTGGCGTGTGGCCGACATACTAGAAGCTAGGAGTGAGGGGAGCAACTGAGTTATCTGTACATTTGATGATGTCAGGGAATAGCGGATAATCAAATTGTGGATCATCTAGAATGGAAAACGCTGAGTGTTTGTAGTGGTGAAATCGAGCCGCGGTGTCATGGAATTAAATATATTGGTTCTCTAAAACTCAAGTGCACCAGCGGAATTTTCTACCTTGTGACTGTTAGTGTTCCGGTTACCTGCCCTGACCACTAACGTAATTTCAGTCACTGTCCTTTCCTCACCAGTTGTCGTTGTCCAACACTGTGTGAAGTTTTCACAGCTTAATACATATTTCATTGTGGATAGTCACGTCTGTAACAGTTTGGTCTTTGAGTTTTAATGTACTAATTGGTGGCTAGCAAGTGGTTTGGTCGGTCAGTCAGTGACTGACTCTTGGTAGGGCTACCGACGGATCAAGTGTAGTTGGGCCCACCACCTATCACACGAAGTGAACGTTAATGTTTCAGGGGCAGCCCCCCCCCTCCCCCCCCACCACTGGGAGGTGTATGAGTGCCATTGTCTATACTGTCCTTTTTATGGTTTTTTTATGGTCTGTTGTAATCCATTACAGCCAATGCATTAAAAAACATTATTGGGTTTTATGTAAATAAAGAGCCTTCAGCCCATATAAGTAAGTCTGAATTCTGTTAAGTGGATATTTTCTGAAAGTTATTGTTGTTGTGCTATCTTTTCATTTAGTGCGCTGTCAGCCACTTAAAACTTAAAGGTTTAAGGTATTCTGAATTTTTGGAAAATCAGTTGTCAGCCTTCAGCTGCTTCAAACCTTATTCTTAAATTTAGTTATTGTCGTTGCATTGCTTTTTCATTTAGTGTGCTTTTTGCCACTTAAAACTTAAAGGTTTATGGTACTTTTTGAATTTTTGGAAAATCAACTGTGGGCCTTCAGCTGCTGAAAGCCTTATTCTTAAAATTTCCCCTAGGCGAAAAGAATCTGGCCTTCTGCCTTAAAAGGTTATGGTAATGTATTTTAAAATTTTTAATATTAATTTTGGCCTTAAGCCATTTGTGTTTTATATATATATATATATATATATATATATATATATATATATATATATATATATAATTTGCAATTTTAACTGTGTGTCTTCAGTCACTTGAACTTTATCTTGTTGATTTTTAAGATTTCTTGTTTGGAGGTCTTCAGCCATGAAAGAATTGGATTTTGAAACTCGTAGTTGTGAAGGTTCAGTTATGGGCTGTTTTGGTTTAAATCTGTTATTAAATTACAATAAATTATAATTTTGAAGTGAAAATGACTGCCACCTTATTTGGCCCTTTCCGCAATCCTTATCACCTGTTCTGCCCAGTGGGTTTAGTGGGAATATGAAGGGGAACTCTTACAATCGCCAGTGACATGTACATTATATTTAAGGCAGCATTGACAATGGTAGGATTGGAGGAGGGGACAGGAGGAGTCAACTTTGTGGCGTCTATTATGAATGGGGGCTTCCTCAGTAAGGAGACAGTCGATGGAGGAGGAGAATTCCATGAGTAGTCTCATAAGATAAGTCAGCCCAGCATCCTTAAAGATGTGACAGGCCAAGCAGATTTCAATGTTGGTGTGGGAATGGAGTTCAGCCAACACCTCAGTCTCTGTGAACATGGCAGTGATGGTCAGCAGACATCAGGGAGGTTGAGGCATTCAAGGAGAGGAGGGGTGTGGTGGGGCATAAGGGTGGCTTGTGGGCCAATTGGATACATGGAATTTTGGAGAGAAGACACATTGGGGGATTTGATGAAGACGAAGTCCTTGCAAGGAATGGGAAGGAAGACGGGGGTGTTGGGGATGTATTTACATATGGCCAAGGTGGGCATGCAGATGTCGAGGAATTGAGGGTGAGGATTGGAGAGGATGAAGATGTGGGTCAAAGGAGTTGAGGGGGTGGGGTATGGGTTTGCATCCATGGGTGTGTGTGGCTCATGGGGATCAGGGTATTTTTTTGTGGATGGGGGGGGGCAGGGCCAACATTAGGGCATTTGATAGGGCATGTGGGGAAGGGGGCTAGGGGATGGGTTGAAGGGCCAAGTGTCAGGGGGCAGGTCCTCCCTGCTGGGCAGGTGATACAGGGGGTGGGAGTGTGGGTGTGGGAGAGACTGTGCCGTGGTGGAGTGAGATTTGTGCTGGCTGGGAGCCTGACGTAGGTGGTGGACAGAGTGGTAGGAATTCTGAAGATGATAATGGGGTGACAGCTAAGGGTGAGGGAGAGTCAGGGGAGGTGATGGCTGAAAACTGAGCAAGGGCGGGCAGACAGGGAGGGAAGGGAGAAGGGGGATGGTGTCTGTTGATAAGTTCAATATGATGATGTTTGGAGCAACAGAAGGGGAGGTAAAAATGATGGAGGTGGTAGGGTGGGCAATCGTGGTGGTGGTGAGCAAGTGGGGGACGGGGGGGGGGGTGAAAATGGTGATGGTGGTGACGGCGACAGCGGCAGTGACGGCGGCAGGGACGAGAAACGGTGGCGGCGGTGAGGACAATGGTTGTAGCGAAGGACTGCAGCAATAGTGGCAGCAGCAGCGGGGACGAGGTAGTCCTGAGTGAGGGCGATGGGGGCAGTGGCGGCTCGACCAGAGCGAGGCGGCAGCCCCTACGGCAGGCGGTGAAGGCGGTCCGGTGAATCCCTCCAGGCAGCGGCTGGACGTTGATGGCAACAGGGGCGGCTCGGTATCCCCAGTTGGGGACGGCGGCGATGGTAGCAAGGGGGGCGCGGCAGAGCCCCACCAGGGTGGTGGCAGCGGCGGCGAGCTCCAACAGCGGGTGGAGCACCGTGGGCTGTGGCGGCGGCGGCGAACGAACGAACGGCAATGGCAGCGGTTGGGGGCTCTTCCAAAAGCGTCGATTGCACCCTGTGAGTGGTACATGCATCGTAATCCTCCGTTTTGGATGTGAGGGCATCCAATCCTCGAGATGTTTGAGGACTGCAAGGTCCTGGTGTCAGCTTTATAGCAAAAAATTGGCGAAAATAGTCATGCGGATTGGCTGCCATCACAGGAGCGTCCTCTATCGAAATCCGCGCCCTCTGGAAAACATGTTCTAACGGTGGCGCGCAGGCGCATGTGTAAAGGTGAAAACTACATGTCCGCCCTCTGTCGGAATGCTCACTCGCGTCGCTAAAAACAGACGTCAGATGTCACCTGAAGTGTCTTTATGAATAAACTGTCGTCTCTCAGAAGAAATTTGAGAGGTCACTGGGTCCCAAGACTTGTCCAGTAGAAAACCGCTGTCACGATTTATAAGATTTTGTTCCGGGCGTATCTCCACAGATTCTTTAATTGCTGAATCCCAAAAAGTTCTCGCTGGGGCCAAGAGTTTCGTGGCAGAAAAATCCATGACGTGTCCTGTGGTAATACAATGCTCAGCTACGGCCAACTTACTGGGCTGTGAAAGGCGAGTGTGGCGCTCATGTTCAACGCACCTTTCAGGTTCTGTGAGTGTCGTCTAACCGTTGTAAGCTTTGCCACACTGGCAAGGAATTTTGTAGATCCTGACCTTACGCAAACCCAGATTCGTCTTTCACCGAACCGAGAAGGGTACTTATCTTCACCGGTGGCCGGAAGATTACTTTAACTTGATGTTTCTTAGGATTCTGCCTATTTTAGATGAAAGGTTGCCGACGTATGGAAGGAACACCCTGGACTTGAACTGCTCCATATCTTCTTGATGTAGTGGGTGGTCACGTTTCATCCTTCTTAGTGCTGTTCTTATTTGATGTGGGGAGTAACCTTACCATCGAACAGCGACTCTAGATGTTCCAGTTTCTTTATAAGGCTGTCTCCATCAGAAACAACACTAGCCCGGTGCACCAACGTTCTAAGTACGTCGGTAGTCTGTGGAGGGTGAACAAAAAATGACAACTGATCAAAGGACTAGCTGCTACTGGGATTTGAAACTAATCTACGGCGAAAGTCGAAAATTTGTGCGGACTGGGACTCGAATCGGGTTTTTCGTTTTTTCCAAACTATCATATTGACAGCGCTAGCCATCCAGGCACGGTCGCTGTTACGTTCGAAAGAACAAACAGCACACACTTATAACTAGGGCGAGATGGCAGTCGTAGTTTCCGTGTAGATGCACCCGAACTCCTACAGGAATCAGCGGTCGCTGCCAGCAGTGAGGATAATGGAGGGGGGCATTATGTCTGCAGTTTGTGTAAGTTGGAAATTTCGGTCGGTCAGAGACGGTGTCCAGATGGCCGGGGTTATCAAGGCGATCATTCGAGGGAAACGGAAGAATCCGGGTACGAATGCGAGCCCAGCACAAATTTCCAGCATTCGACATTGATCCCCAGTAGCAGCTAATGTCGTTATTCCTTTCATTAACACTCTTAAGATAAACGGAGCGTGTATTCTACCGCAGCAACGAATGATTTTTGCAGGTAAGAACGGCCAGTGAAAGGGCCTCAGACCATTGCGCAAAATCTCCATACAGGCTCCCGCTGCAAATCGACTCCAGATCACCACCATAAATGGAGGGGTATAATACTCACTCGTGGCGGTTACATGTTAGAAAAACCATTAGACGACCGGTGGTCAGAGATACCGAGACAAGCACCAGCACACATCGTGTGTTATTATATAACGTCCATGAATCGGAGTCAGCTGAAGATAGTTGAAATCTTGGAAAGCGTGTTTGCAAAACCAATGTTGTATAAAAAGTGGCTAGTTCCTGTGTCTTTCCACGTCATTTAATCCACAGCCTCTGATCTCAATCAATATTATTTTTGACAAATTAACACACAGTCTCATTGATAACTCCGCTTTCTCCGTGCGAGAAATTTTCTCCTTGCCATCTTTTATGCCGAATTCCAGAAGGGAGGTATGGGCTGCACAAGCTATAGGTAAACAAACACAATTGGTGCGCTTAACAACGGCTAAAATGCAATCCGATACTATACTGAAACACAATGTAATGGTTCTTTATTTACGTGACCATTACGGCACTCCAACCTCAGTTCTCGACACCAGTAATATCGAACTACTTTTCCGTGAAGTAACAGACATGTTTTTGTGACAATATTCACATTTGGTTTTATTAATGTATAGGTACTCCGATGTATCGATATATTACAGTGATATGGTTCTTGTGTTTATTCATTTCTGTGAGACTGTCATAATCTTTGACTTACTTGTATCCGTTTTGGCGAGAACGCGCACAGAGCAGTCTTTGTTTCACTTTGCAGAAGTTATGTTGTTATTTCGCTTTGTAAAAGAACAGTCAAGTATTGTGTTTGGTGAAAGTGGAAATTAAATATGTGAAGATTTATACAAAACTGTTTTCTTGATGATGTGACAATTAAGAAGAAGTATATGTGAATTTACAAGAAGTTTATCAAACATGTGGATCGTGAACACCAAGTCAAAAAATAATTTCTACCATGCCAATGTTCTGATGTGGGATTGTTTGATCAGTAAGAATTTCCTGAAAAACGCATTTTTAGGTCTTCAACAAATATTGCTAAAATACAGATCCGAACCTTCTAGCAGCCAAAGTGGAATTACCCTAGAATCAACTAGATGAGCCATAACGACTTCGACGAAATCTACGTGGGAATCCATTCAACATAAGTGCCAAATTAATTTTCTTCTTTACAGTGACCTCATTATTTCGATTCTGACGATACCATCCACAGTCAACAGTTGTTGTTGCCCGATAAAGCGAACATATGCTGCGTGAGCAACATTATTAATCTGATTTCTAATCTACTTTGCAAGTGGTGGTGTTGTTAGAACCTGTATGACAGATGTATTCTTCACTATTAGTAACTCGGTTTTCTTTTGAACGCCAACTAGTGTGGCGCGAAACGAAGTGCAGCTCTGTTCCTGGAAGAGGCGTTCTTCCATTTTCATTCTGCAGTGGAAAACCGAAATGGCCTCTTTCTTAAGAGGTGGAGTCGTAGAGACTGTTAGGTTAAATGGTCGCAGGGTGGACGCTGGTCCAGTAACGAGGGACGCCGGAATGAGCTGACCTGCTGCGCCACATTACAAGTCCCACCGCTTCCTGCGTAACGACCCCCGACCCCATGCCCACCTCCCCTGTCACCACCTGTCGCAGGACAAACGCTTGGCAGCTCTGCTGCACAGTGGACAGGATACCCATCTCTGCCAGTATTCACAGCTACAAATGCGATAGGAATGTTGTAAAGTTTTAATATCTACTCGAAAACATAAAGTTACGTAATTAGTATTTTGTTTGGTTGCAGGTACATGTCTGCAGCACTGGTACATATTGAATACCTAGGAGGACGGCGCTGCAGACAATCATGCCGAGTTTTAGAAAGTGTACAATGCTCCATCATATGACACTCTAATGAGGTGCTACAGGCGCGCCCAGTGTGCTCAAGCCGTCTGGATAACGAAGAACGGGTAGACCATCTCTTTGTGAAGAACCGGGAATCGCAAGAGAACTAGAGGCCCATGTGTTCGAAGAGCTCCGTACTACAGTCGAGGCGATGTTAGACAAAGTGCAAATCAGTCGTACATGAGCCTGAACATCTCGCACGACATTTTGAACCTGACAAAGATTTCCGCCCGTTCGTTTCCCCTACTGCTCAAACGCTATCGAAAAGCCGTCGAACCAAAGCAATGGAGGGAAATGTTGCAGGTGTGTCAGAATGAACCAAATGACACCTCTTTAGCTGTCTAATCGTCGATAAGAGATGGATGTGTCACTATGATTCCGAGACAAAGTGAACGTGTGGATTTATCATCGCAACCCCCCCCCCCAAATTCCCTGTCCTGGCATCACCTGACTTCTTACTCTGTCCTCGGAGGAAAAACTCATTGCACGCAGGCACTTACAGAATGACGACGAGGTTATTTTCGAGGTGGAACGTTTCGTGATCCAGCCAAAATGTTGACTTCTACAGCCACTTTTTTCACCACGGCGTCCATCGCTGGGAGAAACAGTCTCATTGAAGGATAAATACAAGGAGAAGGACTGACTTCGTCGTCAAGTTTAATGGTTTCACACTAATTTTTCCGTGTGATGATTGAAAGTCACTGTCTCGCAAGCCACTGGTAGGATAAGCCTTTCTGCTGTAGTATCTGGCCGGCCGGAGTGGCCGAGCGGTTCTAGCCGCTTCAGTCTGGAACCGCGTGACTGCTACGGATGCAGGTTCGAATCCTGCCTCGGGTATGGATGTGTGTGATATCCTTAGGTTAGTTAGGTTTAAGTAGTTCTAAGTTCTAGGGGACTGGTGACCTCCGATGTTAAGTCCCACAGTGCTCAGAGCCATTTGAACCATTTTTTTTTGGTAATATCTGGCCTGGTTCGACACAATACCTTTTCGCAGTCTCCAGTGAATGATGACGTCCGACACTCATTTTGTTATATTTTTCAGCTGATCAGTCGTCCGCACCGCTAGCTGAGTGGTCAGCGCGACGGGATGTCATGCAAACGGGCCCGGGTTCGATTTCCGGCTGGGTCGAAGACTTTTTTCCGCTGAGGGACTGGGTGTTGAGTTGTCCTAATCATCATCATCATCATCTCATCCCCATCGACAAGCAAGTCGTAAAAGTGGCGTCAACTCAAAAAACTTGTACCAGGTGAACGATCTACCCGACGCGAGGCCCTAGCGGGCCTAGCCACATGACATTTCACTTGATCTGTCGCAAAGGCAGTCCAACTTGTTTAGTCATGTGTTATCGTTTCTGACCGCAAGATAAAGCAAATTGTCTGCCGTAAATAAGAATCGAGGCTCCTAAACGTGTGTAAATTAATGTAGCCTTTTGGCACGGTTTGAAAATAACGGACAGAAGGAGTGAATGTGACGATAATAATACAAAATGGCTTTGGTATGATACTCAGTTTGTAGGTGAGAGTAGTAATTAGTGTTATTAAGAAGTAACTACACAATACTGGTAAGAGAGAATCGTGCTGAACATTTAACCTTTCGTCGGCATACAAATGAATTTTATCAAAAATGGCTCTGAGCACTATGGGACTCAACTGCTGAGGTCATTAGTCCCCTAGAACTTAGAACTAGTTAAACCTAATTAACCTAAGGACATCACACACATCCAAGCCCGAGGCAGGACTCGAACCTGCGACCGTAGCAGTCTCGCGGTTCCACACTGCAGCGCCAGAACCGCGCGGCCACTTCGGCCGGCTGAATTTTATCAGCCGGGAGGGGAGTATCTGGCTTCATTTTAATGGACTTATTCGTGTGTTTTACTAAAATTATAAAACGATATTAACAAAAATCTAAATCAGACCGGTAGAACGATATGTTAAACCCTTTTTCTCCAAAACTAGTGTAAGACAAAAGGCTTCTTTGGTCATTTCAGTTGAGACAGGAAAGGGCTCTATATCGAAAAGCGTTATATCCCATAAGAACAGCGATGCTGCGGAACCTTTGAATAGCGTCTTGCAGATCGCAGGCTGAAAGCTGCTCATCTTAATTTTATACTAAAATGCCCCTTGCACGTGAAAGCAAGCAGAATTCAGTTAAGGCTGGTTGGACAAACGGGCAACTTGGAATCACAGTAGTCTGTTTTCATTACTTTATGTGGTTTACACGTTTTCATTTACGCCCTATAGCAGTTCTAGCTGAAGTAGTGACGGATTTAACAAATTATTCAAGGATAGATTGAGTCGTACGTCGTTCAAGTTTTTAATTTAAATCATTATCACCTTGGAGGAAATGGAAAACGTTACACTAAGGACATTTTAACCGAACAATACTCCAGTACTTCCATGCCCGTGGCATACGTTGACTGAAATTTTATCCTTAAGAGAGCTTCTTTTTAATATTTTCAACGCAGAAAAAAGACATTACTACAGATAAATGCCAGGAGTTAGTGATGGTTGTTGACTCTGCCTACCGTTGTTGTAACTTTTCAGCTGCAGATCATAACACATCAGGTCCAGATAACGTCCACGGTGCGGCGCAGCACGTTTCTTTTTACCGCCCTGCCAGTGTCCAGCAATGTTCATTTGTCTAGCTAAAAGCTGTAGTAGAAAATACTAGACCATTACAGTCTATTGCAGTTGGCAACATACATAGAATTGTCCGGTAAACGGGATGTGGCTAGCTACTGAAATAAAAGTTTTAACTTGTCAATGTAAATTTTCAGGTGTATTTTTACGATAAAGATCACAGTTAATACTGCCAAGTCCATACTAAGTGGCAACACAGTGTAAAGTTCACACGCACACCACAATCAGACACTTAGCCAGATTATGGTATTTACACCTGTTACCGAAGTTAATAGAGTTCACCGGATTGTTTAGTTATGAAAATACTCGCTCAAATGTTGAGCACTCTGCTCTACACGTAATACCTGTTCCAGTCTTAGATCGCACAACAAGCCACACGGTTTTAACTAACAGTCAAAAGCAATAATTTTGATATTCCGTCCGAAATTACAAAGGCTTACACTATACCGTTCACTTAAATACACTTTGTACTACTTCGCAAACTCGTAATTATCATTTTCCGCGATTTTACAGTACTTTCGTCGGAGCTGCTCTCAATGAGATGTTACTAGTTCGAACCCTCAGCCCCGACCGACGTAGATCACACAAAGGCTTTGTTCCCAGCATAGATTGGCGCGAGCCTGAATTTTTTTGATTGGCTGATATCACAAACAGCAAATCAGGTTGCAGTATTATCCCACGCCAACCCGCGCTTTACTTCAATGACCAATCATAGTAAAACATTTCTTTCTATGGCAAATGCTAAATCAATAAATTTAGAAAAGTATCAAGTATAAAATTACTCCTTCTGAAATTACCCATTAATTCGTGTTCTACTCACGATTTATTAGTACTGCACATTTAATTATAGTAAATCCCCTGTATAGTTTAACTGGTACTTCGTGAATAAACAAAACAATTTTCATTTAGTTCTGCTCTTCATCACTCATACAACACTCACACTGCTAATTACTACACATATAAAACAACTATAATTATGCAAATACATTAAATATTAATCAAACATAACTTTACAACATTGTTTTGACTACGACTGCTAGCACTGTCCGTCAACTGCTGACCTCTGCCGCCTACTAGTACAATTACATGCAGCTCTGTAACTCAGGTCCATGTCAGCTGGTGACATCTGTCGATGACTCATACCTATAACGATATCGTCCTAACAAGTGACAGGAGCGATGCAAAGGCGCTACGTCTCAACGTGCGGCATACGATCATCTTTCGGACTTCGTCGAAACACTGACATGCCAGACATGAGCGTATAATACCGACACATGGCATGGCACAGACAGATGACTATTGCAGCGACGGTAGAATTAATCGTGACAAGATGGACTCAGGACGAGTGTCTGCCAAGGAAGAATTTGGGCGGTTCCTTACACAAGACAATGATAAATGTCATCAATACTTGGCCTCTCTTCGCGCTTAGCCTCCAGGAGTTTGGTATTTTGGTCTGTTACCGTGATTGTGTTCAAAGAGTGTCATCTCACTTTGTGGTCCTTAAGACAGAGACTTCACCACGTAGTGAACGAGACATCCAAGGGGATCTATCTATCCTTTGGTTTTCCTACCAGAATTGCGAAACGAGGACAGTTACTTTAACTGGTGAACTATTCTGCGTTGTTGTTTATTAATGCTCTGGAACAGAAGCGTGCTCTTTGGTTGTTATTAATAATTCTATTGTTTGTTGTCTACCTGGGTCTAAGTTCTTCCCTCTGCCATTATCTCTTGCTCCATATGGACAGACGGCTACCAGAAGCCGCACTTCCAGATGAAGAGGTTGGTACAAAACGGAAATTTGTGGCGGGCTGCATCAAACTATTCAGAAGTTAGTCTACAAAATATTGCAAACTAATGGAGAAGGGATTTTCCGCTGAAATGTTGGATACCATGCAGATGTTAACAAAAATTTGTATGTCAATTATATTATTATCAATTTAATAATAACATGATCATCGAAGCCAAAAGAATATGAAGAATCTTTGTTTTAGCAAAGGAATTTCATTGGCCAATGATATATTGCACTTTTCATTCAGTATTAAGGACACGAATTAAGAAATGTTGACGAGTCAATGTGAATGTAGCCAAGCCCTGCGGTGGAAAATCAACCTGATACGGCTTGCACAACGAAGAGTCAAAGTTTAACAGTTATGATTTCATCTGATAAGTAACGATGCTCGACTCCGTGCTCAATTCAGACGCAGTATTTTGTGAATCAGTTATTGTCTTTTTCACGTAACAGTACTGTTGACAGTTTTCAGTTATTAACTGTTTCGAGGATTCGTGTTATTTCGGGGCGACGAACTGTGCTCTGAACACTAAGTGATATCATTTCACACATTTTATCAGTGATTTCCAAAAATGAGTGTGAAATGTTATGGGACTTAACTGCTAAGGTTATCAGTCCTTAAGCTTACACACTACTTAACCTAAATTATCCTAAGGACACACACACACCCATGACCGAGGGAGGACGCGAACCTCCGCCGGGACCAGCCGCACAGCCCATGACTGCAGCGCCCTAGACAGCTCGGCTAATCACGCGCGGCTCAGTGAATTCAGAGAGAGTTACTGCTCTTCTCAATTAAAAAAAAAAGTTTTGGCTTTGCGACAACATAGATTCAGATTAAAGCTATCATTGATTCCAACACGTAGGCCAGATATTAAAAAAAGTACTGAAATCCTTATTCAAGCAACGACAGTTTCAATGGACCAGAGGTGGATGATTTCTTCCTGTGCAAGATCTACAGATAACAGACACTTTTGATGGAATGTCGGCTCGTCATCGGTCACCTACGATACCATACGTGAGCTATGCTCTAGTTTACAACTAAAGTGGAAGTAATGGCCTCATGAATTGTGTATTTCACGGTGTACCGGAAGCGTCGTAAAGTGGTACAGCGGAATCCACCTAGTGCGACGCCGTAATTTTCATTGCACACTCATACTCTCGTACACACTGTCCCGCTCAAGTCCGGCCTGTGGATGTCTTCCTCAACACTAGCTACACTCGCATGCTCACTTTCATTCACTATTTCATTTCTACTCGTCTTCTCACCTTCGCTACGGTTTCGACTATCTCATACAGCGAGTGAGTATTTTTAAGTAGCGTAACCGGGCGTTTCGAGGAAGCAGGAAGGAATGCTTACCCTGTACATTAATGGCGGAATTAAATTGCGGTTTACCCTGCTGCGTACACGCGCTGCGAAGAACAAAGCGGCGAAGAGGCAGGTAAGCTTTTGCTGAGTAAGGATGATGTTTCACGGGGGGAAGTTGGCTCTCCTGCGGGAGATTTGTTGTTGCACGCATCTGCGAGGCGCCACGGGCCATTAAGACCGGACGGCCAAGTCTCGCAGAGTTGGCCCAATTACCTGCGGTAGACTAAGGTGCGCCGCGAGAGATGAGTAAAATAAACGCCCCGCCCAGGGTCGGGAGGGGGTGGGGGTGGCGGTTTTGTTAGCGTCGGCATTCCACGCTTACGTGGCGTCCTCATTTAATTAAATTTTGGCTTATCCCCAACTTTCAGTGGACGTAAAACTGTTAAAGTTCTCAATGAGACTAGTGTATTCCGTGCCTCAACGGAATCACACTTAGGCGTATCACAAACAGTAAGGGGGTGAATACTTCCAACAGCAAATAACATAAAAGTGAATTAATTTGCGTGACCCCGGAGAACGTGGTAAACCTTTTCATAAGTACAGGGCCACGACAGTTCGTCTTAATAACTTTTCAAAGAGCTTATGACCTGCAATAGTCTCGTTTTAGTAAATGGAATGCCGCCCATATTTCAGAAACAAAGAATGCAAGAAAAAAACTTAGCAGGCATATATCCTTGGTTGACAGTACATCGGTAAACAGTTAACGATCATCCGTAATAATTATTAGTTGCTTTTGCAGTATTGTAAGTGTTAACAATGAAGATAAATCTGAATTAATGTTCCTTGTTTAAAATTTAACGTTTTGCAATGTGCGAACCCGATTTTGCTTCGTATAATCTGACCATGATCTGTATAAATGGAAGACAAACTTACACGAAGTAATAAATACGCTCCAAAATGGCACTCTCAAAACTGGGAAAGAAAAACTATTTGAAAGATATACTGTGATACATGGTCACAAAGTCCCGTTACCCCCTCCCGCCCCCTCACCCTTAATAACCATAAGAAAACCCTAAACTCGGATAAACAACATGAACAACATTTCTTTAGAGGAGTTTTTTTTTAGATAAGTACCATGTAGTGTGGGCCCCCGGGTAGCAATTGAAATGAACTTTGCTGATTTCAAGTCTTCTTCGAACTGCTTGAGTAGATTCAAGAGATCATTCAGTATATTGAAACAAAGAAATTTACTTCAACTAAAAGTGTAGACGAAATATTATTACTTTGTAGATGACGTGAAACCAAAGATTTATATCCCCACATCTGCTGTGTCTAAAGAAGATCAGTCAGGTTTCGTGAAAGTTTTGCGAGCAAATCATTTCGAGGCAAAAAAGGCAGAATCTGTCGTGCAGTCGATTAATACTGTAACACATTCGTATGCATCAGTGGCAGTGATACGTATGAGTGGATTACCCTTTGCGTAGCTTTATATCTGTATTCAGGGATCTTGGTTCAAATGGTTCAAATGGCTCTGAGCACTATGGGACTTAACAGCTATGGTCATCAGTCCCTTAGAACTTATAACTACTTAAACCTAAATAACCTAAGGACATCACACAACACCCAGTCATCACGAGGCAGAGAAAATCCCTGACCCCGC
Organism: Schistocerca americana; assembly: GCF_021461395.2. Taxonomy (NCBI): domain Eukaryota; kingdom Metazoa; phylum Arthropoda; class Insecta; order Orthoptera; family Acrididae; genus Schistocerca; species Schistocerca americana. Next base: position 808,622,220 of record NC_060119.1, read on the forward strand.
CGGGAATCGAACTCGGGAACCTGGGCGCGGGAAGCGAGATCGCTACCGCACGACCACGAGCTGCGGAACTATTCAGGGATCTCAAGGCATATTAGACCGAAAATTTAAAAAAAAAGAGTGTTTAAAGGCAAATATCCTATAATTGATCTGTCAAAATCTGGAAGAATAGGGAAGAATAATTTTTAATAGTTCACGGTTTCTAATCAGCTGTAGAAATAAATTCAATACCTTTGTTTGACTCTTGTCCCGATTCATTCCTTTTGTTGCACTCGAGGCCTGGACATAAGGATATTGCTGCGTTTCAGGACGACTGCGGAAACGTTGTTGATATACACTTAAAAAAATAAAAGTTAAAACTTAAAACTATGGACGCACCGGGAAAGAACTTCCCGATTGTGACGGAAATCGGTAGATATGATGAACATGTACAACGAAAAATAGTTACAGTTTCATAAACAACTGGATGATTTATTCAGAGAAAGAGCTTCACAAATTGAGAAAATCAGTAACATTTTGTTTCAGCTCTGGCCCTTATGCTAACAGTTATTAGGCTTGACAATGATTGCTGGATATCGTGCCAAATTCTGTCCAATTGCAGCGTCAGGTCGCCAAAATCCAGAGATGATTGGAGGGCCTGCTGATAATGCTCCAGACGTTCTCTATTGGGGAGACATCCGGCGACTTCGCTGGCCAAGGTAGGGTTTGGTAAGCACGAAGACAAGCAATAGAAACTCTCGCCATGTGCGGGTGGGCATTATCTTGCTGAAATGTAAGCGCAGGATGGGTTGCCGTGAAGGGCAACGAAACAGAAGTTAGATTATCTTCGACGATCCACTGTGCCGTAAGGATGCCACAGATGTCAACCAAAGGGGTCCTACTATGAAAAGAAATGGCACCCCACTGCTGACTGTCGGTCCGTATGGCGGGCGACAGTTTGCCAGGTATACTACTGGTGTATAAGGCGTTTACACAGATATCGTCCGCTTGGGATCTTACTGACTGCAGTAGAATTGTGTTCCGCAATGAGTCCCGCTTTGAACTGAGCCACGACATTGTGTCTGAGTGGCCTGGACGGCATCAACCTGACTGTCGTCAGCCATACGGATCGACAGTCAGGAGTGGGGTGTCATTTCTTTTCATAGGAGGTCTCCTTTGAATGACGTCAGTGGCATCCAATTGACAGAGTTTGGCACGATATCACTCACGAGCACATCCAACAACTCTGTCAATCTATGACAAGCCGATTAACTGCTTGCTCAACTGGTCCCGGCGGAGGTTCGAGTCCTGCCTCGGGCATGGGTGTGTGTGTTTGCCCTTAGGATAATTTAGGTTAAGTAGTGTGTGAGCTTAGGGACTGATGACCTTAGCAGTTAAGTCCCATAGGATTTCACACACATTTTTTTGCTTGCACAAGGGCCAGAATTTGACGAATGCGTTATTGACTTGCTCAATTTGTGAAGCTCTTCCTCTTGAATAAATCATCCAATTTTTCTGAAATTGTAATCATTTGTTTGTGTGTCCATGTACGTCACATCTACCGATTTCCGTTGGATTTGGATAATTCTTTAGTTGTGTTTCTTTTTTGTGTCTTAGACTGGATGTAATAAGTCATCGGTTTTTAGTAAACACCGTAGGCATTTCCCCTCGACTGGTAGAATCCGAGAATTTAACACCTTAGTTCTGAGGCATTGCGAATTCCATGTGATCGTGCACAGCGTATGAAAATCACCAGAAAGTACTGTGAGTGAAACTACATTAAGTTGGTCTTCTGAGTACAAAAGCAATAAATGTTTTTAAGCTGAAAATATCACTAGCAGTAGGGGAACTCACAACTAAGAAGGTTAGCACATATTCAATGTTTTAGTACTTATCTGCCAGTGACAGGAGTGGGATTATCCTGTGACAGTAAGACGGGACCGGGCGCCCGATCCGTTGATTTGAAGGCGGGTCGAGCGGCCATATACTGTATGTCCTCGTAGATTAAAGATATGGCAGTGCTGATGCCCGGCTGACATTCCACTGACTGATCGATCAGCGTCAGGTTCAAAGTGAGCTCCCAAAGTGGTACGGAAGCCACCTGCCGAGCAGACACGGCATTGCGAACCACAGTATCATCCTCATGCTGCAGCTGGGCATGCGGTTAGTGGACCGCTCGCTGACACACTGTGGCTAAGTGACCGCGCATGCGCAGTAGTCCGTTGCAACGAAGTGGGCATCGGCTCCTCCGTTACGCCTGCTATCGCAAGCCAGGGCAGGGCTGAAGTTTCTTTGGTGCGCGCGACGTATGTCTCAACGCTGAGAAGGGAGGACATTTCTGACCCACCCGACTAACAATACAGAAAAGGTCATCTGACGCAGAGGAGGGAGCTGAATGATCGAAATACTTAAGTCTCTCACGAGATGCGGGCGATCCGGACGCTCGTGTGAGACGTAGAGGCAGAATTATATGATCAATCGGGATCATCAGTGGACCGCTGTTTGAAGTGGCGACTAACAACTCGGTAAACTTGAAGTGCATTTGTAAAAGCATGCCTAGCTACCGAATCAACCTCGAAAGATTTAGCAATCTTAAGCACTTTACCTAGACTGCAGTCACGCCGAACCACAGCTTTTGCAGCGACAAGGACAAGGCGCACAATCACATCTCGAATCAATGATTCCACATGCGAGTTAGCATCCCATGTAGCTTACAACTGTCCATGTTGTTTATGGCACTCAATGAGCCCAGCCACATCAAGGTCCGTCCGTTGACTGTAGTATTCTATTAACAGTGCACAGAGATCATCGAATGGCAATTCACTAGAATCCTACAGTGGTGACACTTTCTGCACACTTTCGTGAAAGCGACTATTAGAAGACAATATGAGATAGCAATGCCGCTCAGCTGAAATTCAAAATGGTTCAAATGGCTCTGAGCACTATGGGACTTAACATCTATGGTCATCAGTCCCCTAGAACTTAGAACTACTTAAACCTAACTAACCTAAGGACAGCACACAACACCCAGCCATCACGAGGCAGAGAAAATCCCTGACCCCGCCGGGAATCGAACCCGGGAACACGGGCGTGGGAAGCGAGAACGCTACCGCACGACCACGAGATGCAGGCTCAGCTGAAATGTTATAAGCACGAGATGCGGTACAAAACGTTGGAGATAGACTTACTAGGTCTATGAAGACTCGTTGCCGTGACAAACAACTAACGTTGTTGTTGTTGTTGCTGCTGCTGAGAGACAAGCTGTACGAGAGAGGTATTTTGGTGCTTGTGCCACTCCTCTTGACCTGTAAACGGTCGCTAATGTCTCTGTAGTAGTTGCTGCTGCTGCTGCCAAAGTTCTGTAATCTTAGGGTCCATAACAGAAATCGGTGGCGAACGCGTCGCCATAAACACGGTAGGGTAAGAATTCGTCGCCACACGTGATACAAATGTGCATTCCGTATGCAAAACCAAGTTCATTATGAGCGAGACACAGGAAAAATGCCAATAACGATATTCAGAAAGCCCAAGTCCACAGTATCGAGCGATGTGCCGCAGTGGTTAGCACACTGGACTCGCATTCTGGACGATGACGGTTCAAACCAGCGATCGACCATCTTAATTTAGGTTTTCCGGGATTTCCTTAAATCACTTCAGTCAAATGCCAGGATGGTTCCTTTGAAAGGGCATGGCCAATTTCTTTCCCCATCCTTCCGTAATCCGATGGGACCGGTGATCTCGCTGTTTGGTCCCGTTCCCTAAGCTAACCAACCAAGTCCACAGTAGCATCAGCATACAAAAAGCAGCTAGGCACGAAAAATGTTTACTCGAGATTCGTGCTATATTAGCCTAAGCCGCTGTGGCTGGCTTACGAGGGGCCTGTACGAACTTCTCACCAACTTGATTCATCTTTAGATTGTAAAAGGTCGACTACGCCAGGAAAACGGAATTCTCAATCGTTTTCCATAAAACAGAATTTCAAAACTTCAGGCATGCGTAAGTATTGGGACAAGGCGGATTCGGCGACAAAGTACCATTATCCAAGATGACGACCGTGACGTCACAGACACACCCCCAGTGACCTCATGCAAGATGGCGGGCGTGACGTCACAGACACATCCCCAGTGACATCAAACAAGATGGCAGATTTCCGCGGGAAGTTTAAATTTTGGTGGGAAGAAGGTCAATTGGGCTACCTTCACTAACTTAACCCCCCTCCCCCCCAGGAAATGGCGGGAAGTTCACCTGCATCGCCACGCAGGTGAGGTGAAAGCTGGTCTATAACTGACTCAGGTAACATTACACAGCACGTCAAGGCTGAGGTTTGTGTCTCAGACAGTTCCATTGGAACTCGCTTCATATACAATATCCCCCAAAAAACTTACATTCTACAGACGTTTGGTGTCATAGAAAGAAAGAAAAAGAGCAAATTTTATAAATGATTATTTATTTGTAATCCAGCTTAAAAGTAATTTTACATTCTCATATGCAGGAAGGAGTGCTCCATTCTTCTTCTTCTTATTGGTCTCCTGGTCTTTGTCATCATCACAGGACCAGTCAGCAACAACAAAGTCCTTGCGATGAGGGTGCTTCACTCAGCCTGCCATGATACCTACTGTGCTAGGTACTGGTGTGCAACAGGCTTTTATATGATAAATAATATGTGTATGTAGCCACTATAGCTCAGTCACCTTACCAACTGAGCAACAACGGCTACACGATAGAATGAACTCAAAGTGGTATATTTAAAGGGAAGAGTGTCACATACATCAACATACATAAACGTACACTAACATGCATCAATGTATGTCACATATTTCACTAGAGAAATAAAAAAGGCAAACAGAGATTTAAGATTATAAATATATTTATTTATTCAAGGTATAAAATTATGAACAGCATGGAAAACAATAAGTTCATTCTTTTTTAAACGGTGCAGCCAAAGTACAGTGTTTCGAAAATAGCTGCTTCTTATATCCCTCAAATTCAGCAGGTATACCTCGTAATGTTATAGGCGAATTTCAGTAGTCTGGTATTCCGTGAGTAAATCTGAGTTCATCATTTTCAATACCTATTTGAGGTACTGCAGTTATACAGATACTAAAATAACGATCTATGTCTTCTATGTGAATGCTACATGTATGAAGTCAGTTTCCCACGCCCGGGTTCCCGGGTTCGATTCCCGGCGGGGTCAGGTATTTTCTCTGCCTCGTGATGACTGGGTGTTGTGTGCTGTCCTTAGGTTAGTTAGGTTTAAGTAGTTCTAAGTTCTAGGGGACTGATGACCATAGATGTTAAGTCCCATAGCGCTCAGAGCCATTTGAACCATTTTTTTTTAAGTCAGTTAATGATGTCACTGTATACAGCTTGAACATATGGGCGCCATTATTTAGTCTCTCTATTGTACTAGGTACTGCCATGATTGAATAAGTTATCAATAGTCGAGTGCTGCATGAAAATACTATAACCGTCAGCGCTTTTAATTCCTAGTGTAGCATCGTCATACATTGATAGAACACTCACAGGTAGACTGCCGCAGTACATGTCCTGGTAGGAGTGGGATGGAGCGTATTTCGTAGTCATGTGCTTCTTGATGTATGTTTTTACACGACAGACTTCACCGCAGTAGTTCATCCCCTGTAGTCAGAAAAGCTAACTTTAATATTTTTGGGTACATTTTCGAGCCAGAAGTGACACGGATTAAGATCAGGTGATCGGGACGGCCAGGCTATAGGGAAACGGTGTTGACAATTCTAGCATTTCCGAAATGGCGCTTCAGCAGCTGCTTAACTGGATTTCCGATGTGCGGAGCTGCTCCATCTTGCATAAAAATGATCCCATCCACGCATCTACGCTGTTGGAGAGCTGGAATAACGTGGTTGTGCAAAAGACACTCATAGTGCTTACCAGTGACGGTGTAGGTAACAGGACTGGAAGCACCACTCCCTTCGAAAATATATGGCCCTGTGATAAACGATGCCGTAAATCCGCATCACACAGTGATCTCATCGGGATGAAATAGTAGTGGTTGATTTGCGTGTGGATTCGTTGCCCATATTCGACAATTCTGTGTATTGACATATCCCGTCAGATGGAAGTGGGCTTCGTCTGTCCAGAAAATCTTCCACGGCCAATCATTGTCCACTTCCATGCGAGCAAGAAATTCTAAAGCAAAGGTCTCTCATGCTGGCAGGCCAACAGGAAGAAACTCGTGCACATGGGTAATTTCGAATGGATAGCAAAGTATGATGTTTCGTAGGAGCCGCGAGGGATTAGCAGAGCGGTCTCAGGCGCTGCAGTCATGGACTGTGCGGCTGGTCCCGGCGGAGGTTCGAATCCTCCCTCGGTCATGGGTGTGTGTGTTTGTCCTTAGGATAATTTAGGTTAAGTAGTGTGTAAGCTTAGGGACTGATGATCTTAGCAGTTAATCCCATAAGATTTCACACACATTTGAACATTTTTGTTTCGTAGGATTTTATGCATCGTGCTCACGGGTGTGCCCAATATTCAGGCAATTCTCCATGCACTACACGTTTGCACACCAACACTCGTCTCCTCCTGCATTGTTGTGGTCACTGCTTCTACTGACAAGGAATCATATTGAGATTTTCACTCTGCAGCGGAGTGTGCGCTGATATGAAACTTCCTGGCAGATTAAAACTGTGTGCCCGACCGAGACTCGAATTCGGGACCTTTGCCTTACGCGGGCAAGTGCTCTACCAACTAAGCTACCGAAGCACGACTCACGCCCGGTACTCACAGCTTTACTTCTGCCTGTACCTCGTCTCCTACCTTCCAAACTTTACAGAAGCTCTCCTGCAAAGGTCCCGAGTTCGAGTCTCGGTCGGGCACACAGTTTTAATCTGCCAGGAAGTTTCAAGGAATCATATTGTTTCCTCCCTCTACCAGGTTGCACTCCAAAGGAACCCGTCTTTCCGAATTTCCGAATCATTTTCTCCAGACCCACGGCAGTCATCGGACCAACGCCTTTTTTCAAACCCTTCAGTGTCCGGAACTTCTGCAGAGCGACGTGTGCACAGTCATCATTTTTGTAATACAACTTTACAAGAAGAGCGCGATCCTGCTTTGAGAAAGTCATGGCAAACATCGCAGACGCGAAAGAAGGAAAAGGCGTGTACCCGACGTGTTTATACCAACTTCATTGGGTCGTGCGCGTGACAGGTGTTTTAATTTACGTATTCTGACATATACAGAGCCATCTATTTGTCAATTTTCACACTATTTTTGTTCTTCTGCCTTACGTTTTCCCCCTTCTCCGATAATATTCCGTTGCAATTTCACGTCATTCTGACCAGTGGTGTCTTTTATACAGCGCTTTGAAAGTTTAACTTTAATTATAATCACCCTGTATGTTGAAGTGCTAGTCATATCCTACACATCCTGTCAATATAAATGAAGCCTGTGAAGGGAAGTCGTATGCTCCCCTTGCCAGCCGTTGTTGTCAGTGGTTGGGCCACGTAACCTCCTTTCCGCGCGTGCATGCTCATGAACTGCAACGCCTCGGATCTGCTATCGATAGCCTCCGCTGGTGAACATATTAGAAACCTTGACTATCACAGCTGTTACACAGTACTGCATTTCACAAAGACACATGTTTACCATTTGTGTGTTATTTTATATTGTGTTATAACCGTACTGCCTGTGCAGGGTGAAGTGAATTTAAGTTTAAATTTCGTAAGGGGACTAGGCCGATTGTTAAAGTTGTACTATTATTCTTCAATGTACTATGGGGGTTGCTGTTGCTTCATGTCCCTACATACAACCTTAAAATACCCTATACGTCGCCCATGCGTGGTGCTAAGCAAGCAACAACACTGGCTGCTAGACAATCCTCGTGATCTCCTACCACAACACATCACTTTGGCTCCTAACATCAACAACGGTTCTTTTAAGTACCGAAGACACAGATTTTTGCATCCAGTACTACTATTTTATAAAACAATATGGAGAGCATTAGCAGATGTAAATGGCAATATCTATCCAAACCTTGCCTGTGAATTAATGTTGACGCGATCGCTAGCCAGAAACCACTTGGAAATGATATAGACCAACTCAAGACAAGGGGTAAATATCGGGATGTCACCTCCCCGGGATCGCCATATGTCTGTATGATTCAATAGAGAATGCTTTCTAGATCTCAACAGGAATCTCTAACGATATTCTTGAAGTCGTTGTAAAAATTGGAGATTTACATATTGCAAAAATCTACAAAAGTCCAGTAGTTCAATGGCCATTTCAAGTCCTTCACATACAACCGCATACAGCTTTTTACATGGGTGATTTCAACAGTCACCACGAGAGGTGGAAGTATAACTCCTGTAACTCCAGTGGAGAAGCTTCATTTTCATGGGCAGAGCAACACAATCTCCACCCAGTTCTTTATGCCATGGACCGATCCACATTTAGATCAGCTGCACGGAGGCAAAGTATAATTCTGATCTATGTCTTGCATCTTCAACTAATAACCTCGAGCCATTAACAATCACACGGAGAGTTCTGTCTGACTTCCCATACAGTCATCACCACACTGTAATACGAGAAGCACACCTACATATCCCAATGGTGAAATCCTTTCCCTACCCACGCCGAAACTTTCAGAAAGCAAACCGGTCCAACTTCTCTAAAAACTTTGATAAGGTCATGGAATGAATTCCTCCCCTGACCAAAACAGTAATTGTTCAAATGTTTCATGTTTCATTTTCCGTATATGTGGCCTATTATTCCACAAAAGGAAAATAGTCGTTCAACAGGAGCAGGACTTGCTTAGCAAGAATTATATTTAAGAAAAAATTTTTAAAGTTGGATATATGTTCAATAAATCTAAACGATGTTCATTATCTTTTAAATACTGTAGTGTTGCTAGTTCTATTGTTGTGTAGCCGCTATCACAGGCTACAGAATTAACAAAGTTCTGAACGCACATATAATAAAATTCAAGATTTTTTTATTAGAATGTTGGAAGTTCTTCCCGTTTTCTTCCTTTTGTTTCATCTTCCGTACTTCTGAAATAAACAGTTTTTAACGCATTCCTTGGCAGCCTTGGGTACCCATTTATATTTGATATGGATGCTAATATGCAACACTTTCGTTTTGGTTCCTCTAATTTATAGAATCTCTCAAAACGCCAATTATGACTTTCATTAATGGCTTCTATCACCACACCACGGCTCATAGATTTATTCATTTGCAAGTCACTTGACATTATTTGTATTCTCAGAAGACAAAATGGTTCAAATGGCTATGAGACTATAGGACGTAACAGCTGAGGTCATCAGTCCCCTAGTCTTAGAACTACTTAAACCTAACTAACCTAAGGACATCACACACATCCATGCACGAGGCAGGATTCGAACCTGCGACCGTAGCAGCGGAGCGTTTCCTGACTGAAGCGCCTAGAGCTGCTCGGCCACAACGGCCGGCCTCAGAAGATATCCTCAGTAGGCAGAAGACTACCGTAGTACGTATCTTTGTCCCCTTCTGTACTTCTGATTCCGTCAGCTATAGGTTTCGAACAGATTATCTATTCATTAAGAAATTTTTATTTTTATTTCTTTAAAAGCTGATAATCCGAGTTTGTTTAAAGTTTAGAGTATCTTCGACCTGAACAGATCTTCAATAGAATTATAGTATGAATTTCATCGTGTTGAACATTGAATAGTAGGGGTTTTCAAGTTTATTCTAAATAGGTTTCACAAGCTAGGAGACCTGGATCACAAATTCCAGACTGCTTGATATTTTGACATGTCTGTATCATAAACTTTTTGAGTTTCTTTCAGGTCTGCCCTTATACATATCTCTTCAAGCCATTTAATGTAATGTGTGTCACCTTGCTCGCTCCTTCATAACACTCCTTTGGCATTATCAGGTGATTTCGGTTTGTTTTATATTAAACAAACAATAACGGTAAAGTATAATGTGTGCTCCAGTCTTACTGCCTTTTCTAATAATTAAGGTCATGGTCATATTCACTCTACAGATATACCCTTGGCGCTTATTGAGCTTTCTGTATCCATCGTGGAACTACTTTGGTTTAAACAGTCGACTCATTAAATGAATGATTACCATAAAGTATTAAATAAAAAAAATGCAAGAGAAGAATTTTGCATTTTACAAATACAAGGTATCTATGCTTTAAGTGATTCAAATCAAATAGAAAATTCTTTTAGGAGAAAAGTATTCGAACTACAAAATAAAAATAGGTATTTTGCATTTAGTAGGCCAGCCGAAGTGGCCGTGCGGTTAAAGGCGCTGCAGTCTGGAACCGCAAGACCGCTACGGTCGCAGGTTCGAATCCTGCCTCGGGCATGGATGTTTGTGATGTCCTTAGGTTAGTTAGGTTTAACTAGTTTTAAGTTCTAGGGGACTAATGACCTCAGCAGTTGAGTCCCATAGTGCTCAGAGCCATTTTTTTTTTTTTTTGCATTTAGTATTTGCATTTCAAACACATGTATTTCACGTAATTTACATCTGTGCGAGCCAGGTAGCCATATCGCATATTTTCTGCGCATGCGCGACACCTGCCCGCGGGTGCACTTGCAATGGCAGAATGGTCGCCTACGCTATTGTCAGCTGCCTGAGTGGCCGCATATTACGTTTTTGCCCACCACCGTCCACCCCTTCCTGCAGGCATCGGGCCGCCTGAGGCTGGACATTCAGCTGGAACAGTCTGAATTAGAGGTTACAGGTCAACGAGTTAGTTGGTGGTGGCCGATGAATTACATGGATCGAGTGCACAGCATTTGTCACGGGCATTTACTTGGAATGGTACATAAAAATTACGGAAAACATTTTTGTAGTGAGAAGTAGAGGGTGATTTGGAATACACGTTCCTGAACTCATACAATTTTATTTCAGTTCCTTTAAAAGATGCAAATCTGAGTTTCTTTAAAGTTTAATTTTAGAGTATCCTCGGCTTGAATAGATCATGGATAGAATTGTAGTATGAACTACATTGCGTTGGACATTGAGTAGTAGGAAATTTTCCAGTTGATTTTAAGTAGGTTTTACAACCTAGAAGACCTTGAACACACACAACTAGACACTCGAGTAAAAAAGTGTGCCATGTCCATCTTCAGACTTCCGAGAAAACTGCACTTACGTGTTATTCTTTATTGGTTGCAAGTAATAAATTCAGCATGCATGAAAGACAGTTTGATTATATTTTCTTACAAAATAACTAACTTAAGAAATCTACAGTTAAGGTGAACTTTGCCTTCCGTTGGTTGCTTTGGAAGAAAAACTCCTTTCATTGCAGAGCAGCTGGAGTGCGAGAACTTTTTCAGCAGATGACCTGTGTGGACAGTATACCCAAACATTTACAAAATAACATTTAAATCATTAGCAACAATGGAGCTATTGGTTACTCATGTTCATCTTCAACAATGTAACTCCATACTCAGGTATTAGTCAGGTAAAACGTCTGTTACACAGGGGCTGAGTAACGAAGAAATTTCTAGGGTTTCCTTAGCTGTTTTTGGCCTCTGCATATATGCAGCCTATGAGCACTTTTCAGTGTTTCTTTTGGCCTTCATTTAAACACTATTTTTCAATTTTAATATGAATTCCATATTTCGCAAGTGTCATGGGAAGCCGAATTGAAAACATTGTACGTAGGAGCATTCCTTAATTGTTTACAATTTTTATTCCCAGCAGAACACTCTAAACACATAGAATTACCGCATGGAACGATGCGTTGAAAGCTACCTCGAATCTACACTGAGCAACACAATCGAGGGATCAGTTTCTTGAAACCAAGTAGATGTATCCAGTTGCGACGAATAAGTTTGGAATTTGGCTCAGAGATGCCTCCTACCTTCCTTTGTGCCGTTGCAAAAGCGTGGTGCCCAGTGACGTCATCCTTCATCGACACTTTAAACAGCAAGGTGTCAACGCACGCGAAAAAAGGCCAGAGCTCGGAAATTCACAAGAGCTATAATGTGGGTTCACGATGTCTCATGGACACCAAATTTCGCTACCATTCTGCCCAATGCCACCGTTGACGTATCGCGCGATGAGAAGCTCGCCACACCGCTTCGGCACCGCTTCGTTTGACGTCTCTACGATGGAGCTGAGAGGCGCGTCGCCTGGTGTTGAAATCACGCGGGTTTCTTAAACGTGCCCGAGGAAAACGTTTAAAAGACACTGACACTCAACATGACAGTTCCAATGGTAGAGCCACAAAGGGCGTCAGTGAAACCACCCATTCACTAGGAGGGCGTGTTTTCCACTTTTCGTGCTAGAAAACGGTAGTTTTTAGATCCATGTACAACAGGACGACGTTCTTGACAAATTTTATCATTACTAACACCCCACCGACGATTCAGCTCCTTTCTCTTGACATGGCGGTTTTCCAACCTCATTGAACGTGATCTGACCTCTTTGGCGTATAGCGTGACCGCAAGTTTTGCTTTGGTATTCAGGATGAATCTGCTAGAGACAGTTCGACGAAATCTGAACGTGATTAGAAGCTTTATCATCAAGGGATGAATTATGAGTAAGAATGGGTTTGACGACCTTCCCATCATGTGACACATTCACGGTGGAGTTGGGGAGAATTGTGGTGAAATTTGAAGTCATTAACCCACCTTACAGCTAAAGTAAGCTGTGACCTCTGGTCTTTTTTCGCATGTGTCGACACTTTGCTTTTTAAAGCCATTCGGTGGATATGGCTTATTATATTACTGAACAAAGAGGTCTCACGTCTTACGAGTTCACGAATGTATTAATCAATGGCAGGGAAGCATGACATGTAGAACTTTCTTCTTTCTATCCTGACACCTCTCTGTCTCGGCAACAACAAATTATCCCCATCTCGAAAATCGCAAAATAGGTCTTAGATTTTACGTCTGATGAGTAACAGAAGGCACACTAAATCTTCTGGAGGACAGTGATATCGACATATACCAGAATACTCACCATCACGTAATTCTGAGCGAGCAGCCATAACCATTCAGCATTAATTTCCTGAGTGATTTTCGAAAGATTTCGCAATCTATTAATAAACGAACAAAATATTGACGTACCACAACTTCAATGTTGTTTCATTTACATTTTTACGTACATTGTATTATACAATATAGATCACATTAACTCTGATTGTAAAATCCGCACATGTACTATATTCATAGGTGGATATATAAAATAATAATAGCTTCGCTCTTATATTGTAATTACCTAATCTGTAACATAACATAATACTATTTATAAGATAGAATACAACTGCCAAACAGAACTGTCAAAATATCTCACAAAAACATATTTTTAGGCTTCGTAACAAAAAGTAATCTGCTCACCACGAAGTGGCTGAAAAAATTTACTATAGGTGAAATATGGTCGTCAATTCAAATTAGACATTACTTGATAGTGGCAATTAGCCGAAACAGGGCTATCATGTAAAATATTAAAATGGCTGGTTCAAATGGCTCTTGCTACGGTCGCAGGTTCGAATCCTGCCTCGGGCATGGATGTGTGTGATGTCCTTAGGTTAGTTAGGTTTAAGTAGTTCTAAGTTCTAGGGGACTGATGACCACAGATGTTAAGTCCCATAGTGCTCAGAGCCATTTGAACCATTTTTCAAATGGCTCTGAGCACTATGGAACTTAACATCTGTGGTCATCAGTCCCCTAGAACTTAGAACTACTTAAACCTAACTAACCTAAGGACATCACACACATCCATGCCCAAGGCAGGATTCGAACCTGCGACCGTAGCAGTCGCGCGGTTCCGGACTGAGCGCCTAGAACCGCGAGACCACCGCGGCCGGCAAAACATTAAAAACCTTATTGCAGCTAGTTTTGGAGCATTTGTTTCATTATATTTTATGTTCGATGTTCGAACTAAAAAGGGGTCCATCAGACCAGTTAACCACTGGGTTTGATGAGCTGTACGTTGGCCGTAGACAGGGCCGGCCAAACGCTGCACAGTGTGCAGACGTGCGGAAGTGCTGCACATGTGCGACTGCGAGCGGCAGCGACATCTGTTGTTAGACATGTGTCCCAAATGAACGGCGGCGGCTCTACTTCTCTGTTTATGTGGTACAAGCAAGAGCGCAACATACCCAGTCTCGTTTATCCCAGGTGACCGTAACCTTAACAGAGAAGTACTGAGAAATGGGAGGTACTGTGAAAAAGCAAAGAACGGGAGATCTATGTTCTCAGTCGTTTAAAGATGACTGGGAACTGCAATTCTTTTTTGTAGCCGTTGGCGAGAACTCACAGTGTTTGTTCTGCCGCCGAATAATAGGCGGCCAGCGTAAGTTATCAATTGACACTACAATACATATCACAAAGACGAGTGTAGTGTACTCAACAGTGAAGAACGGCAAGCAAAATTAAATGTCCTTAAGCAAATGGATGAGACACATCATCTCGATTTCACTGTACGTCAAAGTAACTGATACTTCTTGAACTCTTAGTTTCTTGTGTTACATTTATGTCTATTTTACTGTACGCTGAACAATTTACTGTTTTCAATTTTCCAGAATGACAACCACACTAAATCTTCACTTCGAGTAAGTTTTAAAATCGCATTAAGAATTGCACAATCTGGGAAACCCTTTTCCGGAGAGGAGTTTGTGAAAGGGTGTCTGATTGATGCTGCAGAACTTGTGTGTCCCATGAACGTTAGCAGGTTTCAAGAAATCAGTCTATCTAAACAAACAGTGACAAGATGTATCAGTCCTATGGCCTGCGATGTGCACAGGCAACTAATAAATAAGGCTAAAGACTTTGTTGCTTTCTCTGTTGCGCTCGATGAAGCAACAGATCTTATAGATACAGCCCAGGTTGTGATATACATACGTGGTGTCGATAATGAACTTTGTGTAACAGAGGACGTTTTGGAGCTAGTACCTTTGAATGGGACTAGTACAGGTGCGGACTTACTCCAAGCTGTCGAGCAAGCTATTGATGGCGTCAGTATGGAGTGGAATCAGTTAGTCTCAGTGACCACAGATGAAGCACCATCAATGCAAGGCCATCAGAGAAGACTCATAGCACGGATGCGCAAAAAGCTAGGGCGCACAGACGAGACGTTGTATGGAATTCACTGTATTCTGCATCGAGAGGCGCTTTCCGCAAAATCAGTAACGTTAGGAAACGTCATGCACATTGTTGTTCATGCTGTAAACTATCTGAAGACACATGGGCTTACGCATCGCCAGTTTCGGTGGTCCTTGGAGGAATTAGGAGCGGAGTACGGCGGCATACCTTACTATACCGAAGTAGCTGGCTCAGTCGAGGTAAAATGCTGAAAATATTTTTTAATTTACGGTTTGGTCATAGTAACATTCTTACATGAGAAGGAAAAAAAGTGAACCTATGTTGGAAGACCCTTGTTGGATATCAGAACTTGCATTTCACATGGACATTATACCTCACATGAACAGCCTGAACGTCAGTTTGCAAGATGAAAATAATTTAATTTCTGACCTGTCGGAAAAAGTAAATGCCTTTGAAAGGAAGCTTGCACTTTGGGAGAGCCAGTTATTGACAGAAAACACTGCACATTTTACGACTCTTGGACTGGTCCATGAAAGTGCTAGATTTCAAGAATACGCGTCAATAATTGTAAAAATTAAGGAACAATTTCGAGCATGCTTTTCAGTTGTCATTCGCCTCTTTGCTGGACCGTGCTCACCGTCACTTGAAGATTCAAATGGTTCAAATGGCTCTGAGCACTATGGGACTTAACTTCTGAGGTCATCAGTCCCCTAGAACTTAGAACTAATTAAACCTAACTAACCTAAGGACATCACACACATCCATGCCCGAGGCAGGATTCGAACCTGCGACCGTAGCGGTCGCGCGGTTCCAGACTGTAGCACCTAGAACCGCTCGACCACCCCGGCCGGCCCTAATAAACACCCACGGTTGTTAACTGTATTACTTGTCTTACTGGGTTAAACTGTTAACATGAAAGTAGACGTCTCAATGAGTAGACTGTGACAGTGATTTAAATGTTTAATACGCGAAATACCTTCCCATGGTTGGCTTGCAAGCTGTGGAAAGAGCACTAGAATGCGCCGGTACAGAGTATCTCAGCAAGTGGATAAAGCGACATCTGTGCGTAGAAACATGCACTACAAGAACGCTGACGGGTGCGGCGAGCACGCTGTGACCCGGAAGTTGCACATGTGCAGGAGCACCGCACGCGTGCAGAATTTCTGGCCGGCCCTGCCGTAGAGAGACCCGTCCTGATTACCTGACTAATAGCCTTTCATGTTACGGTCCCTAGTTTCCGGGAAAATCAATACTGAAGTTTTATGCATACCTCCTATATACGTAGTGTTAATTACGTTACGACCGAGAGAGTGATGTGCAGGGCTAATGTTCACAGCTACCACCTGGCGGTGCAGGTTCAAAACCTGCCCGTGGTAAACTTTTTTATTTACTTTTTTCCAATTTCAAAGTACAGAACATCTCTAAATACGAGGGTTGGAACTTTAATAGTGGCAACTACTTATTTACAGCTCGTACAAAATAGATATGTCTTTCACAGTTTTACTGACCTTCAGAGTAGTCACCAGCATTGTGTGTAACCCGTTGCCAGCGATTTATAAGTCGTAGGATACTCATAGCAGTGCCAGTTGTGTTGACAGTTCGAGCGGCGCAGTTTTTGGCCTACGAATTTGTAGCAGTTCTGAAGCGAGTGCCGTGAAGTGTTAGAAATCGAGTTGAACTCACGAGGACTTAAGTCAGGGGAGTGCAGTAGGTGGTATAGCACTTGGCAGCCCCATCAGTCAAACAAATCAGTAATAGCTTGCACTGTACGTGCTTGAGCACTGTCCTGCAGAATGATGGCCAGGATCTGCAAAAAGTGTCATCACTTCTGTCTCTATGCTGTTACACACAATGCTGGTGACTACTTTGAAGGTCAGTAAAACCTTTAAGCACGTATCTATTTTGTACGAGGTGTAAATAAATAGATGCCACTATTAAAGTTCCAACCCTCGTAGTGTACATCACGCTAAGTTTTTCAAAAGCAGATATTTTCGTAATGGAAATATGTTACACACTGTAGCTACAGATAGGCCGGACCGTATCGATGGCGACATTGTAGGGACCGGGATTTGAGATAATGATGTAATCATAGCGACTGTGGTTACGAATGTTAATAAATCAGTCAAGAAGGTTAGAAAACTGTTCCTGCTAGAAAGAGCAGATAATTAGTTGTTAGCATCTCACTTAGACAGTGAACTGCAATCATTTAGCTGCAGTATGAGGAAGTAGAGGAATTATGGACAAACTTTAACAAATTATACGTCATGCTTGAAACGGTTATGTGCCTAGTACGTGGATTAAGGGCGGAAAAGACCCACCGTGTTTTAGCAACAAAATTTGGAAAATGCTGAGCAGGCAAAGGCCGTTGCAGACTCGGTTCAAAAGAGAACGCGCAAATGGCGATAGACAAAAGTTATAAGAGATTCGTGCGTATGTGAAAAAAATCTATGTGCGAAATATACTGCAACTACCACAGTCATACCTCAGCAAAAGATTTGGCCGAAAACCCGAGAAAATTGTGGTCCTATGTAAAATCGCTAAGCAGCATCCATCCAGTCACTTGTTGTCCGCTCTGGTGTGGCAGTTGAAGATAGCAAAACGAAAGACGAAGTTTTAAATCCTGAGTTTAAGAAATTGTTCACGCACGATAATTTTACAAACTTATCGTCGTTTGACCACGACACACAGTCCAGAAATAGTAATAAGCATCCCTGGCGTAGAGGAACAACTGAAACAATCGAAAACAAATAAGTCGCCAGTTCGAATGGAATTCCATTCGGTTTTACGAAGACTACTCTTCGGCGTTGGCCTCTTACATAACTCGTTTTTATCGCGAAGCTCTCGCCCAGCGCAAAGTTACGAGCGACTGGAAGAAGGCGCAGGTGACTCCAGTCTATAAGAAAGCTAAAAGAACGGACCCGCAAAATTACAGACCAATATCTCTAACTTCTGTTTGCTGCAGAATCCTGACACATATTCTCAGTTCGAATATAATAAACTTCCTTGAGGCTAAGCAGCTTATGTCCACGAATCAGCACTGTTTTAGAAGGTATCGCTCGTATACAACTCAGGTTGCCCTTTTCTCACATGGCGTATTTATGAAGGGCAACAGGAAAATTCCACATTTCTAGATTTCCGAAAAACATTTGGCACGGTAACACATTGCAGACTGTTAACGAAGGTACGAGCACACGGAATAGGTTTCCTGATATGTGAGTGGCTCGAAGTCTTCTTAAGTAATAGAACCCAGTAGATGTCCTCACCGGTGAGTGTTCATCAGAGGGCAGGGAATCGTCATGAGAGCCCGAGAGAAGTGTGACATGACGGCTGTTATTTTCTATATTCATAAATGATCTGGCAGACTGGGTGCCTGTAGTTGTTTGTTGATGATGCTGTGGTGTACGACGAGTGACTGTAGAATGATACAAAATGACTTAGACAAAATTTCTAGTTGTTGTGATGAATGGAAGTTGCCTTTAAATGTAGAAAAATGTAAGTTAATGCGGATGAGTAGGAAAAAACCCACAGTGTTCGGATACAGCATTAGTAGTGTCCTGCTTGACACAGTCACGGCGTTTAAATATCCGATCGTAACTTTGCAAAGCGATATGAGATGGAACGTGCCTGTGAGGAAAGTGGTAGGGAAAGCAATGGTCGAATTCGATTTATTGGGAGAATTTATGAAAAGAATGTTTCAACTGTAAAGGAGACCGCGTATAGGATGGTATTGCGACGTATTCTTGAGTACTGCTCGAGTGTTTGAGATCCGCACCACGTTGGAAGACATCAAAGTAAATCGGAGATAAGCTGCTAGATCTTTTACTAGCAGATTCGAACAACACGGAAGTGTCACGGAGATGTTTCGGGAACTCAAAAGGGAATTTCTGGAGACAAGGCGACTACTGAGAAAATTTAGAGAGTTGGCTTTTTGGACCTTACTGGAGAACGATTTTACTGCCGCTAATACACATTTCTCTTAAGGGTCACGGAGAGAAGATCGGAGATATTAGGGCTCATAAGGAAGCATGCAGACAGTCATTTTTTACTCTATTCGCAAGTGGAGCAGGAAAGGAAAGGTCTAGTAGTGGTACAGAGTACCCTCCGACACGCACCGTACGGTGGCTTGCAGAATATATACGTAGATGTAAATGTAGTAGTGTACCCGCCAAGGTAGCCCAGCGCGCTAACGCGCTGCTTCCTGGAGTCGGGTAAGCGCGCCGGCCCCGGATCGAATCCGCCCGGAGGATTAACGACGAGGGTCGGTGTGCCGGCCACCCTGGATGTGGTTTTTAAGCGGTTTTCCACATCCCGCTAGGTGAATACCGGGCTGGTCCCCACGTTCCGCCTCAGTTACACGCGTCGCAGACATTTGAAACACGTTCGCACTCCGATTTACACTACATGCAGACGACTGGGGTACACTGATTCCATCCCTGGGGTGAAGAGGCGGCGGCAGGAAGGGCATACGACCACCCCTAAAACTAACCTTGCCAAATCCGTTCTAACCACGCCGACCCTGCGATCGCTGCGGAACTATGGCGTAAGCGAAAGAAAGAATGTAGATGTAGTAGTTTCATTAATAGAACAATCATTATAGCACACTTTTTTCAAATATGTATTCGATATGTGGCTTGTAGTTAAAATTCCAAATATTTGGACAGCTCCAAAGAGTTCCCAACAATGGACGAAGTGTTAGTAAGAATTTAATAAAAAGACGAAAGTACTCATCCCCAATTTTGACATCGATTATGTACTTAATAGCTGTCAAACTAGTAGCCAGTATCAAACAACGTACCACAGATCCCTTCGGGAACAAGGAGGGAAAACTGATTTGAACAAGACAAGCTGCAGCAGGACAGATATTACATTACGATATTATGTATGCAAGAAGCACCCAGGAAATTTATTCCGAATGTTCAAAAAAGAATTGACGAGTAAACTTATAAATGTAAAAGAGTGTAATTGTGACGTGCACGATATCATAGAATTTCATGGAAGTGCTACACGAAGAGTTTTTAAAATCTGTCTTTGTTCCGTACGTGGGACAAGAAAACTTTCAAATGGGTCAAATGGCCCTAATCACTATGGGACTTAACATCTGAAGTCATCAGTCCC
This sequence comes from Schistocerca americana, assembly GCF_021461395.2. NCBI lineage: Eukaryota > Metazoa > Arthropoda > Insecta > Orthoptera > Acrididae > Schistocerca > Schistocerca americana. The sequence continues at coordinate 808,642,331 of NC_060119.1, forward strand.
CTAGAACTTAGAACTACTTAAACCTAACTAACCTAAGGACATCACACACATCCATGCCCGAGACAGGATTCGAACCTGCGACCATAGCAGTCCCGTGGTTCCGGACTGTAGCGCCTAGAGCCGCACGGCCACCGCGGCCGGCCAAGAAAACTTTATTTACGTTATTGATTGGTGGGAAGGACAGACTGAGCAAACACTTCACCATCAAATCTTTGTAGATGAAAGTCATGCTTGTACCTGCAGGGTAAAAATTATTCCTCACAAATGCATTCCACTTTTCCAAACCTGTGATATTTATTTTGGCAGGCAGGCTAAAATTTTCAAGAAAAAAACTTCTAAAAACTCCCGGCTTGGTAAAGACTAATAGTGAAATCGCTTCCAGGGAATATTCTGTGAAAATACATGTTTTCATTCTGTATCAGTCGAGTACAGCTGCTTTTACATGAATGGTCAAACACACATGGTTCATATCGAAGATGGTAGAAGGAAGAACAATCTGTTTGAATTTAAACAAACAGTGTTTTCCGGTACCGCTTCTGAAAAATCAGTGTGCCTCCAAGGCGGCAGCTTTCATTAAATGTGCGTGGTGCTCTACAAATTGATATATCCGTTGCTTCTGTGAGAAATAGCATCCAGAATTCCGTTCTAGCACAGAAAGCGGCAGCGAGTAAAACGATTCTATAATCTATTCTGTAGCAAACAGACTACCCGTTTGAAGAAAGTTGGCTGTAATGACCGATGTATTTATGAAATTGCTGCAGCGAAAACGAGTACTTTTGAATAATTTCGCATGACATATGCTATTTAATGGAACTAAAAAAAAAGTTGGTCTATGCGGGTGGGATTTGAACCCCTACCGCAAGCATGATGACCGTAAAATTTAGCCGCTACGTTGTGCTCACTTGGTCGAAACATGAGTGACGTTCGTGTGTAGGAGGTACTGGAAGCTGTCGCAGGAAAAGTCGCTAGCCAAGTACTCTGCACAGATCTCCCTACAACATACCTAATACACGATTAGAAGTTTGATAATTACCCTGAAAGTTTTATAGCTGTAACAAAAAACTGTATTTTATTGTGTCCATGTACTGTGCACAGTGTCAGTCATCTTCTGCTCATGTACAGTGCAGGTTCCATTCAGTATTCACATACTTTGTCTAATCACGAAGTAGCCCACAAAAGATCTGATTAGACAAATCACACTTGTAAAAAATGTATACATACGAAACGTTTCACATTCGTAACATTGTTTTCGGATCGGAAAAAAATGCGGTGCATTACGTTCTGGGCTACTCACATGTATATATATTTAATCGTGAAATCTGCTATTAAGATTCCTTATTGACTGCTGCAACATCTCAGTTGGGGTACTGTGAACTGCATCCCGAATTCTCTGTTTTAACTCATCCAGGGTTCTTGGTCGAGTTGTGTAGACTTTGCTCTTGAGGTAGCCCCTCAAGATAAAATCACAAACGGATAATCATGGCGATCTAGGGGGCCAGTGAATGTTACCGAATCATGAGAACACACGGTTGCCAAACAATTCTCTCAGATAGGCCATTGACTGCCGTGTAGTGTGTGATGTCGCTCCGTCCTGTTGAAACCAATTTTTTTGAACGTTTGGAAATGTGTTTAATGCAGGTGTAATGAAAATTCGTAACATCTCCACGTAACGATAGGCATTGACAGTTATTGTGTTTCCCTGTTCATTTTCGGAAAAATACGGTCCGATAATCCCATGTCACAAAACATTACACCATACTGTCACTTTACTAGCGTATAAAGGGCGGTCATGAACGTCATTAGGATTTGTGTCTACCCCGCAACGGTAGTTCTGTTTATTCACATAACCTGTGAGATGAAAATGTGCGTCATGTGACATCCACAACGGGTTTACAAATTCATCGTCAATGTATATTTTTGTTAACATTTGTTGACAGAATCCTAATCGTAACCAGTAATCGTCGTCCTTCAATTGTTGCACCAACTGTAGTTTGTACGGATGAAATTTTAAATCAAGATGAAGAATTCTGCGAACACTCTCCCGGGACATTCCAACTTCTGCAGCTTGCTTACGAACTGAGAACGTTGGGTTCCGTAAGACAGACTCGCGTACAACATCAATGTTCGCTGGAGAAAGCACATTTTTTGGTCGTCCTGTTGGTTTTTTCTAGAGGGCGGATCCAGTCTCTTCAATGTTATTAATCCAACATTTTATTGTGTGTTTCGACGGAACGACATTATGACGTCCTAAATTACAAAAACCTCGAAACTCCCTCTGCGCCGCAACCATACTATCATTGTTCCTATAAAACATTTTTATGGCTAAGGCAAGCTGTTGTCCGTTCCATTGATCCTTGAAGGCGGACTGTTTACCCGCTAACTGCCACCTGGCTATGGCTGCCACTATTCATCCCATACATTCCTGTTATTCTGTGTCACCCTGTATCTGCACAGTCGCCGCTCGGACTTAGACATCTATCGTAACGTTGTACTAACTTTTCAATTCCCTCGTTATAGAAGACAGCCGTCAGTACCTTTCGACAATTTTCTACTCTGGACTGCAGCTCGTTGTCTTTCTCAAACTATTGTCTTCATAGCCAGCGATTCCTTTGAGCAGAGTTGAACCTCAGGGGTAGCCAATTACAGGATGTATTGTGGGTGATCAAACACTTACCATCGAAAACGCTACAGGAGCATCTTCATTGCCCCTGCAGAATGCGGCCGAGAATTGTCATGTAGATCGGACAGCATGACAGTTACGTTATGTGGAATGCATAGCTTCAGGGGAAATCTTTCGCTAGACTCTCATACTTGGCGGGAGACTCAAATTTCTAGCCATCTTTACTTTCTCACTGCAAGCTCAGAACTGAAAAGAGCGACATGATGCGATCGACGGGCGTGCTAGACACAGGGCCCAACGCATCTGTGCATAGCTTCATCAGATTTTCACTGTATTTTCCACTTCATGACCGATCGTTTCTTACTTTCCGAATAACCCTGTGTGTGCACGTGTACGTGTACGTGTACATGTACTACTTAAATTTACTTCTCCCATAATTTTTGGCCCTATTTTTTGTTATGTATAATTTAACATTTTCTTTTCCATCTTTTAATTATTTTTCTACGCCCATGTACCTTGCACAGCCTCTCTAACGTAAAATCTTTATTACCATAGCATTTTTGAAGCGAATGTTTTTCTTTTTTTTTTACTTATGTCGAGCTAGGAGACGATGTGAAGTGTTGAGCGTGTGTGCTACTATTAAACGTAGAGTGGCGTGAATTGAACCAGTTTTCCAAGAATTTAACAGCACTCACATAATAATAAAAACGGCAAAATGTGGAAATTCTAAAATGTGTAACGGATATACAGGACGAATGTGTCCCACAGCAGTATTCACCAAGTACGGTGTCACCACATTTCACTTAGGCCATCTATGTATGTTTCCGTGAGGTGAAAGAAAAAGTCTTGTAAGATGATCGAATATGAGCAAATCAACAGCGATCAGAAAACAAGGACAAGCAGGAAAGCAAGACAGTCAGTAAGGGACACCTGAAGATGGATTTGTAAAAGATCTGGAACTGACAATGGTTTGATTCTAATAAACTTTTTTTTAATTATGCTTATGGCTAGTTGCTGTACGAAATCAGAAACGTTGTAATTATATTACATCCACGGTTCTTATAGAGTCTAGTTTCGACAAGTTAGCATAGGACTAGTTCCAATTTTCTACACAGACACACGAGGATCGTTCAAAAAGAAATGCCCCACATTTAAAAAAAAAACCATTAATACGCACTATGTGATCAAAAGTATCCGGACACCTGGCTGAAAACGACTTACAAGTTCTTGGCGCCCTCCATCGGTTATGCTGGAATTCAATATGGTGTTGGCCCACCCTTAGTCTTGATGACAGTTTCCATTCTCACAGGGGTACGTTCAGTCAGGTTTTTTAGGAAAAGGCAACCCATTCTTCAAGGAGTGCTGCACTGAGGAAAGGTATCGATGTCGGTCGGTGAGGCATGGCACAAAGTCGGCATTCCAAAATATCCCGAAGGTGTTCTAAAGGATTCAGGTCAGGACTCTGTGCAGGCCAGTCCATTACAGGGATATTATTGTCGTGTAACCACTCCGCCACAGGCCGTGCATTATGAACAGGTGCTCGATAGTGTTGAAAGATGCAATCGACATCCCCCAATTGCTCTTAAACAGTGGGAAGCAAAAAGGTGCGTAAAACATCGGTGTAGGCCTGTGCTGTGATAGTGCCACGCAAAAAAACACGGGCTGCAAGCCCCCTCCATGAAAAACACGACCACACCATAACACCACCGCCTCCGAATTATAATGTTTGCACTACACACGCTGGCAGATGACGTTCACCGGGAATTCACCATACCCACACCCTTCCATCGTTTCGCCACATTGTGTACAGTGAATCGTCACTCCACACAAGGTTCTTCCACTGTTCAATCGCCCTATGTTTACGCTCCTTACACCAATCGAGGCGTCGTTTGGCATTTACAGCGGTGATTTGTGGCTTATGAGCAGCCGCTCGACCATAAAAGCCAAGTTTTCTCACCTCCCGCCTAACTGTCATAGTACTTGCATGGATCCTGATGCAGACTGGAATACCTGTGTGTTGTCTGGATAGATGTCTGCCTATTACACATTACGACCCTCTTCAACTGTCGGCGGTGTCTGTCAGTCAACAGACGAGGTCAGCCTGTACGCTTTTGTGCTGCATGTGTCCCTTCACGTTTTTACTTAACTATCACAGTTGAAACAGTGGACCTAGGGATGTTAGGAGTGTGGAAATCTCGCGTACAGATGTATGACACAAGTGACACCAAATCACCTGACAACGTTCGAAGTCCTTAAGTTCCGCGGAGCGCCCCATTCTGCTCTCTCACGATGTCTAATCACTACCGTGGTCGCTGATATGGAGTATCTGGCAGTAGGTGGCAGCACAAGGCACCTAATATGAAAAATGTACGTTTTCGGGGGTGTCCAGATACTTTTGATTACGTAGCGTACATAGACAAACGCAGATGTTGGCGCTTCACATTTGATGTTTGTTCTGTGGGCCAGTGAAGTTTTGAACCGTTGTGGCAGATGGCAGAGCAGTAGTCAACGTCAAAATGGCGTATACATACGACTGAAGTTACATGCAGCGTGCTGTTATTGAATTCTTGTGTGCAGTGTATGGCGATGCTGCGGTTGACAGGAGTACAGTTGGGCGATGGGTAAGGAAAGTTACAGCCTTAAGAAAGGTGGAAACATAGCTCCATGATCAGCCACGATCTGGACGTCCTGTCTCAGCCACTACTCTAAATGGTTGAAATGGCTCTAAGCACTATGGGACTTAACATCTGAGGTCATCAGTCCCCTAGACCTGGAACTACTTAAACCTAACTAACCTAAGGACATCACACACATCTATGCCCGAGGTGGGATTCGAACCTGCGACCATAGCAGCAGCGCGGTTCTGGACTGAAGCGCCTAGAACCGCTCGGTCGCAGCGCCCGGGCCATTGCTCCAGGCATGCTGCATCGTGAGGATGCCATTATTCGTGCCGACCGGTGCATCAAAATTCGGCAATTGGGTGTACAGTTGTCGTTCAGCATTGGGAGTGCGTCTGCAATTATCGAGACTCTGGGATACTCCAACAGGTGCTCCACGAATGCTCACAGCGGACCACAAGATTCAAAGAAAGGCCATTTCATTCTAATTGGTCGAGCGATTGAGACCGATTCTCTACGGGAAACACACTTTGAAGGTGACGAGAGTGCTAATCATGCAGTGAAAACATGGTTACACCAACAGGACAAGAGCTTTTACCAGCGGGGAATTCATGTTCATCTACAACGTTGGCATAGAGCCATAGAACGTGATGGAGACTACGTAGAAAAATAGGACACGGATAAGACATGTTGACGTATATTGTCACCAAATTCTGCATATTAGCAATAAATATGCTATGAGAAAAAAATGTGGGGCATTACTTACTGAACGACAGTCGCACACAGTTGTAGGAGCAGTACATTTTATAGAAAAGGATGAGAGGGCGCACCGTAGACGCGCGACGTGCCCGCTGCTAGGTCGGTGCCGCAAAGCCCGGGAGCCGTCCATTAATCGGAGCGCTCTTTATCTGGAGAGCGCCTAGATAGGCGGCCAGGCGCCTGATTTGTGCGCCGGGTAGCGCACCTGGCACGGCCAGGGGCACAGGCCGGCCCGTCCCCCTGGGGCGCCGTAAAAAACCGGCCGCGGGTCGCGTGCTGAATCCTCATCAGCCTAAGTGGCGCCTCTGCCGCCGTAAAATCGCAGTCTCTGCTAGCCGACTCCTCGGCGACGAGCAATTGTTGCTGCAAATTACGCTCTGAACGCCATGTGACTGGGGAGAATTGAGGGATTGCCTCAATTCACTCGTTAACGCGATGTCCCCCTCTTTCTCTCTTTTCCCTCCAGGAACTACACAGGGTTATTCATAACTACTCCTGGCAGACGGCTGATGGAATAATACAACACATACAAAAAAAGCACGTAGCAGTGGTCAGAGCGTCTCAACGTGACTTCAGTAAAATGCCCTATAAAACTTTTGTTTTCCTGGTGAAAGATAATGCGTAGTCTCACCATTAGCGGCCGGTGGCTTTTGGGCATGGGGCTTGCACCAAATAGTGTTAGACACATGTTCCATCGGGTTCAAATCTGACGAATTTTCTGGTCAACACATCAATATGATCACTATACCCAAAATATTCGTCTCCTGACAAATAGCCATTGTACTGTTATCTAAGATAATTCTCATTTATTCTTCGGTCTCACCTGCACATTTTTAATTATATGACACTTTTCGATCACACAATATCGTCTTCAGATCTCAAAATAAAGGACGATTAAATAACAACGTCTAATATTCTACAATGAGTAGACGAAAGAAAAAATAATTTTCCATAAATGTAAAATATACCCAGTAATTGTGTCAGAAACCCGTCTTGTCTGTTAACAGCTTTATAACATAGCGCCTCTCCCCGATGCTATTCAATCTGTATATTGAGCAAGCAGTAAAGGAAACGAAAGAAAAGCTCGGAGTAGGCATTAAAATCCATGGAGAAGAAACAAAAACCTTGAGGTTCGCCGATGACATTGTAATTCTGTCAGAGACAGCAAAGGACTTGGAAGAGCAGTTGAACAGAATGGACAGTGTCTTGAAAGGAGGGTATAAGATGATAATCAACGAAAGCAAAACGAGGATAATGGAATGTAGTTGAATTAAGTCGGGTGATGCTGCGGGAATTAGATTAGGAAATGAGACACTTAAAGTAATAAAGGAGTTTTGCTATTTGGGGAGCAAAATAACTGATGATGCTCGAAGTAGAGAGGATATAAAATGTAGACTGGCAATGGCAAGGAAAGCGTTCCTGAAGAAGAGAAATTTGTTAACATCGAGTATTGATTTAAATGTCAGGAGGCCGTTTCTGAAAGTATTTGTATGGAGTGTAGCCATGAATGGAAGTGAAACGTGGACGATAAATAGTTTAGACACGAAGACAATAGAAGCTTTTGAAATGTGGTGTTACAGAATAAAGTTGAAGATTAGATGGGTAGATCGCATCACTAATGAGGAGGTACTGAACAGATTTGGGGAGAAGAGAAATTTGTGGTACAACTTGTCTAGAAGAAGGGATAGGTTGGTTGGGCATATTCTGAGGCATCAAGGGATCACCAATTTAGTATTGGAGGGCAGCGTGGAGGGTAAAAATCGTAGAGAGAGACCAAGAGATGAATACACTAAGCAGATTCAGAAGGATGTATTCTGCGGTAGGTACTGGGAGATGAAGAGGCTTGCACAGGATAGAGTAGCATTAAGAGCTGCATCAAACCAGTCCCACGACTGAAGACCACGACAACAACAACAACAACAACAACAACAACATAGCTCTGACTTTTGCAACTGCCGTCAACGTTTTAAATAGATGTATGTTGGAGGTACAGAAGAGGGTGAGGAGGAACGGGAAAATGGAGTGATGGTGATTGTGGGAGGGGAGAGGAAGGAGGGAGAATGTGATGGAGACATCATGAGGCCAATAAGAAGGGTCTTGCTTAAGTTATAGAAAGTATATTTGTATAAAAATTCTCATTACAGTATTAATATTGTAGAGCAATAAAATGTAAATGTCATAAAATATTAAGATTATAAATTAGAACGAGTGGGTTTGAGAACGAGGAAAGAGAGAAGAGGGGGGGAGGAGGATAGTGACAGGGATGCTGCGGATTTAGGACGACAGAGTGTTGTACCACAATTGCAAAAAGTCAATTTTGTAAAAAACCTTCTGTTAAAATACCAGAAGCGTAGACCAGTAGATGTGTTAAACTGTACATAAAATAGTAGAATATAAAAGTGGAAATAAGGTAACTGAAACTGAAATAGTATCTTAAGACATTAAAAGTGTGAAACTTTAAAATTAAATTGTATGAAAATTTTTATTAAAATATTAAAAGTATAGGTCTACGTAGAATGGATAATTGTATAAATAGTGATAGGCATAAAGATCGAAAACTTATAGAAGTGGAATTATGTAGAATACCTAGAACTGCATGAAGTGTCATTAAATAGCATTTTTTAAAAGCCATCGAAAGTATAAAACTGTAGAAAGTACATATAGGTGGTGTCCGTTCTTTCGGACATGTGTGAAAGAATAGAGGATATTTTGATCCAGCAGTCACTCTGAACTAAACACATAGGAATTAGAGACATTGGCTGCAAGTGGACATTGATGTAAATCTGTGGGGAAAGTTGAAAACAATTACCAGACCGGGATTCTGCCTAGTAAGCCGGATACCAGGGTCTGAATCCCAGTCCAGCACAAATTTTCATGTGTCCCCACTGATTTACATTAATGCTCACTTGCAGCCAATGTCTGTAATTCCTTTGCGTAAAAAGCATAAAACAGTAAATTATACAAGTGAAACTATGTTCAAGAACTAAAGTTAAGTTAGCGGGGTGTGAACGTTATGGTTAATTGCTTTTGCTTCTGCTTGGTGTAGTTGTACGGCGTGCAGTTTTGCGGTATGTACGGAAGTCAGTCTGCATGCCGGCCTGCTGCTGGGACGGCGTGTGCGCCGATGCGGAGTTGCCACTGTCTCTTGCCGAAAGCTGCATACTTTTCATATCTTAAGACATTGATTCAGGTCTATCTTCTTTATTTCCGTTTTTATAATCTACGATTTTATCCCCCTTTGCCGTTTTACACATTTATCGACGTACGTTTCTGGTGTTTTAACAGAAGCTTTTTTTACATGACTGAAGTTTTGCAGTTTTCGTACAACATTCTCTCTTGTTAAATCTTGCTTCTTTCCCCGCTCTCAAACCCCATCACTCTTCTTATAACTTCACTATTTTACTGTACACATTTTACATAGCCATTTTTCTATACTATTAGTATTTTAACGAGAATTTTTACGTAAGTATACTTTCTATAACTTAAGCAAGACACCTCTTGTAGAAATCATAATGTCCCAACCACCTCCTCCCCCTTCCAATCCCCAGGTTCAGTCAGCATCACTCCATTTTCCCCTTCACCCTTTCGCCCTTCTACCTTAGTTCCAACAGATACTCTTTAAAACTTTCACCGCAGTTGCAAAGCACAGTACTCTGGTATGAGGTTGACAACAGACGAGTTCCTGACGCAACTACTTCGGGAAACTCTACATTTGTGTACAATTCTTTTTTTCTTTCGCCTACTTATTGTAAAATATTACACGAAAGATATTTAGTTCTACTTTGTTTTACATCAGAAGACGATCATGACAGATCGGCACAGTCACATAACTAAAAATGTGCGATTGGCACTGAACAGTAAATGAGAATTATCTCAAACGGAAACATGAGCTCACTATCGTGTTCCTCAAAGGACCGTAGCACAATTATGACCACGTGACACGGACATTTAACGTGCTGGAAGACACCATCGCAGTCGCAGAATACATCAAACACGAAGCGATACATGCAATAACGTTCGCATAGTCCATAGCTGTGGTGGTGCCTCCGATAACTCCACTCATATAGCATAATTTGGTCCACAAATGTCTGCATCCATGGTGGTGTAATACCTCGAGTAGCCTTTCATTTGGATAATAGTGTGTCGAGACACGACCATCGACCTGGTAACAAGAAACGAGAGTCATCCTACCATGGGACAAGTTTCTGTTGGTCCACGGTCCAGTCTCGATGATCCCCTTCCCACTGCAGTAGAAACTGTTGACTGGTCAACTGGAGAACTTTTTGATCTCATATTAAACAACGTGCACTAAACTATATGCTCCTGAACACTTGCACCTGCATCGGCATTTATTCTACTTTGTCGGCATACGTTACTCACGTCGCAGCCCGGTCTCCACGTTGTGTGATCGCGCGCAGACGCCCAACAGCTTGTCGTCTACTAGTGGTTTCACTGCCCTTCAACCACTTTCTATAAATGCTCGCGACAGTGGCACACGAAAGCCGAACAGCTTGATTTTTGAGAAACTCGTTCCCAGGCGCCGGTCCCTAATAATCTGCTCATTACCAAGGTAGCTCCTGTCAGTGAATTTCCACGTTTGCGGCATGTAACACTGTTGAAATGGTTCAGTATTCATATGTCCTTCGCTTATGTGCTATGGACGTTCAATAAGTAATGGAACACAGTTTTCTTTTTCTGAGTGCAGGTTTGTTTTATTCAGGATTTCAATGCACCATATTATTCACCACTCTTTTGATTGAAAAATCCTATTTTTAAAAATAATCTCCATTCAATTCAGTGGCCTCACGCCCCTTTACCGGGAGGGCCTGTATGGCCGCATGGTACCACTCCACTGGTGGACGTCGGAGCCAACGTGTCGCTACATCAATAACCACATCATACACTACTGCCTCCAGCGGAGTGCAACCTTCATTGGGCCAAACAGGTGGTAGCCGGAATATACGAGATCAAACAGGTTTGCGCGATCTTGTTGGGATGATGACAGATGCCTCGCGCAACGAATCACCGCGCTTCTGTTCACTGCCAGGTCTCCGTAGACATTCAGCAGCGCCTACGAATATTTGCGGTGCTTTGGTCTTCCGCCGAAAGAAACACAATGACATCTCTGTGCTTGGAAAGCACTGCCGTTACAGACGCCACTTTGAAAACAAAGCTAGGTAGAGCACCGCCGCCTGTCGGAACTTCATGAAACTATAGGGGCTGAAGCCAAAATATTCCACGATGCGCCACAGCAAATCCCTTATTTTTGCAACCGAACCTTGCAGAGAAAAAAAATGCGTTGCGTTACTTATTGAACCCTTCGCACTTTTCTTACCGCATCACGTGACCTCAGCGCCAGCAGTCTCGACGAGCACAGTGCTGACATCAGTGTTCACAATTTCTTATTTTTTGTTTGAAATTGGACAAAGTATTGTCACATGTTAGCATAGATTTCAAACCCATTTGAAGTAATGCAGTGTGAAAAACGCAATACTGCAAACCACACTACACTCAAAAAGAAAAGTGTAACTGAACTGTCCCCAAAAGAACGAGGATATCGCCGTATGCCGTCATAGTACGATCAAGGAAAAAATCTGTCTAACATGCATCTACCTGAAATTTGGTAATATTGATGTAAACCATGTACTGTGTGAAAAATTTTTATCAGCTTGTGGTAGTTCAGAAAGGAAACGCCTTTTGCATGGCACCCATTGTTACAAATATATATTTAATACTAACAACTGTCTACGCTTTATCGGGGTAACGATGACAATTGTTGTTGTTGATGTGTCCGGATCCCGCTCCAGCTACCGCCAGGTCTGGGGTGTTACTATGGACTTTTTGGTAATGTTAGTTTCACAGGGTGGCCGGATGCACTTCCTGTTGCCACACCATACCCCCCAGGGGAGAAGGAATGCACCCCAGCTGTATGCATCTAGTGTAATGGTGCGGATTTGTTACAATTGCCCACGAGTCGTGTAACTGAGGCGGGAGGGGGACCAGCTCAGTATTCACCTAGTGGGATGCGGAAAACCGCCTAAAAACCACATCCAGTCTGGCCAGCCCACCGACCCCTCGTCATTTATCCGACGGGCGGTTTCCAACCGGGGCTGGCGCGTCTACACGAGTCCAGGAAGCAGCGCATTAGCACTCTCGGCTATCCTGGTGGTTAATGATGACAATAACAGTACTAATTGTTTTACTCGGAAATCCAAGAACATCTCACTATAAAATAGTGTAAAGCGTTTATAGATTGTTGGCACTCAAGCGACCTCGATTCATGAACAAAAAATTTAATTAAAATCGTTAGCAAAATTCCACCACAGGATTTCCTCTTTTGTAGAGACCACAACAAAGTAAATCAGTTCGAAAAAAAGGGACTTGCACAATCTGTGGCGTTTTCTTGCTGCAGGGTAAGTGTGTAGGCAATATCACTCACTGAGAAAGAAGCGACTTTTGGCTACATCTACATCTACATCTACATTGATACTCCGCAAGCCACCCAACGGTGTGTGGCGGAGGGCACTTTACATGCCACTGTCATTACCTCCCTTTCCTGTTCCAGTCGCGTATGGTTCGCGGGAAGAACGACTGTCTGAAAGCCTCCGTGCGCGCTCTAATCTCTCTAATTTTACATTCGTAATCTCCTCGGGAGGTATAAGTAGGGGGAAGCAATATATTCGATACCTCATCCAGAAACGCACCCTCTCGAAACCTGGCGAGCAAGCTACACCGCGATGCAGAGCGCCTCTCTTGCAGAGTCTGCCACTTGAGTTTATTAAACATCTCCGTAACGCTATCACGGTTACCAAATAACCCAGTGACGAAACGCGCCGCTCTTCTTTGGATCTTCTCTATCTCCTCTGTCAACCCGACCTGGTACGGATCCCACACTGATGAGCAATACTCAAGTATAGGTCGAACGAGTGTTTTGTAAGCCACCTCCTTTGTTGATGGACTACATTTTCTAAGCACTCTCCCAATGAATCTCAACCTGGTACCCGCCTTACCAACAATTAATTTTATATGATCATTCCACTTCAAATCGTTCCGTACGCATACTCCCAGATGTTTTACAGAAGTAACTGCTACCAGTGTTTGTTCCGCTATCATATAATCATACAATAAAGGATCCTTCTTTCTATGTATTCGCAATACATTACATTTGTCTATGTTAAGGGTCAGTTGCCACTCCCTGCACCAAGTGCCTATCCGCTGCAGATCTTCCTGTATTTCGCTACAATTTTCTAATGCAGCAACTTCTCTGTATACTACAGCATCATCCGCGAAAAGCCGCATGGAACTTCCGACACTATCTACTAAGTCATTTATATATATTGTGAAAAGCAATGGTCCCATAACACTCCCCTGTGGCACGCCAGAGGTTACTTTAACGTCTGTAGACGTCTCTCCATTGATAACAACATGCTGTGTTCTGTTTGCTAAAAACTCTTCAATCCAGCCACACAGCTGGTCTGATATTCCGTAGGCTCTTACTTTGTTTATCAGGCGACAGTGTGGAACTGTATCGAACGCCTTACGGAAGTCAAGAAAAATAGCATCTACCTGGGAGCCTGTATCTAATATTTTCTGGGTCTCATGAACAAATAAGGCGAGTTGGGTCTCACACGATCGCTGTTTCCGGAATCCATGTTGATTCCTACATAGTAGATTCTGGGTTTCCAGAAATGACATGATACGCGAGCAAAAAACATGTTCTAAAATTCTACAAGAGATCGACGTAAGAGATATAGGTCTATAGTTTTGCGCATCTGCTCGATGACCCTTCTTGAAGACTGGGACTATCTGTGCTCTTTTCCAATCATTTGGAACCCTCCGTTCCTCTAGAGACTTGCGGTACACGGCTGTTAGAAGGGGGGCAAGTTCTTTCGCGTACTCTGTGTAGAATCGAATTGGTATCCCGTCAGGTCCAGTGGACTTTCCTCTATTGAGTGATTCCAGTTGCTTTTCTATTCCTTGGACACTTATTTATTATTTGCTACGTGCAGCGTTTATCCTTCCTGCCTCTGCCAATCGCTCAAAATATTCGGAGTCATCAAACTGACAGCACATATTATCCGGCAAAGTGAAATGTATATCCAGAAGAATAATTCTGCTGTTTGGAACTGACAAATTTACCTGTTAGTGACTTTGACACTAATTCAACCTGGTGGCTGCTGTATCGCCTGGGGGTGCCCAAACTGATGAAGTGGGTGTCGAAGGTGCCCAAACTGATGAAGTGGGTGCCGAATGGGTTGCCTAACCCACATGCGTCTGAGCAGCCGCCAGGCCGATTTCATGTCGAAATTTCTGAAGGTACATTTCTAAAGTTCTCAGCAAAGCTGCCTGGGTGGCATACAAAGTGTTGCCAAACTGAAGGGTCTTAGACTGACCCTTTGCTGTTTCATTCACGAAAATGTTAATGTTACACTCTGGTGTGATCAAGCCCCAAGAGGGTGTAAAACGAGAAGATTGAAAAGGCATAAGTACCCTTTGCTGATTCAGATCACGTTCAAATTTCATTCAATGATCAAATGGTTTTGCAGGATTCCCAGTGGTTCCATCCTGTACAGCAGAGCAAAAATTGCAGTGGCGCTGCACTTCAGAGGGGTGCGATCACATCTATTTGATTACTCTGCTATTCACAATTAAGTGCCTGGCAGAGGATTCAATGAACCACCTCCAAGCTGTCTCTCTACCGTTTCACTCTCGAACGGCGCGGGAAAAACGAGTACTTTAATTTTTCTGTGCGAGCACTGATTTCTCTTCTTTTCTCATGATAATCATTTCTCCCTACGTAGGTGTAATAGTTTAGCCCGATTGTCAAGTATAGCCTCTACGCATACTATTTCGCAGGAACTATCTACTTCAATCTCACTACAAGGTAAACTACTTCTGACAGCAATAAATACTCCACCACCAGCTGCATTTAATCTAGCCTTTCTGAACCCTGTTAGGTCGTTTGAAAATGTTTCGGCCGAACTTATTTCCAACTTTATCCACCTTTCCGTACCCATAACTACTTGAGCTTCAGTGCTTTCTACTAGGGCTTAGAGCTCTGGTTCTTTTCAAAAACAGCTAAGACAATTTACAACTACAATACCGATCGTTTCTATAACTACCTTACTGTGTTTCACCTGCCCCCTTTTAGACCGACGCCCTTTCTGTGGTTTCCTGAGACTCTCTAACCTAAAAGAAACCGCCCAGTCCTTTCCACACAGGCCCTACTACGTGTTAGGCGCTTCCTGTGTGTAGTGGACTCCTGACCTATTAAGCGGAACCTAGAAACCCAGCACTTGATGGCGCAAGTCAAGGAATCTGCAGCGTACACGGCCTCTGGACCAGATCCTCCACTCGGCTCTGCACCAAACGACCACAGTCGATTCTGTGAACGATGCTGCAGATGGTGAGCTCTGCCTTAACCTCGCAATCAAGACTGGCAGAGAGAATCTCCTCTGATCCAAAGTGACACACGTCATTGGTATCGACATGGGCCACCATCTGCAGTTGGCTGTACCCTGTACTCTTCATGGCATCCGGAAGCATCCTTTCCACATCCGGAATTACTCTCCCCGGTATGGAGTGCACACTGGCTTCCTTCCCCTCCTTGGCAGCTATGTTCCTAAGGGGCCACACTACGCGCCTAACGTTGGAGCTCGCAACTACCAGCAAACCCACACTCCTTGAATGCCCAGACCATGCAGGTCAAGAAGCTTCCTCTGGAACAGGATGGACGACTGCATCCAGCTCAGAGATTTCGTCACCCTCAGGTAACGCCCGAAACCTGTTCATCAAACGAAACGGGTAGGCCCTATGCTCGGCCCCTAGGAAAGTCATTCGCTGCATTGCCAGACTTTGGAATGATCTCCCACTTGACCACAGGTGAGGGGTCAACCTCAGTGCAGGCAGTACCCAGGGCAGTCACAGCAGCACAGCAGTCGAACGATTGGGGGACACGTGGGACGTGCTCGAAGTCCCTCGCATACCTGCATCTGGACCCCCACAGTGATGCCCATTGGCAGCAGCCTCAAGCTGTGTGACAGAAGCCAACACAGCCTGGAGCTGTGAGCGAAGGGTCCACAACTCAGCACGCATCTGTACACAGCAATAACAGTTCCTATCCATTACTGAAGTCGCCCCTGTTTGAAGCTTATTAGCAGCAGCAACTGGTGGTGCAGTTTGACTGACGGTCTAGCCGACACGGGCATGCAGCACCACAGTATCTCCAGAAAAGGGAGTTGGGAGTGTCTAGGGTTGTCAAGAATATCGGGTTGTCAATAACATCTTCATGTTGCTGTCCTTTTCGACCGCGATATGCGTGGGAATCAACGCCTCAAGGAAAGGGGTGGTTTCATTGACGATTTACGCCACCCCTGAGGACTTTTCGTGCCGATTCTGAGCGACGCTGCGTCTTAAATGTATGTTTTCCTCCGCCATGCATAAGAAAAACATTTGATTTCAGAAATGGGTGGCGCTGTTCTGACCTATATATCAGAGATGTCAAAAGGTAGGATGAAATGTGGGTAAAAGGAGGTGTGACGATCTTCTCATCGTGGGACTCTACACCGTGGCATTGTGGAGGACTGTGGTCAAATTTGGTGCCAATGTTACACCGTAGACACAGCCAAGTTCCGAACTTAAGATTAGAAGTCCTTCGCCATTCTGCTATGACGGATTAAAAATAAAACGCGCTCGACAGCCCGCGTGTATTTCGCTAAAACGGCCGATAACTCAGGCGGCAAAATACAATAGAACTTCAGTGGTTAAAAAATGGGCATCCGGTCAGGTCGATGACAATGAGCACGAAATGGTGGGGAATCTTAACTTAATAAATAGTGATAGCTAAAACGACAGTGCTCAATGTGCAACTTTCTAAAATAATCTCCTCACGGCGAGAAGGCCGAGAAGAGGTCGGCCAAGCCGTTGGGAGAGGCTTCATTCCATGAAGGGAAGACCACTGCCGGCCGCGGTGGTCTAGAGGTTCTAAGCGCGCAGTCCGGAACCGCGGGACTGCTACGGTCGCAGGTTCGAATCCTGCCTCGGGCATGGATGTGTGTGATGTCCTTAGGTTAGTTAGGTTTAAGTAGTTCTAAGTTCTAGGGGACTGATGACCACAGAAGTTGTCCCATAGTGCTCAGAGCCATTTGAAGACCAGTGGTGATGCCAAAGTGACACCACCTGCTGACAGGCGGCAACACGGAGTTTATCGGAAGGAGAAGGAATGGAATAACTAGCAGGCCGAGGTAGGAGGACTGCAGGTTTGGCATCAGCGTCAGACCGACGGAACCCACGTCAACATCACAATGGCTCCTTCAAGAGCGAGAAAGTGTAGGCTTTCTTGGACCCGTTGCACTAAGCGATGGACTGAGTACGGAACACAGAGGCTCTGAAGGGCACTGAGAGACACGGAGCAAATGATAGATTTGAAAAGCCTGTGTCGGCAGATGCCCTGCGTGGCCTGATACAAGGCGAACAACTCTGCTGTAAATACTGAGCAGTGTTCCGGAAGGCCGGCCGGGTTGGCCGAGTGGTTCTAGGCGCTACAGTATGCAACCGCGCGACCGCTACGGTCGCAGGTTCGAATCCTGCCTCGGGCATTGATGTGTGTGATGTTCTTAGGTTACTTAGGTTTAAGTAGTTCCAAGTTCTAGGGGACTGATGACCTCAGTCCCATAGTGCTCAGAGCCATTTGAACCATTTGTTCCGGAAGCCGATACCGAAAACTGTCGGTGCCAACGACGAAGGCACACCCGACACCATGATGAGTCCGAGAGCCATCAGTGTACACAAAGGTACTATTGCTAATTTCCGTACGAAGATGGAGAAACTTACAGCGATAGATCGAATCTGGAATTTCCTTAGGAAGCATATGACGTCCAAGGTGACCATGGGCTGCTTCATGAAACCAAGGTGGTGAAGGATTCACACATTCGGAAAGTGGCAGGTAGCGTGAAGTTGGCCTGCCAAGGCAGTAGCCGAAAGCGAACTGCAGAAGATAACAGAGAAGAGGGACGCGGCCTATAGTATCAAGGGAGTCTTCGAAGAAGGAGGCATAGGATGGATAGCCGGGTAGAGCAGAAGAACAGTATGCGTGTTTGCCGAGTAGAGTTTCACACCGGTATGGCAGCGATAGTTCGACAGCTTCTGCATAGAGACTTTCAACCGGGCTAATGTAAAAGGCGCCAGTGGCCAAACGAATTCCACGATGGTGGATCATATTTAGGCAGCGTAAATGCAGATGCATAACGAAACACCCATAGTCTAGTTTCGAACAGACAATGGATTGGTACAAACGGAGGTTAGCGGTCCGATCCGTTCCGCAGAAAGTTTCACTTGGGATATCTAGGATACTGAGGTACCAGGTACAGCGGATGGCCAGATAAGATACATGGGAGAACCAAGAAAATTTCCTATCAAGCGTGAGCCAGGGGAATTTCGTAGTTTCAGAGGATGGGAGAGCAACAGGCCTAAGACATAAAGACGTGGAAGAAACCCATTGCCCCACCAGAAATTCATACAAAAGCGAAAGCCATTGTCTATGTTACACAAGTAAAGACTACCGAGACGTCGCTGAAAACGCCGCTGAAGGATACAAGTCCGTGGAGAGCTGTAATAGATCGCTAAATCGTCCACAAGAAGGGAGTTGGAGAAGTCCGGCTGGAGGTAGGCCACAGTAAGGTTAACGGCTATAACAAAGAGGACAAGCCCTGAGGCACCCCGTTTTCCTGGATAAATGTGTCCGAGAAGGCAGGAACCACACGTAGCTTGGAAACTCGGTCTCTTAAAAGTTCCTGAAGGAAACGGGGCAAGTGGCTTTAGAAGTCCCACGTGTAGAGTATATGGAGGATACCAGTAGTCGAAAAGGTGCCGTAGGCTTTCTCAAAATCAAAAGACACGGCCACAATCTGGCCGCAAAACCGTTCACGACATGGACTGACAAAGTTACGAAATGGTCAACTGCAGAAAGGTGTGCTCGAAATCCACACTTTGCAGTGGTTAGTATATTGCGAGACTTGTGCCACCATACTAGTAGGGCACCTTGAAAACACAGCTGGCGAGAGAAACAGAGCGGTAGCTAGAAGGAAGGTGTTTGTCCTTACTGGGCTTAGGTACGAGTATGACACTGTCTTCACGCCAGCGTCTGGGAAATGTGTCTTCTGCCCAGATTCGATTCTACGTATGAAGGAGAAAGTGCTTGCCGGCAAGATAAAGGTGCTGCCACATCTTAACATGAAAAACGTCTGGAACTGGGAAGGAAGATTGGACTGGAGTGAGAGAATGATCCAGCTTCCTCATAGTCAAGCCGACATATTAGTATTCACGATTTTGAGAGTTGAGGGATATCATCAGAACTTCCTCCACTCGCTTCCTATGGAGGAAGGCAGGGTCGTAGTGGATAGAGCTCGAAATCTCCGCATAATAGCGGCCTAAGGTGGAGGTATCAATAGCGTCCACAATGACGTCACCTGCTACGGTCAGGTCGGAAATTGGGGATGGACCTTGGTCCCAGAGAGCTGCCAGGGTTTGTCCCATATGCCGGAAGAGAGGGTGAAACTGTTAAAAGAACTAGTAAATTAAAACTTTTTTTGCTATCCAGAAGAACGCAGAGACACTGTGCACGCAACTATTTATAAAGAATATAGTTCGCCATCGCAGGATAACGGCTGAAAACGCGGTGAGCACGTCTCCGCATGCATATTGCGTCGTAGGGGCCTCATTCCACCAAGGAACCGGGATACCACGTGGTAAAGATGAAGCGTGAGGAATGGACATTCTGCGGCGGTAAGGATAACATTTCTTATGTATTCTATCTGGTCACCACAACTGGGGAAATGTTGTTCGACGAAGGTCGTCGGTATGGAGTAAAGCTTCCAGTTGACCTTAGAAATCTGTCAGTTGGGTTTACTCGTAGATGGGGTACGAGTCAGCAAACGGATACCACACGGGAAATGGGTGCTTCGGTACCTATCAGATCGAACCGACCACTCGAGACGATGGGCAAGCTGGGCAGTGCAAAAGGAGAGGTCAAGATGGGAGCAGGTGTGCGTGGAGTCTGAAAGGAATGTGAGAGCTCCAGTGTTAAGGCAACTGAAGTTGGGTAGATTGAGAAGGTCAGCCAAGAGGGCACCTCTCAGACAGGTCTGGAAGATCCACAGAAGTCACTGAACAACAAAAAAGGGGTGGCGGCCAATAAGCTGGAGGAAGCCTTATCTGGCATCAATGAATGACAGAGGAACGCAGATGTTACGCAGAGAAAAGGTGAAACGAGGAAGGAAAATGCACACTGCAACAGCTTGCAAAATTTGTTCAAATGGCTCTGAGCACTATGGGACTCAACTGCTGAGGTCATTAGTCCCCTAGAACTTAGAACTAGTTAAACCTAACTAACCTAAGGACATCACAAACATCCATGCCCGAGGCAGGATTCGAACCTGCGACTGCAGCGGTCTTGCGGTTTCAGACTGCAGCGCCTTTAACCGCACGGCCACTTCGGCCGGCAACAGCTTGCAGCTGGGTGTTCAGTGAGATTGTTTGAGTATGAATGTCATTCCGGGTGATCAGAATGAGTCCCGCTAGAAATCGAATGCCGTTCTTGGGGCGAAGGTCAAAGTAGACCTGAAAGAAATGCAAGAAGTCAAAGTGGTCGCAAGGACGTAATTTTGTTTCCTGGAACAAGTGGATGCTGTGTTTCTAAGAGCAGCCGTAATTCCCCCTTGTTTGATACGACGCCAGAAACGTTCCGTTGGTGCAGAGTCACGATGGGGTAAGTGGAGGAAGTAACAAATGGATTGTCACCCCAGTAGCTGCCGAGAGCCAGCCTGTGAAGATTTACTGCTACAGAACTCAGAGGCTAGAGGATCCTGCGACCGAACCTCTCGAATCTTTCCATCAGTAAATGGGGTATGTTCTCAACTGACTCGGTTGTTTTAACCCCCTCCACTGACGGAATGACCCGCTTCCTAATTCCGTATGTATAAAGCCAATACGGACTTGTAGCTGTCACGCCTTTGCGCTTACTGCTACGTATTTTAACCGTAAATAGCTCAGTCCTAATGGTAAGCGGTAGTAGTGAATTCACGTTGTTAATCTTTGAATACAACACAGCTGCCACAAGCTCAGCTCACCTTTACTCCACTCCTACCCTCGCCATTGCACCACATTAACTAGGTGCTACATGGACCTTGCTAAATTCACTTGCGTATACATTTTTGACCGCTACTCGCCAGTATTTACCTATTGGATTAGTACACTCCTAACCGGATTATTTCCCAAAGAGCTGTGATGATTGAACGGGTTCGATCCACGGCCTACAGTGCCCTACAGTTCACACGGTAACACTGCCTACCTGACCCACTTAACTTGGTAGTGAGCTTATGTATCCAATCACCACTGCTAGCAGCAGTGGATAATCCTATCAGCACGACGAGAGCAGCAGACTTACCGTCGAATCCTCCTGAAAATACTTATAACTACGGTCGCCAGCTCTGAAGGAGCAAAAGAATAAATCAATTTTTTGGCTCGTTTCAAAGTGAAACGGCTTGAGTTGAATTTTAAACATAATTCTGAATATTACTATTTCTGATCATTCTAGGTGATTCTACAAAGCAAATACTCTCTCAATTTCTGTGAGTTGGCTTGGTAATTACCACCAAGACAATTTATGCAACTTAGGTTAACAAAATTCTATCCTTCAACTTATTTAATGATTTTGGATATTACTCTTTGGACAATTGATATAGAATTAGTTAAGTGACTTTATTTGAAAGGTTACTCAGAAAAATTTAAGTAACTATAAATAGGCGACTCATTCTGGTGTGACCATTGCTCTTTTCAACATTCTTATACGCTAAAGTATTCTACACCCAAAAGAATTGTAAATGAAAGAGGCGATGGTGGCCTCAGTCTGATTTCACTACACTATATTTGAGGTTACTACACTTTACAATGAACAACATGCGTCGTAATTTTACTCATTACTATATTCTGTCCTCTGCACTTGCATAAAGGGAACTGGTATTCTCCTTTTACATGTATACAAAGTTCGACTTAACAATTGCAATCGGTCTTGCCTTGGGTAGACGTGTCGGTGCTGGTGGTGAGATGCATGTGGCTAACGCAGCTCTTCACACCTCATGCCCTTAATGGCGGCTGGAACTACGAGCTGTAGCACTCGTATAAGCTACTGCACGTCCGCCATAAAATCTGGGCGCAGGAACTCTTACAATCAGCACCAGTGGCATAGAGACGGCTTTGACAACCATTCGTCGCGTTCCACTCCACAAACAGCGACGATATTCACCTCTTCGCTGTTGCACAATCACTTTTGCGTGAGCACAGTTATGCACGTCCGGTCACGTCAACACTCCCCAGGCCATTTCATTGTTCAGTCCCTGTGTCTCCAGCTACCTCTAGCTACGCTCGTATCACCAAGAGTGGGGGCGTTCCCCTACCATCTTTTCACCGAAATCATTTAGTATTTAAGAATATTTATATTTATTACCCTGGAGTTCATACCAGTCATAATAATTTACTACTAGCGCCTTATAACATTAAATCATACACTAATAACTTATAATTACCAAGAAAAAGAATACATTTGACTCCGAGAGCTTAGTGCATTGTCTGAGAGGCAGCGCTAATTCCCAGTTTCGCCAATAGATGGCATCAGGGTGCACTCCCTGGCAGTCTCACACCAGCGCGCCCGTTTCCGACGCGCGGGCTCCAAATTACTGTCAGCCCACCATCATTTCAGTTCCGTTACACATGCCCCACTTCTTATTGAAGTATCTAACAGTGATAATTCAATAAGAAGTCTCTCCTATAATGAATCTGAAATTTTCGTTAAGCTTTTTACCAAGGGTTTTCCCTTTCTTACTGATACACCTCGGTACTTATATTACTTATTTAAAATTAAACACCAATTCTTTCTATCTTTCCTGCTAAACATTACATAAATGATTTACATATATTCTTTACAATTTTCTTACATCTAAACACAGTACACTTTAAACATCTTTTTTACAAAAATTTTAAATACACTTCTTTTATCTCAGGCAAGTAAAACACACGTTAAGCGCCTATTACTTTATAGCCCGTCCTTTTCACTTTACCTCCTCACTTTTCTACCTCTTCCACAACACTTATTTACACATCTATTAAGGCTTTCTTAGAAGCTCAGTCTTTCCCAGTCTGTTTAGTCTCTACTTAAACTAGAAGTTTCATTAGAATACTGCAACATATTTTAGTGAACATTTACCTTTCACATAGAACAAAAGAAACAAAACTATTTACATATTGGTTTACTTTAATATTTATTTATATATTTAATTTCAATCTGGTAGAATTCGTGGTTCATACCTTTTGAGATCCACTATGTTTCTTACTCCCAGGCGCTTGCCTGTTAATGGGTACTCTAAATAATAAGCGTTCTCATTGGGTATGGACACTATTTTAAATGGTCCATTATACATATATTTAAATTTGCTGATCTCGTTATTAATTTCACTTGACTTTTCATGTGTTTTTACAAGAACGAGATCACCTATTTTGAATTTAGGATTCCTTACTTTTTCGTCATGACGACGAATTCTCGCATCTGCTTGTTTTCTCATCTTGTCTTTTACTAAGTTCTTTTTACTATCATAATCTAATTCAACTCTATCTGGAAATTCTAGTAGGTCTTCTACTAGACTTTTACTTCTCGTCTTTTTCAGGATTTCTTCTGGAGTAAATCCAGTGCTCTCGTTTGTTAATGAATTCATGATTTCTTCTAATTCACTCACATACATGCCCCACTTCTTGTGGTTACTATGGCAGTACGTCCTAAATAACCGACCTATCTCACGCATATATCTTTCTGCCGGATTGCTTGATGGGTGATAAGCTGAGATATGTACCACTTCTACCTGTTTCTCAGTTATCCCATCCTTCCACATTTTTGAGCAAAACTGAACACCATTATCTGATAGTATTCTCTTTGGCTTCCCTACTTTCACAAAATAATCACACACCATTTTATCATACACAGCTCTGGCAGTAGCTTTTCTCAAGGGATATAGCTTTATATACTTTGAGAAAAGTTCAACTGCTACAAATATGTACACAAAACCCCCCATGGTTTTCGGTAATGGTCCAAAGATATCTACTGCTACTATTTCTAATACTTCATCAGGTTTTATTGATTGCATGGGCCCTTGATTAGTTGCATTTGTTACTTTCGCCTTTTGGCATAGATCACAAGATCTTATCCTCTGTGCTACCCTTCGTGCCATGTTGTTAAAGGTAATGCATTCATCTAACTTATCGGTACACTTCTGTGCACCACAATGGCCATATGCCAAGTGAACATAATCTATCAGCACTTCAGTGTGTTGTTCCGGCCAACATACTCTCCACTTCCCTTGATCATTTAATCTTTGAAGATACAGTACACCTTTATGTATTTTATATGAAGCCCTTATGTTAGTTGCGTCCGGATTGTCAAACTTGACCTTTACCGACTTGAGTGCATCATCATCACTTTGATATCTTCGCATATTCCGACATATTTCCCTAATTTTTTCTCTCCCTTCCGCTTTTTTGAAGTAATTCACCTCAAAAACATCTTCCCTATTCTTTACACTTTCTAGTGTCTCACATCCTTCCGGTAATCTCGACAAAGCATCCGGTACTGCATGTTCTTTCCCTTTAACATACTTGATCTCTATATCAAATTGTTGTAAAAACAGCGCCCATCTGGTCAACCTGTTATGTAACAATCTGCAGTCCTTCAAAAATATTAAAGCTTTGTGGTCTGTATGGACCACAGTCTTATGCCCCCATAAGAAAAGTTGAAATTTCCTAAAACCCCATACTATAGCTAAAGCCTCCTTCTCTGAAACCGTATAGTTTCTTTCGTACTTAGACATGGTTCTACTCGCAAATGCTATTTGTCTATGAGTTTTTTCCCCATCTATCATTACCTCCTGAAATATGGATACTCCCAATCCATAATCTGAACTATCTGTTGCCATGTGGAATGGTTCACACAGGTCAGGGTGCCATAACTTTATGTTTTTAGCCAAATTGTCTTTTAGCCGGTTGAATGCTGTTTCACATTCCTCAGTCCATATATACACACTGTTCTTCTTAAGTAGGTTGTTCAGATGTGGGCTATTGAACACCTGATCATCCACATACTTACGATAAAAGGAACAAAGTCCTATAAACGACTTTAGTTGTTTTTTATTCTTGGGAGCCGGACAATTTCTTATTGCTTTGACTTTATCGGGATCCTTTCCAATTCCCTCTGGTGTTACTATGTGACCTAAAAACTTTATTTCTTTCTTCACAAACTCGCATTTTTTCAGGTTCAGGGTCATTCCTCCTTTAATTAAAGCTTTGAACACCCTGTCGCATAACTCCATGTGCTCTTCCCATGTTCTTGTAGCAATTAACAGATCATCTACATAAACCGTGATTAGCGAACTAAGTTCACTCCCTAAAATTTTGTCTAAAGCCCGAATGAACACTGAAACGGAAGTATTTAGGCCAAATGGTACCACTGTGAAATGGTAGCATTTGCCGTTGAATAAAAATGCCGTGTACTTCCTAGACTCCTCACTTAATGGGATTTGCCAGTATCCTGCAGTTAGGTCTAAACTAGTCATGTACTTTACACCATTAAACTTCTGCAATAAATTATCTATGTTCTCTGGACGATCCAACTCCCTCTTCACTACTTTATTCAGAGTACGAGCATCTATCACTATTCGTACACTTCCATCCTTCTTACCTACTAGCACCAGTGGGTTATTATATGGGCTAGAACTCCGTTCAATGACCCCACATGAAACCATTTTATCTATTTCTTTTTGAACTGCTTCTTTCTTAGACACGGGTACATTATATGGTGGTTTAAAGAAAGGTTCATGCTCCTCTACCTCCATGCAGTACTCATAATTTATCACTCGTCCCGGTTTGTCTGAAAATACCTCCTGATTTTCTTTCAGAATTTGCCATAGATCCTCCCTTTGGGCATCAGATAGTCCTTCCGTTTTATCCACTACATTTCGAAGGAGTGTCTCCTTATTTCCATCTTCAACTATCTGCCTCACCAGACACCAATCGAATTTTTGACCTATTCCTGAATCATGATCATCTCTAAATTCTACCCATCTCAGCTGGTTTTCTTCCATTACTCTAGATGATTCAAATGGTATTTCTAATACCGCACTATCAACTTTACAAACTATTATCCCTTTGTCACAATCTATAATTACTTTCTGTTTTATTAACCAGTCAATGCCTAAAATGATCTCGGCACTGAGCTCTGGAACTACTAAAAATGCATTCGAAAATAGCTTGTTTTTTTATCTTAAATTTCATCATCACTTGATGTTTAACAGGTTTACTACATTTCCCTGTCGCCCCTATCACTTTAACACCTGTTACTGGCATCATGACTAATCCTCGTTGCTCTTTGATCATCTCAAAAAATGCGTGCGAAATAGCACTTATTTGAGCACCCGTATCCAACAATACATATAAATCGTATCCACATATATTAATGGGTAGGATTGTTTGCATCCTATTGTCCTCTTTCATACTTTCTTTATCTTCCCATAATAAATCCTTTTCCACCGCCAAGTCTTGCCATATTATTTTTCCGGTTTTTATACTGACCATTCCATCTGGAGGTTTCTTTCTCCTTTTCATCCTAAATTCTTTCACCACTTTTTCCAATAGTCCTTCGTCTAGGCTCTTTAATGCCATCTCGTTCTCATTCGAATCTGTCATGCCTGAACTCTCGGTTGCAGAATCGGAAACTTCCTCTACTTCTTTTTCTCCCTGGATGCTTTCTGATGATTCTGACGATAATTCCTCCTCCTTAGAAATATGACCTTCTTCGGATTCAAATAATTCTTGCAAATTATAATCCATTTCTCTACTTTCCCTTTGTTGGATAGTACATTCGCCACTCTTACTTTCATTATTTTCCCCTACTAATGGAATTCCAGTCTCACTCAACTCATTTGCTTCAGTACTACATGGATCACAACACTCTTTCTCTTGGTTAGATACACTTTCTCTAATTTCTTTAAAAGAATCTTCATCACAGTCATGTACTCTTGCTGTCACTAGGTACACATCATAATCGGTATGGCTCTCTAACACTGTCATATTCGGGTCCAAATTAATCACTTGAGTGGAAGATCTTTCTAATTGTGCTGGCTGGCTTTTGAGCTGATGTACATATTCTGCATACGAGGTAATTTCTGAATCGGCATGCGTCTCTGCACTATGCCCCTTTTTCTTATCCACCCTTTCCTCTTTAATTACTTCTCGATGCGATTCGCCGACTATTCGTACGAACCTTTTACCATAAGTCACATCACTCCTACCTTGCCCCTGCCTCTCTGCACAGTTGCCATCCCTACCGACAAACAACGCCTTCTCTGACTCTTCCTTCATCAATTCGTCACTCTGACCTCGAATTGTACTTATTTCATTCACGTGAGCCTTCACATCCGACCGATATTCTTTTTCTACTTCATTTCCCTTAATAATTCCTCCCTGCTCTCTCTCCTCTGTTTGTATCCCTGCATTATACTTCGCAAAGTTTCGTTTATGTAACTGCTCTTCAGGCGAACGACGCACTATCCTACTATAGTACTGACTACTCCGATCTTCCCTATATTTGGGCCATTTCTTTCTTTCCGCGCGCGTTAGGCCCTTGACCTGCGCGGTATTTAGTTTTCCTGATTTTGATAATGCATCCCGTTTCCCTGATAGTGTTCTCTCCCTCGCTGAGAGTTACCTCCTCGACCTCTTCCTCTCATCATGTTAATTTGCGGTTCATTCCTACCACCTTTTACTATTCCATTCTGATTTCTGAAACCTCGAAACTCTCTAGTTTCACGCCACCTATCTTCATTCTCGATTTTTTCTAAAAATTCATCGAAAGTTCGATGAGTGCCTCCTACATAACGCTTTGAATCGTCAGGTAGCTTTTTCCACAACTCCCACACTATCTCCGATTCTGATCTACGATCTTTAAGATACTCCAAACGCTTGAACCATCCTTCACAGTATTCTTTCATGAGCCCACGCCCATGTTCTGGCATTCTGGCGACAACGAATTCTCTCCACAACCTATCCCTCTGTTGTGTGCCCCAGAATTCCTCAAGGAACTTTTCTTTGAAGTCTGTAAACTTCAAATTGTCGATATCCAAATTCAATCCCCAACGTTTAGCATGACCTGCTAAAGCGTCTATTACTAAATTAATTTTTTCTTTATCCGACATGTCTGTTGGTAAGACACGTTCACAATTTTTTATAAAATCCATTGGATGCCATCCACCTTGTTTCTTTTGAGGATCGTATTTTTCCTCCCTACTCAGTATTTTCGATTTTTGCATTACCAATGGGATACCACTACAGTTAAGAAACGTCTGATTCTGAACTTGCTGACTTAACAATTTTATCTCATTACGCAGTGTATTTTCCTGCTCCTGCACACATGCATCAAAACTCAACATGGTATTGCGCAGTGTTTCAATATCAGCTGCCGTTTCTTTAACAATCTCTTTCTTTACAACTGGTACTATCACCTGTAATTTACTTTCAATTATCGGTTCTAATTTTTCACTAACCAAAGGTTCCACTGATTTCTCTATTCTCTGAATTTCGGTATCAAATCTTTTCTCTATTTCTGTGACTTTTCTCTGAACATTTTTTATTTCAGCCCTAATGCTATTTACTGATTTGTTTACCTCTGTGATACGTTGGCTTTGCGTATTCAAAATATCTAAATTGGCTTTTATTTTACCAGATAGGTTTTCATCCAGTTGGGATATATGACTA
This sequence comes from Schistocerca americana, assembly GCF_021461395.2. Classification (NCBI taxonomy): domain Eukaryota; kingdom Metazoa; phylum Arthropoda; class Insecta; order Orthoptera; family Acrididae; genus Schistocerca; species Schistocerca americana. The sequence continues at coordinate 808,671,173 of NC_060119.1, forward strand.
GCCATTTCTGCTTTCAAACTAGCATTCCCTTCTCGAATTTGCGCCATCATCCTATTTAACAAACTTGTTAATTCCATATCCTCTCCCTTGTGACTTGCATCCACAGATACATTGGGTTCACTTTTCACTACCTTTGGTTTCACTTCCCGTTCCTCCTGTCTTGTGGGTGTGGATTCATCTATAAGATTTTCCAACCCTGCAACAGTATCTATGGTCCCTAATTCTGGGTCTGACCTTGTAATGTTTTCGTCTTGCTTGTTACTATTCGACTCCATCTTATGCTGCTGTATTTCGTGCCTAATAGAAATGTTTATTAAACCAAGTATTACTTGTTTAACTCCTACTATTGGACTTTCTTTTGCTGCTTTGCAGGTTGTCGTCTTGAACTCACCAATTGTGGTATATTTGTCTACAACAGAATTTTAAATTTAAAATTTTCATGAAACTACAAGTTTATATAAAACACTTTTATTGCAGCCATTATTCTACAAACTAAGTCCTGTCACGGTCGCCACATGCGACCGAACCTCTCGAATCTTTCCATCAGTAAATGGGGTATGTTCTCAACTGACTCGGTTGTTTTAACCCCCTCCACTGACGGAATGACCCGCTTCCTAATTCCGTATGTATAAAGCCAATACAGACTTGTAGCTGTCACGCCTTTGCGCTTACTGCTACGTATTTTAACCGTAAATAGCTCAGTCCTAATGGTAAGCGGTAGTAGTGAATTCACGTTGTTAATCTTTGAATACAGCACAGCTGCCACAAGCTCAGCTCACCTTTACTCCACTCCTACCCTCGCCATTGCACCACATTAACTAGGTGCTACATGGACCTTGCTAAATTCACTTGCGTATACATTTTTGACCGTTACTCGCCAGTATTTACCTATTGGATTAGTACACTCCTAACCGGATTATTTCCCAAAGAGCTGTGATGATTGAACGGGTTCGATCCACGGCCTACAGTGCCCTACAGTTCACACGGTAACACTGCCTACCTGACCCACTTAACTTGGTAGTGAGCTTATGTATCCAATCACCACTGCTAGCAGCAGTGGATAATCCTATCAGCACGACGAGAGCAGCAGACTTACCGTCGAATCCTCCTGAAAATACTTATAACTACGGTCGCCAGCTCTGAAGGAGCAAAAGAATAAATCAATTTTTTGGCTCGTTTCAAAGTGAAACGGCTTGAGTTGAATTTTAAACATAATTCTGAATATTACTATTTCTGATCATTCTAGGTGATTCTACAAAGCAAATACTCTCTCAATTTCTGTGAGTTGGCTTGGTAATTACCACCAAGACAATTTATGCAACTTAGGTTAACAAAATTCTATCCTTCAACTTATTTAATGATTTTGGATATTACTCTTTGGACAATTGATATAGAATTAGTTAAGTGACTTTATTTGAAAGGTTACTCAGAAAAATTTAAGTAACTATAAATAGGCGACTCATTCTGGTGTGACCATTGCTCTTTTCAACATTCTTATACGCTAAAGTATTCTACACCCAAAAGAATTGTAAATGAAAGAGGCGATGGTGGCCTCAGTCTGATTTCACTACACTATATTTGAGGTTACTACACTTTACAATGAACAACATGCGTCGTAATTTTACTCATTACTATATTCTGTCCTCTGCACTTGCATAAAGGGAACTGGTATTCTCCTTTTACATGTATACAAAGTTCGACTTAACAATTGCAATCAGTCTTGCCTTGGGTAGACGTGTTGGTGCTGGTGGTGAGATGCATGTGGCTAACGCAGCTCTTCACGCCTCATGCCCTTAATGGCGGCTGGAACTACGAGCTGTAGCACTCGTATAAGCTACTGCACGTCCGCCATAAATTCTGGGCGCAGGAACTCTTACAATCAGCACCAGTGGCATAGAGACGGCTTTGACAACCATTCGTCGCGTTCCACTCCACAAACGGCGACGATATTCACCTCTTCGCTGTTGCACAATCACTTTTGCGTGAGCACAGTTATGCACGTCCGGTCACGTCAACACTCCCCAGGCCATTTCATTGTTCAGTCCCTGTGTCTCCAGCTACCTCTAGCTACGCTCGTATCACCAAGAGTGGGGGCGTTCCCCTACCATCTTTTCACCGAAATCATTTAGTATTTAAGAATATTTATATTTATTACCCTGGAGTTCATACCAGTCATAATAATTTACTACTAGCGCCTTATAACATTAAATCATACACTAATAACTTATAATTACCAAGAAAAAGAATACATTTGACTCCGAGAGCTTAGTGCATTGTCTGAGAGGCAGCGCTAATTCCCAGTTTCGCCAATAGATGGCATCAGGGTGCACTCCCTGGCAGTCTCACACCAGCGCGCCCGTTTCCGACGCGCGGGATCCAAATTACTGTCAGCCCACCATCATTTCAGTTCCGTTACAATCCTGTTACATGAGATCTACATTAGCCTGTGGATTCCAGGGCACCGGCACACCGGCGAAATGGACGTCAGCTAGGTGAGGGTATCATATGGCGACACTGCTGAAGAGGATCTCCGAGTCAACAAAGAGCAGACCGTTTGCCTTTGTATGATTTCCTTGAGCCTCAGCAGCTGGCAGGTGAAGACTCAGATGCCGACTTGCGTGCGACAGGGTAAGGTACTTGCCTCCATCAACTGGATCTCCTGGACAGCCCTCTCATCGAGATACACCAGTCATTCTCGGGATGAGGCAGCATGGTCGCCATTGCAACTGATAGAGTGGGAAGAAGGAGGCTCGTAATTGCCCTCGTGAACACCCCTACCACAAGTAACACATTTGGCTGTGTTGCGACAGGACATACGGTTGTACTTGTAACGTTTACACTGATAGCAGTGCATCAGATTTGGAATGCACAGTCGGACTGTGAAGATTTCATAGCCTGCTTTGATCTTTGATGGAAGTGCTACTCTATCAAACGTGAGAAAAAGAGTGCTTGTAGGCACTAAAGTCGCATCAGCCTCTTTCATTACCCGATGGGTTGCAGTGACGCCCTGATGAGAGAGGTAAATTTGGATTCCTTCCTCGGTCAGACCATCGAGCAGCCTATTGTAAATAACACCGCTCGAAGAATTCAGCGTTCGATGGGTCTCAACACGAACAGGATAGCCGTGGGGAAGCGAAACTGCAAGCAGTTGTTGGACTTGAGAATGACAATTAGTCTCCAAAAGCAAAGTGCCACTACGTAAACGAGAGCACGATTTCACAGGGCCTGCAACTGCATTAAAACCTTTTTGAATTATAAATGGTTTAATCGTAACAATGGACTGACCTTCTGCTGTACATGGTACCACAAGGAACCGAGGAGCAGCTGGCAGCGCCCTGGAATCTGTAGCCTCATTCCGTTTACTTTTAGTAAAAGTAGACTGAGATGGTGATTGCGAGAAAATCCCCCAGGATTGCCAGTGCTTCCAACGGCGCATTCATTCCAACTGTCTACGCCCGTTCCACTCCCCTATGCACAATTACCAAATTACTACTTTGAATTTCTGTTAATTCATTACACAATGGTGCTGATAAGCTACGCTCGTCGTCACTATTATTTCCCAGTTTACTTTGGAGCCTAGTGTTACGTTTTTCACACGCCATTATTGTCACAATATTTCACACGATAACACAGAAAAGCACAATTTGAAGAGCAAAAATAAGAGAACACATTAACATAGCACTGAAAAAAATATCTAGTTAATTGCAAGCGCAGCTGCGAAATACTTGGTGCAAATTTACATGCATATCACAACTGTTTTACTGTACAACAATGAAAAACTACAATTACAAAGGAAATTCTCTCTATGATTACGCGCTAGCAATAAACAAAGGCTGCACTAATTACACAAACTACAAGAAAAAATCAGAAGATTCCAGTGAGATATCCTCGGTTAAGGGTCGACATATGAAACGTCCTATTTTGAAAAATTATACATGACTGTGCTTAAACTGACACACAATATATTTAGCGCAACGCAATCTGACTTTCAATAATCCCTACAAAAGAATGGGCCTGACTAACATTAACCTATACCTTTCACAAATCACTTACCTCACAAAAATCTTCGTTACTCGAACTACTGCAATACAGCGAGCGCCACTACTGCCAGCTAAAGAAAAGATTCAAACTACGGAAGGCACTAACTACTGATAGGCATAGTTAGCAAATGCAAGATTTTAATAGAGAACAAACAATGTATTTACCTTAATAGTCATAATATATATAGCAGTTCATGACATCCAGTCTTACAAATTTCAAAACTCCGCCATCTCTCTCCCCACATCCACCACTGCTGGCGGCTCACCTCCAACTGCACAGCGCTACGCGCTGTTAACATCCAAGTGCCCAACACTAGAATGGCAGACAACAATGCAAACTAGCCACAGACTGCACACAGCACAGCTAGTGATTTACATACAGAGCGCTACGTGGCGTTACCTATATAAAAACCTAAACAGCCTACTTACATAGCACCTAAACAGCCTACTTACAAACCAAATTTAAAGACTTCTGAAATTACTTCTTTCATTCGCAGTCCTTCGTATCTCCTATTATAAAGTACAACGCGGTAGAATATTTCCTTCATGTACATAAGGCTGCACTGACCCAGCGACAACTAATGTTAAGGTAGTCTCCCTAGATGAAGTCACAAAAGGGTCTTCACACCATTAACTGACAGTTTCTCGTCAAAGCTATGAAAAAAATTCGGGGATTTCGGAAAATATCACGACTACGTGCTCATGAAAAGAAGAAAAGGGGAAAACAATTGTATGTACAACATAATACGTAATACTTCGTGAAGCAGAGCAGCCAAACACCTAGGATCAAAAAATTTACTCAAATAATACTGAAGTCTGAAAATAAAGGTGTGTGGAGAGAAGTAATTCCTACATACATTAGCCCGCCGTTGTGGCCTAGAGGTTCTAGGCGCTTCAGTCCGGAACCGCGCTGCTGCTACGGTCGCAGGTTCGAATCCTGCCTCGGGCATTGATGTGTGTAATGTCCTTAGCTTAGTTAGGTTTAAGTAGTTCTAGTCTAGGGGACTGATGACCTCAGAGGTTAAGTCCCATAGTGCTGAGAGCCATTTGAACCATTTGAACCTACATACATCAGCGAAAAGCTAATCTCGACAACAGTGATAAGTGTCATCAAGCCCAAAATTTTGTCAAACTTCATCTATGATTGATTAACGTCAAACTATTAAAGGTGCTAAAATTATTGAAGACTGGTCATTTTCTACAAATTTTACTCCTAAACACGACTACAAGGTCCATTCGGAAAATAAGGTCTCATAGTCCGTGAAAAGGAAACCACAGTGAAAATGCGGTGAGGCTTTTCACGGATGTGTTGAACAGTGTCTCTTGTATGCCCGTCGATGGTGTCACGTAGTTCTTTTCAGTTCTGAGCACACAGTAAACACGTAAAGATACCCTGAAAATAGTGCCTCCTACCAAGTATGAGGGCCGTGTGAGAGAATTCGCTGTTGACACGTAGCCCACACAACGTAACTGTCACGCTTTTCCTTCTTTATGATAATTCTCGGCCGCATTCTGCAGTGGCAATGAAGATGTTTCTGCAACGTTTTCAGTGAAATGAGTCTCCCTGACTTCCATTTCTGCACACATGAATGGCTGGCTATGAGGACACTATATGGCACAGAAAGCGAGCTGTGGAGCAGCGTAAAGAATTGGCAGGAAGCGCAGGCGGCTGCCTTCTATGACGAAGGTACTGGGAAGTTGGTACAACGCTACGACAAATGTGTACGTCAGAGCAGCGACTATGTAAAGAAGCAGCTGGGAGGTGTAGCTAAGTGTTGCAAATAAAGCATTTTTGATTTTCACAATGATTTCCATTTAGCGACCTATCGGACCTTACTTTTCGAATAGCCCTCGTACATGTCTGAACAAGTAACACTATATCATCACAACTAATGGGTCGGTAGCGTAGACGACAACTCAGACACGGTCCGTGGTAAACTTAGAAGTACAAGCACATAAGCGATTTGACGCAAGTCCATTACCTTGGTATAAAGTAGCCGACAATTTGATACAAAGAGATTAACAAAGATACTAATAATATTAAATAAAACCTCAGATCCTGGAGACACATTTACGAGCACACGATGGAACAGTGTTCATGCTTTACTCACGGGTAGTATCGTAAGAACAGCACTGACAAGAGTATCGAAAAAAGGATTAGAGTACGTGTTCTCTAACGGTTACAATATCTACAGCTCCATTTTTAAAATCTATTCATAATAAGGGGAAATGGTGTATTTTCACATGATTAAAATAGACCAATACTAGCATTGTTTTACTTTTTCTAAAAAGATAAAAATTTGGAACTTGATATTAAATTACGGAACAGATGATCAGAAAAGCAGATGAGTAGTAGTCACAATAAATAAATTAAATACCACCTGAACTTCCCATTCAAACTCTGGAGATACATCTAAAACAGATTTTGATTCAGTTGTTAGGCTGATAATCCGTTACGTGAATTTGACAACGCGCAACCTGCCTTTGAATCTAAGATTCGTTAGGTATTGATGTGGCTCGTATTGTCGTGGACTCGTCGGCTATATTATATAACTGGGGGAATAAAATTTTATGTGATCTCAAAGCGACTACAGTGGTGAGAGGGGTGTTGTCAAATAAAATCTCATTTCAACTTTTTGATCAGCCATAGCAGGTTCGAAACAGACAACTCCTCCAAATTATTTCAAAATGGTTCAAATGGCTCTGAGCACTATGGGACTCAACAGCTGTGATCATAAGTCCCCTAGAACTTAGAACTACTTATACCTAACCAACCTAAGTACATCACACACATCCATGCCCGAGGCAGGATTCGAACCTGCGACTGTAGCAGTCGCGCGGTTCCGGACTGAGCGCCCAGAACCGCTCGGCCACCACGGCCGGCCCTCCAACTTATTTCTTCTATTTTCTGTGTGCTAATGTCTTATGATGACACCACAACTCATATACCGTTTCAAGAGAAGGCTCACTACCTGCTTCACTACTGCTGCTGCCAGCGAAACAAGCAAAATTAGTTGGTCCTGTCATTAGGACCTCCCGTCGGGTAGACCGTTCGCCGGGTGCAAGTCTTTCGATTTGACGCCACTTCAGCGACTTGCGCGTCGATGGGAATGAAATGATTATAATTAGGACAACACAACACCCAGTCACTGAGCGGAGAAAATCTCCCACCCAGCCGGGAATCGAACCCGGACCTTAGGATTGACCTTCAGTTGCGTTGACCGCTTTTTTTTTTTTTTTTTTTTTTACAGAAGCGTGTTTCTATCGGCACGAATTAGTAAAATACTACTCACTTAGATTTCGATTTTTTTTTCTTCTTTTCATTTTTTTTATTTTTATTTTTATTTTTTTTAAATTATAACTGGACCGGTGGGGGCTTGGGGGGCAAAGTGGGTAGGGGTCGAAGCCCGAGGCCTGACCACAGTGTCCTCCTCACCACCACCGAGCCTGCGGTGCTTAGGGAAATGGGAGACACAGGAATCAACAGTAGTGGAAGGCGTTTTTATTTATTTATTTGTATGTGTTTTTGTAATATTCACTAATATCATGAAATTATGTGAACACATCGGCGAAAGAGAAAAGAAATATAAATTCTGGTTAAAGAAAAAGAAAGGAAAAAGGAAAAGCAAAAGGAAATAAAATCCGCGCAATCTGCGACGCGCTCTCCCATCCGCCGAAGTCAGAAATAGAATAGATCGTAGGCGGTTGAAACTCAGACACCGCCGGGGGGAGGAGGGGTGGGTGCCCTCTGAGCCAGGCACCCCCCAACTCAGTGGAGGTCTAACAAAGACCACTCGAAGATAGTTAGCCAATAATGTTCGGTAATGTGGCGTATTTCCGAGAGCTGCATGGGCTGTTCGTAAATAGGTCCAGAACTCGAGGCGGGATTTAGGTCCCTCATGAAAGAGATAAGCAACCGCCCACCCTTTGACCCACGTAATAGCATGACATTTGGCGGCGGGAAAATGTCTGTCCTCCGAGTATAGAAACATTCGAGGTTCGATTGTGTCTGGTGGCACCCGTAGATAGAAGGCAATGATTTGCTGCACGAAGCGCCATACATCTTGCGATGAGGCGCATGTCAGACGGTGTTCATCAGTGTCCAGTTGCTGGCAAAGGAGACAAAGAGGGGATTCTGACAAGCCAATGTTGTGCAGTCGCTGCTTCGTGGCAAATTTCCTGTTGACTATGTGATACCACAGTACCCGGACGTTCGTAGGGAGAAAGGGCTGGTGAACGGAAGTCCACGCTACGGGGCACTGGATGGAGGGATGTTTGGTCTCCATCACATTCCGGGGAACACAGCGCAGCAGCAGGCTGTAAAAATCGCCCTGGGTGGGCGTGTATCTGGGAGACTGGTATGTATGTAACTGTAGTCGACGAAAGAGGTCCAAAAATGGGAAAATGAGGCACAATATGGCCGACAGACACCGGTGGTGAGGTGGAAGCAGGTAGGAGGACCTCAAGCAAGCTGCGTGTTAGAGATGTACCCTGGCCCATCCACTGTTTTCTCATGGTACTCATGTACAAGGCTGCAGCTCGCATACGGACATTGACGAGCCCGACGCCACCATACCGTGGGGGCAGGGTAAGTGTCTCATAACGGACTTTGAACATTGAACCAGCCATGAGATAATAGCCAAAAGCCGCCTGAAGGTTGCGCCCAATTGCAGTTGGCAGAGGGAGAACTTGCGCGATGTGAATCAATTTTAATGCCACATAAAGATTAAGAAACTCAACCCGTTGAAGTGTGTCCTGGCGGCGCAAGAGGTTCTGGCGGGCGTCGTTGCGTATGACGTGTAACAGGCGACGGAAATTCGTTGCCGCTGTGCGTGTGACCGTGGGGGTAAAGGTAATGCCCAGATACCGGAAAGTCCGCACAAGCGGCAGGGGTGCCACTTCACCATCCTGGAGGCCTCGTCCAATGTGCATTGCAGAAGATTTGGCGACATTCATGGCACTGCCAGCGGCAGCCCCATAACGGGCAATCAATTCGAGGACTTCTCGAATCTCAGAGCCGGAGCGAATGAGGAGGAGGAGGTCATCAGCATATGCCCGACAGCGAAATGTGTGTTGGCGTAGGGTAAGGCCAGAGAGCTTGGTCGTCAAGCCCCCAATAACGGGCTCAAGGGCAATGGCATACAGGTGGGTAGAGAGGGGGCACCCCTGCCGTATCGAACGACAGATACGTACCGGCCCTGCTAAACGTCCATTGACTTGGACACGTGAACTGGCACTGTCGTAAAGACGCCGGATGACGTCGAGAAACGGAGGGGGGATGTCCATTCGGGCTGCCACCGAAAACAGGAAACGATGACGCACTTTATCGAAGGCGCTGCCGAAGTCTACAGCGACGACCGCTGCACGGAGTCTGCAGGCCGCCGCCATCGCAATGAAGTCGTGGCATTCCCCTGTGGCAGTCTGTATGTTAACCTGTCCTCCAGGCGTCGTTTGCTCTGGCGAGAGGTTCAGAATGGCTCTGAGCACTATGGGACTTAACATCTATGGTCATCAGTCCCCTAGAACTTAGAACTACTTAAACCTAACTAACCTAAGGACATCACACAACACCCAGTCATCACGAGGCAGAGAAAATCCCTGACACCGCCAGGAATCGAACCCGGGAACCCGGGCGCGGGAAGCGAGGACGCTACCGCACTCTGGCGAGAGGATATGAGGGAGTATTGTTCGGAGCCGCATTGCCAGGAAGCGCGCGAAAATTTTTTAATCGGCATTGAGTAGGGTGAGCGGTCTGTAACTCGTGACCATCGAACCACGGGCTGGTTTTTGGACTGGTATGATGATGCCCTGAGCAAAGGTGGGATTGTGTGCTCAGATGTCATCAGTTCGTGATACGTAGTCGTCCACCGTGGAGCCATGAGGTCCCGAAAGGTACGGTAAAACTCAATCGGTAAGCCGTCAATGCCGGGCGATCTGTTGACAGCACCCTTGGCGATTGCGTTGTTGACTTCGTCTAGGGTGACCGCCACTGTCAAAACATCCGCCTCCGTGTGGGGGAGGGTGCGCGTGACGTAATGCAAAATGGAGTCGTCTGCTGCAGTTTCAGCGTCTTCTTCACTACGACGGCAGTGCTCGACGAATGCGTGGACGATGTCATTCTGAGTGGCCACCTGCGTCCCATTAGACGTGGTCAGAGTGCTGCTGATCTGCCTACGACGCCTTCGTTTGTCGGACACTATATCATGCATGGATGGAATTTCTAGATCCGAGTGATCGTGGCGTCGCGTCCGTATGACGACCCCTTGCAGTTTCCGGCGTGCCACCGCAATTATCTTCGCCTTAGTACTTTGCCGCCGGCCAGAGTGGCCGAGCGGTTCTAGGCGCTTCAGTCTAGAACCGCGCGACCGCTACGATCGCAGGTTCGAATCCTGCCTCGGGCATGGATGTGTGTGATGTCCTTAGGTTAGTTAGGTTTAATTAGTTCTAAGTTCTAGGAGACTGATGACCTGCCGGCCGGAGTGGCCGAGCGGTTAAAGGCGCTACAGTCTGGAACCGCACGACCATTACGGTCGCAGGTTCGAATCCTGCCTCGGGCATGGATGTGTGTGATGTCCTTAGGTTAGTTAGGTTTAAGTAGTTCTAAGTTCTAGGGGACTTATGACCTCAGCTGTTAAGTCCCATAGTGCTCAGAGCCATTTGAACCATTTTTTTAGTTCCTTGCCGTTCCAACTGGTTTTCCAGGGTTGGCGGTTGAGCGTCCAGATCTCGGAGAATCGCATAATAGAAGTCAACAGTGGTGCGATGCCAGTCGGCCATGTCCTTCCCCTATCTCATCAGTGTCCTCTGGATCGCTCACTTGGCGCAGTCCAACCACCATGTCAATGTCGAGTGGTAGCGGGGAAGGCGTCTTTCGCAGGCTGTCCACGTTTCAGTGACTTGTTGGTGACTCGCCAGGGCATGCAAGTGTGAATTATTGAGTTTCCATGGCGCACGGCTGCGCCATACTGATTGCGGCGGAAGGAGGACCGTACAGATGTAGGCGCAATGGTCGGAAAAGGCCAGCGGCCAGCGTTCGGCGCGCCGTATCGCAGATCTAAGAGTTTGTGAGACATATATCCTGTCCGGTAAGAAAGGTATGGCCAGAACGGTCACCGTGTTGAACTTCCCAGGTATCGTGAAGCAGGAGGTCTCGCACCACTATACGTAGTTTCTGGCATGTAGTATAGTGGGGAATCTGATATTTAGAATGCAGAACGCAGTTAAAATCACCTCCTAGTAGGCAATGGTCATAACGCCCTAAAAACAGGGGAGCGATTTCGTCGGAATAAAACTGAGCTCTTTCATGCCGTCGGTCGGTGCCTAAGGGAGCGTAGACATTAATGGTGCGTGTCCCCATGGCAGTGAGTGCCATGCCCCGAGCTGATGGAAGGAAGGCGACATCGGTCACAGAAATCCCGTGGCGGACGTAGATGGCCACTCCGCGGCCCACAGGATCACTCGCGGAGGCATGGGCGGTATAGCCATTGATATCCGGGAGACTAGCCAAGTGAACTTCCTGCAGAAGGGCGATATCGATATCCGAAGCCCAGAACATCTCCTGCATAAGGCGGATTTTCACCCTGGAACGGATGTTGTTGGTGTTGATGGTTGTTATCCGGTAGGCCTGGTGTCGGATTGCTGGAGGCTGGTCCACTCCGCTGTCCGCGCAAGGGTGGGGCGTCGCAGTGGAACGTTATCCCGCTGGCCCGCAGAGGAGTCTGGGGAGAGTATGATTAGTGGTGCGGCCGTGACGGCGCAGGGTCCCGTAGCGGGTCCTGCTCCTCGACCTCCTCCTCGTGCCACGCCGTGGAAGCGGACACTGGCGTGTCTTCCATTTTGTCTGCAGAAGATGTTGTAATGGTGCGTGGTGTAGTGTCGCCTGTGATACGTTCATGATTTAGTTCAGCGTCAGCTCGGGGCGCAGGCACACCGATAGATGTCTCCGCGCTCATAACGTCTTCGTCAGCAGTAGCGGGTTCTGAGGCCTCGTGCTGGTAGACGGTTACATCCTCCTCGACTTGTAACGTCTCCTCTTGGCGGGAAACTGTGCGACGTCTTCGCTTGCGACGTTTCGGAGAACGTTGTTTCCTTGTGCGACCCTCCGTGTCCGACGACGGGAGAGAGTCGCGTCGTTCTGGCAGAAAGGCAGCTGTAGGAACGATGAGCGAGTCGAACTCCATCGTTTTTCCGAGACCAGGGTCAGCGTCCGGTTGCGTCGACATCGTCTCAGCGGCGTCGATGGCCGGCCGAGGTGGCGGGCCGTCCGAAGCGCTCTTCGTCGGTGTCTGGTCGGGCTCGTTGGTGGCGTCGTTTGTGGTGACCGGGAGACGTTGCAAAGCGGTAGGAGAAGCTAGAGCAGCGGCATAGGTCAGCGGTAGCACTGTACGTTGCGACGTGGGTGGTTCTTCGGCAGCTGGAAGTAGTGTAATACGCCGTTGTAGGCATTCGGATCTAAGGTGGCATTCTTTGCCGCACCCGGAACAGGTCCGAGGCTGGCCGTCGTACATAATTATGGCACGGCATCCGCCGATCTGTAAGTAGGACGGGACGTGGCTTCGGACCCCATTTGGGCAGGATACGTCCGAAACTGTGTCCACTTATCCGCAGTGTGGCCGTGGACTGAGCCGTATGGGCGTAGTGCCGCGACGACTTCCTCAGCAGGAAGTTCGAATGGCAATTCGAAAATGCGTATCGTTCGCATACCTAAGCCTGCGTGGTCGACGGTGACCTCCCCCACATTGACATCAGCATGACAGAAGCGGAGCCCCTGTTTGGCCTCACGTAGTATGCGTTCGCACGCCGCGTCGTTAATGATTTTCACATAGACCGTGCTGCTCACGACTGACAATTGTATGCCGATAATATCCGTCGCCGGGATCTTCACTTCCTCTCGCAGAAAACGCACCACCCAGAGTGCTTTGGGTCGGACATAATCGTTGCAGAAAGTAAATCGGAGTGTTGATTTACGGTAACGGTTCGCCATGGATCGTACAAGGTAAGCCGGCACTTAAGCAACGGCCGTCAGAATGTAAACAAGGCGAGCTCGCGCTCCGCACGCAGTCAACACGTACGCGTCCGCTCTGTAGCCCTGCCGAATGCAGACTGCTATTTTCTGTGTGCTAATGTCTTATGATGACACCACAACTCATATACCGTTTGAGGAGAAGGCTCACTACCTGCTTCGCTACTGCTGCTGTCAGCGAAACAAGCAAGATTAGTTGGTACTGTCATTAGGACCTGTCCGCAGCTCGTGGTCGTGCGGTAGCGTTCTCGCTTCCCACGCCCGGGTTCCCGGGTTCGATTCCCGGCGGGGTCAGGGATTTTCTCTACCTCGTGATGACTGGGTGTTGTGTGATGTCCTTAGGTTAGTTAGGTTTAAGTAGTTCTAAGTTCTAGGGGACTGATGACCATAGATGTTAAGTCCCATAGTGCTCAGAGCCATTTGAACACCCAGTCACTGAGCGGAGAAAATCTCCCACCCAACCGGAAATCGAACCTGGGCCCTTAGGATTGACCTTCTGTTGCGCTGACCACTCAGCTACCGGGGCCGGACAGATTAGTTGGTGATAAAAGCCTTATTGTAGATGTCCCACTTGGACACTCTCTGGGATCGTGAAAATATACATTTTTGCATCTTGGATCAAGCTAGCTGGATGTTGTAGCCAAATTATTATCCACAATTTGTCCAAATGTGAGTTCCACACTGCCTGACAAGGAAGTGGAGCACCCAAACGGGGGAGAAGAAGACGAAATGAAATTCGTTGGAGGGGGACGTTATGTGACGTTATTTCAGTGATTGTAAAATCGAATCATATTTGCAAAGAATTTGGCAGTACGATCCCACTTATCACTACAATGTTGCACGCCTTCCGGGCTGAAAGCATGCACTGATTCGGGTGGGAAGCGTGTCATAAAGCCGCTGTAACCTCTCTTGAGGGTAGCTGGCCCACAACTGCAGTAGCTGTAGTGATACTTGATATCCTTATATTGGCACTGGGGCAGAGTTGACATCCCTGCAGGTCACACACATGCTCTCGGGAGGACAGATCTGAGGCCTTTGCTGCGCACCATGTGTGGATGAGCACTGTCCTGTTGAAAAATCGAATGACAATACTGTCATATGAGAGGTAACACACAAGGAGCAAGACGTCCGTGATACACCATTGTGCCAACAGAATCCGTTAATCCTCATCAGCTGTAACATGAAGCTGTATGAGATAGCTCCCCAAATCATGACTCCAGGAATAACACTGCTGTGCCTGTTGGAAACAGAGGAAGAATGGAACCTTTTCCAAGGTCGCTCCCATACTCATCGGCAATGGTCATCCAGGGTGCAGAAACGCGATACATCGCTGAACACATAGCAAAGCCGTTAATCAGCAAGCCATGCCTTCCCGTAACGGCACCACTCCAAATGCACCCATTGCTGCAAGTCTTCGACCAATGGCGCAGGATGACGCAGAAAGTTGCAGAAGTCCCCTACTTGGGGCAGTGGCAGGTACAGCTGTGAAAGGGCCACGATGTGCATGGTGCACAATACGGCGTTCATCCCTTGGGTGGTCAGACATAGAAGACCGGAGCCTTGCAGACGAGTATGGTTGGCCTCGCGTTCCTATGCAGTCCAACAATGGGCCCGTGTCACAGCTGAATGCCCCACAAATCCAGATACTGCACGATTCGACCAGCCGGCCGATTGAACAAGTAGAACGAATCCCCATTCCAACTGAGTCAGGAGCTCATAACGTTGTATGACTAGAGGATACGGCGTCGCAGTGTCGTCGACAGTGATGACTCAACATCTGACGCTGTTTACCCGCTTTTTTCCTACTAGACTTGGTAACAATACTAAACGTGAACAACCCTAATGCACTCATGTGGCCATTCTACTTATCACAGAGAATTCCAGCTGTAATCATTTACATACCCACCGAAGGTCTATACAGGTACGCAGTTACATTGACATCCAACTATGTCTTCTCGGTGCTTCACTTTCTTTATCAGGAAAATATCTGCTTTTTTCTGACCTTTTACCCCTCCTACTTTCAGGACTTTTTGTTTCACTGAGTACCACTGAGGCCATATAGACCACAAGTAATATAGAACGGATATATTGCCAGTATTTTAATGAACAAACATAAAATTGTACATTCCAGTTGTTCAGTGTAACAATAACGATTCCATTTTCATACACATTAGTTTCAAGAAACAAAAAGGAAATTTATATAGGAGTCATACTTACCCAGTGATACTCTGTGCAAGAAACCGTGAATAAATTTTAGTGTGTTGTGAATATAACACTGAACAAAACATCGTTGAGTACAATTGACTCTAAGAGAGAAATTTATATACTTTGAAAAAATAGATTTGAAAACAAGGGAGAAATGATTTTCCAATGTGCTTATGTGGTCATACTGACCCCAGTGGTATTACGATGGGTGCAACAACAACTGATGCAAGAACCCTAACAATGTGTACAAAAATAAATGGGAAATATTATTTTCATTCAAAAATGTTCAAATGTGTGTGAAATCTTATGGGACTTAACTGCTAAGGTCATCAGTCCCTAAGCTTACACACTACTTAACCTAAATTATCCTAAGGACAAACACACACACCCATGCCCGAGGGAGGACTCGAACCTCCGCCGGGACCAGCCGCACAGTCCATGACTTCAGCGCCCTAGACGCTCGGCTAATCCCGCGCGGCTTATTTTCATTGTTGCAGATATTTTGTACAACAGCCATTCAACATAAAATTTATCATTCTGTTTTTATAAATGTTACATTCAAGAAACAAAGAAGCGATTTAAGTCGGGAACATACTGACCCCAGTTTTACTCCGTGCAAAAACCATGAAATTTCATTGGACACAATTGGCTCAGAGGGTTAAAGTCATAGATTTTGAAAATAATAGTTTTGAAAACAATGAAGTATATATTTCGAGTGTACTTTTCGGGTCTTGTTGACTCACTCCACTTTCAATGCTACAATCAGGTTTGCTTAAGCATTTATTTGTGGTTTTCAACAGTTGACTCATCGTGTAATTTTGCTTATAGTCAAATTCGGCTCCCTGCCAACTTGTTGCTGACGTGTTCTAGCAGCTTTAAAATATTATAAAACAATTTAATCGTTCGATACGATACCTGCTATAAAATAATGATGAGCAATAGTACCAAATACCGAGGGAAAAATATGGACGCTTTTTCCGCGTCTCTAGACACATGGGTGAAAAGGCCCTTGCCGACCGGGGTGGACGAGCGGTTCTAGGCACTACAGTCTGGAACCGTGCGACCGCTACGGTCGCAGGTTCGAATCCTGCCTCGGGCATGGATGTGTGTGATGTCCTTAGGTTAGTTAGGTTTAAGTAGTTCTAAGTTCTAGGGGGCTGATGACCTCAGACGTTGAGTCCCATAGTGCTTGGAGCCATTTGAACCATTTGAACAGGCCATTAAAAATCCATCAGAAATGTGAACGGCTTTACTACACTTCCAACTCAAAATCTGGAAGTTTGTATGATCTCGCATGATGAAATTTCAAGACTGAACGAGTGAAAAGAAATTTTTCTCGACTCCGTGCAAGTAATTGTGTAGAGAAAAGAACAGCATAGAACACGTCTGCTATAACACCGTCCAATTGATGCGATACTTGCTGAGCTAAGCAGCTACGCCTACAGCACAGGGTAGGCACGTGGGAAACGCCGTTGCATCGGAGCAGCAGCACGGCGGCGAATGTACTGCACTGCGCTGTTTCACATGTGCTTCTGCCTTCCTTTTTTCTTCGGGCAGCTTTTCTGCGACTGCAGAGCACCTGCAGCAAAATGGTCGCGGGGGCAGACAATGGGCTCGCCAGTATTACCGTAGCAGCGGCAGGGGGACGAGGAGGCTCACGGCTTGGCGGACAGGTGGTAATTAAAAGGGCGCCAGATGGCGGCACAGGCGAGCGGCAGAGGGACCCTCATTTCCATAACAAGAGCACCACCACCACCACCACCGAGCCTCTCTCTCTCTCTCTCTCTCTCTTTCTCTCTCTCGCTGAGGGAACGTAAGTCTCGCCGCTTGCCTGCACTGCCCTTCGGTGGTCCTCTGGCCCTCCAGGCCGTAGTTTGCATCCGCTACTAAACAAGTCAGCAACCACTTGGGTAGGGCCTGCGAGCCGAGCCTCGGTTACACGCACTTTGTCGCCGGTGACGAGGTGGATGTGTGTGGTTCTGTGCTTCCACCTGACACAATCTATGATCTGCGAAAAATCATCTCTTTCGCTAAGTTTTTAGATTAACATGGATATACTGTAAATGCAAATCGTGTTTCTGTATTGAATCTGTGGCTCCTCTCTTGTGTTGTTACCACTACCGAAAAACAGAGCAGTCCTTTTGCATAGGCTTGCGGCAGTCTACAGTAGACATAGGATTAACAAAGAGCTGTGACTTAAAATTAACTTCCTATTAGAGCACTATCGAAGAAAATTCGACTTTCGACCTACTTGCGGGGCCTCCCTGATATATATGTGAAAACCATGTCTACGTATGTACAACATTGCACTAACCTTAGCACACCAGTAGACGCAATTGGAAGGACTCATAACTTTATAGACCAGGAGACACTAAATATCTTAACATTTTTACTACTGTTTGTAATCAGTGAGTGTATAATGTTCGGATACAGAGCTATCGAGAAAAATATGTGACGCTCATGCACAGGACTGCAGCCACGCAATATCAGTTCTAAAACTGTTGTGTTTTTCTAAGTCCACCTAAAGCTGTTGCAGCGACGGTGATTAATTTAAAACTCTCTATAAATTCCTACCGTGTTGTTTCTCATGACAGAAGCCGCTGAGCTGTCTGCTAAACGTGTCCTCTGGCCTATGTCTTAGGGAAAAGTTGAATGTCACAGGGAGCTGTTGATTGTATGGCGGAGTACTTACGCGAGGCTTAATGCTTTAAACTCTTGTAAGGCCTCACGTGGAGTGTGTGACGCAGAGTTGTCTCATTGCAGCAGTACATTCCATTCCTCTCCTGCAGTTCCCCATTAGCGACTTACCTACAAAAACGAAACAAAGAGCCTCCATTTAACGATTTCCTTTAATGGTTGTGTTCTGGTCTGTGAAATCGATATGGGTAACTCAGTCGGTATCCCAAAACAGTGATGGGATCACAACGGCAAACAAACACATTTTTATGGCAGTTATCGTGTTGATATTCCACGGACTAACGGACTAAGCTTTTGTTTCCGGTTCATAGTGGTGAACCGAACTTCTTCCTAACGTCAAGATACTGCCGAGAATAGCTCCACCTTTAGTGTCACAACGTAACTAAAGTTTCTGCCAAGGCTGTAGGCCTTAACTCTGCTGGAGACACTTTCAATGAGATGTGTGTGTGTGTGTGTGTGTGTGTGTGTGTGTGTGTGTGTGTGTGTGTGAATTCCTAAGGGACCAAACTGCTGAGGTCATCGGTAGATAGACTTACACACTACTTAAACTTCGGCCGGAGGGGGTTCGCAATCCGTGACGTGGCGTCTCCAACCACGCGGCCACACCGCGCGGCCAATGCGATGTCTAAATGTCTGTGGGGGGAGCGCCAGTCCTTTCTTTCTCAAGAACTGAAGCCAGAGAAGGTAGTGGTGTCGAACGTTGGGATCTGAAGAGAAGCCAACCTTGTAACTCATAGCAAAGGTTTCCCATCAGTCATGAATCGTAGTCATCGACCTATTCCTCTACTATAAACAGTACACAATTTGCTAAAATGTGCTGCTATCCTTCCTCATTTTGAAATTCCTTAAGGGCAATAAGTGGACCACACACGAACAATTAAAAACTTTCCCATACCGTAACGCCAATTCCTCTGTATTTCATTGATTCCACTACACAGGATGGCAGGTGATGTTTCCAGGCATTCGCTAAACCCTTCCATCGGATGACCACACGGTACAGAGTGCGTTTCCAGTCATACACTGTCTAGTGTTGTTGCTCTTTACACTTCCTCAAGAACTGTTTAGTGCTGACTACAGAAATGTGTAATCTGTGTGCCGTCCCAGCGACAACTGTGTCGGGAAAAAAAAAATTGTAACGAGAAGTGTATCTCGCGACGAAGTAAAGGTAAACGAACCTTGTGTGTTTCACCGATCGCATAGGCGGCGTAAAATTTTCGTTTTATAGCACATATTAAATTCAGTCTTTGTATCAATTTTATCTTAGTATCAATGTAATAACTTCTAGCCAATTAATAAGGGAGAAGAACATTCCTAGAGTGTTCTTCTTCCCTCTTTTCTTTGCTTGTTTCTAGTAATAGGAATCAGACATTTTGTATCACGAAAATAATGTAACCATTGTACCATTCATTTTTGAAATATAGTATTATATAATTTTTTAATATATACAACCGCTCGCTCACCGATAGATCTGTACCTACAGATTGGAAAACCGTGCAGGTCGCACCAGTGTTTAAGAAGGGTAGTAGGAGTAATCCATCGAACTGCATACCTATATCATTGACGTCGGTTTGCAGTAGGGTTTTGGAGCATATGCTGTATTCAAACATTATGAATCATATCGAAGGGAACGATTTATTGATACGTAATCAGCATGGTTTCAGAAAACATCGTTCTTGTGCAACGCAGCTAGCTCTTTTTCGAACGAAGTAATGGCCGCTATCGACAGGGGATCTTAAGTTGATTCCGTATTTCTAGATTTCCGGAAAGCTTTTGACACCGTTCCTCGCTCTAATCAAGCTGCGGGCCTATGGGGTATCGTCTCAGTCGTGCGACTGGATTCGTGATTTCCTGTCAGGAAGGTCGCAGTTCGTAGTAATAGACGGCAAATCATCGAGTAAACCTGAAGTGATATCAGGTGTTCCCCAGGGAAGCGTCCTGGGACCTCTGCTGTTGCTGATCTATATAAATGACCTGGGTGACAATCTGAGCAGTTATCTTAGGTTGTTCGCAGATGATACTGTTATTTACCGTCTAGTAAGGTCATCCGAAGACCAGTAACAGTTGCAAAGCGATTTAGAAAAGATTGCTGTATGGTGTGGCAGGTGTCAGTTGACGCTAAATAACGAAAAGTGTGAGGTGATCCAATTGAGTTCCAAAAGAAATCCGTTGGAATGCGATTACTCGATAAATAGTACAATTCTCAAGGCTGTCAATTCAACTAAGTACCTGGGTGTTAAAATGACGAACAACTTCAGTTGGAAAAACCACACAGATAATATTGTGGGGAAGGCGAGCCAAAGGTTGCGTTTCATTGGCAGGACACTTATAAGTTGCAACAAGTCCACTAAAGAGACAGCTTACACTACACTCGTTCGTCCCCTGTTAGAATATTGTTGCGCGGTGTGGTATCCTTACCAGGTGGGATTGACGGAGGACGGCGAAAGGGTGCAAAAAAGGGCAGCTCGTTTTGTATTATCACGTAATAGGGGAGAGAGTGTGGCAGATATATGATACGCGAGTTGGGATGGAAGTCATTAAAGCAAAGTCGTTTTTCGTCGCCACGACATCTTCAAATGGTTCAAATGGTTCTGAGCACTATGGGACTTAACAGCTGAGGTCATCAGTCCCCTAGAACTTAGAACTACTTAAACCTAACTAACGTAAGGACATCACACACATTCATGCCCGAGGCAGGATTCGAACCTGCGACCGTAGCAGTCGCGCGGTGCCGGACTGAGGCGCCTAGAACCGCTTGGCCACCACGGCCGGCGCGCGATATCTATTTACGAAATTTCAGTCACCAACTTTCTCTTCTGAATGCGAAAATATTTTGGTGAGCCCAACCTACATACGTAGGAATGATCATCAAAATAAAATAAGAGAAATCAGAGCTCGAAGAGAAAGGTTTAGGTGTTCGTTTTTCCCGCGCGCTCTTCGGGAGTGGAATGGTAGAGAGATATTATGATTGCGGTTCGATGAACCCTCTGCCAAGCACTTAAATGTGAATTGCAGAGTAGTCATGTAGATATAGATGTAGGTTAAGGTTTATCATCATCATCATCTTGGACAGTTTCCAACCTCTGGCCGGGTCTGTATGGAACATAGGCCCCTCCATCGTCTTCTGTCTTGCCACCATCTCTCCGTCTGTACCTTGGTCCAGTCCTCTCCTTTCTTCTCCTTTCAGCCATCTGTCTCTCGGTCTTACTCTTGGTCTCTCTTCTTCCAGTTTCATCTCATGTATCTTCCTGGGTATCCTCTTCTCCTCCATTCTCTTAACGTGTCTCTACCATCTCAGCCTTGATTTCTCTCTCTCCTCCTGTAATGGTTCCCTCCTTCATTAACTCTCTGATCCTCTCATTTCTTAACCTGTCTATCTTTGTCACTCCAATACTGTTTCTCGAGAGCGTCATCTCACTAGCTTGTACTTTCCTCTCTTCCTTTCATAACCCAGATTTCTGATGCATATGTCGGGATCGGGACATAGTATGACCGGCATATAACCATTTTATTGATTTGGGGTTGTGATAAACCTTTTGCATTTCCTTTATGTTTTCGTCTTCTTTAATGGCAAAGAGAGAAGATGAAGCGGTAGCCCATCATAGAGCCTATGCCTACTGTCATGTATTTTTTGACTTTCAGTTGTTAAAAAACAGAGGATTTTTTTCTGGTACCAGTAGGAGGAAGGAAGGATTCGCGCTCAGCTAGTGAACGAGTGACAAGCACGCCATTTTTAGCGAGCAATTCTAGACTGCCATTTTGGGGTCGCTATGAATAAGTGAGGAGTATGTATTTCATATGTGCACCGTTTAGAAAAATACAGTATTGTTTTATTAACAGAAAGGTCGTGTGAGTTGTTATTTCAAATAGTACAATAATTACAAGAACTGAAGCCCACCTGTGTACTTTGGAATATTACGAAGATCCGATAAGCTTAATGAGAATACGGACAAGACTTCAAAGGTGAACACGGCGACCAAACGTAGCATTATAAAGAATGGTAAGCACAAATCTGCAGCGGAGAACGGAATTACTTCGCCCTGCAAAATAATATGAACTAATACGAACTTATTTCCAGGCATAGCTCAGCTTATCGTGCTTGTCATTCATGCCGAAAAATTAATCTCATTAATTCAATACATTTTAAAAAACCACGCATTTCAACATTTTATTATCATCTATTCAATTATTTTATTATATTGTAGGGTACATCCTTGCTCCATATCAGGCTTCTGACACTCTTCCGAAATGCTTCTGGTTTTCTCCCCCAACCGCTTATTTCTCTGTAGTTTTTTCCATCTTCCTGTATAAGGCTTCCTAGGTACTTGAAACTCTCCACTCTCCTCAATCGTTGCCCACCAATTGTTATTACAATTGTTCCTTTCTCCTTCTTTCTTATTGTGATAATCATCTCACTCTTACTTATACTATATTTCATCCCATATTCTTGTACTGTTCGTTCCCATACGTCCAACTGCTCTTGTACTTCCTCCTCCATATTCCCCCAAATCACCAGATAAAAAAAAAAATAAAAAAAAAAAATTCAAATGTGTGTGAAATCTTATGGGACTTAACTGCTAAGGTCATCAGTTCCTAAGCTTACACACTACTTAACCTAAATCATCCTAAGGACAAACACACACACCCATGCCCGAGGGAGGACTCAAACCTCCGCCAGGACCAGCCGCACAGTCCATGACAGCAACGCCCGAGACCGCTCGGCTAATCCCGCGCGGCATCACCAGATCATCTGCAAACATCATAGCTTTCATCTTCCTTTCACTAACTGCTTCTGCTGCTGTACTCCTTGTATCATCCATCACTATAATGAAGAGGTGAATGTGCACTTCCTTGCCTCAAGCCATTCTTCTGTTCAGTCCAAGCTGATCTCTCTCCTCCCACTTTCACACAGTTCACACTTCCATGGTACATTTCCCTTATCCTCCAAATAGTCTGTTTTGCAACTCCTCTGTTGTCCAGGGCTTTCCACACTTTCTTTCTATGTACACAATCATACGCTTTTTCAATGTTCAGGAAGGTCATTAGTAGACCTATTCCATATTCATAGTGCTTTCCTGCAGTTTTCTTACAGCAGAAATTAGATGCACTCTTGACCTTCCTGTTCTGAAGCCACGTTGCTCTCCTCTCATTCTTCCTTTTAATTTTGCCCGAATTCGTGCTTCCAAACTTTTCTCAAACACCTTTGCATAATGACTCATCAATGTTATCCCCCATAGTTCTTGCACTCTTTTCTATTTCCCTTCTTAATGATCGGAACTTTTATTCCCTTCTTCCAGTCTTCTGGGAACTGTCTCCACACAATTATCATTACTCGATATATCCATTGCATTCCCACCTCTCCTGCTGCTCTAACCATCTCTACACTTAGCTCATCCAGACCTGGTGACTTCCCTCCCTTCATCTTGCCCAATGCCTTTTCCACTTCTCCCCATGTAAGGTCTTTTTCTATTTGCTGTTCCTCCTCTTTTTCCTCCTCGGCTTGTTCCTCCTCATCCAGGTTTCCATTTGGGTTCAGAAGTCTTCAAAATACTGCATCCACATATTCTTGAGTTCCTCCTTATTCTCTACATCCTGTCCACTTTTGTTCACCATTCGAGCATAATCTATCGTACCGTTCTTGATCTTACTTTTAATCATCCCATATAACACCATTTTTTAATCTTCACTATCCTTCTCCATCATTATGGTCCACTGTTCCATCCACTTTCTTCTTTCCTCCGCCACCATTCTTTTTGCTTCTTTCTTTCTTGCCTGATACTCTTCTCTTGTCTCTACTGTTCTCTTCTGGAACCACACCCTAAAGACTCTATTCTTCTTCTGTACTATATCATTTGTTTTATCATTCCACCAGGTTTTTTTTCCAACTCTTTTTGTTGCTTGTCCTCCCACATATTGCTTCCGCCGCAGTTACTAATGTTCCCTTGAATCTACCCCATTCCTCTTCTACCGTCTTCGGTTCATTCTTTGGGATGCTTTCCCTTACTACTTGTAGGTACTCCAGCCTGCTTTATTCCTGCGTCAACTTCCATACCCTTATACGTCTTTTCTGGTTTTCTGCCCCTTCATTATCCTTAGTCCCTCTCAGGTTCATTACCAGCAAATGGTGGTCGCTATCCAAGGGCTCTGGTGGTATTACTTTGGTTCAAATGGCTCTGAGCACTATGGGACTTAACTGCTGTGGTTATCAGTCCCCTAGAACTTAGAACTACTGAAACCTAACTAACCTAAGGACAGCACACACATCCATGCCCGAGGCAGGATTCGAACCTGCGACCGTAGCAGTCGCACGGTTCCGGACTGCGCGCCTAGAACCGCGAGACCACCGCGGCCGGCCTGGTATTACTTTAATGCCAATGATGTTACTATTCATCTCACTATCGTACAGGAAGTAGTCAACTATCTACTTTCTTTTTAAGTCTTGGCTGTACAAGGCAATCTTGTGGCTCTCTCTTTTTCCTGAACCAGGAGTGCCCAACCAGCGTCTAACTTCCTTCTTTCCATCATCTCTACCATCTCCTTCACCTTTCCAGTCAATGTTCGTATATTTAATGTTCCAAATCTTAGTCCATGTTTATAGCCAGTTCGTCGTCGATTAAATCCGTACTTTCCGAGGCCCGTTCTATTTTTGAAAGCAGAAATCATAATCCACTACTGGCTTGATGTCCCTATCGTAGTTTCACCAGAGTGCCGTTAGCCGTCACTTTTCAGGGTTCCTGTAGGACCTTCACAGCTACCGTAGCGGTCCCGGGGCGCACACAGTAGCCTCTTTAACTCGCTCTTACAGACAATCCCCTACTTCATGCGGTTGCCCATCTCCCACCACTTGGACGAGGGCTTGGCCTTGTGGGAGACAGGTTCAAGTTTATATGTGAGCTATTTCGAAGTACTGTGAGCCCTCTGCCTTGTTCCTTGTATCGAATTAATTTTTCTTAAGACGTTTACAGCTCCACATTTTTAGCAGTCGCTGCTTCAGCGGACGCCATTATGCGATATCAAAGCGGAGGTGCGGAGATCGCCCGCTTTAACATTTAACAAACATTTTTTCACAGCAATGAGCCACAGTGGAGAGCAACATTAGTTTTAATATTTTACTTTTCAGCTTACACCAAGAGCCATCATTCGACTACCACAGCCTGTATATGATGGTAAGAGGAGTATTCTTCGAGTTTGTGTGGGTCCACAATAATTTCAATATTTTAGTTCATGCTCTTAAAGTATAAATACGCCGAGGCCAATTATAATACCGTTATATTTTTATTTTCAAGTAATGTTCTTGGAAGTAAATCAGTCCATCATGTTCGATGATTTTACTGCTCAGTTGCGAGTTACGTAAAAGTAAAACCAGTTTTGAAATAATTTTCTAAAATTTTAAATACCTCAAAACTCAAAAATTGAAGTGTATATTTAAATCTCTTTTAATGATTGATTTCAAGCAAAAATCATTTAACAATGGGTGTTTTTAAAGGCACCGAACAGATGAGTAAAATATAAATAAGTAAATAAATAACCATTGTCACATGTTCTTGTTAATTTCCTGCGCACAGCCATTATCAGCTGGACTGTAACTTACAAAATGGCTGATTGACAGACGCAAATTGTGATATTTTGAGTGTTAATTCTTGCTGAATGTCCAAAAAGCTGTCGACTGCACGTTCAACAGACACTAAGCTTGCTGAGATTTGTATGCTCTATACGAAGAAATATTCTAGAATCCTTCATTTTTTTTTTCGTGTCATCATTCTTCCGACTGGTTTGATACAACCCGCCACTACTTCTTTTCCTGTGCCAACATCCTCTCAATTCATAGTAACAGCTGCAGCTAAAGCCACCAGTTGTTTATTTCCATTCTGATACTTCTCTTCCCCTGTAATTTTTACGCTCTAAGGCTCCCCCTACTACCACATCGAAGCTGTTCCCTGACATCTGAAAGAATCTCCTGTCCCCAGCTGCTGTCTTCAATGTATTCCTTTCCTTGGCTATTCTGCTGAAAGCCTCCTATTTTTTATACTCTCAGTCCATTTAATTCTAACCTTCCTCCTTAAGCACCACATTTCGATGCTCTTCCGATTCCCCTACAGTACATGATCCTCTGTCGTAAGACGTCCTCCAGACATATATCCTCAGAAAATCCCATCTCAAGTAAAGGTCTATGTTTGATACTTGTGGACTTCTTTGAGTGAAGGATAATCTCTTTGCCTGAGCAATTGGCTTCATACGTACCCCTTCTGTATATGTTGAGCTAAAATCATTATCGTTCTTTGCCCGAGTACCCACTGTATGACAGACCAGGAATCGAATAGAAAATTTTCATTTCTCGGGTAGTATCGCTCTAGGGTTGGCTAGCGGAGTATGGCCCTGAAATAAACTCGAAGAATGACTCCCAACTCAAATCCTGTAGTGTTGTTTGTCGGTCTAGCAGAATGCGGGTAGGCAATGTCGTTGGGTAGCATTACTTCATGCAGTCTTCTTGGTCGTTACTCTTGGTCTGCATCTGTAAGACGTCTAGCTGTTGACGATAAAGGTCAGTAGTGATCGATACGTCTCACGGAAGCAATTCGGAATACACCACACCGTCGCTGTTCCACCAGAGGCAGTTGCTGCCCTTTATGGACTCGACCATTCCTTTCTTTTCCTTACGTTCCATAAAAACACCATTTCTCGACTCCAGTAACGATACAGGATAGGAATTATCGTTGTTGTTCAAGAGCCAGTTGATGACAAGCAAACAGAGATGCAACTATAGCCACCCCCAGATTTTTCATGATTTTGGCTTAGAACATGCGGTACCCATACACCCGATTTTTGAACCTTCCCAAATGCATGCAAATGTCATACAACGGTGGGATGATCACAGTTCATCACATTTGCCAGTTCTCGAGTCCACTGATGTGAATCTTTGTGGATTAATGTGTTTAAACTATCTTCATCAAACCCTGGAGAGTTACTAACGTCAGAACGATCCTCCTCAAAACGAGAGAACCGTTTTCTTGCCGTGCTCTGCCCATTGGCATTATCCCCACGCGCGGCGCAAACGTTTCTGGCTGCCCCGGCTGCTGTCACCATTCTATTGAACTCAAACAGAATAATATGTCGGAAATGTTTTTCATTTCTCCACGTGGCACTCCCTTTGCTAGCGTCGACAGCTCCAGTCACTACATCCAAAGGACAAAATGACTGTATGTAAACTCAATTAGTATCAGTGAACTACAAAAAAATGACAGTCGATAAGTAAACCCACAGCACCCGTAATACCAACATGCAAAACAGAAACTCTACGAACTTATGCACCAATCTAATACTTTAACATATTATTTAACAGGCATTTCATATTTTCGATTGTTGTCCCATCACATTCTGCTGGTTGTTGATAACCTAAAATGTTTAAGAGGAAATTCTAAAGAGGTGGTGGAGTGATGTGTTAAAAGACATCGTTGGAGTGCCAGCTCTTTTTTTTTAAATTTTTTAGAAACTTCGTAGTCCGACTGAACGCAGCTTATTATTCTGTCTCTTTTTGATTTCGCATTATTTACATCCGCATTACAGGGAGTGAAACTATTTGCTAGTCTACATATTCACTGCACGGAACATTTTAGGAGTTTCGAGAATACATTTTGGGACAACCTCGCTACAACAGGATACGATAAATTCACGTTTCTACTGTACTCTAGGGGATGTTAAACGCTGAACTTAGTTTCGCAACTCCTCAACAATAAACTTCCGGGCTGAGTGTGTACAATGGTGTCTTAGAGGACCTGTGAATTCTCTGCGCTGCACGTGAAAAGATAAAGTCACTTAACTAGGCCACACGATGTTTTCTCGTCTGGTTACAAACACAGTGTTCAGTGAAATGTATTACGCAGCAAACAGTGAAGCACTAATTAACCTGAAACTACTGGTAACAGGTAGATATATTTGAAGAGAAGGAGGCAAATAAAAGCTGGCCAAAAACATCATAGAAAAGAGAATGGTTAAGTGTCGGACAGGAAGAAGTTTTAGTGTTCCAAAAATTTTCAATTCAGTTTCTATTTGCAAACAATTCTCCCACCTCAGAGTATGTGGAGAAAAGACAACTTTAGAAAAGCGAATTTATACACTGTGACATTAGTAGTCCCTTTTTGTTACAAGTTGTCTCCATGCGTAATCAAATTTCTACCTTAGTTTCTTCAGAAAGATATTGTTAATATATGCATCCGTTTTTCGTCTGCTGCTAATCCGATTATGCTCCGTTGTATAATAAGAAAACATTACGTCTTCGGCAGCTGTAAATTTATTTGTGTGTGTTCCACCTATTCATGCAAGATAGTGTCTGTAGCCTATAATATACAGAAAATTATTGAATTATGTATATGCTGATAAGAGATCTGTGGTGATTCCTTGCAGCTCTTTTAAATATGTAAATATTTACAAATATATGGTTGTGGTCATTTTTTTTTTTTTAAATAATTGTGATCATTTTTCTGTCCTGTTCATGTATCCATGTGTTCTTCTGCATTTAATAAATGCACATATTACAAGTTTCCAGTTGACTGGTCACATTTAAACATTTCAGTGCACATTACCTATAGGCCCTACTGCAGCACACTGCACATGGTCTTGTTCACATGCAGTAGGACTGACTGAGGCATCGTGGGAGCTTCTGAGGGCGACAGCAGAGTGGGGTGTTTGGTGGCGAAGGCGGGATGGTGGGGCACGGTATTGTGTGTGTGTGTGTGTGTGTGTGTGTGTGTGTGTGTGTGTGTGTGTTTGTGTGTGTGTGTGTGTGTGTGTGTGTGAGTATGTTTGTGTGTCTTTTTTTTATTGTAAGTTATGGATTGCTGAGAACATTATCCTGCTGCTTTTTTGTCATTTAGCAAACATTTTGGCCTTTTGTATGAAATATTTTCCTGTAGAGAGAGTATTCCCTTTCTCCTGTTGTTATGACACGAGAGTGCCATGTCTGTTCTTATCCCAGTATGGCTGTGATATTCTATTATTAGGTGTTCTGCATATGTGGAATGGGTACATTCATTGTTTAATGCCCTTTTAAGTTCTTTGTGCCTGTTATTAAAATTTCTTGCAATCGTCTCAGTGCATTTTATAGTTGCCGGTATAGCAAGTTAATCGAAGTGTTGTATTGATCTTTTACGTTATTAGAGGATGTGACTAAGCTTGTGTGCGAGTTGGTTGTGTTATGTTATGGTAGGCCATTTTCAGTTTCTATTGAGAGATGAAGTTTCTCGTCTGAGTGTCCATTGTGTTCTACTGGAACGTGTTGGTATAGCTTGATTGTTTTCAGTTTTGCTTTATTCACTTTGTATTTTCATTTCAGTCGTGCCGTGTTGCTTGTGTACTGTCTTGCTTCGTTATCTATAGTTTTGCTATGCTGATGATCAAGTTTAGTTCTTTTGGATAGTTTTTATACTTAGACGTGTATTGATGGGTGCCATTTTTTGAGAGTTTTAGTGGACCCTTGCAGGTATGAAAATAAAGCTCGACCAAGATTCAGTGTGCCACAAACATAGGAACAGCAGATCCTTCAGTCAAGACAACCTCTTACATAATTCTTTTATATCTGGATCTACATTCAGAAAACATAGTAGGTCCAGCATCAGAGTCAAAGTTTGATAGAACCTGGAAAGATGTGCGAACAAACAAGGCACAAGGGACAGATAACATTCCAATCATAAAATAGTTGGGTAACTGGTAGGTAACTAATAGGTTATTCAAGATAATTTGTAGAATTTAAGAGACTGGAGGCATACCATCAAGCTTTCGAAACAATATCAGCCATATAAACCCCAAGATACCAAAGGAAGATAAATACGGTAACTAGCCCACAATCAGCTTAAACAACTTATCCAACCAAGTACGTGGTGAGAATAATACCCAATAAGAATAACAAAATGGCTTAGCAATAGGGAATGAAGAAAGAACATTTTTAAAGAAGTTAACACTTTGACCGTGCTAGGACTGTATAAAAAAGGAAGTGCGTTTTATCTTAGGAATTCTATATTATTTCCTAACCCAACATCATCATCCCTACATAGCGACCCAAATACCCGTCTGCCCCACTGTCCCTTCTCCCTCCATTTCTTCTTTCTACCTAAACCGAATGAAATGGTAGCTGATGCACGGACTTGCCAGAAAGTAACATCGTTACCATCATCATTATCAACATCATCATCATATCATCATCATCTTAGCACCAGCCATACTAAAGCCATTTTGTGCTTCTAATTAACCATGAAAAGAAATGTGTTTGATTTTATTTACTTATTTTAATATTTTAAAATGTAAAACCTATATTGTATATTTTTAACATAATTTTGCTACCGGGTCCCAATATGCTGTTGCCAGCCCCGCATTCCTCACACGAGTGGGAAATGAAGTAATCGGTAATAAATAAAGAAAATGAAACTCTTAGCACTTCCCTTCAATTCCCTCAGGCTATCCGCAGGAATGCCCTACCGGTTCAAGCCCTTTTGCTATGTAGCTTACATTTTTGGATATCGTTTGGATTGCCTGGGACTATGCTGTTGACGACTTGCTGCGAACAGTTTTAGGAAGTCCCGCTTCGGCCTAATATGTGTATTAAAACTTCACATGTACTGGTGTGTATCCCATCCTACACGGGCGTAAGAGGCTTAAAACAGAGCACGGCCCCGGGGTGACGCTTCATACATCATTGATGATAATGCTACTGTAGAGTCCAGGCAGGCACTGGAGGATTTCACAGTAAATTCTGAAACATGAGAGTACATCATCTTTCTTCTCTTTCAACGTACTGTTCAGCTGAATTACAAGGTAATGAAGAAAAATTTCGAAATTGAAGTCGATGTTGGCGTGATGACTCAGAAAATTCACTGGAAAAAAAAAAAATGGGCACTGTGCTATCACGTCGTTCCATCTCAATAGAAAGCTGGAGGGAAGAAGAAAAATATTTAATACAATTAAATACTTTACTCTCTGAACTAATCCGAAGACGTTAGCTGAGGAACGGAAGAGATAATAATAACATTAACAGTGGTATGTGTCATTCTTGGCATTCCTTGACATTCCATAAGTATAAGAGTAAATTTTACGTAGTAAATTTACGTAGTAAACTGGAAAAGGACAACAGTAGTCCTAGAAATAGTATCGCAGTAATCTAGTTAGTAGTAGTAGGATGCATCATAGCATAGTATTTCCAATTAAACTGTAGTTATTTAATTCTACTGAAATAATTAAGATTTTTTGTGATGATGTGATTAACTTTGGTTGCCAGGATATAAACTCCTAACCATCCATCCTTTCCCCTAAATTGATAAATCAGTCTTCTTAGACTGTAATCAAGAATTAAGCTGCATGACCCTCGGTAATATGCACTCGAAGAAAAAAAAAGAAAAAAAAAACCCGGCTAATAATGCCCTAAACTTTCTCAATAGGGGAGAGATCCGGCGACATTTCTCGCCAAGGTAGGATTTGGCAACGACGAAGACATGCAATATAAACACTTGTCGTATGCGGGCGGGCATTATATTGCTGAAACGTAAGTCCAGGATGGCTTGTCATGAAGGGCAACAAAACGGGAATAGAATAACATCGACGTCCCGCTGTGCTGGCACTAAGGGTGTCGCGCATGACAACCAAACGGGTCATGCAATGAAAAGACATGCCACCGCAGGCCGCCACTACATCTACACACACACACACACACACACACACACACACACACACACACATCCTCCGCAACAATCAGTACGATGCGTGGCGAAGGAGATCCTGAACCACTACTAGTGATTTCCTGTCCCGTTCCACTCGCAAATAGAGAGAGGGAAAAACGATTGTCGTATGGCTCCATATAAGCCCTAATTTTCTATTGTGATCCTCATGAAAACTGTATCTTGGCGGCTGTAGAATCGTTCTGCAGACGGCTTCAAATGTCGCTTCCCTGAACTCTCTTTGTAGTCTTCCTCGAGAACAGGTTCACCTTCCTCTAGGGATTTCCTGTTGAGTTCCCGAAGTATCTCCGTAACACTTGAGCTGTTCGAACCTACCGGTAATAAGTCTAGCAGCCCGCCTATGAATTACTTCGATGCTTTCCTTTAATCCGACATGGTACAGATCCCAAACACTCGATCAGTACTCAATAGTAGGTACCAAC
Organism: Schistocerca americana; assembly: GCF_021461395.2. NCBI lineage: Eukaryota > Metazoa > Arthropoda > Insecta > Orthoptera > Acrididae > Schistocerca > Schistocerca americana. Next base: position 808,703,277 of record NC_060119.1, read on the forward strand.
AGTGTCCTATATGCTGTCCAGTTTACAGATGAACCACATGTCTTATTAAACCGAAGTCTTCCGTAACACAACACTCACACGCTCGTTCCATTTCATACCTCTTTGCAACGTTAGGTCCAGATATTTAATCGACATAACTGTGTCAAACACAGCACTACTAATGCTGGGTCCGAATATTACGGGTTTGTTTTTCCTACTTATCTGCATTAACTTATACTTTTCTACGTTTAGAGTTGGCTGCACCAACTAGAAATATATTGTTTAAGTCATCTTGTATCCTCCTGCAGTCATTCAACTTCGATATCTTCCAATACACCACAGCATCATTAGCATCCGACAAATCACTTACGTATATAGAAAATAGTAACGGTCCTATCACACTTTCCTGTGGCACTCCTGACGATACAATTGTTTCTGATGAACACTCGCCGTCGAAGTCAAAATACTGGGGTCTTATATTTGAGAAATGTTCGGGCCACCTACATATCAAGGAACCTTTGGCATACGCTCCGCAGATGGTGAAGCGATTGAAGACATTTGTGATGAGGTAAAAGAAATTATTCAGATAGTTAAAAGGGACGAACATTCACTGCGATATGGGACTGGAATTCGATAGTAGGAAAAGGTAGAAAAGGAGAAATAGGAGGTGAATATGGACTGGAGAAAATGAATGAAAGAGGATGCCATATTTGTTGAATTCTGCACAGAGCATAATTTAATCATCGCTAACACTTGGTTTAAGAATCATAAAAGAAGATTGTATACGTACAAGAGACATGGAGACTTCGGCAGGTTTCAGATTGATTATATAATGGTAAGACAGAGATTTCGATACCAGATTTTAAAGTCTAATACATTTCAAGGGGCAGATGTGCACTGCGACTGTAGAATAAAATTGAATAAAATGCAAAAAGGTAGGAACTTAAGGAGATGGGACCTGGATAAGTTGACAGAATCAGAGGATGTTGAGAGTTTCAGAGGGAACCTTAGGCAACACGCGACTAGAACAGGGAAAGGAATGCAATAGAAGACGAATGGGTGGCTTTAAGAAATGAAATAGTGAATGCTGCAGAGGATGAAATAGGTAAAAAGACAATGCATAGTAAAAATCCTTGAATAACGCTAGAGATGTTGAATGTAACTGATGAAAGAAGAAAATTTGAAAATGCAGCAATTGAAGCAGGTGAAAGGGAATACAAACGTTTAAGAAATGAGATTGACAGCAAGCGCAAAATGGCTGAGCCGGACGCCTAGAGGATAAATTTAAGGATTTAGAAGCATAGTTAACTAGGAGAGAGATAGATACCGCCTTCAGGAAAATTAAAGAGGCCCTTTTGGTAAAAGAGAAGCAGTTGTATGAATATCAAGAGCTCAGATGGAAAATCAGTCTTAAGTAAAGAGGGGAAAGCTGAAAGGTGGAATGAATATACAGGGTGTAAATTTAAAGTTGACAAACTAGAATGACTCGAAAAATAAGCTTCACACGAAAAAATGTGTAGAATCCAAAGTTGATTATTTTTGGGGGGTGGGGTGGGAGGAAACTTTAAAATTTGAAATGGGAACCCCCATTTTTAATTGCAGAATCAGATTCTACATAAAAACTACATACATTTTGTCTTAAACATTTGTTTCGATTCTTGGAAGTTGGCGCTGTAATTCAAGAAAATCCATGTTCTCATTTTTGCGGGGAAAATGGTTACAGATAAATAAGAAATGCTTATTTACTTCGTAAATTTTAATTCGCTAAGACTAAAACTCTCCTTGTCTCCCCATAGGGTGGGGTTTGATAGAGAGGAATTAGAGTTTTACAAATGTTGACCCAAATATTAATTTTTTCCGCAGATTCGGATAAGTTTTGTTTGTCTCACAAACCCCACCCTATGTCATGCGAAACTTACACTCGTCATCAGTTTTTGCACATCAGTGTATTTTGCTGGTTACAGACGGTATACATTGAATAAAACTCTGAAATATGGCAACAGTATAGCGGAGGCAACCTAGAATAAGATGGTCAGAGTAGATGGTAGCCCTACGGCCACATGCGAGTTGCTGGGACATCGTTATTGGTATGTCGGTAATGGGACAAGAACGTCGGAGTAGAGGACGTGAGTGTATATGCAGTGGCCATAGAGGAAAGGAACGTCTCCGTCAGAGACCTCACTTTCACACACAAAGTTTGGAAAAATTAGCAATAATACGAACTTTAGGAACTGAATTAATTCTATCATTTTTTATTTGAAACAATAAATTGCAGAGCTTCGTAATTAGAACACAGGTTAGTGGAGTTGGAAGAGGAGACAAAAAAAATCAAATGTCTTATAGTGGAGTTATCGAAAGTGCATTGGAAGAACGATGATCACATAGAGCTAGAATTAGGTCATGGATTTCATTGATAGAGAGGAATTAGAGTTTTACAAATGTTGACCCAAATATTAATTTTTTTTCGCAGATTCGGATAAGTTTTGTTTGTCTCACAAACCCCACCCTATGTCAAAGTCCGGATGCGGAGACGGATGTAGCATCGATACGTTAAGTACATTACGAAAAGTTGGGAAGGTTTGTACATATGCCCAGGCGAGGTCTTTGGCATGCGCTCATCTCTGGTAAAGACAAAATTCGTATATGGAACAGTATTTTGATTACTGATGTGCAGCAGTCATTACACTATACGTATCTCTTACTGTCATTTACCATAAATGATCTTGTCGCTAGTTGCTGTACATCTGCTACTTTCAGGATCCAAAGACGAGTTCGAGCACAAAACAACAGGAAAATAGATGAAACGTTTGTTGTCTCTCCCTAGGAGGTTCCGTGGCATCAACCGAAATCGCACTCACTGCTGCGCCTAGAACTCGCATAGTTTTAGCGATGAGCGGCTTGCGAGGCGACCAACACGACATATTGCCTCGCAGATCTGTAAAAAGGCTAAACAAAAGACCCCCTGTCCTGGACACCGAAAATCGGCTCTGGCGTCCATAATATCGATCAGGACTAGTCGACGGGCCTGGGCAGGGAATGCATGTTACAATGAGTAAACAACAGACGAGTTAAAAAGCTTCCAAAAGTTCTCATGGTACTGCCACTACAGGCCAAGAGTTACTAAAATGGACGTACAATACGTAATGCAGTACATTATTTTCTCTGCCAGTTTCTGTTGTAAACATGCGGAATTTGTTGTGGGGCATCGTAAAATAGTCCCGCTTCCGCCCCTACAGTATCATAGAGTTCCTATGGGTGGCGGCGCTATATGCAGTCTTCAAAATGGCATCAGTAACGGAGGTGAGTTCCAAGCAGAGACCTGTCACAGTTTCTTTTGGTAGAAAATCAGAGCATCGCAGATATTCATAGGTGATTTCTGAATGTATACGGAGACCAGGCAATGAACAAAAGCACGGTGGGTCGATGGGCGAGGTGTCTCCCATCACCGAAATGAGCTCGTGAAAATATTCCTCTTGCCGGCCGGTCGTACACTGCTGTGACTTCTGCAGTGTTGGAACGTGCGGACACTCTCATCCGAGGTGATCGACGATCACATTCAAGAAACTCGCTGCATGACTGGACGTCTCTGTTGGCAGTGTTGGCACACTCGTTTGTCAGTTCGGGTACTCTAAGGTGTGTGCTCGCTTCGTTCCTCGCTGCCCAACATAAGACCGTAAAGGGCAAGGAAGGATCATCTGTGTGGAATCGGTTGCATGTTACGAGACTGACAAAGAGTTCTTTGTCTATGAAACAAGAATTCATCACTTCGAACCGGAAATAAAAGGGCAATCCATGGAGTGGCGCCACACTACCTCTCCTCCGAAGAAATAGTTCAAAGCCGCACCGCCAGCCGGTAAAGTATAACTTGAAGAGGTTATACTGTTTGTTGTCCTCTCTCATGCTGCAACAAACAAATTGGAAATGTACTCTGCTATCCTTAGGAAACTGAAGAAACGACTTCAGCGCGTTCGTCGCCACAAAAATGTAAAAGAATTTCTTCTTCATCATCACAATGCAAGGCCTCACACAAGTCAGCGGACCCGACAGGAGCTCGCAAAACTTCATTTGACTGTTCTTCCTCATCCACCCTACACCCAGAAGCTCGCACCTTCCGATTTCCCTTATTTTGGCCCAATGAAGGATGCACTCCGCGGGGAGCAGTACGTGGATGACGGGGAAGTTATTGATGCAGAAAGACGTTGGCTCAGACGTCGATTAGTAGCGTGGTGTCACGCATCCATATCGGCCCTCCCAGTAATATGGCGTAAGGCCGTCGCATCGAATGGAGGTAATGTTGAAAAGTAGGGTTCTGTACCCAAGAGAGTGGGGAACAACATGGTTATTGGAATCATCAATAAAACCAATGTGCTTTCAAAAAAAAATGTGTTGCATTACTTATGGAACGCCTTTCGTGTAAAATGAAGCCGCTCCTAATAAGCAGCTGACAAATTAGCGATACTCTATTGGCAGCTGCCGTAGAAGTTACAGTAAGATGAATGAATCACAAGGATGGAACGCTTTGACTAAGGAAATATCGTGTCCACTTCGGGTGCCTTTTAATTTAGGAGAACAAAGCATTACGAAACCGCTTCAAGATTTGTTGTAAAATAACTCGATAGACGAGAAGAAATGTCGAAGTTCACCAGTCAGATACATGTACACGTCCACTGAACACTTTACAGGACTTTAAGCGAAAGATTGTTACGGCGTTTGACATTTCGATGTTAGCCTTCAGAAGATACATTTTGCTATTGGGTGTGTCGTAAACACAATAAAGTCATTTTGTTGACTCCACCTACTTTTACAGCTGTGATCGCGGTCGCCCGTGAGATGTCAGCTGACCCCCGCACACAGTCTGTTGTGCTGCCAGCAGACCGGTCGTCGACTGGTGACGATAACCGCTTGAGTACTCATGTCGTAGGCCACCTGACGAAGGTCGTTTGAATCCGAGTAACAGTAAATACAAACTTAGGAAAACTAACACGTTAGTATTATTAATCAGTGGCGTAGCGTGGTTGGATAGGTTGGGGAGACTCTTCAGTTATAATAGTGAGACAAAATAGTACAATAAACAATAATTTAAACAAATGAAACAAAATGCATCAAATAAAACAACAACAACTACTACTACTACTACTACCACTACCACCCCCACAAATAATAATAATAATAATAACTGAAGCACTTAAATTTTCTTGTACACAAGTGCAATTCGCCTGTCTCTTATTTCCACGAATAAGTCTATAACTCGGTCTACAAAGATATGATCACTGGATAGCTTTACAAGTAGTGACTTTTCTACTGCTAACGTGCTCAAAGACGACAGCCGGATGTTGGACATTGAATTCCCTAAATAATTCTTCACTCGTTTAAGAGTACTCATGCTTCGTTCACTGCTTGTTGTAGTTGCGGGTAGGGTCAAAACCAAAATCAGGAGCCGGCCGAGGTGGCCGAGCGATTCTAGGCGCCGCAGTTTGGAACCGCGGGTAGGGTCAAAACCAAAATCAGGAGCCGGCCGAGGTGGCCGAGCGATTCTAGGCGCCACAGTTTGGAACCGCGGGTAGGGTCAAAACCAAAATCAGGAGCCGGCCGAGGTGGCCGAGCGATTCTAGGCGCCACAGTTTGGAACCACGCAACCGCTACGGTCGCAGGTTCGAATCCTGCCTCCGGCATGGATGTGTGTGATGTCCTTAGGTTAGTTAGGTTTAAGTAGTTCTAAGTTCTAGGGGACTGATGACCTCAGAAGTTAAGTCCCATACTGCTCAGAGCCATTTTTGAACAAAAATCAGGAACTTCATTGTTTCTTCATAAACGGAATCTAAATCATTGTTGACAATGTACTTTAAGAGGATTTTTGGAGATAAGTGTTTTTTTTCTCATCAGCGTATATGTTACACAGTTCATTTTCAACTTGTTCTTGTTTGAAAAAAGGGTACTGTTCAAATAATTGAAGCAGTTTCAACTTTGGGAATTCTTTTTGATAGTACGGGAAACACTTTTCGTTCGAAAGTTTGCAAATCCAGTGACTCGTAATTTAGTGACCTGAGAGATGTCTTTTGTCTGTCACAGAATGATAAGTTGCCATTCAAACACAAGCTGCATTTAATTCATTCATTATCGAAAGTTTGCGTTCTTAATTGTCGTAAGATTCTCAAAACAGTTCTTATTTCGTCGTGGCAAGCAGTTATACTGACAGATTTTGACTGTATAACATTAAAGAGATGATCAACATACACAAAGCACCCTCTGTAGAAGCAAAGCAAGTAGACACACGTAGGATCATCCATCCGTCGTTTCATTTCCAAAGCACAGCTCAAAGATTCTGGATCCCACTGAGACTCTGTATCATCAAATATATAATTAAAAAAACTATATAGTCTTGAGAAATGACTAGATGTTGAAACTGTCCTGGAACGAAAGTTCCTGCGAGTGTTGCTTGCATGTGGTAGTTTAAATCCTGTCTCAGTTTGCAATACAGTTCGTTTTGATGATTTGCTGAAAAACGAATGAAATGCAGTAAGATCACTTACAAATATGCGTACTTGTCGTATGATTTTGGAGGCATGTAACAGTACCACATTCAGTTTGTGTGCGTATCAATGAAGAAACAGCGCATAGGGACAGAACTGCTTCACCAATAGTTGTAGTCCTCTTTCTCTGCCCGCCATATCTAAAGCGCCATCATATGGTTGACTAACCACTTTTCCTTCCACATTCCATTTTTTCAATACTGCATGAACAATGTTTGACAAACCTTCAGCAGTTTTATCTCCAGAAACATCGTAAAATCCAACGAATCTTTCCTCAATTTTGTCTGCAATACAGTACCTGAATATTATACTCATTTGACTTTTACATGATACGTCTAATGTTTCATCAGCCTGAATCAAAATGAAATTGCAGTTCTGAATTTCATATTTTATTTTCTCATTAACTGCAGAGTTATCATTTCTGTTACATCATCCTGTATATCTGGAGACGTTCCTTTAAGATTGAGGATGATGACAGATGGTCTCGGATTAACTGCTCTCCTTGAGCTAGTAAATCCAACAATTCCAGTTAGTTACCTTTGTTGCTGGAGGATTCGTTTTCTCGATGGCCGCGAAAGGCTAGTTCTTGTTTACAAAGAAATACACTCCTGGAAATTGAAATAAGAACACCGTGAATTCATTGTCCCAGGAAGGGGAAACTTTATTGACACATTCCTGGGGTCAGATACATCACATGATCACACTGACAGAACCACAGGCACATAGACACAGGCAACAGAGCATGCACAATGTCTGCACTAGTACAGTGTATATCCACCTTTCGCAGCAATGCAGGCTGCTATTCTCCCATGGAGACGATCGTAGAGATGCTGGATGTAGTCCTGTGGAACGGCTTGCCATGCCATTTCCACCTGGCGCCTCAGTTGGACCAGCGTTCGTGCTGGACGTGCAGACCGCGTGATACGACGCTTCATCCAGTCCCAAACATGCTCAATGGGGGACAGATCCGGAGATCTTGCTGGCCAGGGTAGTTGACTTACACCTTCTAGAGCACGTTGGGTGGCACGGGATACATGCGGACGTGCATTGTCCTGTTGGAACAGCAAGTTCCCTTGCCGGTCTAGGAATGGTAGAACGATGGGTTCGATGACGGTTTGGATGTACCGTGCACTATTCAGTGTCCCCTCGACGATCACCAGTGGTGTACGGCCAGTGTAGGAGATCGCTCCCCACACCATGATGCCGGGTGTTGGCCCTGTGTGCCTCGGTCGTATGCAGTCCTGACTGTGGCGCTCACCTGCACGGCGCCAAACACGCATACGACCATCATTGGCACCAAGGCAGAAGCGACTCTCATCGCTGAAGACGACACGTCTCCATTCGTCCCTCCATTCACGCCTGTCGCGACACCACTGGAGGCGGGCTGCACGATGTTGGGGCGTGAGCGGAAGACGGCCTAACGGTGTGCGGGACCGTAGCCCAGCTTCATGGAGACGGTTGCGAATGGTCCTCGCCGATACCCTAGGAGCAACAGTGTCCCTAATTTGCTGGGAAGTGGCGGTGCGGTCCCCTACGGCACTGCGTAGGATCCTACGGTCTTGGCGTGCATCCGTGCGTCGCTGCGGTCCGGTCCCAGGTCGACGGGCACGTGCACCTTCCGCCGACCACTGGCGACAACATCGATGTACTGTGGAGACCTCACGCCCCACGTGTTGAGCAATTCGGCGGTACGTCCACCCGGCCTCCCGCATGCCCACTATACGCCCTCGCTCAAAGTCCGTCAACTGCACATACGGTTCACGTCCACGCTGTCGCGGCATGCTACCAGTGTTAAAGACTGCGGTGGAGCTCCGTATGCCACGGCAAACTGGCTGACACTGACGGCGGCGGTGCACAAATGCTGCGCAGCTAGCGCCATTCGACAGCCAGCACCGCGGTTCCTGGTGTGTCCGCTGTGCCGTGCGTGTGATCATTGCTTGTACAGCCCTCTCGCAGTGTCCGGAGCAAGTATGGTGGGTCTGACACACCGGTGTCAATGTGTTCTTTTTTCCATTTCCAGGAGTGTACAATTGCCTGAATAAGACGAGCCAATACTCTCCTGCTGTATGCAACTTGTTCGTTGTATTTTATTGCTGTCAGACCAGCGGCTTCAGAAAGGGCGTGCTCGATTCTACTTTTGCCCAATAACTGAAATGTTCTGCAGGTGACGTTTTGATGTCTGATGTTTTTGTGCTTTCCTGTCAACGCTCTTTATTGTACAAATGCCCTCATTGCGTTATTCCTTTTCGCCACCAAACAGAAGACATATATAACAATATAATCTGTTATTAACTGCATTCGCAGTCAGCCAAGCATACTTTTCGTACCAAGCTGTCTGAAAAGTGCGTTTTTGTTTGGCTTCACTTAAAACTACACTGAGTATAGGAGTAGGTCTTTTGTCCTTCAATACGCACTTTTTTTCGTACGTTAATGTAGAAAAAGGCGTTTTTAATAAAAATCCTATAAAGTGTACAGTTGCTGGCTCACTCATGTTGGCGACACAACGAAAATATGCACTAAAATCACCCAAGAATGACTATGAACACAAACCGCGCGACTGTTCACTTCCGTGTTAAAAGCCAGCATAGAAACGGCAGAGACTAGTCTCGATACCTGCTAGCAAGTGCAGCGCACCGGCCTTCATGGAAGAGGGGAAGTGGAGGGGCCGCAGGCGCACACAGCCAGGTAAGGGAAGGGAGGCAGAGATTTTGAGCAGTCGAGTCTCAAGCAGGCAGATACACCAATACTCAGGGTGCCGCGGCGCGGGCTACAAAACTGATGTCCTCGTACATTTAGTGCTCTTAGTAGAAAGTTGTTTATATTTTTGTTATGAATTACTCTTGCATCTATTTTAAGCACGAATACAGGGGAGACTAAGTCTCAAAGTCTCCCCTCACGCTACGCCACTGTTATTAATACAATGCGCATATTATTGTTCGCTTGTTTAACCCAAATGATAAAAGTATTAATTGTTTTGTAGTCGTGTTTTGTAAAGGATTACTACAATTAAAAATCTGTGGTACTATACACAACATTTTATGCAAACAAAAACATTACAGTGTTCCTGTAACTGCCACTCTTTAATTATTGTTAGTCTGTAAATCTCACATTCAAGGGCTATTATTCCACAATCAATAAACGACAGTAACGGGCTGCTATAACTATACGCAACACGATGGAATTGGCTTCACATCATGCGCCTTCAATTAACTGTGTCTGTCTTTCTAACACGACAGCATAATTGTGTATCGTAACACTACATCTTTTGTCTTTCTCATGGACAGAGTCTTTGGCAAGTCCTTGCTTTTTTTCGTACTGCTAATGATATCACAGAGACTTTTACTACGTACTGAGTTTGAAGATGATTTATGTTAGAGTCATTTGCGTTCCAGAGAGCTATTAAGTGATAAAACTTGAGTCCGTATGTAACTTCCACAGCTTTAATATTGTGACTGAGGCAGCACTCCGGTGACTTCAAGCGTTTGTGTTTGTGGTGTTCAGTGGGGCGTCGGCATGCGGATACCATAAATTTGTGCAGATACAATAGTATTCAAACACGTAAGAATTCCATCTGAATTTGTGGGTAAACATTATGTGGAGTGTACTAAATGTATGTTACTCAAATCGGGACAGCACAGTACTAGAAGATGACAGTTCAGGAACAGGTGACGACAAGGACAGTGAAATTGCGGAGAACCATTCGAGTGCAATTCCAAAGGAACGAATGACCTAAAGTTGGATACAGAAAACGAATATACTGATACTGCTTTAAAAAAACACATTGAAAACTGCCAAGAAAAGTGAACGTGTCATTGTAAAGAACAAGTCCAAGTTCAACGTACAGAAAATAGAGAGTTTTAAGACTACTGTAGCATACGAAGGGGAAGCCAACAGCCGGCCGTGGTGGCCGAGCGGTTCTAGGCGCATCAGTCTGGAACCGCGCGACCGTTACGGTCGCAGGTTCGAATCCTGCCTCGGGCGTGGATGTGTGTGATGTCCTTAGGTTAATTAGGTTTAAGTGGTTCTAAGTTCTAGGGGACTGATGATCTCAGATGTTAAGTCCCATAATGCTCAGAGCCATTTTTTGGACCCAACAATTTAGTTAAACAAAAAAAAGTCAAAATCGATGATAGAGAGTATCGAGATATTTGAGATAGTAAGGACGAGATGGAAATCAGTATAGGCGTCAGTGTAGCCAACCAATAGAAAACTCACGAGACAAAATGAACGAGACAGGAAATCGATATGACTCCCACCAATACGAATTAAACGACTGTGGACAATTTCTCTTATAGACTAAAGACAGCCTCTGAGTAATCCCGAGTGCAACATTGCTCGATTGCACCCCCATAGCAGTAGGCAAACTGCTATCAGAGACTACTTCTGGAATAAAAGATGCCATTGCCACTGTATCTATGAAATGTAAAAACCACTTGCAGACGGAGTTCAAACTGGCGCAACGGGAAATTAGTGTTGCAACTATTGCAGGTCGCGAGTCAGTGAAGTGTAATATAACTCGTTTCTTCGTTGTCAGTGAGGGTCTATTAGAAGACGTAGATATTAACATCACTGATGAAAAGGTTGAGAAGGAGCTGGCTTCAGAAGTGAAAAATATTGGTGTTTCATCGTATCTTCATGAAAGATTCAAAACACGGTGGAGTTAAATATGTTGTGTCTCAGTCTGTTAAAATTACTTTCGCTTACCAGAGACTTACCAAAGCGATCTGCGTTATGAGTATGGGATGAACATTAGATCTTTGTGTTTATAATGTCATGCAGTGCTATACACTTAAATGCCTGAGATACGGCCACGCCCACAAAAAGTGTTGCAGTGGTGTGCAATATTAGCCATGTTGTACAATATAGTTGAATATAATTTCAAGGTAGTTAATGTATCTACTGTCGAGGCTCTCATCTGGCCACGGACAGAAATCACGCTGAGTTTCTCAAGCTGAAGATATTGGACATAGTATGGCGTATTACAATACGACTTTGGATCAGCGAACAGAGGAGGGAAACGGGAGCTCGCAGGCAGCACGTGCTGCTGTCCTTCAGTGTTCGGCGCTTCCGACTTGACTTTCCGCCGCTGCAGTGTGGTTTGTCGGAGCCGCTCACGAGCACCCCGCATGTGAGTAGCTGCAGTCATGGACTGTGCGGCTGGTCTCGGCGGAGGTTCGAGTCCTCCCTCGGGCATGGGTGTGTGTGTTTATCATTAGGATAATTTAGGTTAAGTAGTGTGTAAGCTTAGGGACTGGTGACCTTAGCAGTTAAGTCCCATAAGATTTCAAACACATTTGAACATTTTTTTGTGGGTAGCTGGCCGGCCTCGCTGCCCTCTCCAGCGAGGTACTCCAGCTCGGCTCCACATGCTGAGCCTCAGCTGGACATGGCTCCACCGGCAGCGCACCTACAACCACACCACAATCACCGCGGACTCAGTCATTCCCACGTTTCGTCCATCCCAACAGGAGCCACCATTGGATGCAGTAAGTACCGGAGGACTTTCAGGTACCTCAGAATTAGCGGACACATTCAGTGGTTCCACTGGCCAGAGACGCGTACTGCGATGCAGCTATCCCTAGCTCCCTAACAGTATAGGAACCTCTCCGACTCGTGTCATCGTTTGTTAGTGCAAAAATTATTGCCTGTTTACGTGAAATCTGTGAACCTATCATTAGACTGGCTCAGTCATTGGCAGCCCAAAGGATTTGAAACATAGCATTGCGAGTGGGATTGAAGCACATGCCATTCATCTCATACGAAATAATGGATAGCGAACATTGGGATAGAGTTAAGTGCTGGAACATCCGTTTGGTCTCTTCTGACAGCGAAAATTTCTATTATTTCTTGAAGGAATATAAAATTCATATTACAAGATTTGCCGGAATTTGGCTGTACACGGTAAAGTACTTCCATATGCCAGGACATAATATGTTTTGTAAATACAGAGACTACGATCTGGGGGAGTTGCTATTCTAGTAAAGAGTGGGGTAAAACTTAACCAATTACCTTTTGAAATTCGAAATAAATCTTCGAGGTCTCTGCTTTATAACTCGAATAAAAACTTTGAAACGTCCATAGAGGTAGAATACTGAGCTTCACGAACTGGTAGGCCTGTTGGATAAGATCACCTAACCCGCAATTACCACGGGAGGTTTCAAGGGCCATATTCGAGCATGGGGAAGCGGCAGAACGGGCCAGGAGGACGCTTAAAAATAATTACGTAGTCCTGAATGACGGCTCCGGCATTAGAATATCAATGACATGCGGAATCCAGTCGGCAGTGAGGTGCTCCTAGCTCCCCTCAGCTGACACCACCCGACTTATGGAAGGTTCTGCAGGACTCTGGGGATTCGCCCTACTTTCCGATATATGTGCAGTATGACAATGTTAGGAATTACTGTTGAAATCATGGCCTATACGTTTGGAGCATCAAAAACGGCAAGTGGGAAAAATATCACAACGTGGCAGAGGAAGGAATATTGTCATCCAGTGGATCAGAAATTATGATGGAAGAATACATAGGACTAGTAAGGATTGTTGAAAAGGCCGCTTCGAGATCGATACGACGCATAACGCATGTCAGGCAAAGGACAGGGAAGGTAGCCCGGTGGTAGGACGACGAATATAAGGAAGTGATTTGCGAAAAGAAAGTAGCGCTAAGAGTGTACAAACGTGTTAGGAAGGAGGAAAATTTCGTTTATATTTCAGCAACTGTGATGTTGTGCTCGCACCTGTTGTCTTCTGCCATAGCCCATTAACACCAAATTTTGCCACACTATCCTAACGGACACGTTCGTTGCACGCCCCACAATGATTTCTGCGTTAATTTCACGTAGCGTTGCTTGTCTGTTAGCACTGAGGACTCGTTGCAAATGCCGTTGCTCTCGGTCGTTAAGTGAAAGCCGTCGGACACTGCGTTTCCGTGGTGATAGTTAATGCCTGAAATTTGGTACTATCGGCACACTATCGTGCCACAACAATCACGTCGGAAACCTTTTCACACGAATCACAAATGACACCTCTGCCAATGCACTGCGCGTTTATACCTTGCGAATGCGATACTACCGACGTCTGTATGTGTGCATATCTCTATCCCATGACTTTTTCCACTTCAGTGTACATCAGCGTTTACTTCATTTGCAATCTAATAATTGTAGCTACTAGGTGTACGAGATATCGAATCAGTTTAGAGGCGAGGTGCTACATTTGTTACAGGATTGTTCGGAAAACACTAAGGTATAATGGAGATACTTCGGGACCTCAAATTGGAATGCTAGGAGAAAACTTGACTTTCTTTTCGTTGAACACTACTGATTAAATTTAGAGGACCGCATTTGAAGTTGACTGCAGAACCATTCTACTGCTGCCAAAGTGCAAAGTGCAAAGTGCAAAGTAAGGACCACGAAGATAATAGAAATTAGGGCTCGTACGGAGGAATATATACTATCGTTTTCTCGTCTCTCTGTCTGCGAGAAGAACTACGACTAGTAGTTGTACCGGGTACCCTCCACCACGCACCGTACTGTGGCTTGCGGAGTACGTATATAAATGCAGACGTAGATATAGTATGTTTTCAGGTTCTTTAGTAGCTCCAACTATATGTGGCAAGAGCAGGTCATGAATGCTTAATTTTTCCTGGGCAGCAGGTCAGGTGATGAAGTGTGGTCGCAAGGACACAAAACGGTTAGTCTATACTGACAGGTGAAGTCCACCTATTGGTGCAGTTACGACTATGCAAAAACTATCAGGTAGTAAATTATGTGATATGTCTACTGGAATGTCGTTATATACAGAGAACAAACAACAAATACACTGAAGTGGGTACATATTAAGGTACTTAAACCCCGTAAATCCTTTAAGTGTGGCCGCTGCTGAGACGTCACCTAGATTACACCTTGTGTTTTACGGCACAGCGCCGGCCAGAGTGGCTGAGCGGTTCTAGGCGCTACAGTCTGGAACTGCGCGACCACTACGGTCGCAGGTTCGAATCCTGCCAAGGGCATGGATGTGTGTGATGTCCTTAGGTTAGTTAGGTTTAAGTAGTTCTAAGTTCTGGGAGACTGATGACCTCAGAAGTTAAGTCCCATAGTGCTCAGAGCCATTTTTACGGCACAGCCTTCAGGAAGTATCAATATGCAACACACTGTGATTATATATAAGAATACTCGAATGCTTTGGGCACGAGCTGAAAAATAAAATTTACGATCTTGCGGTGAGGTGCTATACCAACCGTTTCTCGACCATAAATCAATATCAGAACTTGTAGAGGCAAATTCAACTCTCAGCTAGTTCCAGAACATCATTCGAAGAACGCTACTGCTACCCTACTTTGAGCAACAGTACGAAGAAATCTACCAGGCACTCAACGTACGCCTTACTTATACTGCTTTGAGAACCGAACCCTCAAAAACAGCAATTTAGAACACCCTCTCGAACAAAGGCCTGGTGCTGCACGTGTGTATACCGATGAGCCTACGTACAAGGGTACCGTCAGCTGTGCCAGTGTAGAAATTAACCCTACAGTACCAACGTATTTTCAATAAGTGGATTGCTAATAGGGGGCTGCGGTATACTTTACACTCAACTTAAAAAATTAAAAACAGATTGTTAACTGACGTTGATTTGTATTAACAACACACTTTTAAAGAGGTACTGAGGCATAAGTAAGATCCAGAACTTAAAAAAACCTTCTAGCATAATCTTAACAAAACCAATTCACTTTCAGTAATGCGTACTACCAGTGGGTAGGAGGAGGGCTGGGTACTTTGTGACCACCAAATAAGTAATTTTTAATAGTACAAATTTCAGTAATTGTTGTTGACTTCCGCTCACAACATACTTTTAAAGAAATGTTTATGTGTAAATAGGACCCTGAACATAAAAATAATGAATACGATATTAATTTTGAATAGTTACATCTACTACTGAATTTTGAATTTATGGACAAAGTTTAAATGAAAAATTAAAACATTTTTGGAGCCTGTACAAGATTTTATTAAAAACAATATTTTTTTCAGAATTTTCAAATATGAAATACGTGACCAGATTACAGTATTTTGCAACAGGTGTGTACAAAGTACTCCCTCTCCCCTCCCTTGGTTTTATGAGGGTTAAAAATTAGAAACAAAGAACTATTTCGCCTACCAAAAGGGGCGTCAGTTTACATGACTGAATTCCTAGCCATTGAAAGCACACAAAGATACTGCATGACTACAGCATCTAGTCATATCGTAATAAACATGGATCCGCTTTCCACGGTACAAACACTGATATTAATTGGTAACGACAAAGGGAGGTTGTTGTCTGACATACGGAATAGCTGCTGCCGTATCAAAGCTGCAAGGAACCGTACGGACGTATCATTTGTGTGGCCGTGCTGTGATTGTGGGGTATGAAGAAGTTGACCAATTGACTAAGAAGGCAACGACGAATGTAATACAAGAGCGATCCATTCCAGCGAATGATCCCATTGTTGGAGTCAGAGACATCGCCAAAAGCGAATTGAAGAAGGCGTTGTATACTGAAGATCTATAAAAGAGCAACAGGTTAAAAAAAAATCACTCAAATTTACCGATGGCCTAGTGGTATGCTGAAAAGTGGATTATGAAACGTAACTTAAGTGGTGCATAAAACGAGAGGCAATTTATAAGGATAATTGCCAGGCTGAAACTCAAACCGGCTGCTGTCATCAACAGCTCTATAGATTCCACATCATGCCATTGCCATATTGCGAGTGTGAGGAGATCCACGTCAACCACATCTACTTCGGCTGCCCTCGAGACAGTGGAGAATGAAACTGGCTGCTTACGGAGTTGATGCAAATGGAGCACACACTTCCTTCAGACGTTTTAACACTCTTGACTGCAATGAATGTACACATTTATAAATTGCTTGTGGAATTCGTGTTGGAAGTTAGGAATAAATTGTAACTCTTAACTGTGTGTGTGTGTGTGTGTGTGTGTGTGTGTGTGTGTGTGTGTGTGTGCGCGCGCGCGTGTGTGTGTGTGTGTGTGTGTGTTTGTAAGAGCTCATTGCTATTGATTTAAGTGTTATTCACCGTGTCACTGAAATTTGTTTTAAGATCCTTGGAAGTTGTGGAAATGATGGATTGATGCCTTCGAATGACATACGGCGTGGTGAGTTTGGACTGGCTGTTAGTAAGATAATTAATTACCTTTTCCATAAATAATTCGAACAACTCTTTCATTGAAGTGAGGTAAACGCCAAAACATAAATAACAGTAATATTAATGGAGAACTAATGCTGCACATGTTACTTTTTGAAGAATAAAAAAACGTCACTACGAGCGGATGGCAAATTTTCTTGTTCTCTGAGGCTCTCTGCAGACGACGCAGCACTATATACAGTGAGATCACATAATGGCATAAGTGTACGACATGCAGTGCCTCATTCAGTCACTGCCAGTTCACCTTCAATGGAACTGATTGCAATTTAAGACTAGTAAATAACGGAAAAACCCGTATCTTCGTCAAAGTTTTACTCATTTCTGTTGGTGGGAGACTGTCACGTAGTTGGAGTCACAATATAAATAGGGGAGTATCAAAGACAAAATGCACATTTCGTCACAAATTTGTGAAATTATCGCGAGCGTATCAATGAAACGCGCGTGCATCTTCAATGTGAGACGCTGAAACAAAGGTGTGCGTGTAGAGGGCCGAAGGCTGCACAATCCTGTAAGTGGTTTATTGTGAAAAGCGGACAATTTGAAAGGTGCCTCGGCGTCCATGCATATGCTTCCTCGGTTATATCTCTCAAAAAATGGTCAATATCTTCAAGCGATACAAAATACGAATTGCATTCTTAAGTAGGTGACTACAAGATAGCAGTTTAATTTGAACAAACGACCACCAATCACCGATTTATTTTTAACGTACTTCAAGGAATTTGTCGTAACTGTTTGTTCACAATTACATGCAGCTTATTACGTTAGCATGAGCGCGAATTATGGCGCGTTTAGAGAACCATATTTTTGAAGTAAAATGTATTTAGCATCACAAAATCTTTTCCCAACATTTGATACATTATCTTACTACCGTTTCGTGTCATCTACTGTATGCAAGTGAATTCTGCTACCTGACTGTGTGGTGTTGTCACCAGCAACTGAGTTATTTTACAGCGCTGCAAAATGAAATGTTTGGCACCTCATGTTCACCAGTAGGCACACTGCCAAAAATAGCAGCGGCTACCGTTAAAAATTAAATTCAGTGATGTATCCCTTCTGAAAATGTACTATGACTGGTTCTCTCTAATACAAAACATCTAACCATATCAACGTAACTGTGAAAGGTAACATTGGTTCTTTTCCCGAAATTATTCGCCCAATTAAACTCTGCACTGCTCTTCACCATTTTCCTTCACATACACTGGAGTGTGTAGACAGTACAGTTACGACTAACGAATGCGGTATGAATGCACCAATAAATATATAATGTCCAATCTGTGTCCTTACAAGCCACAATACACTCCAATTACCAGTCTTGCCACAACAATGGTGTCAAGTCCGAGGTTCAAAAATCCGGCGCCTGCAGTGCTCTCGGGGAGTCTCAACATTTTCACAAGGTCCCTTTGAGCGCTTTACCCTGAAGCTTTCGAAAGCATCTAACATCTGTTGCTGTTAGAATCAATAATCATATTGCTTGCTGAAGGTTAAACTAGAGAAATTTGTATGAATATTCCGTCTGTAAGGAAGGGATTATAAGGGCTGTGACTGTTGATAAATGTAAATAGAAGGCGTTTCTGTGCCAGTCAGTTGTCTATTTTGTCAGTACGCATTTCGATGATTCACACCATCGTCTTAAAGTGGAGAAATGTTTATTTGCATAGCTAGAGTCGGTAAAGAGTATAGACATCTTTTCACAGTAGCAGACCAAGGACAGTGTAGGTTATTTTGCGTCTTTAGCTAATGATAAAAACTGTTTATTTAGAAAAGGCACTTTAGAGATTAAAAACATGAATTGCCGACAGCGAATTATACTTACAGGGACGGTAGGGTTGTACACATTCTGCATACTGCTGTCTGATGTATGTTCTCTCTTCTGCACATTACGTTTATACTGCAACTTCTAAGATGTTGCACATCTTTCAGATATATTTGTTTACACTAGATACAAAGATAAAATGACAAATGGTTTCTACATAAATATGTTTTTCTTTCAAAAAACCGTGGATCTTGCACCAGAATACTGACATTTACACAGTTAAATTGTTATATTAGGTATATATTATTATTTATTTATTTTTGTAATATGAATAGACATCATTGGATACAAAAATAATGATTGAATGACTATGTGCATAAATATGTTTCCACTTTTGTTTTAAAAATCATAAACCAAATAGTTGCAGGGTATCAACCAAAACTGAAAGAAAATTTATTTAACAAACAAAGAACAAAATGAATAAAATAACACCAAGAACCTGGTAAATGCACTAACAACATGCATATCCTTCCTCATTATATCTCTCAAAAAATGGCCAATATCTTCAAGCGATACAAAACACGAATTGCGATCTAAACAAACAAGCAGTCGAGATAAATTTTCATCCTCTGGTATGTATTAAATAATATGTAGTAAATGCCCAGCTCAGTGCACAGGTTATCTAGATATGTAAATGACTTGGCGGATGGTGTGGGCAGTGTCGGCACCGGTTTGAATTACCGCGATCGACGGTGCGCTTGTAGGCTGAATAAGGGAAGTAGGCTTGTCTCAGCCTCATGTAACAATTTATTAACGAAACAATGCGGTCGGAACAGACAATAATACACTACAACCGATAACTCGTGCGAAGGCGTGAGAAAAGTTCAGTACGGTAAATTACTTCGTATCTAACACACTTGGATTCACGCTTTCACCAAGGAGTAAAACGTGGAACAGAAATCAAAAATCAAAGAGTAAATCACAGAACAAATGTCGCTTGTGTATAGCGTCTCTGGCGTCCAGCGGGAAAGCTTCGCGGCACTGTATTTTCAAACACCCGCGCATGTCACGGCGCTGGACGATGACAGAAACGCCACATCAACCCCCATGGTGGAAGCGGAGGGTCATTCCAAATAGCGTGCTGGAAAATTGACATGTCGCCCGTATCCTGAGGTGCGTGGTGGTGGGTCAACTGCGGCCCCCGGCTGCGTCTCTGTCGGCGGCGACGTTTACGGAGTGATTGCTGAGTGAGGTGGAAGTCGTGGTAGATCAGGCGTCGTTGCTTCCGGAAAGACGTAAGCCGGATTCACACGGTCAATGGAGACTGTAGTCGGTTTCCCATTGATCGAGATGTCCACGGTCTTGCTTCCTCTGGTTACGACACGGTGTGGACCGGAATATGGTGGTTGGAGCGAGGGTTTAATACCTTCCGTTCGTAACATGACGTGTGTGCAGGAGGATAGGTCACGATGGACAAACGTGGCAGGAGTCCCGCGACGGTGAGGTTGCTGCGGACATAGGCGAGCCACATGTTGATGCAGTTGGCGGAGAAATTCCGGCTGGTCGCCCGTCGGTAGTCACGAATTCTCCCGGCAGGCGTGGATCAGCTTCCGGCCATCGAGTGTACCGATCAATCATCGTAAGTACGTAACGCTGACCATCGGATTATGGCAGTGGGCCAACAATGTCAAGGTGGACATGCGTGAATCGTGCTGTTGTGATTCGAAAGCTTACTACCGGTGACTGGACGTGGCTATTTATCTTGTTACGCTGGCGCTTCAAGGAGCATATCGCCCATTCGCGGCGGTAGGCAGTCAAATTCTGCCTTTGCTATTTTGAGGCGATCTGGGGCTAAACGTCGTGGCCTACAAGATGTAGAGGGTTCAAATGGCTCTGAGCACTATGGGAATTAACATCTGAGGTTATCAGTCCCCTAGACTTAGAACTACTTAAACCTAACTAACCTAAGGACATCACACACATCCATGCGCGCGGCAGGATTCGAACCTGCGACCATAACGGTTTCGCGGTTCCAGACTGAAGCGCCTAGAACCGCTCGGCCACCCCGGCCGGCAGAGGTAGGGGGTCCATCAGTAGTCTCAATATAATGGACGGTATCCTTAGGTGTTCCGGGTAGTCGCATCAGGGCTGGAAATCCTCGCAGCAGCTCCTCGTACTCGCCATCCACTACCTGGATTACCTTGGCAGCATGGACAGCGGCATCTCGATGGAATCCGGAAGTTGTTAGGCCAGTGGTGTTGTCGACCAGGCGAGAGTTCCTTATGTCAGGTAGAAGGTTGTAGTGGGCGAGGAAGTCGGCTCCGATGATTGATTCGGCGACGTCCGCGACGGTAAAGTCCCACGAGAAAGCGCGCCGCAACCCGAGGTCGAGTTCCAAGGGCATTGGGCATACGCCGTAATCCGGGAGTTATTAGCAGCTGTGAGGCAAATGGACGTAGACGGTCGGTTCTGACGTAGCATGGTTCGAGGAAATATTGAGAAATCGGAACCAGCGTATACTAAGTACTTCCCTATGGAACGTCGGTCACTCACAAACAGGCTCCTGCATGTCGGACAGCAACCGGAGGAGGCGCTCACTTCCGATTCCGATTGCCATGCCTCGGGCATGGATGTGTGTGACGTCCTTAGGTTAATTAGGTTTAAATAGTTCGAAGTTCTAGGGGACTGATGACCTCAGAAGTTAAGTCCCATAGTGCTCAGAGCCATTTGAACCATTCAAACTTCCGGTTGCCGCTGCCGTTTGGGTAAGCGCAGGCCGTCATACACTAGTGCTTGCTCACCAAACTTGCGATGGCACCAACAGAATGTTCTGTCCCTGTCGTTGTCGAGGCTGTCGATGATCGGCTGCGTGAGTGACGACAGAATCGATGTCGGCTCCTGTTGTCCGTGCCGCGACAGTGTAACAACAGTTCGCTGATTTGCCGTGATAGTAATTCCACTTTGTTGGCGAGAACATCATAGTCCGCGCGTGAGACAGTTGTCGCCGCGCAGGCGCACGTCGCGATGGCGGAGCTAACTATTGACGGCATCATTGCCTCTTGGATCTTATCGGCTAATTCGGCCACTGCATCTAAAGACGCATCAGTCTGCGACACCACCATTGCCTTCACTGGTGTTGGTAACCGGCTGCTCCAGATCGTGCGCAGTAAGCTGTCGGGGACTGTACCTGCGTCTGCTTTACTCCGCAGATGACGTCGCTACTGTGAACGTTTCTTGTCGCCGATGTCCTCTTGGATAAGCACCAGCCGGATTCGTTCTTCTTACGAAGCGGACACGAGCCAAATTAGTTCTGCTTTCAATCGGTCGTAGCTGTTCGTTCCTGGCGGGCTAATTATGATGTGTGGAACCTCAGCAGCGTACTGCTGATATAGTTGGCTGACCACCTGCGCGAATTTCGTGGCGTCGACCGTGATATCCCGCGTAGGAAAAATTTGCATCTACTTGCGCATAACACAGGGATGGATTGTGCGGCCAGAAAGGAGGTAGTCGCACCGCTAGACGCGCCACGGAAGTACTTGTCGGCTTTGCTCGATTCACCATCTCAATTTCTTGCAAGGACTTCTCGTGAATTCAGCGTGCACGCAGGAGATCACGTCAGGGTCACCACCTTGTCGGTACCGGTTTGAATTACCGCGGTCGACGGTTTAACATCTGCGTGTGCTTGTAGCCTGAATAAGGGAAGTGGGCTTGTCTCAGCTTGATGTTACAATTTATTAACGAAACCCTGCGGTTGGAACAGACAATAATACACTGCAATCGATAACTCGTGCGAAGGTGTGAGAAAAGTTCAGTACGGTAAATTATTCAGTATCTAACACACTTGGATTCACGCTTTCACCAAGGAGTAGAACGTGGAACAGAAATCAACAATCAAAGAGTAAATCACAGAACAAATGTCAAAAAATGGCTCTGAGCACTATGGGACTTAACATCTGAGGTCATCAGTCCCCTAGAACTTAGAACTACTTAAACCTAACTAACCCAAGGACATCACACACATCCATTCCCGAGGCAGGATTCGAACCTGCGACCGTAGCGGTCGCGCGGTTCCAGACTGTAGCGCCTAGAACCGCTCATCCACCAAGGCCGGCGAACAAATGTCGCATGTGTATAGCGTCTCTGGCGTCCAGTGGGAAAGTTTCGCGGCACTGTTGTAAGTTGAGTGGAACAGGAAAGAAAGTGCAAGGCAGTGGTATAGCGCACCCTCTACAACGCACAATACGGTGGCTTGTGGAGTATGTACGTAGATGTAGGTGTAGGTAGGTCAAACAGGCCGCAAAGCCAACACCAGATTCGAAGAATCTGCAATACACCACGGCACACAGCACACTAATCTGCAACAGCCCCCCTCATAAAAGATACAGGATATCCATTTGACGATGTAGAAAGGAACCTTGAAATTGTTCATACATTGAACAAAGGACAAAGGATGTGTCTAAATGGAGAACTAGAAATCTATACACACAGAAAGAAACTTGGGGAACATCAACACAACAATAAGAGTGAAACAGGCTCAATGAACTTTTTCAAAAGCTTTGACAAAGTACTTAAAGAAATCTTATAATTTACAATTTCAATGCACAGCAATTAATGTAACTATTCTCATTCAACCAGCAATAAGTTCAACCTACAATATATATGTATGATATGTTGTGATCCTTATACACTCCTGGAAATGGAAAAAAGAACACATTGACACCGGTGTGTCAGACCCACCATACTTGCTCCGGACACTGCGAGAGGGCTGTACAAGCAATGATCACACGCACGGCACAGCGGACACACCAGGAACCGCGGTGTTGGCCGTCGAATGGCGCTAGCTGCGCAGCATTTGTGCACCGCCGCCGTCAGTGTCAGCCAGTTTGCCGTGGCATACGGAGCTCCATCGCAGTCTTTAACACTGGTAGCATGCCGCGACAGCGTGGACGTGAGCCGTATGTGCAGTTGACGGACTTTGAGCGAGGGCGTATAGTGGGCATGCGGGAGGCCGGGT
Organism: Schistocerca americana; assembly: GCF_021461395.2. Lineage (NCBI taxonomy): Eukaryota > Metazoa > Arthropoda > Insecta > Orthoptera > Acrididae > Schistocerca > Schistocerca americana. The sequence continues at coordinate 808,726,742 of NC_060119.1, forward strand.
GGACGTACCGCCGAATTGCTCAACACGTGGGGCGTGAGGTCTCCACAGTACATCGATGTTGTCGCCAGTGGTCGGCGGAAGGTGCACGTGCCCGTCGACCTGGGACCGGACCGCAGCGACGCACGGATGCACGCCAAGACCGTAGGATCCTACGCAGTGCCGTAGGGGACCGCACCGCCACTTCCCAGCAAATTAGGGACACTGTTGCTCCTGGGGTATCGGCGAGGACCATTCGCAACCGTCTCCATGAAGCTGGGCTACGGTCCCGCACACCGTTAGGCCGTCTTCCGCTCACGCCCCAACATCGTGCAGCCCGCCTCCAGTGGTGTCGCGACAGGCGTGAATGGAGGGACGAATGGAGACGTGTCGTCTTCAGCGATGAGAGTCGCTTCTGCCTTGGTGCCAATGATGGTCGTATGCGTGTTTGGCGCCGTGCAGGTGAGCGCCACAATCAGGACTGCATACGACCGAGGCACACAGGGCCAACACACGGCATCATGGTGTGGGGAGCGATCTCCTACACTGGCCGTACACCACTGGTGATCGTCGAGGGGACACTGAATAGTGCACGGTACATCCAAGCCGTCATCGAACCCATCGTTCTACCATTCCTAGACCGGCAAGGGAACTTGCTGTTCCAACAGGACAATGCACGTCCGCATGTATCCCGTGCCACCCAACGTGCTCTAGAAGGTGTAAGTCAACTACCCTGGCCAGCAAGATCTCCGGATCTGTCCCCCATTGAGCATGTTTGGGACTGGATGAAACGTCGTCTCACGCGGTCTGCACGTCCAGCACGAACGCTGGTCCAACTGAGGCGCCAGGTGGAAATGGCATGGCAAGCCGTTCCACAGGACTACATCCAGCATCTCTACGATCGTCTCCATGGGAGAATAGCAGCCTGCATTGCTGCGAAAGGTGGATATACACTGTACTAGTGCCGACATTGTGCATGCTCTGTTGCCTGTGTCTATGTGCCTGTGGTTCTGTCAGTGTGGTCATGTGATGTATCTGACCCCAGGAATGTGTCAATAAAGTTTCCCCTTCCTGGGACAATGAATTCACGGTGTTCTTATTTCAATTTCCAGGAGTGTATATTGAAGTGTGCATACATCTATAGCCAGGTGCAGCAAATGTACGGTTTTTTTTTTTAAAGAAATGTGTATTTACGTATTTACTTTGAAACTATTTAACATTTTATCTTCATACCCAGTGTAAATAAACATATCTGCAACACGCACAAGGTCTTTGAAGTCACAGTGTAAAAGTAATGTGCAGTGGAGAGGATGTAGAAGTACATCAGGCAGCAGTATGCAGCAATTCTGGCGTCCCACTAAGTACAATGCACTGTCGTGAATTCATATTTTGTAACCTCAAAAGTGCCTATTCTAAACAAATAGTTTTCATCGTTAGTAAAGTCGTAAAACAGCCTACACTGCTCTTGGTCTTGCACTGTGAAAAGACGTCTGTACCCTTCACCAACGTCAACTATATAAATATACGGTTCTCCACCTGAAGATGACGATGTGAGCCATCGAAACGAGTGGTGGCAAAATAAACAAGTAACTGACACAAGAACTGTTTTATTTGTGTAGAGACAATTATACTTACACATGGGGGTATTAATAATCTTTGTCGTGTGTCATCCTAAAATGGAGAAGGAAGCATGGAAAATGCAGTGGAGGTATGTGATTTTTAACATGACGCTGGAGGAAAGAAGAGTTCGTCTCAACTTGCTGACGGCACTGCTCTCTGTGTGCGTGGGTGGTGGCACGCGCCCTGACTAACGGCCTGGTTTTACGCATGCGCAGGGAGCGTCGCACGCGACCGTTATGGCCCGCGATAAGCTGTGGGCAGCCACTAATTTGGGTCGTTCCACAGCCTAGGCACCAGCAGCAGCGCCGCACGCCTATTGTGCATCCGGCTGCACGGCCCATTCCGCCGTTTTACAAGGGCACGGGGGCCGGTATCGCGCCGAGCAGTAAACGTCAGCTGCAATTACCCTCTGATTTGTGGTCCACCCTCCTTCGATGTGCTTCGTGCCGCAGTCGCACTGGACGACTATCCAAATATTCTGAAACATGTCCCACTCCATACAAGGCTTACTCTCAAACAGAAAAAAAACAAAAAAATCCCGACAATTATTACTTGAGAGTATTGTCATGTGCCCACCAAAAAGGAGTTACCAAAGTGGTCAAAAAAGTGGTACGCAAACTCTTTTGTTCCCAGCATCCTAAGTCAAAATGGAGTGCACACTTTATGTGATTAGGCTACTGGCTACTTTTAAGGTATAATAATAAATGAGACATGTACTTTAAATTCATACACATTTGAAGGAACCGGCATAACATTAATGTAATTATGGAAATGTATGACCTTTTTGTCCACTGCACGAGATCTGCGTTCTCACAATCAAAGTGAACTAAGCTAGCTATTCTCATTTCCTTATCCACCACTAATTTTGCTCCAAATTAACTCTGTCTTATAGTAACCTACGAAAAATCAGCTTTGAACAAATAGAAAGTTGCAAATGGAATTAATATTCGTTGAGATCTAACGCTGAGTGGGGCTTACTTACAATGGAATTCGAAAATAATGAATTCCATACTTTAAATTTTGTCTTCAATGTAAGCCTACTATTGCAGTATGACACAATATAATTTAACCAGCTGAGTATCAACGATTGCTCAGCAATGTATTTATCACAGTTGTAGTAGTCGATGTCCTTGTCCCTCTTTCTGTCCATTTCCTCTACCATAATCTCTGTCCATATCCTTCTCCTCTCTCTCTCTGACTATCTTCATCACCCCCACCCACTGTCTGTCCTGCTGCTACCCAATCTGTCAGTCTATTCCTGATCATGCTCTCTGTTCACTTACGCTATCTTTTCTTTCCCTCTCCATATCCTCAGTCCTCTCTGAGTACACCCACTCCTGCCCCTATATCTTTTCCTCACTCTCTTGATCTCCTCCTCTCCTCTCTCCATTCATCTCCTCCTCCCTCTCTCTCACTCTCTCTCTCTCTCTCTCTCTCGCTCTCTCTCTCTCTCTCTCTCTCTCTCTCTCTCTCTCTCTCTCTCTCTCCATCTCGTCACCCCTTTCTCTGTCCGTTTCCTTCTCCTCCACCCTCTCTCAGTACATCTCTTCCTCTCCTTTCTCTCTATCCATTTTTCCTTCTCAATCTCTATGTCCATCTCCTCCTCTTACCTTTCTCTGTCAATTTCTCCCTCCCCCACTCTCTCCATTTCCTCCTCCGCCATACCTGTGTCCACAATCTCCTTCCCCCTCTCTGTCTGTCCATCTCTTCCTCCCCCTCCCCACTACACACTGTTACTCCCATTCCAACAGGAGGTTTGCTGGTTCTCACCTCCATAGTACTTCTTTCCTGTTGATAACTTATATGTGTACCAAACTTGGTTAAAATCGGTCCTGGCATTTAGAAGCAGTTTTCTTTTACTTGCAGATTTGTCCATATATGTACAATTCACATTTATTTCAAATATGTTTAATATATTTCACACATATCTGCACACATATTTCACTTGTATCCCCAGTTAATTTCACCCTGCAATTTTGTTTTGAGGCATCTCAACGTTTATGACGTTGTATTTCCTGAAAGATGTGTTTTACAGTGATATAACTTTTGGGGTACATTCAGCGGCATAAGCGCATACTGTCTGCATTTTGCATTGCGTATAGAACTAGTAGTAAAGAAGTAATAAATTTGAATGTCATGCATGATGCGATTCTTTTTCATGCATCTCAGCGTTTACGGCATCACATCTCCTGAACTATGTGTCATACAATGACATAATTTTGTAGGCATATGTGGACACTGTATGCGAAATGTGTTGCGAGTAGACTAAGTAGTAAAGAAATAATAATTTTCAATCTCATGCTTTCTGTGACAGTTTTCCATGGATCTCAGTGTTTATGATGCCATATCTTCTGAACTATGAGTCATACAACAATATAATTTTGCAGGTGCATTCCGAGGTATATGCAGATACCGTGGCCGTGCGGTTCTAGGTGTTACAGTCTGGAACCGAGCGACCGCTACGGTCGCAGGTTTGAATCCTGCCTCGGGCATAGATGTGTGTGATGTACTTAGGTTAGTTAGGTTTAATTAGTTCTAAGTCCTAGGCGACTGATGACCTCAGAAGATAAGTCGCATAGTTCTCAGAGCCATTTGAACCATTTTTTGCAGATACCGTCTACAAAATGTGTCACGAATTCACTTAGTAGTAAAGAAGTAATCAATCAAAACATCAAGCTTGATGTGGCCGTTACCTGCATGAACAGTGAAGATGTAATAAGAGATAAACTGTTTTTTCTTTTCATCATTTAGTGGGGGTTGAGAGCTATAAAAAGTTGTATTAAGTTTTTAAATTAGTGAGTTGCAACAAACATTGATGCACGGGCTCTCATTCTCAAATACTGAGTGAATAAAATCAGGGTTTTCACCTGTCGTGGGCTACGCTTCTTCTCACTTTCACCCCTTTGAAAGGTAGGTGGTTCTTACCAACACAGTCATTCTTTCAAGATGGTAAATGAAATGTGTAAGAAGTTTGATTGAAATCAATTCAGTAGTTTAGAAGAGATGAGGAACAATGAATACGTACTTACATACAGACATCTATTTTTGTAACATGTATGGATTCTTCTAAAGTTGTAGAGCTTTGTCTTTAAATGGGTCTTGAAACAAGTGAATTTATCGATACTGTATGCTTGAAAGTATTTTTTTAATGACTGTATTATCTATGACAGATGAGTACCAAAAGTTGACTTTATATTGCAAGACAAATAAAACGTTCCCGTCAGATTAAAACTGTGTGTAGGACTAGACATCGAAAGTGGGACCTCTGCGATTAGTAGACAAGTTATATACCGAATGATGTCAATTTTTTCTCTTTTCGGATATCCTTATCTCCACATACAGCCCTCTTGTTCGCTCACCATCAGTTACCTTCTCGATTAGGTATCTGTGCATTTCTACTATAATAATTCCCCTTACTGATGAAACTGACTTAATCATTTCTCTTGATGCACCAATTTCTTTTTTACCGTCTCATATTATTATTTATTGAAATTAAAATTCATTCTAGTTGAAAATTAAAAAATGTAAAACGTTTTACATTTTCTGGCAGCCAAAGACAGTAATAAAATAATAAAATTCTTTTTGATGCCCATATATTTTTCAAACTTAAAAGTCAGAAGTGATTTTTCCTTCTTTTGGTAACCTTAAATGTCTCTATTTGTTTTAATAATAAAATTTATACTTCTTCATAAATGCAAAGAATTCTGATACTGTGTCTCAATCCGATCATTGGTCATCTATAGAATCTGAAATTCTTGCTTCTTTTTAAAAAGAGAAGAATAGTTTCTCTTTTGTAGCAGTTCTTTCTTATTGTACCGCAATTTTATTCAAGAGAGCAAGCTGCATACCGGTATTTGAAGTACAAATTTTGCAAGTTTGGTAGGTCGCCTTTTCTGGATCTAAATTACGTTTCTTTGGTTGAGATATTTATATTTGTCGTTTGTGAAAATGTAACACGACTAGAATTAGGCCTAACATTAACAGCCCAGCCAACGAAGATTAGAAAAATCGAAAAGGGAAAAAATTCGTGTAGCTGCAAATTTTTGTACAGTGGTAGCAGAGAGTGCCCTGAACAACATACTAAAAATCCAGACTGGTGAGCATGGGGCTGAGGATGTTGAAAGGTCACTTTTTCATGTTTCTCGAATAATTCGAAAACCGTGGCATGTAGCGAAATGTTTCCAAGCAGAAAATTGAAAAGAATAGATAGGTAAGTAAATAAAACTAAACTCCGTCCAAACAGGCCTCGGAAGGCCGAAAGGTACCGACCGACCGTAGTGTCACCCTTAACCGATAGACGTCATTGGTTGCGCAAATGGATGGACATGTGGCAGGACACCACGGGCCAGGCCGTTGTCGGTTTTCATAACCGGACCCGATACGTCTCAGTCAAGTGATTGCTCTTCACTTATTGGCCTCACGGGGGCTGAGTGCTTCCTCCTTACCGACAGACCCGGATGGTCGCCCAAGCTCGACAGCGCCTAACTTCGAGGCTCTGAAGGGAATTGGTGTTACTAACGCGGCAAGATCGTTGGTAAAGATAAAATTAAACCACATTAAATTTCCTACAAAATAGGTCCTACTCATTTTTTGTCTTGTACTAATGGATTCAGCGTTGCAGGAACTGGAAACATCACAGATTATTAAAAATAGTGTTTTAATGGTATTAATTAATGTTTAATGTTAACCACACATTGTGAACCACACTAAGTGTAGTGAACAGTGGTTGTTGTTGTGGTCTTCAATTCAAAATTGTTCAAATGGCTCTGAGCACTATGGCACTTAACTTCTGAAGTCATCAGTCACCAGTCACTTAAACCTAACTAACCTAAGGACATCACACACATCCATGCCCGAGGAAGGATTCGAATCTGCGACCGTAGCGGTCGCACGGTTCTAGACTGTAGCGCTTAGAATCGCTCGGCCACGGTCTTCAGTCAAGAGACCGGTTTGATGTAGATCTCCATGCTACTCTATCCTGTGCAAGCCTCATCATTTCCGAGTAACTGCTGCAACCTACACCCTTCTGAATCTGCTTAGCGTATTCTTGGTCTCCCTCTACGATTTTTAGCCTCCACACCCCTCCAGTACTAAATTGGTGATCCGTTAATGCCTCAGAACGTGTCCTCCCAGCCGATCCCTTCTTCTAGTCAAGTTGTGCCACAAATTCCTCTACTCCCCAATTCTATCCAATACCTCCCCGTTAGTTACGTGATCTACCCATCTAATCTTCAGCGTTCTTCTGTCGCACCACATTTCGAAAGCTTCTATTCTCATCCTGTCTAAACTATTTGTAGTCCATGTTTCACTTCCATACATGGCTACACTCCATACAAACACTTTCAGAAAGGACTTTCTGACACTGAAATCTATACTCGTTGTTAACAAATTTCTCTTCTTCAGAAACGCTTTCCTTGCCTTGCCAGTCTACGTTTTATATTCTCTCTTCTTCGACTGTCATCAGTCATTTTGCTTCCCAAATAGCAAAACTCGACTGCTACTTTCAGTGTCTCATCTTCTAATTCCCTCAGCATCGCCTGATTTAATTCGACTTCATTCCTTTATCCTCGTTTTGCTTTTGTTGATGTTCATCTTATAACCTCCTTTCCGGACACTGTCCATTCCGTGCAGCTGCTCTTCCAGGTGCTTTGCTGTCTCTGACATATTTACAATGTCGTCGGAAAACCGCAAAGTTTTTATTACTTTCCCATGGTTTTGTTTTCCTACCCAAATTTTTCTTTTGTTTACTATACTGCTTGCTCCTTATACAGATTTAATAACATCGGGGATAGGTTGCAACTCTGTCTCACTTCCTTCTCAATCTGTGCTTCCCTTTCCTGCCCCTTGACTTTTATAACTGCCATCTGCTGTCTGTACAAATTGTAAATAGCCTTTCGCTCCCAGTGTTTTACCCCTGCCATCTTCAAAATTTGAGAGAGAGTAATCCAGTCAACATTGTCAAAAGCTTTCTCTAAGTATACAAACGTCCGCCGCTCGTGGTCTCGCGGTAGCGTTCTCGCTTTCCGAGCACGGGGTCCTGGGTTCGATTCCCGGCGGGGTCAGGGATTTCCATCTTCCCCGAGATGATTGGGTGTTGTTGTGTCGTCTTCATCATCATCATCATCATCATCATCATCATCATTCATCCCCATTACGGTCGGAGGAAGGCAACGGCAAACTACCTCCTTTAGGACTTTGGCTAGTACGGCGGTGCGGGTCTCCCGCATAGCTCCCCTACGCTCTGTCGAGAAGCCTGAGACTTCATTTCCAAGTCTACAAATGCTGGAAAGGTATGTCCGCCTTTTCTTAACCAATGTTCTAAAATAAGTCTTAGGGGCAGTGTTGCCTCCCTTGTTCCAATATTTCTACAGAATCCAAACTTATCTTCCCCGAGGTCGGCTTGTACCAGTTTTCCACTCGTCTGTAAAGAATTCGTGTTAGTATTTTGCAACAGTGACGTATTACACTGAATTTTCACACATGTCAACAGCCGGCCTCTGGTGGCCGAGCGGTTCTAGTCGCTTCAGTCTGGAACCGCGCGACCGCTACGGTCGCAGGTTCGAATCCTGCCTCGGGCATGGATATGTGTGATGTCCTTAGGTTAGTTAGGTTTAAGTAGTTCTAAGTTCTAGGGGACTGATGACCTGAGATGTTAAGTCTCATAGTGCTCAGAGCCATTTTGAACCTGTCAACACTCGCTTCCTTTGGGATTGGAGTTATTATATTCTCCTTGAAATCTGAGGGTATTTCTACTGTCTCATACATCTTGCTCACCATATGGATGAGTTTTGTTGTAGCTGGATCTCCCAAGGCTATCAGTTGTTCTAATGGAATGTTGTCTACTCTCGGGGCCTTGTTTCGTCTTAGGTCTTTGAGTGCTGTGTGAAATTCTTCACGCAGTATCATATCTCCCATTTCATTTTGATGTACGTCCTTTTCCATGAATAGTATTAAGGGATAAATTATGTTCTGGAGGGCTGACGGGGTGGGGGAAGCGGGTGGCAGATGGACGTGTGAGGGAAGATAGGTCGCCGGTCTGTGGTCATACGGAAAACGCCTTTGTAGGTCTGCAAACTGAAGAGCGACCAGGCAAGATCCCACATTCTTTTCAAGCAACTGCAGCATATTTCGGAAGGTAACATCGATCCTTACGCAGGTCGCCTTATGAATCCCTGGCGACGGATTGTGTAGACTTGCATAGGAGGTTTTATTTATGTTTATTTTCCTCATAGTGTATTAACACAGCATGGAAAACAGGTATGAGTTACTTATAATACTAACGTAAGAAACGCGTATTGACATATTCTACATAAATCTCTGCAAACTGCTTTACACTTCAAGAGAGGAAGTTGGATCTTAGTCAACCTGCACGGTAGTTGTAGCGTTCTTCTTCTTTATTAACCCCATTTCCATGGGTGTATAGATAATGGAAAGAAAAAGAACTGACAATACATAGAAATTGGATTTTTTCCAGAAGCTGAAAATATAATTGAGAACCTAGCATGAGTGAAAAAAAGAAAAAAACAGAAGAAGAATATGGTCTGGGGTTAGCGTTATGGACAAGTTGTCATTTCATCCTACGTCCAAGCTTCCATACTGTTCACTGCTTAATCTTTGAATAAAAGTCAGCAATGACGGCAGAAGGCTTCTGGTGTGAGAAGTTACCTTTGTTCTCTAACGGACTTGTCAAAGAGAACGGAGGAGCAGACAGAGGTTCAGGGAAGATATAATCATCATCAATGACATCCGGTGTGAGGATTCCGAAGGCAATTGAAACCATTGTATTAAAGGCAAGTAATGTGTATCTGCCGGAAGGACATGGGTCCTTTAATTGAAAAAGTGTGGTTATCTCGCCGTTGACAGTTCATTCCGGATCAGACCCTCACGGGGTTCCGTGGGAGGAGATTTGCAATCTGTCGGTGACATGAGAAAAAAAACTAAATAAACAAGCAAAGGGTAACATTCCACTTGTCGGACCGTGGAATGTGAGACGTCTGAGGTAGAAAATCCAGACAATCTGAAAAGGAAAGTGTGAAGATTCAGTCCAGATATAGTGGAGATCAGTGATGTGAAATGGAGTGACGATAATGATTTCTGGTTAGACGGTTATAGCGTAATATCAACAGCAGTAGAGAATGATGTAACGGAGGTAGGATTCGCCATGAATAGCAAGGTACGGCAGGAAGTGAGATAATGTGAAAGGTTCAGTGACAGAATAACTCAAATCAGAATGAACAGTAATGAACACCAATGATAATAGTTCTATCATTCATTCCGACATCGGAAGCAGAACATGAAGAGAAACTGAGAAAGTATACGACGATACAAAACGTGAAATGCAGTATGTAAATGGGGATGAAAATCTAATTAATAATAGTGGGTGACTGGCACGCTGTAGCAGGGAAAAGAATACAAAACAGAGTTACGAGGGAATATGGGCTCGGTAGTAGGAATGAGAGAGGAGAAAGTCTGAGATCTGCAATAAATTTTAGCTAGTAATAGGGAATACATTATTCAAAAATCACAAGGGGCTTGGAAAAGAGCTGGATACACGGAATCGTTCCAACTGGATTAAATCATGGTAAAGAGGGATTGCAAATAGAATACTGGATTGTGCGGCGTAACCAGGAGCACCCAGAGAATTGTCCAGAGAACATTTTGTTCACTTGTAGGCAGTATTAACAATAAGCTCAGACGTTTTACAGTTGACGCAATTATCTGTAGTGTTATACCATTTGAATAAATCTGTACAACTAAGCAGTTAGATCTTAACTAGATTTCAATGGTACAAGGATCACAGTTTTGTTTTGATGAAGACTAGAGACAAGAGAATCTTCTGGAGAAATCAATGTGGATATAAATTGTATACTGACGTACTGAGGAACGAAGATGTGCATTTGACAGTTTCTAAGGTTTTAGATAATGGGAATTTTTAAGTACAACAATAAGTAAATCAATTTAAGAATAATGGGTGTCTCAAAATTGGAGAATAACAGAAGTTGGATAGGCAAATGAAGGTATAAGGAAGGCAAGAACTGTTGGATGACTGAAGAAAAAAATCAATTGATCGACGAAAGAAGGAAGACCAGTAGTATTCAGGAAAACATAGGAATATAAGTTAAATAAAGTAAAGAGGAAGGTTAGGGAAGCCAAGACGAAAATAATGACTGCCGGAAAAATGCGGAAAAATTGAGAACGAAGTCTAGGAAAAGTCAACTCAGTGTTTGGTGAAATTAAAAGCGAAGGCCTCAACATCGAGAAGGTATGAGGAATTTTACTGTTAAACGCAGAGTAAAGATAGATGGAAAGAGTACACTGAAGGCCTCTAGAAGGGACAGGAGCTGCGGTATATCGTTGTACAAAAAGAAATGACAGTTAATATGGAGACAAGAGAGGAATCCAGTATTAGTCAAGATCTGAACACGTTTGAACAGAATTTCAAAAATCACTTTGGGAAATCGCAACAAATCAACTTTTAAATTTGACTTTTAGATTTGATGAGGCTGCAAGAGTGTCATTAGACATTCGGAAAAATATCATCCGCTCTGTCTCGAAGATTACAGCGCAGATAGGCACACTCTAAGACAAAAAAAAAGCTGGCACACCACCGAATGGGTAGGAAATCGGTAGATGTGATGTACCGTCATACCCAAAAGTATCCGAACGACCTGAATTGTGTTTCGCTTGTTTTGCATGCAGCCCAAATAACTTAGCTGTCTTGCAAATCTTCTAATCTCTTTGCAGTACAGTGTCTGATTACACGAAATGGGTACCACAAGAGATCACTAGAGAACACTGTACTTTCAGACAATCAGTCCAGATGTAAATCACAACCTCAATGTTGCAAATAATATGCAACAGGTCATTACGGATCAAACAGTCCTTGACGCATGCAAACTCAACTTTATTGCAGTAAGTGGCATTTCGAAAAAAACTAAAACTCTCATTAGAATTCGAGTTAACTAACTCCATCACCTAAGTCATTCAATCAATCTGTAGGCATAATTAAATATTTTTACGAACAAAATTTTTGAGATATTATCTGGACTCGTCAACTTCTATGACAATTCGAAACAATTTTTACTCTTTAAAAGACTTTCTCCAAACCTATCAAACTTCGTTTCTCTTAAGAGTGGTTCGTCATAAACAAGATGTTAAAGAAACAAATTAGAAAGAAGATGGTGAACTAACAAATTAGGAGGAATGCGATTAATAGCGGCAAGCGCTCCATGGAAACCTCAAAATTAACATCGTATCACCAGTAATTTCTCTGTACTCATAACTGAGCAATTATTTGTCTACATATCTGAACTTTAAACGACATGTTGACCTTTTCGTTCTGGTTCTGGATTCAAACCAAACACCAGTATCCATTGCAATCAAGCAAAGCTTTAGCGCTTGCCCGAGACACGACCACAACAACGTTCGTCACTGGTGACTAGGCATTAAGAATCGTGAAACATCGACGTTTTCACGATTATCAGTTATCAGCTGTGAAGTTAAAAATTTTTCTGCTCAGCCTGGAATCCTGTCAAGACCCTTTCCTGCATGTTAACAAAACACGATAACTGTTTAGTATAATTTTAAGTAACAAAGTTTGCATGTGTTCAAAAAGAAGTGCTATAATGTTGCAAGCTGGCAGCGTTTTGGTACCTTACAAAGATACCATCCCACTCCACTCTTATGCATGCGATTATATAGTAGAAATTTGGAAATTTGTGGTAAGTTCCAATGGGATCAAACTGCTCAGGTCATCGGTCCCTAGGCTTACACACTACTTAACCTAACTTAAACTAACTTACGCTAAGGACAACACACACATCCATGCCCGAGGGAGGAGTCGAACCTCCGACGGGGAGAGCCGCGCGAACCGTGGCAAGGCGCCGAAGACCGCACGGCTACCCTGCGTGGCGATTATGTAGTGATTAGATATCTGTTGATGAGCCTGGAACCGTTTTTTAAAGGTAAAGAATATGACTAACATCGTCAGGTACACCTGCTTGTAGTTCACTTATTTGTTGGCTGATCGGCTTTTATACACACTGAAATCCCACGTGAGCACACAGAAATGTCGCAACACGACGTGGCATGGTCTCGACTAATGTCTGAAGTAGTTCTGGAGGGAACTAACACCTGAATCCTGCAGGGCTGTCCTTAATCCGTAAGAGCACGTTGAAGGCATCCTAGATATGCTCAATAATGTCCATGTCTGGGGTCTCGTGGACAACGGAAGTATTTAAGCTCAGAAGAGTGATCCTGGAGCCACTCTGTAGCAATTACGTGCGTATGGGGGTCGCATTGTCATGCTGGAATAGTCCAAGTCCGTCGGAATGCACAATGGAAATGAATGGATGCAGGTGATCAGACAGAATGCTTACGTACATGTCACCTATCCGAGTCGTATTTAGACGTACCTGGGGGTCCCATATCACTCCAATTGTACACGCCCCCACCGTCACTAAGCCTGCACCAGCTTGAACAGTCCCCTGCTGAAATGCAGGGTCCATGGATTCATGAGACTGTTTCCATATCCGTACACATGTATCCATAATTTAAAACGAGACTCGTACGGCCAGGCAACATGTTTCCAGTCAGCAGTCTAGCGCCGGTTTTGACGGGCCCAGGTGAGGCGTAAATTTGTGCCGTGCAGTCATCAAGGGTACACTAGTGGGCCTCCGGCTCTGAAAGCCGATATCGATGACGTTTCGTTGATTGGTTCGCACGCTGTCACTTGTTGATGGCGCAGCACTGAAATTTGCAGCAATTCGCGGAAGGGTTGCATTTCTGTCACGTTGAACGATTCTCTTCAGTCGTCCTTGGTGGTCCCGTTGTTGCAGGATCTTTTTCCTGCCGCAGCGATGTCGGAGATTTCATGTTTTAGCAGGTTTTTTGATATTCACACTCGTGAAATGGTCGTACCGTACGGGAAAATCCCCACTTCATCTCTGTGTCGGATATTATGTGTCCCATTGCTCGCGCGCCGACTATAACACCACGTTCAAACTCACTTCTTGTTTTATACACGCGTATCTTTGTATTTGAATACGCATACCTGTACCAGTTTCTTTGGGGCTTCAGTGTAGAATGGCTACATAGGCTTAGTGGAGCCTTGAACTCTAGCCCTCATTCCACGGCCGGGGACAGACAAGGGGCCCAGCAGGATGTCTCAGGGCGGCAGTAGCTGGTTTTTGCGGGGACACCGAAACGCGGAACAAGCGCCGAGTTTTACGTGGTGCTCAGGCGTTGTATGCATGGCGAGAGCTGTTCCACAATGACAGCTGCAACCCTACCGCGCCGTGTAGTCGCGGACGCAAATTGTTTCAAACAATACTGTGGTGAATTGGAAGCGTCCAGGCGACAGGCTGGCACCTCGAGCCGTTAGCTGTTTTTTTGGCACGTACACCAGACTTGTTACCGCGAAGGACTGGCACATTTGCTTAAAGCGTTGGTAGGAGGGATGCCTTCTGGAAAAGTCGACGAAGACTTCAGTGTGGTTGGCTAGAGCCATTTATCATGAGAACACATGGAGTATGCACTGTGGTTCCTAAGCTACGATTCGCTTGCCTTTACCTAGGGAGAAGTACGGAGAGGCGAGCTGGTGAGCCGTATGCTATAGATAAGAGATTCCTGTTTCAAATCTGGGTAAAGCAGGAGATCTTGACTCCTCTCGAAACAGCAGGAACCTTTTCATGTCTTTTCCCCCAAACGCACAGATGGATTAAGCCTCATTCCGACGCAGAACTTCTGTGTTAGAGATCAATCAGGGCACTGTATTTCGCTGTAAGTTTAAAGACGATACTTTACTCCGCCTTGTGTTTGGAGTCTTCGTCTTGCGTGTGGCGTACAGTTCTTTGGGAGCACAATGCTATTATTCATTTGCGCTTAAGACGTTTCTGAATTCCGCCTTGTACTGGGAGGTCACGTCTTACGTTTGTTGCGGGCAGTAAAGTGACAAGATTCAGCTTTGCCTTAGCAGTTACAGAAATCAGTGTGCTGTCTAAGATCTTAGCTTTCAGCTCTCACCACATTTGCGTGTCTGGAGCTTTGCCGCCAGCCGCAGTTAGATCGAGTATCAGCATTGCATTCATCCAACACTCTATTGCTAATATAGCCAACGGCACCGGCTTCTTAGGGCAGATAGAGACTAAACTGCTGGGATCACGCACAAAAGTTACGCCACTGAGGCTACACGCCAGTCAGTCGATTCCAGTTGTTTCTTCTTTAGTTCTGCAGACGAAGAGTCATATCGTGTAGTGTTTCTCAGATCGTGTTATTCAGTACAAGCAGAAGCAGGCAGAAGTTTCCCAATATTAGTTAAGTCCATTTATTTCAGAATTGTTTGTGTCCTCAAGACATGCATTGTTCCTTGTTTATGTCGGTAAATTTCTGGTAATTTATTTAATATAAACTATATAATGAACACTAGCACTTGTCCTTCCAGTAAGATTATAGGTTACCCTTCATCTTTCTTTTACTGATATGATTGTTGTTTTAATTTGTGCTCTAACATTAGCGACAGGGGGTATTTATGAGTGATAGGGCCAGATTTCAAGATCGTAAAGTTAAGTTTCTAGTGTAGGGAAGCTCACTGGCGACAGAGTTCCGGTTTCTCGCGGCTTCTGCCTCTGCTATGGCCCAACCTAATCCGACTATGCCCCAGTTGGTTTGGTAGCGAAGGGATATGCTGTGTATAATGAGGATGCTGAGTTATGGTACAACCCGAAATTCTTCACTTGGCATTACTAGACAAAAAGGAGATCTGTTGGTGTATGTTGAAAGCACATGACGGAAGTGGGAATCGAACACCTACCTCGCAAATAATTAATAGGATCAACCCACGAGACGACAAAAGCCAACATTTGCTGCATTCATGATTGTGTCGTAACATGTGGTGCGCTTATCTTACAAATTAGACACGGTGAAAAAAATTTTGTTCTCTATTAACTGGTTAATTATCAGCACAGAAATTATGCTAGTCTGATGTCAGCGGGATGTAAAGGCGCTTTTAGCAATCACAACCTCGATTCGAAGCCATTTTTAAATTTACACTATTTCAAGAAATTTCTTAGATCGAGAAATGCTATTGCAGATTATGGAGTTCCAAATACTACGATTATTAGCGTCATTAAACTTGTTGAGTTCCTCATTCTGCTGTTCCTACAAGCGCGCTTGAAGGAAGCATTTAATGCTTGTTGATCATCCTTAGAAGCAGTTGC
Organism: Schistocerca americana; assembly: GCF_021461395.2. NCBI lineage: Eukaryota > Metazoa > Arthropoda > Insecta > Orthoptera > Acrididae > Schistocerca > Schistocerca americana. The sequence continues at coordinate 808,742,554 of NC_060119.1, forward strand.
CCCAAAACAGGTAAATATTTAGTCCACCGTAAATGGTTGCTGGATTTTGTGGCAAGTGGAAAACAACAAGTAGTTATTTAACTCCTTCCATGTCTAAGGAACGGTTTTCAAGTTAATATTGGACATCTACACTCCTGGAAATGGAAAAAAGAACACATTGACACCGGTGTGTCAGACCCACCATACTTGCTCCGGACACTGCGAGAGGGCTGTACAAGCAATGATCACACGCACGGCACAGCGGACACACCAGGAACCGCGGTGTTGGCCGTCGAATGGCGCTAGCTGCGCAGCATTTGTGCACCGCCGCCGTCAGTGTCAGCCAGTTTACCGTGGCATACGGAGCTCCATCGCAGTCTTTACCACTGGTAGCATGCCGCGACAGCGTGGACGTGAACCGTATGTGCAGTTGACGGACTTTGAGCGAGGGCGTATAGTGGGCATGCGGGAGGCCGGGTGGACGTACCGCCGAATTGCTCAACACGTGGGGCGTGAGGTCTCCACAGTACATCGATGTTGTCGCCAGTGATCGGCGGAAGGTGCACATGCCCGTCGACCTGGGACCGGGCCGCAGCGACGCACGGATGCACCCCAAGACCGTAGGATCCTACGCAGTGCCGTAGGGGACCGCACCGCCACTTCCCAGCAAATTAGGGACACTGTTGCTCCTGGGGTATCGGCGAGGACCATTCGCAACCGTCTCCATGAAGCTGGGCTACGATCCCGCACACCGTTAGGCCGTCTTCCGCTCATGCCCCAACATCGTGCAGCCCGCCTCCAGTGGTGTCCCGACAGGCGTGAATGGAGGGACGAATGGAGACGTGTCGTCTTCAACGATGAGAGTCGCTTCTGCCTTGGTGCCAATGATGGTCGTATGCGTGTTTGGCGCCGTGCAGGTGAGCGCCACAATCAGGACTGCATACGACCGAGGCACACAGGGCCAACACCCGGCATCATGGTGTGGGGAGCGATCTCCTACACTGGTCGTACACCACTGGTGATCGTCGAGGGGACACTGAATAGTGCACGGTACATCCAAACCGTCATCGAACCCATCGTTCTACCATTCCTAGACCGGCAAGGGAACTTGCTGTTCCAACAGGACAATGCACGTCCGCATGTATCCCGTGCCACCCAACGTGCTCTAGAAGGTGTAAGTCAACTACCCTGGCCAGCAATATCTCCGGATCTGTCCCCCATTGAGCATGTTTGGGACTGGATGAAGCGTCGTCTCACGCGGTCTGCACGTCCAGCACGAACGCTGGTCCAACTGAGGCGCCAGGTGGAAATGGCATGGCAAGCCGTTCCACAGGACCACATCCAGCATCTCTACGATCGTCTCCATGGGAGAATAGCAGCCTGCATTGCTGCGAAAGGTGGATATACACTGTACTAGTGCCGACATTGTGCATGCTCTGTTGCCTGTGTCTATGTGCCTGTGGTTCTGTCAGTGTGATCATGTGATGTATCTGACCCCAGAAATGTGTCAATAAAGTTTCCCCTTCCTGGGACAATGAATTCACGGTGTTCTTATTTCAATTTCCAGGAGTGTATAATGATTACACTGAAACTAAATCAACTGATGAAGACGTTACTTCATAACAGAAATTGCGTTGCACTTCTTCATTTACTTTCGCTTAACAACGACGCTTGTAAAATGATAAAACTGGCGGTAAACACCACTTTCAAAGCCAGACAATGTTAATCTTTTCTGTTGTCACGGTAACTCTCACCATATGACTTGGTCGATGTCACCTATTTCAAGTTATACAGGGAAGAAAATATTGCAGAGGATTAACTCTTTGCCGTTGCACTAAACTCATTTTACGTGGCCCAAGCTCACATTTTCGAGGGATTACTCTAACTTAAGTACCCACTTGAACAATGTAGAAAAATATTACAACGTTGCAAAACTGACATTCGTCTGAGAGATCTTACACATAGTCGCCAACCAGAAATTCTAACTCTGTGGAACACCAGTTTCTGTAAGCTGATGTAGCTAAGACTGTTTACCTCTGCTTTTTGCTTCCGGAAAATACGCACTTGACTTATCGGGCTCTGTAAGTATACAGCAACAGTAATTTCGTATGCAAGAAATGCATGCGAATTCAGAATTTGTTTGTGCCGTAGCTTCAGTTTGCAACGTGCCGGTGATAGCAGTGTATTTAACAATAAATTCTTCTCGAATCTTCATATGGAAATGATGCTCTAAGCACCTCCTTTTCTAACTCCTACTTTTGCTGTTGCACATGGATTAAGAAGAAACGTGAACTGACTGTAATAGACCCTGCAAGTGGAGTAGAAAAGAGTTTGGTACCTGCAATAATTTAATTTGATAGACATTAATTAAATAAAGGAAAGTTTCAGTAACACAGTGAGAAATGAAAGGGTTGCTCTACCGATTAACAGAATGAAAGTTCTGTCCAAAATAACAATTTTATTTATTATCACTAAACTCAAAATCATAAACAAAACACATGAAACATTTACAATACATCAAACTGGATACTCAAATAAATGCTGTGAAGGTGAAGTTGTCCATAAACTAGGTTGTGACATTTATGACAAAGTGGTATGTGGAGCCAATTCCTTGCAACTCAAATCTTAACAGAAACACCCAGGCAACTCAACATTAATTGCTGCTACGGTAGTGATAACCCAGACAATGATCACCCAAGACAGAACAAAGTTAGAAAAGACGAACAGGCACGCTCTGCTGAGCTCTGATTATCACAGTGCAAATTCCCTAGTCTGCCGGTGCTGCGGACATACATTACCAAGCTGTCTTCTTAACTGCAAGGACACGATCTGGCATACCGGAAGCGATGGCTGGTTGCTTCAACGTCCTGTCGTGGTGATGATAATGTCGCGAGTATAGCCCAAAACAAGTTGTCCTGGTCTGGTTGTTCCAGACTAAAGACTTCCTATCAATACAAATGCGCCTCTGAGGGAGACGAAGAAGGCTCGCCACAGAATCACTGACGGTACAGTGATTGATTATAACAAGCGAAGTCACACAGTAGCTCCGATACAGTCAACTTTAGCCAAAACTGCCCATGACAGACAACATAGGCCGCTTGTACGCAGAACGCTCAATTGTCAACTGTACTCGGAAAAATACGTTGAAGTCGAAACTTCAGCAACTTTGTTAAACAGTTACAATCAAATAAAAGTATATTAGACAGCAAATGGAGGACAGGCTGTCCAGAGCAGCGAGAGCTCAGTCTTGTAACCTACTCTGACCGAAAGGCGAGAGCCGACTCCCACCAGAGCACTTGTACAAACCGAACACAGAACATTCCCGCCCCCACGACAGTGGCCGTGGTTAAACGTTCCAATCAGCAACTCGAAAACCGGCGGAAAATTCCACTCTATTGCCGAAGCACTACCATTCCACCAACGGAGATTCTTGGCGCCAATTTCTGTGCCGATTTTGCTACGTCACGGAGCTATGCCCTGATCAAGCCAATCACAGTTACAATTTGCAGAAAACGCGGGAATTTCCCCGCCAAGACTGCCTGGGGACACAAGTCATTCCCACGTCTCGCTGGTAGCCCGCCAGAAAGTGTTTTCGCAAAGTTTCTGCGAAGTAACGGAATCTCTAGCCCAGCCGCTCCTTCAGGCCCTTGCGGGCGTGTCTCCGCCGCTGTTATGACAATGTCGGCTTCTGGAAAGCATTCACTCGACTCCCTCACACCTGTCGGCTTAACCCTTTCAAGATCAGCAGTGCTCGCCTGTCACCGGACCACCCGGGTGACGAGAGACGCTGCGTGGGATGTCCGTGTGTGAAGGAATAGCAACTTTTCACCGCATGCAATTAGAGAGGAAAATCGAATTACTCAGAGTGAGACAGAAATATGAGAGGGGGCTTCTGCCACCTCTCAAGTTCTGTATATTCCTGACCTAAACTGGTTCTGTATGATTTCAGGCCGCAGGTACTGCACCATACTGACATCAACAGTGTGCTCGTACTACCAACTTCATTGTTCATTCCACTTAATTACGTAATCACAGAAATTAAATTGTTATGTCCTCCTACCATGAGAGGTTTCAATTCGTCCCTCCTTTCCTTCTGGGAGATCATTTTTGTCTTCAGTAAGATTTTCGCCCTGTAACTAGTGAAATGCGGCAAATGCGGCCTCAATTGCTTCGCAAACCACTATTTGTGCTGTTTCTTGAAACTTTTTCGTAGTTGAAGAAATTTAGTACAATCTTAAAACATCTTAAGCAGGAACGTCCACAAATTTACCGAATAAGAAATGCTTATTTTTCCATGTAGGAAAAGGTTTAAAAACAAAGTGTGCACAGTCTGGGCCAGGCCGATCTTTTCATCCGATGGTACCGCATTATAGTTTGCATAAGAGGTATCTCAGGCTGTGTTCCTGTAGCTGTGCAAATCATTAGTCAAAACCGACTTTAACATCTAAGGCTAAGGCACTTATAGCGTCCCCAGTGCCATATTACGAAAAGACTTAAAAACAATATTTATAAAGAAGACATTCATAATTTGTAAGAGATTTTTTTTCATGTAGCCGTAAAACAATAATTTCTCTGTCGAGAAATGCAAAGAAATGCAATGCAAAGAAATATAACAAAGTGATCTAAAGAGACGACAAGATACGCTCTCTTGTTAATTTTTTAGTCGTCTTGACTTCCTCTTTTGTCTGGAATGTGTATAGAGGGACATCTTGCGAGTGCTGGCAAATGTAAGCATATTTGTATGAGTTAAGCATATAATATACTGATTTAATATTATTGTGCACTTTTAATTTGTAAAAGGTGATCCCGATTTCATGTCCGCCTTCCTTGAATTAACCTGCATTCAAGTAATTTACAGTTCAACAATCGCAGCGTCCGATGCAGCCAACGACGCCATTACGTGGCAATATTAACTTATGAAAAATTAGCGGAAGCGGAAAACTCGCCCGCTGTTAACATAATATTAATTTTTCTCCACAGCCACCCGACGTTGCAGAAAATACTTAACTTTAAGATTCTTATTTTCGGTACCATAGCCGAGACCCAGAGCCAGGACTCTGACTACAATACAATGGTTAACGGAGGTAAGAAAAATATTCTCGCGCGTGTGTGGGCCGCGATTGTAATTAATAACTAAAGATCTTATGCTTTAAGGTGAACTGACTAGCCGAGGAAATTAATATGAAAAGTTTATTACACTGTACAACTTATATGCTCATGTTTTAAGATTCAGCTAATCTAACATTCATTAACGTAACAAATAATTTGAAATTAATATTGTTAAAAAGGAGAACTTCAGGAAAGTATTTAATCGTAAAATCAAAATTAAATGAAATATCATTTTTATTAAGGCCCACCACGTAAGTCGGCAACAATCAAAAAATAATAATAACCATAATAATATATATATTAAATTACGACGGCCGACGGACGCGAGACACTGCTAAAAATACAAAACGGTTAAAAACTGAAGGCTGAGTTCATCCTCAGACTGAAGTGTATTCATAATAGGGAAACCAGAGGAGACCGTTTGTCCCCCCCTTCCTTCAATGACCATTGGAAGCCAACATACAAATGTTTAGAATACTAAGAGTACTTTGAACTTTAGTGTTAAGGTTGTGCTCCTAAACTAACAATTCTTTGTTTACAACGAATTAAAGTTTGTTGAACCGGCAGAATTCGAACCCAACAACAAGAATAACTGATTCACAGTATTTTGGTGGAAGGGAATCATGGGCTGTGGAAATGCTCGGGAATGATATTGAAAATTAGATGGGCTGTAAAGATAGGAAATGAAACGTTCTTTCCACAGACTCTGAGAGGAGAGGGCAGACAGGGCTCTGCACTCCAGGCAGTGGCCAGCAACCAGCACGTAACTCGTTTCCCGCGCATGCTCTTGGTTGACTTCAGACATCGTTCATAAAAGCTTGACCTGTTGGTAATTCTTCACTGGTGTTACCACTTTTGGTCAGAAATACAGGCCGGCTTTGGTACGTAAGCCATCTAAAAAATGCCCGGTATGGGCGGTAATACCGAAGGTCAAATAAAATGTTAAACTATCAAATGCTAGTCAATAAATTACATGCCGCTAACACCGAGACTAGCTACCACTCCTGTACACTAATTGTAAAGCTGAGGAGCTCTTACGCGTGATTTGGTTCTGGGAGAGGAAATTAGCGCATGACCCAAAAATGTCGGTCGTCACCTCTTTGTGATATGACGTCAAATAACCCGGAGCTCTAGTTATTTTTATTAAGACTGAGTAACAGTCATTTTTTGAAGAATTTGATGATCAGTATAAGTTTATGATCAGTCGTAGATGATGTGTAAGAAAATTTCGGATTTCTTATAGAAAATTCCGCATTGGCTGTTGTTGTTGTTATTGTGGTCTTCAGTCCTGAGACTGGTTTGATGCAGCTCTCCATGCTACTCTATCCTGTGCAAGCTTCTTCATCTCCCAGTACCTACTGCAACCTACATCCTTCTGAATCTGCTTAGTGTATTGATCTCTTGGTCTCCCTCTACGATTTTTACCCTCCACGCTGCCCTCCAATGCTAAATTTGTGAACCCTTGATGCCTCAAAACATGTCCTACCAACCGATCCCTTCTTCGAGTCAAGTTGTGCCACAAACTTCTCTTCTCCCCAATCCTATTCAATACCTCCTCATTAGTTACGTGATCTACCCACCTTATCTTCAGCATTCTTCTGTAGCACCACATTTCGAAAGCTTCTATTCTCTTCTTGTCCAAACTGGTTATCGTCCATGTTTCACTTCCATACATGGCTATACTCCATACAAATACTTTCAGAAACGACTTCCTGACACTTAAATCTATACTCGATGTTAAAAAATTTCTCTTCTTCAGAAATGCTTTCCTTGCCATTGCCATTCTACACTTTATATCCTCTCTACTTCGACCATCATCAGTTATTTTACTCCCTAAATAGCAAAACTCCTTTACCACTTTAAGTGTCTCATTTCCTAATCTAATCCCCTCAGCATCACCCGATTTAATTTGACTACATTCCATTATCCTCGTTTTGCTTTTGTTGATGTTCATCTTATATCCTCCTTTCTAGATACTGTCCATTCCGTTCAACTGCTCTTCCAAGTCCTTTGCTGTCTCTGACAGAATTACAATGTCATCAGCGAACCTTAAAGTTTTTACTTCTTCTCCATGAATTTTAATACCTACTCCGAATTTTTCTTTTGTTTCCTTTACTGCTTGCTCAATATACAGATTGAATAACATCGGGGAGAGGCTACAACCCTGTCTCACTCCTTTCCCAACCACTGCTTCCCTTTCATGCCCCTCGACTCTTATAACTGCCATTTGGTTTCTATACAAATTGTAAATTGGCTGTATGAATGATTTTTATAAAATCTGCGACCGGTTTCGCACCACTTGTCGGCGCATCCTCGGGCAATATACACTATTTATAACATAGTAACGTTGAACATTACCCTGTAGCCACTCCCCGCCATTCACGTCCAATATACCGTCTTCTGGTGAAAGCGGTAGTTAAAATTTAAAAACCTTTTTTAAAAATTTTTTAATCGATGGGAGCGGCAATGACCGTGCAAGTTGAGAGGAGCCGCGCAGCAGCGGACACGGCCTGACTGACTGACAGTCAGTTTAAATTTTAACGTGAATGGTGGGGAGTGAATGGTGGGGAGTGGCTACAGGGCAATTTTCAACGTAACCATGTTATAAATAGCGTATATTGGCTGAGGATGCACCGATAATTGGTGCGAAACCAGTCGCAGACTTAATAAAAATCATTCATACAGCCAGTGCGGAATTTTCTTTGAAAAAAATGGTGAAGTTTGGCTGTGGTTGCCCGCCCTACAAAACAACATGTTTCTTGTAGAAGACTGAGAAGTTTTTTTCAGAGGGTACACATTTTGTGTGTAAAGCAGTGCAGTGATAACCATGTACTTACAGAGTCGTAGCTGTGATGAACCGCATAATTTTGAGCGAGCATTCTAAATTAAACTTCGTATGTATTAACGGATAAGGAGATTCTCAAAAACGGGTCTTAGATCAAATCTTGAACTGGTTATTAGACAGAATGTGTGTGTTGTTAGTGTAAAAAGAGTAGTACAAACTGTACTTGTTGCGTTCTTTCATTTCTGGAACTGGTTCAAATGGCTCTGAGCACTATTGGACTTAACATCTGGGGTTATCAGTCCCCTAGAACTTAGAACTACTTAAACCTAACTAAGGAAATCACACACATCCATGGCCCGAGGCTGGATTCGAACCTGCGACCGGAGCGGTCGCGCGGTTCCAGACTGAAGCGCCTAGAACCGCTCGGCCACACCGGCCGGCTCATTTCTGGAACTATGTCCTAGGGAGGCCAAATTTTTGCATTCAGAGTGAAATTACAAAACAGATGCTTTCAGCAAGGATTTTTCTTCATTTAATAGTAACAGCCACATCTGATGAAATTAACTTACTTCATCATAATAATAAAGTTAGAAAACTCTGTACACCTTGTATAAAAAAAGGAGAGAAATAGAGAGAGAGAGAGAGAGAGAGAGAGAGAGAGAGTCGCAGAGAAGGAAAGAAGAAGTTATGCAAGTTGGTCAAAAGTTTATATCGACGGAAAACACAAAAATTGTAAACTTTGGCGGCCGATGGATGTGTGTGTGTGTGCAGCGTAAATTCACCGTGCAGCTGGAAAGGATAGCAAACAGGGGACATATCGATACGGGGCATATAATCTTTGCAATTTTCATTCCATGTACTCACCTGGCCAGTAGTTATGTCTCGCAGACAGGTGCATGAACAATATATGCATATGTCAGCTTGTGAGATCGGATGTATAATTGGGCTCAAAGAAGCCAGTTGGACTAATCGTTGAATGGCTCGACATTTGAATAGGAGCGATGTCACTATTCGACGAAGTTGACAGGAATGGGTGAACGAACTATGGCGCAACAAAGCATCAAGAAGGAAGCACTCGACCTAGAGAGACGACAGGATCTGAAGAGTGAACAACCGTCAGGGAGGCACTCAGAGTCCAGAGTTCATCATTATCTTCGATCCGACCTGCAACTGATGCTTCAGTGTCCACAAGGACCATTAATGGGCGACTTACAGAACGAGGACTGATCTCACGGCGCCTCCTGCGGCAACTACGATTGACTTCTTTACACCAACAAGTGTGTTTGCAGTGATGTTCGGCACATAAGGGCCTCGTATCTCATTGATTGGAGTAGAACTGTCCTTAGTGATGATTTCTCCGCTTCGAAATGCCCGACGAGCAGCGGAAACGTGTCTGAAGACGCGCCAGACAGCGATAGGTTACCAATTTGACTGTCGCCCAACTCACGGCCCGTCAACCAGGAGTGGTGGTCCGGGGGGGGGGGGGGGGGGGGCATTAATTATCATTGCAGGAGCCCTTTGCTGGTCATTCGTGGCACCCTTTCAGCACACCAGTACAACGCGTTCTGTTGCCCTCCATGGGAACCCATCACGAGTTTACATTTCAGCAAGATAATGCCCGCTTTACATGGAAAGAGGTTCTTCTGTCTGTCCTCATGGTTGCGAAACCATAGCTTGACCAGAAAGGTTACCTGACCTGATCTTAACTGAGAAAGTTTGGGGTGTTACGGGCACGGCCCTCCAACCAGATCGTTTTTTTTTTTTGCGATCTAACTCGTAAATCAGACAGAATATGTCACGGTAGCCCTCAGGAGAGCACTCGACAACTCTGTCAATCAATTTCGAACCTACTTGCATAAAGGCCAAAAGTGGACAACGTTTTAGTGACATGCTGAATTTGTGGAGCTCTTTCTCGTGAATAAATCACCCATTTTTTCTGTAACTCTCATCAGTTGTTTGTCTGTACATTTACATCACATCTACCGATTTCCAGCCCAATTAGATAATTCCTTCGTGGTACGTTTTTTTCTTTTCCTTCTTTTGCTTTATCGTGTATTTTCACAGTGGCAGAATCCACTAAAAGCTGTTTCCTTGGAGAATTTGTTTCATCTTTCTATATTCTTTTACCTGAAAAGTGTGAGTTTACCTTCCAAATTTTATAGTTATATGCTGCAGACAATATTGTATTTCAAATATATTCTGATATATATGAGGACCAAACATTTGGACACCAATGTACATCAAGAATCACTATCTTAGCGTTAGTCACAGAGGAGCCCTGGCCTGCTTTTAGTAGCTTACAGATCACGCTCGAGAAATCCACTGTCATCCAGCATACATTATACTTCTCGCATCTACTATTAATTCGACATGTTCTGCTTATTTGGCGTCACCCAGTAGCAATTTGGAGCGGCAGAAGAGCTAGTAGTTTGCTAGTTTGCAGAGGCCAGGTGGCACTGTAGTTTGGACGCAGAATTATTGGCTGGCAGCAGTCGGAGGCTGGTGGGCGGCACCTGGCGTGCGTGGCGACCACAGCCCAGCTGCCGCCGCCACCTGCCCTGCCCCCGCAACACGGCGCCGCGCCGGACATGACAGCTGCCCACCGCACGGCCCGCGCTCGCTGTTGCCAACTTCGTCGTCGAAGCTACCAGCCCGCCGTCCGCTACCCTGCTCTGTTCCTTAATCATCTTGACAAACTAAATTTTCCACTTCTTGTTGATTTTGTCTTCAGTCCGAAGACTCTCCATGCTCCACTATCCTGTGCAACACTCTTCATCTCTTGATAACAGCTGCAACCTACATCCCTCTGAATCTGCTTACTGCATTTATCTCTTGTCCTCCCTTTACGATTTTTACCTCTTCCCCCCTTTTCCCTACAGTACTAAACTGGTGATCCCTCGATGTCTCAGAATGTGTCCTATCAAGCGATCCCGTCTTCTAATCTCGTTACCCGACTAATTCCTTTACTCCCCGATTCTTTTCAGTACCTTCTCAATAGTTGCGTGATCTGCCTACCTAACCCCCAGCATTCTCCCGTAGCAACATTTCATTTCAAGAGTTTCTACTCTCTTCCTGTCTAAACTGTTTATCGTCCGTGTTTCACTACCACACATGGCTATAATCCAGACAAATACACTACTGGCCATTAAAATTTCTACACCACGAAGATGACGTGCTACAGACGCGAAATTTAACAGACAGGAAGAAGATGCTGTGATATACAAATGATTAGCTTTTCAGAGCATTCACACAAGGGTGGCGCCGGTGGCGACACCTACAACGTGCTGACATGAGGAAAGTTTCCAACCGATTTCTCGTACACAAACAGCAGTTGACCGGCGTTGCCTGGCGAAACGTTGTTGTAATGCCTCGTGTAAGGAGGAGAAATGCGTACCATCACGTTTCCGACTTTGATAAAGGTCGGATTGTAGCCTATCGCGATTGTGGTTTATCGTATCGCGACATTTCTGCTCGCGTTGGTCGAGATCCAATGACTGTTAGCAGAATATGGAATCGGTGATTTCAGGAGGGTAATACGGAACGCCGTGCTGGTTCCCAACAGCCTCGTATCACTGGCAGTCGAGATGACACGCATCTTATCCGCATGGCTGTAGCGGATCGTGCAGCCACGTCTCGATCCCTGAGTCAACAGATGGGGACGTTTGCAAGACAACAACCATCTGCACGAACAGTTCGACGACGTTTGCAGCAGCATAGACTATCAGCTGGGAGACCATGGATGCGGTTACCAAAAATGGCTCAAATGGCTCTGAGCACTATGGGACTTAACATCTGTGGTCATCAGTCCCTTAGATCTTAGAACTACTTAAACCTAACTAACCTAAGGACATCACACACATCCATGCCCGAGGCAGGATTCGAACCTGCGACCGTAGCAGTCGCGCGGTTCCCGACTGAGCGCCTAGAACCGCGAGACCACCGCTCCCGGCGATGCGGTTACCCTTGACGCTGCATCACAGACGGGAGCGCCTGCGATGGTGTACTCAACGACCACTCTGGGTGCACGAATGGCAAAACTAAATTTTTCGGATGCATCCAGGAACTGTTTACAGCATCATGATGGTCGCTTGCGTGTTTGGCGACATCGCGGTGAACGCACCTTGGAAGCGTGTATTCGTCATCGCCATATTGGCGTATCACCCGGCATGATGGTATCGGGGTGCCATTGGTAACACGTCTCGGTCACCTCTTGTTCGCAATGACGGCACTTTGAACAGTGGACGTTACATTTCAGATGTGTTACGACCTGTAACTCTGCCCTTCATTCGATCCCTACATTTCAGCAGGATAATGCACGACCGCATGTTGCAGGTCCTGTGCAGGCCATTCTGGATACAGAAAATGTTCGACTGCTGCGAAAATGTTCGACTGCTGCCCTGGCCAGCACATTCTCCAGATCTCTCACCAATTGAAAACGTCTCGTCAATGGTGGTCGAGCAACTGCCTCGTGACAATAGGCCAGTCACTACTCTTGATGAACTATGGTATCGTGTTGAAACTGCATGGGCAACTGTTCCTGTACGCGCCATCTTAGCTCTGTGTGACTCAATGCCCAGGCGTATCAAGGCCGTTATTACGGCCAGAGGTTGTTGTTCTGGGTACTGATTTCTCAGGATCTATGCACCCAAATTGCGTGAAAATGTAATCACATGTCAGTTCTAGTATAATATATATGTACAATGAATACCCGTTTATCATCTGCATTTCTTCTTGGTGTAGCAATTTAATTGGCCAGTGGTGTACATTCAGAAAAGACCTCCTAACAGTTACATCTATATTTGATGTGAACAAATTTTTCTTCTTCAAAAAAACTTTTCTTGCCATTGCCAGTCTATATCTTATGTCCTCTCTACATCAGCTTTCATATGTTATTTCGCTGTCCAGATTACAAGCCCAATCAATTACTTTGAGTTTTTCATTTTCTAAACTAATTCCTTCAGCATCTCCTCATTTAATTGTTCTACCTTCCATTACCCTTGTTTTGCTTTTGTTGATGTCCATCTTACATCCACCTTTCAAGGCACTGTAGATTCCATTCAACTGCTCTTCCAAGTCCTTTGTTGTCTCTGACAGAGTTACAATATCATCGGCAAACCTCGAAGTTTTTATTTCTTCTCTTTGAACTTCAATTCCTACTTCAGTTCTTTCTTTGGTTTCCTTTACTGCTCACAAAATGTACAGGCTGAATAACATTGCACGGCAACCCCCTTTCTTGTTTGTGTTGCTGGCGTGTGCTGCTTGCCAGCTTGGTTGTTTGGTACTCATACAACAGTATGACACAGTATTCTTATCTCCCCTACTGGATGCTATGGCTAGACGTGCGCGATATGTTTCGCGTCATTTTTAATTATTGATAAAACGCTAATTCACGCAACAGATAACAAGAGACACACACAAAACCAACGAACTCAGCAACGGGAGCAGTAACCGCTATCAGTGTTCAGGCCTACGCCCATATTCCTACTGGGTTGTGAAACAGGTGGGAATGCTAGTTGATGTGGCATTATTTACTGAGGCCGGTGTTACACTATCAAATATCTTTGTCAAAGTTGATATGTCAAATATTTATGTCAAAGAAGTTTGATGGTTTAATAGGGAACTTTGTCAAAGTTCGTCTGTCGTCAAATAAATTTGATCAAATCTAGGGCCTCGCTGTAGATTTGATCATAAAAGTCGCTTGTCTTCTGTTCGCTGCAATGTGACATGTTACCACATGGAGCGCTAGCATCGTTGCAGCGTTCTGTCATCTGTAGTGTGTTTATAAACATGGCCGGTAAATACAACTACATATTTAATAGAGATGTATGAAGCTGATGAGGCGCCTTAAAACGTGAGGCACCCTGAATACAAAAATAGATTAAGAAGATTGGAGAACTATAAAAATATTGCTGAGGTCATTAGCCGTGTGATACGTTTTCGGATACAAAATGTAATTGACTTGTTTATAAATAAAAGTAGTTTATAAAATAAAAGTGGTTCTTAATACATATAAAGTGTATTGAACATTTATTTACCTTCAGACATTGGTCCTTTAGTGCTTTATAAATTGCTGCACACGTTTCAGGTATTATTTTTGTTTATGTATATTGTGGTATTCGAGTGCTGTACTGTGAGCTAGAATAACTCTCTCTTATAGCAAGGAACTGGAGTGTTAGAGTGAGCCTGTCTTCTGCAGATGTAACGATTAAGTGAGTATTGTGCTTTGTGAAATGAGGATACACGTCACTGAGCACGTACTCAAATGTACGCTCATCCATTTTTAAGTCCTCCACTACAAGCTCACGTAACAGGTTTTGTTCAATGCTTTTATCGTCTCCTCGTAAAACCCACGGCTTCACCCAGGTACGTTTCCTTTTTTTCCCCGCTTCTCTTCCACATGTGCACAGAGTGCAGTTGTGGTAAATGCGTCTGCTGCGGTTAATAACAAGTTGTTGTTGTTGTTGTCAGCCGTCTTAAACGTTGACCAACAATATGATGACAGTGTAATACCCCTTTTTAGCGCCACGTCAAAGACCTCTGTCAAACAAATTTGATCAAATCTTGGACAAAGAAGCCGGCCGCGGTGGTCTCGCGGATCTAGGCGCGCAGTCCGGAACCGCGCGACTGCTACGGTCGCAGGTTCGAATCCTGCCTCGGGCATGGATGTGTGTGATGTCCTTAGGTTAGTTAGGTTTAACTAGTTCTAAGTTCTAGGGGACTGATGACCTAAGATGTTAAGTCCCATAGTGCTCAGAGCCATTTGAACCATTTTGACAAAGAAATTTGATAGTGTAATACCGACCTAAGATAATAAGGTGGTTCTTACTCTTACAATCGTGGATTTGAGCTTTGGGAGACAAAAGGTAACTGCCTGAAGATTCCAACTCTGTTTTTTCTTCTTTATTTTTTTTTTTTTAGATGTTATAATTGAACATAATCTGGACTCACTGGTCCATACTATTATCGGTGCTGACAAGTATTGAAATAGCTAGTTGGTATCGTATTATCAGCCAGTCAATGGTCGCACTGTAGGGAGGCTGAAGGGAATTCATTATCATAGAGCAGGGCACAACGCTTCCATGCGCTGCCACGAAGCACAACGTGAAGTGCCGCTACTACGTAAATTAATGCACAAGAGCGACTTCACAAGGGTAGGAAGCTACCCGAAGACATGCTTGAGCACATAATTTTCAACTGCGCTCATGAGACGAGCCAAAGAGTGGAAGTTGGTTTGAGAACTATATCTACTTTGGTATACTGAATTCCACATCTTACGACCTTCCAGACGGGGCATCTCCAGCCTGTGTACTCTCTTTAGCACCCCAGGCTACCAGTCCTCTCCGTCATGCTACCGACCAGCCACCCCCGTCGTTGTTCGAACTGGCACGTTCATATTGGCTGAAGGCCAACCTCCGCCCTCTATACTCCACACAACCGATCTTTCCGAAGTGCCTCAAGCAGTCCCTACGTTTAGCTTCCATAGTTTCCCTTCTGAGCAGCCTACCCCATCTACTGACTTTTTTTTTAAATAGCCTTTCACCTTTCTAAGGACAACACATTCACACAACATGCTCTCATACATACTGGAAAGGTACAGAGAGGACGGGAAAGTGTGACACAGTGAAAAAGTAATCGAAATAAAAGGCTTCGTTGCCTCCTACATGTACATTAGCTGTGTTATTCATGAAGTGTACTCACAGTACCGCGAGTTATTCATGAAGCGTACTCACACTACCGCTTCAACATGGAGGATGGGCAAAGCCCTGACTCACTCCCTTCTCAACCACTGCTTCCCTTGCATGCCTCTCGCCTCTTACAACTACGTCTGCTTAGTGTGTACGCTGTCTTTTAGTCCAAGCACCTTCAGAATTTCAAACAGAGTATTTCATTCAACATTTTCAAAAGCTTCCTCTAACGCTACAAATGCTACTAATGTATATTTGCCTCTACTTAACCTATCTTCTAAGGTAAGTGATAGGGACAGTACTGTCATGTATGTTCTTACATTTCTGCGGACTCCAAACTAACCTGCCTCGAGGATAGCTTCCACCACTTTTTCCATTCTTCTGTAAAGAATTCGTTTTGTATTTTGCAACCATGAAACTGATAATTCGGTAATATTGACACCTCTCATTACTTTCTTTGTTCGGAATTGGAATTACTACATCCTTCTTGAAGTCTGAGGGTACTTCGTCTGTCTCATATTTCTTGCGCACCAGATCGAAGAGTTTTGTCATGGCTGACTCTCCAATGTCAACAGGCCTTTGTTTCGACTTAGGTGTTTCAGTGCTCTGTCAAATTCTTATCGCCGTATCATATCTCCCATCTCATCTTCATCTACGTCCTCTCCCAGTTCTATAATATTGCCTTTAACTTCATCTATCTTGCATAGACCCTCTATACACCGAACACTTGATATACAAGGCCGCTCCTTTCTCCAAAGGTCTTTTTAATTTTCCTGTATGAGGTATCCATCTTTACCCTAGTGATATACGCTACTAAATCCTTACATTTGCTCTTTACCCATTCCTACTTAGCCATTTTGTACCTCCAGTCAACCTCAATTTTTTAGACGTTCGTGTTTTGTTTCACCTGCTTCATTTGCTGCACTTTCATATTTTCTCTTTTCATCAACCAATTTCAGTAACCTGCCACGTGAAGATACGTTACTGCCTATGAGGTGATTCGAAGATACGGTACAGACTGTGAGGTAGATCGAAAACTTGACTGATAAGTTTCATTCGAAAACCAAAACTGTTACTTCGAATCCCTGTCCTATAGACAATCTCAATACGATAGGCCATTCAACATGTACAATTTATTCTTGAATGAAGGATTCTCTCTCAAATTTGATTACCATCTGCAACAATCGCTCTTATGGTGCAGGTAAGGTCAGACTCGATGGTTCTGCGGTTCTCCGGCACGACAGTTCGGTGCGTTCGGTCAGTGGGCTGACAACCCTCTGTTCAAATAAGAAAAAAAAAGAATGAAGTTTTAACCCAAGGAATTTGAGAGGTGTCATGCAATATCCCCAATGAACTGATGACTAAAAATGTCAAAAAAACAGATATACAGAATTAAAATAAATAAATAAATAAACGGAAAAATTTAGTACACTCTTTCACCATTTTAGACATTTCCAGTTCACTCAAGATTTATTGTTGCAACAGTACATGTGGATAAGTGAAATGATCACATTTATAGTTCAATAGCACAAGCGGTTCTGAGGTACCAGATATCTGCCCACGCTGGAACATCCATATTAGTTCGTGTTGTAGCCTCCACAGGCGACAATGCAGGCGCTGACTTTGATCGTATAGACGGTGAATATTGTCCTGAGATAGGTTATGCCACGCCAGCTAGGCCTGTTCACGAGGTTGTGTAAGAGTTGTTGGTTGACGAGTCGCAGAAGTCACTTCTCGTCCCTTCATACCCCACGCGTGTTACATTGGAGGCGGGTCCGGAGAAGGTGATGCCCAGGGAAGTTGCTGCACGTCTTGCAGAGCACTCTGAGTTTCACAGGAAGTGTGTGGGCGATCACTATCCTGCAGGAACAACACGTCGCCTTCCTGTTGTAAGAACAGTAAAAGAGTAGGTCTATTAACAATCTGCATGTACCGAGAGCTGGTTAGTGTCCCCTCCAGAAACACCAAAAGTAAACTAGAGTTGTGACTGGAGTGGAGCCGATGTGTGTTGGATGCACTCTACGAGATAGAGCTCACCAGGTCTACGTCGTGTGGGTAGACAACCATCACTTACGTGCAGGCAGGATCTGCTTTGTTTGCTGAAGACCCAGCACGTCATTACATCTTACCTCTGACGGCACCTGTCATGCGGTGCACGTCGATGCTGTGGCTTGAGAGGAATAACTTGTTTGCAACGGTTCGTGTTGACGCTTCTGGATTCAAAAGCCCTCATATCTGTGCTGTGGTAGCTGTATGATCTGCCGCTGCTGTCCTGCCATTATAATACCACGATTCTGGCAGGCATCTGCGTTGCATGGACGTCCAAGTCGATCGGTGTGAGAATGTTCATATGTTCATGTGACCACTGATATCAGCATCGTTGCATAACTGACGCACCAAATGCACGTTGTGTGAAAGGACCATCCCGCCATTCGAAAGGCCACAATTTGAGCCCTTTCAAACTCAGTCATTTGCCTGTAGGAAGCACGAGTGCATTTCTGTGGTATGGCTGCCTGCTTGCTTCACACTTTTTCACCACACTGAGCCTTCTGACTGGGAACATTCCCTCTTAAAGGTTAGACAGAGAAGGCGATCTAGTAGCAATGCCACTACGCTATCTGTTGGCGGACGACTTTTAAACCATTATCAGAACATCTACTATCCCACAAATGGCATATGTCGTCATCGAAACAAAATCGATCTCCTTTTCCAGGTGAACAACGGTTCATTTTTTTTTTTTTTTTTTTTTTTTTTTTTTGCAGTTCAGAAAAGATATGCTGTAAAAGTAAATAAATAAATAAATAGTGATGTGCGTTACTAAAAATTAAAAAGTCTCGTGTTCAATTAAGGGCCAAAATTAGGATTTTTATCTGTCACTTGTAACTTCTTTCACCTCTGGCACTGTTTGTTCACGTAAAAAATGACGAGTTGTACTATGGTTAAATTGTAGGTGCTCCCGTAACTGGTTCGGTAAATCACTACGAAGGTCGGAAGAAGGCAGTTGAATACCACCTCCAACAGGACCATGCCTAGTACAGCACTGTGCTGTTCAAAACAGTCTTCGAATTATTACTGCGTTTTGAAGTTATTGTGCATGTTGAACATCATACAGCAGACTGTCGGTACAAAAATGATTGTGAGAAAAACGATATCTAAAATTTCTTCCAGATGCGTCCCCCTAAATTCCTAATTTCCTTAAGAGCTCATCCGAGTCCTATCTGAACCTAGGAAGCCTTCAGTCTACCGACAAAGTGAGTAATCAGTGCTCATATATGGCATTTCGATCGAACTCGCAAACAGCAACGTGTTACGTTCGCTGGGAAAAAGTAACTTTCGTAGCAATATTTTCTTCCTCTGACTCTCTATAGCACGGAAAATGTGTGTTGAAGAACGTAGCCAAGGATTTATAGCACCCGAAATACTGAACTTCCCTCTGTAGTACTACTTGTGTAAAATATACCTGATCAATAAAATTTACACGCAGAAACAAAATAAATATTGTACTTCAGCATTTTTTAAAACAGACATCATCAATAAAATGTATACCCTCGTGATACCTACATTAAAAAATCATTTCCCGCAGAAAGCGCTGGGTAAAATCAACACACAGTCTGAAGTCACTCATCCATTTCAGGAAGTACTATATGTGTCCTTTATGCATACGTGACATTCGCTACACTACTGCCTGATCTTTATCTACATGCAACACAGGCAACAATATGCTCTTTACCTGGGGATAAAACGTATTATTCGTTCTGACGAATACACAGGTCGGTATGTAACGTATTATGAGGCATTGTCCAAAAAGGAAGCACTACAAAAAACAGTGTGTATACGATCCTACAGAATTTCATTGCCTAGGCGTATACTAGAAAGGGTCACAAAATACAACATGAAGGTCTATTTTAAGTTTCGTCACCCATGCAAAACTGAAATAAACACTTTCTGCTGACGGGACTCGTTCGTCCCATTACTTACAATATTCATAAAAGTTCCCACTGGCGTCATTAAAAACACTCTGACACTTAGATGAGGCCAGAAACTTTTGCCACCACTTCGACCACTGTTAAGTCTTCCCGGTAGCAAAATGTGCGCACATGAGAGGAAACCAGCCTTGTTAGCTAATGATGGTCAGATTCAGGTGAGATTTCCTTATTCCTTTATCCATCAGGTTCCGTGGGATCATTCGAGCGAAAGCAAGTTGATCGTGAAATGAGTCTGTACATATTTTGCAGAAGGCCGTTTCGAAAATTTATAACCAAAAAAAATTAACAAAACACGAAAAAAACTGCGAGAGTGTGTGCGAATAAATAACACGCAACAGAGATAAGCTGTCAACTACCATTAGGAACTCGTGTACAGATTACAAGGAAACTTTTCAACTTGAATTTGAATACATCACTTTTATCTCTTAATCTGCTTAGTTCTGTTAGAAGTCTCTTGAAAATGAAACCTGCTGAACAGTACACGCCATTCTGTAAGACGCTAGTGTACGTCTACTGTTCACTGATTATAATTCCGACACACCTGATCAATGGCCGACTTGAAGTCCACCAACTGACAAAGCAGCTGAGTCTGATCGCCCTTTTCTGGGCTAAAATATTCTTGTTGAGTGACATAATTGCACCAGTAAATGACGCTGTGAAAGATAACAGAGGGAAAGTAAGCAATGTACTGTATATGACTTCATACACAACGGTAAGGAGAGGTGGGCTTCAGAGTAATGTAGCTACAGTTGTCGTAGGGAAGCTGGACATTAGAGCAGAAATGATTAGCAAAGAAGTTAACTCAGTAAACAAAAGATTTACTTAACTTGTATTTCTCCAATCGTGCAAAGACACGTTACAAATAATGCAGCAAAAAATAGAGTAAAGCTCTCAATGTCAACAAGGAAGAGGCCCTCTGAACTAAAGCATGAACGATTGTGTCAGAGCCCCGACTAAGCGGCATCTGCACAGCGTCTTGTATCGAAGAGGCTCTGAGCTCCAGTGGTCTATGTAGCTACTGCCGGACGTCCTATGTTGCCGTATCAGAGAGCGCTCGTAGTCAAGAGCTTCAGGTGCATGGCTCAGCGGATGCGCGCCATTGGGTCCGCCGGATCCCATACGATTCCTATCGGTGTCTGACGGAAACCTGCAAACCTGCTGCCAACTTTGACGCTCGTTTAGTGGTAACAACGCACGATACCACACAAAGGAAACAAGCATTCAGGTTTCAGTGTCAGTGACCGTGGATATCAATCTCACAACGTAAAGACCAGCATTCAGTTTCTGCACAAGATCTTGAATGTGATACTTCCATTAAAGTTTTCCATACACTCTTAGTCCGAAGTACTTAAAATGGTCAACTGTCTCACCACCTGGGGAGGATGAAATTTCGTTCTTAGGAGTCTTCTGTGACACGTACTGTATGTATTGTGTTTTGTTGCAGTAAAGCCTTAATCTGTTCCCTAAATGCTTGTTAGTAAACCTAAGATGCCTCGTGTCTAGCAGAGAAGCGCTCGTTACCGTCTGTGATGTCAACAAGAGACCCAAGCGAGAACGGACAGAATATCTGCACATATGAACACAGTCACATCTTTAATAACCAAAGAAATATTTTTGAGTTCTTACTGAAAGATACTATCGAGAAAAACGGCTGCCACCAGACAACGCGCAGTGAACGACAACGTTTTGATGGCAGAGGTCAGCGTCTACTATCATTTATAGTAACAGCGGGTTTACAGAAGGTAACGTCATAACGGGGCAGAAAGATTAGCACGGGCACACAAGCATAGCGACTCTATTATTGAAACTCTCAAAATGGCGCTTTGGACTGCAAAGCTGCAGTACAAGTTGCAATATGCCGATGGCGATATTCGAGTACGTGAAAAAAACAATAGGCGTTGCATCGTTCTTTCCTACAGGACAGTGTTCAGGCAGATGGTAAACGCATTCAGCGTGAGGAAGGTCTAGCTGCAGTGAAATGGACGTCTCTCACTCACGAAAGATACAGGACCCGACCGTCCTACACGGACATCCGGTTGTCGACCAACATCGCGACGTCATCCGTAGAGAATTAGTTCGTCAGTGACTGTTACCAACCAGTTTCACGAAGGCATGATGTTAGGCAGTGTTTCTCGGACTTTCTGGAAGGAAAGACTGATTTCTGCTGCACGATTATACTTCACAACATGTCTGCATGCTTTAGGGCTGGTTTCTGCCAAACCTTAGGTGCTAATCCTCCATCATGGCAGGAACGGGAATTCTATCTTTCCCCAAAGCTGATGGATCCTTTGAAGGGGAATTGGCTGCCTATCCATTATCGATCCAGTGACCAACCTCATTAGAGCCATCCCAAAACATTACTTCTCTATTGTTTTGAAATGCCTTCACGGCGAAACAAATCGAGCAGGATTCGAGGCAGGATTCGAACCTGCGACTGTAGCGGTCGCGTGGTTCCAGACTGAAGCGCCTAGAACCGCTCAGCCACACCGGCCGGCGAATGAGGAAACGTTTTCGTAGAACCCTGTGTATGTTTTTACCCGTTCTTAGGGGAAACCTTCTGAAATTAGGATGTAGACGCTTGACACTTCATTAAGGTATCAGAAGCAAAGACAGATCTAAATCTTTACGACATGTTTGCCAACATTGTACGACTCGAGCCATATCACCGATGCTCAGCGTTGATTCCAGCACAGACGGGTTGTATACACCTCAAATTTCCTATCAGCGAAGAAAGAGGGAGGGAATTGATATGGATTAGTGCCTAATGCTTTCTTCAGGCTGAAATAATTACAGATTGAGCGCTACCTATTTGAATGATGTAGGCTAGTAGAAAATAAAATGATCGTGTAGACGATGATAAGGATAGTACAATATCCAGCCCCGAGAGGAGAAAGTCTCCGCCCACGCCGGTAATCGAACCCGGGCGCGCTGGATGGCAGTCAGACTCGCTGAAAACTCTTTTATAGATTTATTTCTATTTTGTAGGAATGGACCGGCAGGGGCTCGGGTGGGAGAGTGAGTAGGGGTCGAATTTCAAGGTCAGGCCGCAGTGCTCACTCACCGCCACCGAGCCTGTGGGGCGTGGGAAATGGGGAGACATGGAAATCAACAGAAGTGGAAGGCTTTTTTAAAAAAATTATTTTCGTTTTTTTTTGTTTCGGTTTTAAATTTTACTACTTTTATGAAATTATGTGGATCAGACGTCACATACGTAGAAGAAAACCAGAAGACATGGTTTAAAAAAAAAAGAGCATTTACGGCGCGCTCTCCCACCCGCAGAGGTCGGGGGTAGAATCGGTCACAGGCGGCTGAATCTCAGACACCACCGGAGGGAGGGTGGTGTGTGTTCGAGCGCACCATGGGCTGTTTGTAAATAGGCCCAGAAGTCGAGGCGGGAATTTGCTCCTTCACGGAATAGGTAACTGACCACCTACCCCTTGACTCATGTAATGGCATGAGGCTCGACTGCGGGAAAATATGTGTCCTTGAGATATAGAAACATTCGCGGTTCGATAGCATCCGGTGGCACTCGGATGTAGCACGCAGGCATTTGTTGCACGAATCACCAGACACCGTACAAATAGGCGCAGGTCAGACGGTGATCATGTGTCGAGCTGTCTGCAAAGGAGACAAAGAGGGGAATCTGACATATCGATGCTGCACAATCGCTGTTTTGTGACAAATTTCATGTTGACAATATGATGACGACTCAGCTAAGAGGGCGGAAAGTGCAGTTGAGGAAACCATTCATCTGACATTCAGAAAAACAACGTGAACTCATAATTACAATAGCCAGTCGATTTTAAGAATCTAGAGAAACCTTCTCCTTTTACTTGTTTTGCTGCTAGCGGTTTAGTATACCTCTCATTTTGCGACTGCCGTCTGCGAGGTCCTGTGTAATTCACATTTAATACCCGAACTCCTTCGGGAATTCTTCGTTTTGGAGAATAACGTAGAAGCGGTGAGAACCCGGAAAGGCAGCGGAAAGTTGGTGCAGGTTTTCACTGCGAGAAGACAAATCCTGTGGGTACACTTCACAGGCAGACTACCATCCCGTTTGCCGGCCGCTGTGGTCTAGCGGTTCTAGGCGCGCAGTCCGGAACCGCGCGACTGCTACGGTCGCAGGCTCGAATCCTGCCTCGGGCATGGATGTGTGTGATGTCCTTAGGTTAGTTAGGTTTAAGTAGTTCTAAGTTCTAGGGGACTGATGACCTCAGAAGTTAAGTCCCATAGTGCTCAGAGCCGTTTGAACCATTTTTTTACCATCCCGTTTAGCTGATGACGCCCTTAGAAGCCATGGTTGCAGGCTTCGCTAATTTGAAACACAGGAACGGCCTGCAGCATGAAAAACCCCTGGCCGCTTCGCTACACGAGATGCGTTGCAGCATTCCCAGGGATCTCTGTCTATAGCGTATGCTGAGCCAAAGCTGTGTAAGCGCGCCGCCAAAGTTCTTCACACTTCATATATCGCCCAACTACAATAAGGTGGAAAGCAGAAGAAAATACACTCCGATTCTGCGGCCATATGAACGTGTTACATTGCATATTACTGCCAATCAAAACAAATTCGGGTGGGGGCGGCGGTTGTTGATGATTTTGCTGTATCGTTTCAAAAATCTTCTGTGGTCCGAACATTGACAGCATGATCAGAAAGTTGATCCCATTTCGTTTTACTTATATTTTTACCGTGCAATCCATTTCCATGCGAAAGAACACCATGAGATGCAACGTAAATTAATAACCCTTAAGCATTAGTAATATTTTTGCTCCGAAATGTCACTACCGACAAATGTTAGAGGAGAAGGGCACAGATGTAAAAATGGACCGCTTTCCCCAAAGGCGTATGGGAGGTGTCGCAAGCTTGTGGCCATGCTGATATAAGGTATACCAGTGAGCTGTTGGAGACTTTCTTTGAAGTAGTGTGGATGCAACGTCGGTTATTATGCGATTTGTTGTTTGTTACAGGCTGGAAACCTTTGGCAGGTATGTGAAAACGTTTTCCCTTTCTGTCCTTTTGGTTAATTTAAAGTAATTTTAGGATGATTTAAGCTACTTCAGGTTACGTGTGATAGGGGCCATCTTGCTTAGGTGGGGGTAGGTGTAAATGTTGGCCTTTATTTTATCACCACAGTATTCCACGGGGACTTAACATACAATTTCTCTGGTCTACTACATACCTGCTATCCCCAAAACACGACATGGGGAGGCAAAAACTGCAAGGACTAGCCTCATTACTGGACGCTATACGGGGATCAGTTGACCGAACCGTCTGACTGAAGTGTTATCAAGAAGAGGCCGTTGAATTTTCTGGGGCTCGAGGCTGGCTAGTTTGCAAGGGTGGGAAGACCAAAGAAATTGGGAAAAAAAATTCTGCCTCCAAAACGATCGGATTCTTCATCAGATTCCTGCGACCCTTTGCATGTGAACAGCTACAATGATCTGGATGTCAACACTGGAGATACACCAGACTTGAGTCATGCAACCTGCACTTTTGGCTATTACAAATTCTTTCAAGACACTTGTGGAGAAGTGTGGGCTAAATTTGTCATGTGCTAAATGTAGGCGCACTTTGACTGTGTCGCAGCCACTTAGTTGGTGATTCAAAGAAATGTTCAAATGTGTGTGAAATCTTATGGGGCTTAACTGCTAAGGTCATCAATCCCTAAGCTTACACACTACTTAACCTAAATTATCCTAAGGACAAACACACACACACCCTTGCCCGAGAGAGGACTCAAACCTCCGCCGGGACCAGCCGCACAGTCCACGACTGCAGCGCCATAGTTGGTGATTACTGTAAATAATTTTTGATTCGATGTTCATTTAAAATGCTTAAAAAACAAGCTGCGCTTTCTAAACTAGTGTACACTCTTGTTTTTCCAGCTTTACTAAAACATTTTAACAGAATTTTGTTATATTTTCGGGTAGGGCTCATATTTTTTGGCACTATTTTACAAACTTTATGTGAATCTTAGTTTTTCAGCAGAAGTAATTGATACTAAGCGTTGTTTTCCCTCCTACCGTTTAATAAACTAGTTATAGCAGTTAGTGAATTTTTCTGATGAAAATACTTCAGTAAAAAAGTGCCCATTTTTACACGTTTCCCACGAATTAGGAACGAATCGTGCACTTATTAAATATAAACCGATCTTAAAGTGTAGAATGCCACCCAACATTATCAATCTAAAATAAAATACACTTTTAAATACATGACATCAGAAGCGATAAGTTGACTGTTAATGTTTATGTTGCCAGTCACTATCATAGTGACTTACTGCAAATGCGACAATTTATTTTCTTCAACAGAGTATTAAATATCGAGTTGTCAGGAAATTTATCTGCAGCTAAGGGAGCTATACGTGACCTATTTTGACAACACAGATACATGAACATTGCGACAAATTTGGGGAATGTTCCTGCAAAAACTTGTTTGGTTCCTGTGGGACATGCACAGTAAAGATACAAAAAACATCAACTATTTCTAGAGCACAAAATTTTCTGTTACCATTTTAGGAACAAAACCAAGAAAGAAATTTTAAATTTGTTAGGTTACGAGAAGGAGTGAATTATCTCGGTTACGTATGCCACTTCTACAGAAATATTGCATTCTCGTCCGCCCCGATAGCTGAGTGGTCAGCGTGGCGGATTGCCGTCCTACGGGCCCCGGTTCAATTGCGGCTGTACCGGGGATTTTCCCCGCTCAGGGACTGGCTGTTGTGTTGTCTTCATCCTCATTTCATCCCCATCCGGTGCGCAGGTCGCCCAATGTGGCGTCGAATATAATTAGACCTGCCCCAATGTGGCCGGACCTGCCTCGTATGGAGCCTCCCGACCAATAGCGCCAGACGCTCATTTCCATTTCCATTGCATTCTGGTAGTAATTCCCTATTTCAGTCACTTCTATAGTCCATGGCATTATTACCTGAAGCAGGTACATACCATTTATCACGTAGATCGCAGGTTTTGGAGCAACCAAAGCACGGCGGACGATGCAAAACACAAGAATCAGCAGGCACGCGGAGGCCAGACGCCGAGACCATAGCTCCGCATTAGCCCAAACGTAACGCGGTGTGTTGAACAGAATCACCTCCTCTATGCCACCCAGCATGGGTTCCAAAAACATTCGTCATATGAAATCCTACTCGCTCTTTTCCTCCATAACAAAGTATTGGATCAAGACAGTCAAGTAAATGCAATGTTTTTTTATTTACAAATGGCATCTGACTTTGTACATCTTATTATCAAAAGTACTGTCAAACTGGGTATCAAGCGAAATTTGTAACTAGATTAAGAACTTTTGGTCGGGAAAACGCAGCAAATTATCTTTGATGGAGAGTCATCGACAGATTAGAAGTAACTTCGAGTGTGCCCCAGTGAAATGTGTTGCTGTTCATATCGTATATTAATGACCTTGCGGATAATATTAATATTAAACTCAGATCTTTTGCTGATTATGAAGTTATCTATAATGAAGTACTGTCTGCAAGAAACTGTATAAACATTCAGACAGATCTTGATTATATCTCAAAGCGGTGAAAAGATGGGCAACTAGCAGTTCACAAAACAAAACAAAAAAAAAAAAAAAAAGTAGTATCCTGTACCTATAATATCAACGAGTCAAAGTTTGAACCGTTAATTCAAACAGATATGTGGGTGCAACACTTCGTAGCGATATGAAATAGAATAAGCACACTGGTTCAGTCGTGGATACGGCAGGTGGTAGACTTCAGTTTATTGGTAGAATACTAGAGAAAATGCAAAAAAATGTGTGTGAAATACACTCCTGGAAATGGAAAAAAGAACACATTGACACCGGTGTGTCAGACCCACCATACTTGCTCCGGACACTGCGAGAGGGCTGTACAAGCAATGATCACACGCACGGCACAGCGGACACACCAGGAACCGCGGTGTTGGCCGTCGAATGGCGCTAGCTGCGCAGCATTTGTGCACCGCCGCCGTCAGTGTCAGCCAGTTTGCCGTGGCATACGGAGCTCCATCGCAGTCTTTAACACTGGTAGCATGCCGCGACAGCGTGGACGTGAACCGTATGTGCAGTTGACGGACTTTGAGCGAGGGCGTATAGTGGGCATGCGGGAGGCCGGGTGGACGTACCGCCGAATTGCTCAACACGTGGGGCGTGAGGCCTCCACAGTACATCGATGTTGTCGCCAGTGGTCGGCGGAAGGTGCACGTGCCCGTCGACCTGGGACCGGACCGCAGCGACGCACGGATGCACGCCAAGACCGTAGGATCCTACGCAGTGCCGTAGGGGACCGCACCGCCACTTCCCAGCAAATTAGGGACACTGTTGCTCCTGGGGTATCGGCGAGGACCATTCGCAACCGTCTCCATGAAGCTGGGCTACGGTCCCGCACACCGTTAGGCCGTCTTCCGCTCACACCCCAACATCGTGCAGCTCGCCTCCAGTGGTGTCGCGACAGGCGTGAATGGAGGGACGAATGGAGACGTGTCTTCTTCAGCGATGAGAGTCGCTTCTGCCTTGTTGCCAATGATGGTCGTATGCGTGCTTGGCGCCGTGCAGGTGAGCGCCACAATCAGGACTGCATACGACCGAGGCACACAGGGCCAACACCCGGCATCATGGTGTGGGGAGCGATCTCCTACACTGGCCGTACACCACTGGTGATCGTCGAGGGGACACTGAATAGTGCACGGTACATCCAAACCGTCATCGAACCCATCGTTCTACCATTCCTAGACCGGCAAGGGAACTTGCTGTTCCAACAGGAGAATGCACGTCTGCATGTATCCCGTGCCACCCAACGTGCTCTAGAAGGCGTACGTCAACTACCCTGGCCAGCAAGATCTCCGGATCTGTCCCCCATTGAGCATGTTTGGGACTGGATGAAGCGTCGTCTCACGCGGTCTGCACGTCCAGCACGAACGCTGGTCCAACTGAGGCGCCAGGTGGAAATGGCATGGCAAGCCGTTCCACAGGACTACATCCAGCATCTCTACGATCGTCTCCATGGGAGAATAGCAGCCTGCATTGCTGCGAAAGGTGGATATACACTGTACTAGTGCCGACATTGTGCATGCTCTGTTGCCTGTGTCTATGTGCCTGTGGTTCTGTCAGTGTGATCATGTGATGTATCTGACCCCAGGAATGTGTCAATAAAGTTTCCCCTTCCTGGGACAATGAATTCACGGTGTTCTTATTTCAATTTCCAGGAGTGTATTATGGGACTTAACTGCTGTCATCAGTCCCTAAGCTTACACACTGCTTAACCTAAACTATCCTAAGGACAAACACACACACCCATGCCCGAGGAAGGACCTGAACCTCCGCCGGGACCAGCCACACAGCCCATGACTGCAGTGCCCTACACCGCGCGGCTAATCCCGCGCTTCAGAGAAAATGCAGTCAGACTACAAAGGAGATTGCTTACAAATTGCTCCTGTTACCGATCCTAAAATATTGCGCACGCGTGTGGGACTCATGCCAAATAGAACAGGGGATACTGAACGTATATAGAGAAGGGCCGCACGAATGGTCACATGTTTGTTTGGTCCATGGGAGAGTGTCACAGAGGTGCTGAAGAAACTAAGTTACATGTCTTCGCGATAGAGATAAACTATATAGATGTAAACTACACAGAGAAAGCCTTCTTACAAAGTTCGAAGTTTTACTTCGATGGTATACAGGCTACTAAGATTGCCACAACACTGAAATGGCGGGAACCACGGAAGCAGACCATGGAAGAAAATAAGTCTACACCAGCGCCATGGATATAGAAATCGCCCTTTGTTTTTAGATCGTATAAAAATAATTTTATTGTGTATTTTAATATTGACCTTGACGTCTACAGATTTTAATTAAGTATTTTTAGAGATAAAAGTAAATTACAAAAATCTACTTAATACAGTATGCGCATATGTAATGTAACAAATGTACCAGACGCCACGAATTGGTAATAGCTTTATAATTAATATGAATGACGTGCATTCTGAAAGTCAATTTTATGTGACGCAGCATGTGAAGGTTTTTGTGTATGGACGGGTTGCTTCTGCAACCGAAATTGCAGGTACGTTCTGGTACATTTGATGTTGATTGGATAGGATGAAAAAGGTTTGCATTTGTGAAATAGTAAATTCGTGTCATTATCGTTACAGATCTGAAGATGGTTCTAGAGGAACCGAAACCGGTCATGTGAATAAACATTTTTTGCAATCAAGACGGATTATAAATAACATTGAAAGTGATGCCCAATGGATTCAAGGGTACTTCACATAAGGAGAACTGTGAAAATATTCGATTGTTATTCAAGACAGAACGACACTAGTGATATATTTTCACAAGAGAAGAAAATTTATAACAGTTGACCGACGTGGAAGCGAACGCCGGAAGTCGAAAACAGAGCGCTACCAAATACAACTTTTTCTAACGTAGGTAGCGTATATTGTTATGTTACATAATTGCTTAAATGTTGACATAATTGGTAATTGCCTGGGACAAAATTACGCAACACTATGTACATGATAATTAGATAATAATACTTAACGCCACACGCTGCCTCTACAGCCTTCCAGAGTTGCGAAAGCGTTGGCGGTGTAGGATTATGTACACGAACTGACTTCTCGATTATGTCCCATAAATTTTCGATGGGATTCATGTCGGGTAATCTGGGTGGGCAAATCATTCACTCCAACTGTCCAGAACGTTCTTCAAACCAGTGATGAACAACTGTGGGGTGGTGACAAGTTGCATTGTCATCCATAAAAACACTATCGTTGTTTGGGAACATGAAGTCCATGATTGTTTGCAAAACGTCTCCCTGTAGCCGAACATAATCACATCCAGTCAGTGATTGGTTCAGGTGAACCAGAGGATAGTCCACACCATTATGAAGCCACCAACAGCTTGCACAGTGACTTGTTGACCACTTGGGTCCATGGCTTCGTGAGGTCTGCGCAAGACACGAACTCTTACCAACTGAAATCGGGACTCATCTAACCAGGTCGCGGTTTTACAGTAGTCTAGGGTGCAAACGATATGGTCACGAGCCAAGGAAAGGCCCTGCAGGCGATGTCGTTATGTTGGCAAAGACACTCGAATCGATTGTCTGCCACGATAGTCCATTAACACCAAATTTCGCAGCACTGTCCTAAAGGATGCGATTGTCATATGTCCTTCTTTGATTTCTGTAGTTGTTTCATGCAATGCTGCCTTTTCTGTTAGCGCTGACAACTCTATGCAAACGCTGCTGCTCTCGGTTGTTAAGTGAAGGCCGTCCGCCACTGCGTTTTCCGTGCGAGACGTAATGCCTGAAATGTGGTATTTTCGGCGTACTCTTAACACTGTGAACTCGGAATTTTGAATTTCCTAACGATTTCCGAAACGGTATGTCCCACGCGAGTAGCTCCACATACCTTTCCACGTTCAGAGTCTGTTAATTCACGTCGTGTGGCCAAAATGAGGTCGCAAACCTTTTCGTACGTACAAATGACAATTCCGCAAATGCTCTGCCCTTTTATATATTGTGCATGTGATACCACCACCATCTGTATATGTGTACAGCGCTATCCAACGACTTTTGTAATCTCACTGTACAACAGAACTATGTCCACACTGAAGTACATCAGTTATTTTGTTTCACAGCTCCAATTGCTTCAAAAAACATCACCATCTTACATTCGACTTTCAACAAATTCCTTCAGAAAGGCGACTCCTTCGAAGTGAGCGCCTCTGGTATAGTTTAGCTTGAGCTGAGATTTGGGTACCTCAGTAGGTTGTCACCCGTTTGGACATTCCCATAGTCACATAGTGGTTCCCCATCGAAGTAGCCCTATAGGAAAAGGTTATACTCGCAATCTGAGAACCTACACTCAGCCTGTGAGTCTTCCAGGTTATGAAGGATTTATTACTTCTACCCGAAAGTTCTTTCTTCAGCTCCAGGATAGGATTTGGCGTTGCTTCCTTCCATAGCTGAAGTCTCCTCTCTTCTATGGTGCCGTTGATTGATTCTGACGTCCAAAGAAAGCTCTTTCTTGAGCGAAGCCGCCTGAGATGTTGTTGGTGCCCGTGCAGACGGTAACGTTTATCTGTCATCTGTTACTTCCTCTCCACCGCATGCGGGAAGAGGTTGCAGCCCCCCCCCCCCCCCCTGGTGGAGCTATCCCTATATCCCTATGAGAGAGAAGATTTTCTCTGTCCGCGTGGTCATCGAGCATTCTGATATGATACGGGATGACTCATTTACGGCCACATCAGTGTGTTTCACGTGGGGCGAATTCTTCCACACAATAGTGAGCTGCCGACAAATTGAGTGCAATGGCTGGGTGAGCACCCCAGTTTATGGTGGTCGGTTTACGATTGATATTATGCCTAGCACTGACATTTTGATTAGTATACAAACACTGCTGTTTAAATAACTGAGTTCTGTCCTTTTTGTTTTTACTGCCTGCCATCTGGATGCTTTGGCTAGTCGTTGGTGTATACGTATGTCGAACAGCAGTGGAGCTTATAGACTGCCCAGAGGGAGACCATATCTTTGGTTTCTCCAATGTACTATTTTTTCCCTGCGTGATATCATTGAAGCACCTATTCTGTAGGACACATTACACAAATGTTTAAAATCTACCATCCTTAGTTACCTGGGATCTATGGCGACATTCAGGTTATAAGCAATTGTGTCTTTTTCATTTAATCCTTACATGCGGACTTCACGTGCAGATTACTGTTTTTTTTTCTCATTTTTACTGCTACAGAGCACATGGAGATCGGAATCCGTCTCTGTGTTAGTCATCTGTAAGTTCAAGTGACTTACAACAGCCTCTCTCACTTGTGACTGTTATTACATATACTTGTGAGAGTCTTCCTTTTTTTTTTTTTTTTAATTCTGTGATCTGTTGCTCAAAAGGGATGTTACATACTTCGATTCCGTGTTTGATCAGAGACACTGTGGCTAATCTGATTTTAAATTATGCTGGGTTTCTAACACATTTAGATCGCGAATTCATTATCTTACACTCGCCTATTTCCTGGAATTACTACTTCCGTCACGAGAATTTTGCCTCACCTTTGAAACTCGAAGGTTGATTTTATGGCAAAAAGTGTTTCTTACACTTACGTTCCATTTGATCGACATTCCTGCTTGTGTCAAGGGTGTCAGTAAAGTATCATTTTTTTAAATATGTTTGTTTCCATAGCTTACAATTTTATCTCAAACAAAGTTCTCGCTTCTACATGATTAATGCTGATGCACACCGACCTCAGTTTAAAACGTCTGGAGAGGGTTGTAATACCATCAATACCTTTCCATTTAGAGGTATGGTACCTCTTAACAAGTGACGTGACATTACCCACCATTTCACTACAACAAATCGACCCCATGCGCAAAACGTTTTTTATATATTTTCAATACGCAGATGCCCCGATACAACATATTTCCATAGAACGCAAACCAAATACTCAGTTTCTGTTTAGGCAGCTCCTCGAAGCTGCAACCAGTACTACTCAAGCAGTCGATATCAAAGGTTGCTGCGGCTGCTGCTGACGATGGTTAACTAAACCGTCCTAAATGACTATTCTTAATGCCTGTTTGCGAGTCACAAAATATCAAATTCACTTAGTCATTTTCTTAATTTCATATCTTCCCGTTACCTAATTCAGTGTTTCAGACTCTTATTTTGATGTTCACTATACAGTTTATTGCTATAGTACTTGCCGTAATAATGTTTCGCAGCAACACTGTAGTAATGTGTTAACGTTTTGTCCACCTACAGCCTAATTTAGGGTTACCAGTATAACCTCTGATTCAGCACCATATGAGCAAGTGAGTATAGTTTCAGACTATCCGGATAACAAACCGTTATCGAATTGCAATGTATTCCAGCCTTGTCGCCTAACATTTTCCTAGCGTGCCTTCTTTCCTTGCATTTGCCATCTTAGATACTCTGTCTCCCTATACATTCTTTCACCATAACCTATACACTAAGATAATTATGGATTCTTTTCTCGTCTTTATTATCGCAAAAGTATCTGTTCTAATGCTTTATACATTTTCTGGTCATTTGATACTTAATTTGTTCGGATATTAACTCCTGGGGCACTAATGAAACACTGCCCTATTCAAAGCGATTCTAACTCTCATTATGTAGTCTCCTAGTGATGTTGTTATTATCATTCCTCATTTCGGCTGCAACTTACTTCCTCTGTCCATTGTGCTCTGCTAGACACTATTACATCCTCACGATGGGTTGTATTCCCGGGAACTTTTCAGTGCACCGTTAGTCAAACATTTGACTGGAAAGATTAAGCGACGCTCTGCCGCTTCAACGAACAGAAACTCCGGCAGTCTGACTGTTGCGTGCTCTGCAGCCCAGGATCAGTAACGATGCGGTTTGCGTCACGTCCGCGACGGATTTCGTGCCAGTGTCCGCGACAACGTAATTTTGCGACGCTTGCTGTGGGGATAATTTATCCTCCACGTGCATGTGTAAGATGTCAGGCAAATCCAACACCTTCCATGAAAACCCTGACATGATAAGCAAATCCAGTAGTATGTCACATAGCTCCGAATAAATCGTGACATTAAATTAACCAAAGTAATACGAGTAACGAGTGAGCAAATGGAATACCACAGACTAACACAAGAATGCCTAAATGCGTGTCATACCTTCCCACCGTGAGACAGACGCAGGTCCGAGGGGAGAAACGAGAACAGAAGCCGAGAGTAGAACCGTGTTAAGCTGGAAGGCCCTACGATAAGGGACGGACACCCACGTCTCCAGCTAACCGCCAGGACCACACCCCAGCTGCAAGTTTTAGCGTGAGACTTTTTCGCGTCTCTGTTACGTCAGGACCACCCTCCAGCCCATGTTAAAAGCTAGAGCCCTCCAGAAGAACAGTATAGATCTTACGATAACACAAAAAGTACTACACCAGCTGCAAGTTTTAGCGTGAGACTTTTTCGCGTCTCTCTTACGTTGCAAACTTTAAAAACATTGCCCCATCACGAAAAGTATAACGTTTCTCATTGGATGGACAGAATTTTTGCAGGCGGAGCTTAAGGTTAACGTTGAGACCCTGATTGGTCAGATGAAAACACAGCCAGATAGTTTTTTTAAAATCAAATTTGGTAAACTGTAGTAAGGAGAAGTTAGGAAGAGAGTTGCTTCCGAGACGGCGAGGTGAGCGGAGCTGTGCTGCTCGCCGCCCCCTGACGAACACCGACAAGGTAATGTACGCACGCGATGCCGCATAACAGCGCATAAAGCTTTACTCAGAACTGCAGAAGTCTCATCTGTTACATCACCTTTTTGCGTAATACTAGTGTCGATCGTCAATTAAAGCTCATGGTGTTCACATTTGCCACTTGAAGTAAAAATCTGAAACGCGATGTTTTTTCTGTTATATAGTTATTGAGAAGTCACATCAGCCACTGTAATTTACGACAAGTTAGATAAGTAATTAAAGATAATTGAGGGTCACTGTAGACCATTTTGATAGTTTTCTCTTTTGTGAAACTTAATTTAAACCTAGATTATAGATGTGATATGGCATACGCCATCCTTCGATCCATTGTAGAACTTGGAAACCCATTCAGAGAATATTCGTTCACATTTTTGTTGAACGCAGTTAGTTTTTACCATCCTGTATTAAAACATTTCCTTTTATCAATAGTGCAATTTATAAACAATGTTTTGTGAGTAGAATAAAATTTTCAATGCTAAACGTAACTGATTTTTCGACGTTATTTTACCAGCTAACTAAAAATAGGAAAGCCTTGAACCCCTTCCACTAAATTTAGTTAGTATTAAGATTCTTTTACAGGGAGTGCAGTGGAGCTGACGCTGAAATCATTAAGTATTTGGTTATATCATCTCTAGTCTCGCTGAACTCTTCTGAACTCTACATGTCATGTGTGGTCTGGCGTCTCCTTACCAGCAACAGGTCCCAGGTTCAAACTAGTCAGTTCCCTAAAAAACACGCTCAGAGCGTCGTTGCGCGAAAGTGGTAGGCAGACACGAAATAGAACAGACACCACGCAGAATGTTAGACAAGTGACGTCAGTGGAGAACGGTCACGCAGGATAACGGTGGTCGTTGAGGGATATGCCGTGAAGAGGGAGGGGAAGAGTCATAACAGTTTCATTGGAAAAGAGACTTCCTGAAAGCTAAATCGTTGTCGTTCCTACCGTGAGAAAAAGGCCGGCTAAATGAGCAAAATATTGGAAATTTGTGGTAAGCTTCTATGGGACCAAACTGTTGAGGTCATCGGTCCCTAGACTTATAAACTACTTAATCTAACTTAAAGTACCTTAGCGCTAAGGACAACACACACACCCATGCCCGAGGGAGGACTCGAGCCTCCGACGAGGGAACCACGCGAACCGTGAAAAGGCGTCTAAGACCACGCGGTTACAGCGCGCGGCAATAACAGAGCAGAACATGATTTGGCCAGCTCATTGGCCAGGGCAATGAAAATTTGGTTTTGTAGCCACTGTGAACTATTATCTCCAGGTACATAGACGAAAATTCTTCTTGTCCTCCAATTTGCTTAAAGAGTATTGATTTTACCGAAAAATAAAGGCACCGTGAAAATATTTCCGTCATGGGTTATCTTCTGCACAACTGCTGACGAAAGTACCATGAACACAAAAAAGCCGCTATCTTCCAACCAATACTTGAACTGATTGGGAATGCAACAATTGACTTATCCATCTCTGGTTTGAGAACTGCCAGTTTCCACCTAATATTCGTAATGTTCCTACCCCTAAAATTCAACGCCTCAATGATACATAGATGTGTACAGTCCACTCATGATAACAAAGTACTTCCCACGGACCCCACTAGCAGACTTTCCATGCACCAGAGCCCACCGCTCCTGAAAAGAGATATCCACGTATATTTGCAGTATGTATTTAAAAGATCTTCACTGTTTATTACCTAGCCAAAATGTCTATATATTGCAAGCTGATTCTTTGCTGGGAAGGTCTTTTGTCCTGTCATAGCGAATTTTCATATCCACGAGTTTGCTATTGAAAAAAAAAATACAGTGCTTAATACTCTCTATCTTTGTCTGAGTGCCCCTCCAAATGAATCAGCGAGTCGGTTGGTTTGGTCCTGGTCAAGACTGCCTGGAGATCAGTTGGCTGTAGAAAACACAAGCAGGCAGGATCGTGGAGGCACCTCTCGCCTCAGCAGCACCCCCTGCAAAGCAGTTACCTCATCATCTACCCAGGCCAGCCATTAGCTGATCGCAGGTACTCACATCTATGGGACTTGCAGACAGCTATCAAGCTTTTAGGGGGAAATGGGGGGGGAGGGGGGGGAGGGAAGTGGCCACTCTCACCCGCACAGCAAGGAATGCAGCTCAGCCCGTCCATCTGCTGGTGCAGACGCAGTGCTCTCCTTCTCCTTCCAATGCTGCAGAGTGCATCATAACATTTCACACACAGCCCTTGTACTATGTTCACGCAAGGGAAAAAATTGTCACACCAAAAAATAATTAATGTAGAGTAATGACATATCTGGAATACATTTGTCTAGGTAACACATTTAAGCGATTGAGATTGGAAGATCACCGGTTCGTATACGTGTGAGATAAGCCATTGCAAATGTGAAATTTATTTATTTATTTGTTTATTGGCAAATTATAGATCTCTTACCCGCTGTTTAAAACAGGTCGTACATGTTACTGTTTTTGTTTTACCTTTTACAGTTTTCTTTTCTTGTGAATGCTGATACGTTAATAACAGGTGTAACCGGGATGCAAAAGTGCAGGCATTGTGTGTCCGATATTAGTTTCTGGGATGGAGTTCTGTGCCTGTTGCACTTCATCGGTCAATACAGAGATGTTTAATTCTGTTTGTGGATGTCGCTGAAATTATCCGAGGATGTTCTATACGTGCTCGATTGGAGGCAGATCTGGTGATCGAGCAGGCTAAGGCAACATGTCGACACACTGTAGTGCATGTTGAGTTACGACAGCCTGTTGCAAAACACGCCCTGGAATGCTGCTCATGAATGGAAGAAAATAGATCGAATCATCAGACTGAAGGTACAAATTTGCAATCAGGGTGTGTGGGATAACCATGGAGTGCCCCTGCTGCCATTCGAAATCGCACCACAGACCACGTGTAGGTCCATTGGGTCTGGCACAGAGACAGGTTGGGTGCAGGCCTTCAACTCCTTCTAAAACAAGCACATACGTCACTGTCACCAAGGCAGAACA
The DNA here is from genome assembly GCF_021461395.2 of Schistocerca americana. Lineage (NCBI taxonomy): Eukaryota > Metazoa > Arthropoda > Insecta > Orthoptera > Acrididae > Schistocerca > Schistocerca americana. The sequence continues at coordinate 808,780,300 of NC_060119.1, forward strand.
AGTTTTCATCAGATAACACAGGACCTCCACCCTGCCAATGGTCTGTCTCTTGATACCACTCAATCGCGAATGGCGATGGTTTGGTGTCAATGAAATGCACGATACACGGCGTCTGGCTCGGAGCTGTCCTTGAAGTAACCGATTTGCAACAGTTCAAATGGCTCTGAGCACTATGGGACTTAACTTCTAAGGTCATCAGTCCTCTAGAACTTAGAACTACTTAAACCTAACTAACGTAAGGACATCACACACATCCATGCCCGAGGCAGGATGCGAACCTGCGACCGTAGCGGTCGCGCGGTTCCAGGCTGTAGCGCCTAGAACCGCTCGTCCACCCCAGCCGTCTGCAACAGTTTGTTATGTCATTGTGATGCTAAATGCTGCTCAAATTGCTACTGCAGATGCAATACGATGCGCCAGACCCTTACGCCGAACACAATGGCCTTCCCCCTAGGCCACGTGGCCGTCCAGAGCCCAGTCTTCTTGCGACCGTACACATTCTCGTCATCACCGCTGCCAGCAATCATGTACAGTTTCTACATTCGGGCCAAGTCTTCCTGCAGTTTCACAGCTTCTCGTAGCCAAATTACGCGTGTTCGTCCAAATTCAGTGAGGAGTTGATAATGTCGTCTTTGTCGCCTTTGAAGCATTCTTGTCCAACATCAACTTACCACGACCAGTCTCAAACGTAACTAACGCTCACTACCGTTACAGAATGTATTTAAAGCAAGTGCTACTTTTATGTGAATGGTGCGAAATTTGAATGGAACTCATCTTTCAGATGTAGAAACACGCCTGTCAACTTGCATTTATGCCGCAGAACTGATTCTTGGTGTCGTGATTTTTTTTTTTCGTCTGCGTATATACGTAAACACTTAAGCAGGACACCAACATCATTATATAGCATTTACAACATATATGAAGAAATATACTTTTCCCTGTACGTGGCATTTTATGTACACATAATAACTAGCTGAGAGTTACACCCAAGGGTTCTCTGTATGTACATGTATGAGAGAACCACTCCCAACTACTCTTTACATATTATACGGTAAATATCACATACTAAAACAACTAGCTTCGAACAAAGAAGATAATTACGTAATAGAAAAGGAAGGTTGCTTTTGGATAGCGGATGGACTCTCGAAGCTTCCTATAACCCCGCTCCCAGATGTTACCAATCATGCATTGCGTTAAGGGAGCACATTCTAAATTAGTTTACCACTTAATGTCACTTTACCGGTGCCACAAGCCAATGTAGATACGTGTTGTCACAGCCTACTACCATACTTCTCAGGTCTCTTTTATCACTGACTCATCTTTCCGAACAGTTCCAAGCAACGTCCATTCCCTTGTACACTACCGTTGTACATACTTGCTAACATGCAACAAGCAGAAATAAAATTTCATCGCTCCACCTTTAGCTCTTTTTTCTTTTTTTGTCGAATCCTCTTCCTGGACACAGTGAATATAAGCGGTAGACTGCACAAATGGTTATGCATGACGTGAAATAGCACACAGAATAACAACATTTCATCGTTGACACAAGTACTAATATCCACCTGATTAGAGCTAGGTGCATACTGCTTCGTCATCCTCTTGCAATAGTTCTCTCCCTTTCCTACCCGTTTCCTTTATCTTAGGCCTGATTGGCTTAACACAACATTTTAGAGTTTTGCGACTCCCTTCAGTTCTTATTGAGGTTTAGATGTCCTTTTAATGGTTCCTTCATGCATTGTCAGTTCCCAAAAGAATACGCTACATGCAAAAGTCGAGAACATAAACTACAGGTGTAAGTAGGCTGTTTAGGTTTTTATGTTGGTAACGCCACGTAGCGCTCTGTATGAAAATCACTGACTGTGGTGTGTGCAGTCTGTTGCAATATTTGCTATTGTAGTGTTGGGCAGATGGATGTGAACAGTGCGTAGCGTTGCGCAGTTGGAGGTGAGCCGCCAGCAGTGGTGGATGTGGGGAGAGAGATGGCGGAGTTTTGAGAGCGGACGATCTGGACGTGTGTCCGTCAGAAAGAGTAAATTTGTAATACTGGGTATCATGAACTGATATATATATATATATATATATATATATATATATATATATATATATATAGACTTTTGAACACTATTAAGGTAAATACATTATTTGTTCTCCATCAAAATCTTTCATTTGCTAACTATGCCTATCAGTAGTTAGTACCTTCAGTAGTTTGAATCTTTTATTTAGCTGGCAGTAGTGGCGCTCGCTATACTGTAATAGTTCGAGTAACGAAGATTTTTGTGAGGTAAGAGATTCATGAAAGGTATAGGTTATTGTTAGTCAAGGCCATTATTTTGTAGGGATTATTGAAAGTCAGATTGCGTTGCGCTAAAAAATATTGTGTGCCAGTTTAGTGACGATCAGAATAAGTAAAGAGAAAACTGTTTGAGTACGTTGAGTTTTGCTAAGCTGTTTGAAAATCAAATAACGTAAGGGGTTTACCAGCACAGTAATTTTTCTAAGGGGATGTTTCACGGGACACTAATCCTCCTCAGCTCGATGAATTATCTCTACTTTGGCAGACTAGTAACATCAGCAATCTTACCTCTGGAGTCCATGTGCACTTACTTATCTCTGCGTTTCATGTGCAGGTACCCAAAAAACTTTGCGCTTTGCTACTTTTCGGAGCTGGCTGTGTGTCTGTGTGTCACATAGGACGCCTGGTCAGGGTTAGCCAGCAGTCTCTGGCGCAGCAGTTGAACAAGTTCGGCGGTCTTATTTTAGCATCCCGGGTAAATCGACGAGACGTGCCAGTTTAGAACTGCATAGGTACAGAATTTATTTTCCAGCAGGATGGCGCGACAGCACATTTTCATCGTGAAGTTGCTCCATATCTCCGTAGGAGTGTGCCAGCTTGAATTAGACGTGGTAGAACAACATCCTGGCCACCACGATCACCTGATTTACCCCCGACAGACCTCTGTGTACGAGGTTACATGAAATACAAAGAGTTTGTTCCTCCGCTTCCTGGAAACTTCTACACGCCGCAACAGCGGATAATGCAAGCAGTTGCCACCGTACGTCATGACCTGCTTTATAGGATTTGGTAGGAAGGTGATTACGAATATGAAATTTGTCGTGTTACATAAGGTAGCCACATTGACCATTCGTAAATAAAACTTGAAGATATACTGGACTCAGTGCCGTATCAAGATTTCCTGTAAGTTATTTCCTTTTTTCAAAATTAAAGGTTACTTTTGTATAACTAATTTATGAGCACCCTGTATATTGGTTAACTACGGTCGAAGCAGAAAGGATATACGCTCGTAAATTACAGTCTGACTACAGCAAGAAATTAATTCATAAATATATGAACTTGGCTAACATCAAATGTAAGTTAAATTCTTATGACGTGTTTACAGGAGATATTTTCTGGAGTGTAGCCCTTCACTATAGTGAAGCACGAAGACGAGTAGCAGGTTTTGAAATGTGGTGCATCAGATAATAACGGAGATTAGACAGATTACGGTGAACATTAATTTACGGCACAGTTTAGCTAAAAGTAAGGTCAGTTGATAGGACACATTCTGAGGTATCAAGCTATCGTCAGTTTAGTAATGGAAGGAGGTGAGGAAGGTATGATGTCTGAAGGGAGACCAAGTCTTGACTACAGCAAGCAAGTTGAAATGGGTGCAGATTGAAATAGTTATGTGAAAATAGAGAGGCCTTCACAGGATGGACTGGGGTGTAGGGCTGCATCAAAGCAGCCTTCAGACTGAAGACCACGACACACTCTGATTGCTGCCAATCCTGGTGAAATATATCCTAAGACAGTACCGCGAAAAGCTCAAATAATAATATACTACCTTAGCGCACGCTGCTTCGCTTGCGTAGTCTGTATGGTCTGCACAGATGTTTTTGTTTTTCTTTAGTCAAAATTTTACATTGTTCACAAAGTGCAACACCTTCTAAACTTTTCACGTTAACCAAGGTCGTAGAAGCATTGTCTTTCCCGAATGTACTTCTGACCAAAGAGCGATTTTGGTAGCTGGACTCCAAGGTTTTCGTGAACCACGATTTTTGCGTTCCTGTGGTGATATTTCCGTAGGAACTTTCGTCCTCTAACACAAATTTCAAATGCTTTAACAATGAAATATTTTCATAAAACATTTCACTCCCTATTTCACTCCGTTAAGGGAATTTCCAAAAACCCTGACTGCATATATTTTTATGTCTAACGAAGAAGCTAAATACAAACATTCATATATTTAGCTTAAAAAATTGTTGCATAATGAAATATTTCCACAAACTCTCTGATCCCCTTTTTCATCTCCACAGGGGTCCAATTTCGAAAAACAGTGAAACGAGTATTCTTTATTTCTAACTGAGAAGCCAAATGCAAATTTTCATAGATTTAGCTTTGAAAATGTGTTCATACCGAAATACTTCATAAAACATTTCATCTCCTGTTTTACCCCCTTGGGGGTTGAATTTTGTGGCGTTCGCTGTGTTATTCGGTGGTTTGGTATTTAATTTGTAAAAGAAAATGATAACCTTATTTCATTACAGTGAGAAATTACTAAATACTTTTTTGTCTGTAAGTTGTGTAAGCGTCACTAAATCACAGATCATACAACAGATTCTATACAACTATGGATTATGATGGAAACAGTTATCTTCAGCAAAATGATCATTAAAACCACCGAATATCAGCCGCGCACAACACTGATGTATGTTACCTGAAACAATGTTCTTCGCAACTCGTGCGTAATTAATTTCGGCTCCATACATCAGCCAGAAAAGTTTGTTATATGGATCGTGCTATGAGCACTGCTTTTAAAGAACCAATTTGATTCGAATTATTTTCATTAAAATGAGTTCGGGATCACCGGTGCGCATTTATTTTTACACATTTTATTGCTTTCGGCATTTATGTCTGCAGAGTTGCGTAATTTGAATTTGCCGCTGAGATAATTGTTAAGATGGCGGCAGACAATTGATAGAGACTTTCTATTGTTAGAGCAAATTTCCTTTCAACAGGATAAGTATTTGAAATACTTATTAAACTTTACTTTCATATTGTCCACTATTTAAACTAATTTTCATCAACCAAACCTTTGATACTTTCGTAAGAAACACAGATAAAAACGCGATACAAATCGCTATCATCAATGGCTGCACTCCTTGCAGCGAAAAGAAGTAATTAACACAGATAATGCTTATTGAGAGAGGAATTAAAGTTACAAATAATTATTCACTCACATTTATAATAATAATGAACTCTATTCTCAAGTAATAAAATTAACAGACCTCAGTTTGATATGCGTTTGCGTCCGCAACCTACAAAAGCCAACCAACAAAAGGTAAAACCAAAGCATGACAAACGCACATCATAAAAGGAATTTACAATTATCATTGTCTTTGTATGATACATATCGATATGTCCAATTACTTCATAAAATATTATATAAATAATTAATATTTATCATCGTTTTATTTCACTGTTTTTTTCATATGTCGGATAGATAATGTTTATAACTGTTGGAGGCATAATTTCCTCACTGTAACTAAAGTTTATCTCGCGGATGTTACAATTTCCAAAAACACTGAAAAACACACACACACACACACACACACACACACACACATACATACATTAAAAGGAGTTCACAATTTTTTTGAAAATTCATATAAATTAATTCGTAGTACGTGCCGAATCGCACCGTAAGGAGCGCTAGTGACAATTGCGTTAAAGATGGCTGTCTTCACCGTACCTGAGGGTGCTAGCTGTGTGTTTTGGTTTGAAGAATCGAAGTCGGTGACAACGGTTCAGCGTAATTACCGTATAAAAAGATCCTCCTAGAAGGCCTACAATAATTTATGTCATGAATATTTGTAGAAACAGGGTGGTCGGTAAGTCATGGGAAGTCATCAGGTCATGAGAGAACCATCAACAATTTTTGATACCACAGATCGATGAGGATGACTAAGAACGATATGTTTACTTCATTCAGGATGGTTCACCACCCAACTGCATGGTGCTCCCACGTTCCCCAGACCTGACACCACTCAATTTTTTTATGGGGCTTCATCAAGGATATCGTGTTTGCTCCTCTTGTGCTGGTTTCTCTAGCTGAACTTAGAGCAGGAAATTATGCCGCCACGGAGCAAGTTACACCTGCAATACTGCAGCGAGTTTCGGAAGAAATTGACTTCTGATGGGATGTGTGTGGGATAACCAGCGGAAGCCACTTACGACATCTTTAGTTTAAGGTAAAAAAAACTTGATGTGTTTCCCTACAAAATGACACTAAATCCAGCTCTATCTTCTTTCAATAAATTTATATTAATTTTTAAAGTTGTAAAGTCCTTTTTGAAACACCATTGCTGTAACCTAGAAGAAAAATACCAGTTTTCATAGGAGTAGCTTAGAAAATACTTAAGAGGTTCTTTAACAATGATATATTTTCAAAAGAACTTCCACCCACTATTTCATTCTCTTAGGGCTGGAATTTCGAAAAATTCATTCGTAAACGATGCATATAGTACCCACACCCTCTGCAAATTTCAAGTTTCCATCCTTAGCGTTTTGTGCTGGGCGATGATGAGTCAGTGAGTGAGCCAGTCAGTCGGGAAACTGCGTTTTATATATACGTATAAATTGTGGGTCCGTGTGGATACTTCACTAAAATTACCATTACGGAAGATCTATGCTATCTCTTCTACCGTAAAGCAACTCCTCTACCAGACACTGTGAGGACCAGTTACCGGCTATACCTTTTATTGCTAATTCTTTTGACTGTTGCACTAGGATAATTTGGATAGGGACTGACCATACCATACACTTCATTTCCAGCTACCTTACCAATCCGGAGAAGATTAAGTGATTGCTACATTGTAACTGTTTTAGTTAGATGTGAAGTTAAAGAATTCTTCTAAAATAGTACGTAGCAAGTACGGTCAAAGAATTCATAGTTGTTGGGCGTTGGGTACGCCAAGTGCCTTGCACGGAGATTCGGTATGCGCAATAGAATGAAAGCGTACGTGGAGCGGGTAGCGGCCGAAACGCCTGGGGCAGTGGCGGGACTCGCCATTCATAAGGAACGACTCTAGAGTTTAACATTTCACGGCACTTCCCGTTTTAATGAGGAGAGCTTCTTTCTCATCGCCGGAAACCCCGCCCGGCCGCCTACCAGTATTCGCCGCGAAATATTCATCCGCCGCGCCGCCGCAGCCGCAGCCGCTTTATATTCGGCTCTGAGGCTCTGTGCTGACTCAAATGCTCCTGCGAGTAACTGCTTTTCATTTCAAAAGATAAACATCCGTGGCTCATAATTTACGTAACAACGGGACAGTCGTTGCCTTTGGCCCTAAAAACCATAAGCTACAGAAATTTTCAAGTTTTCTCGTTTGCGGCAGGGAGGACAGGCAGTCGAGACAGAGACACAACCTGTATTGCGAGCAGATGTGAATTGTCCTCAAGAGACACGTTACTATCATTTTTCATCTTCTGCGTCAACAGCTTTTCACGAATATTTAAAGTACATTCAGAATACAATGATACTGTAAGCTTCTTTAAGCTTCCCTCAGTTGTGAACTGAGCAATTTGAGTTTGTGACAGAAGAAAAGCGAGTGTACTAGCAGTGTTTGTCACTTTATAATCTGTTTGAGTTGTATATCTACAACGATATCCTGTAAGCCAATTTGAAGTGCATCTCTGATACTATTTCACACTATATCACTTGTCAGTACTGCTTCCTCATTCCTATTAAGTGGGATGAACGATTGCTTAAATGCATCTGCGCGCACCTTTTCTTCGCGCTCACTAGAGCAGCAATGCGAAGGGGCCTGTAGAATATGCCTGGATCTGGAGTCCTCTCTTAATGCAGGTTCTCGAAATCCTGAAAGTGGGATTGTGTGGACCTGTTAATGTCTATCTTCAAGCTTCTGCCACGTTAGATTGTGTAGTATCTCTCTGATGCTCTCCCATAAATCTGTCTCCATAGTTATTGTCCTGTTTTGCATACTTCCATAAACCCCCGATAGTCCTATATGGTATGAGTCCCACACCCTTGAGCAATATTTCAGATGGGTAACGCGACTGTTCTGTAATCAATCATCTTTCTAGACCAATTGCATTATTGTAGTATCCTACCAATGTATCGAAGTTTGCTCTACATACGACTGTAACTATGTAATCATTCCAAATCGTTACACGCAGGTATGTGTACGAGTTGCGACTTGGTGATATCGTAATGTAGGGGCCTGGGTTCAGACCCGTACTATTGTCGGGATGACGGATTGTGGAGTGTGCTGGTGCACGCCGGTCAGCGTGCTGGCCGCTAATGACACAAAGTTAGCGGAATAACAATTTATTCGTTTAAGTTTATTGTCATGTATTCTCCTCTGTATCGGCGCCTAGGCCTGCGGCTGTGCAGTATGCGGCCTCAGAAGTTCCCGACGCTATCAGAACATCGCAACAGAATCTTTTCTTCTTTGTACCATCCAGTTTGGATGATGCCCATTATTGCGCCCCATGGACTATCACTAAGTTCTTTTATTCCCTCTGCCGGTTGCTGGTCAATACTTCTTCCAAGCCGGTCGCGGTGGTCTAGCGGTTCTAGGAGCTCAGTCCGGAACCGCGCGACCGCTACGGTCGCAGGTTCCAATCCTGCCTCGGGCATGGATGTGTGTGATGTCCTTAGGTTAGTTAGGTTTAAGTAGTTCTAAGTTCTAGGCGACTGATGACCTCAGAAGTTAAGTCCCATAGTGCTTAGAGCCATTTGAACCATTTGAACTTCTTCCAATCATAGTTGTAAATGCCTGGGAACATGGTATGGTTTTCTATAGACTGGAGTATTGTTACCTATAGTTATGTGATGAGTAACAGGCATCACTGGAAATGGATCGTTTGTATTAAGCAGATCTAAAAATCGTAGCAACAAATCTTCCATTACTTGTTGATCACTTCCCTTTAAGTGATTCACTTTCTTACGTAGTACTGATACACCTACGGTTTGCTTGTAGGCGTGGTCTTCAGCTGACCTATCAATATCTTCGTCATTTAGAACATCTGAAACAGCAATCATCAAGACCTGTGGCAGACTGCTCTTATCCATGCTAAAATTACCTAGGCTAACAGGAACCACAAACTCTCCGTTTATATTATTTGGCTACAAAACAATGCATTTTATTTAACTCTTCATTGCTTTTCTCGATTCCCACGCCCGGGTTCCCGGGTTCGATTCCCAGCGGGGTCAGGGATTTTCTCTGCCTCGTGATGGCTGGGTGTTGTGTGTTGTCCTTAGGTTAGTTAGGTTTAAGTAGTTCTAGGTTCTAGGGGACTGATGGCCATAGATGTTAAGTCCCATAGTGCTCAGAGCCATTTTCTTCTTCATTGCTTTGTAATGGTCCTACCACACACAATGCGTCTTGGAGTACGTCAGTTTCCGTAGGAAACCAAACCAGTGTCACTGTGCATGGCGGTACGTTATGATGAGAACCAATCTTTAGCATATGTGTTTGCAGTTCAGTTGGCACAGCTGCATGACTGGTTCACATTGTGACATTGCCTCGCTTGCTGTTGTTATTCACAGCAGAAAGAAAATTACACTGAGCTCAGTTATATGCCATGAAAGATCAGTTTTGGCATAATGTTTATCCAGAAAGTCAGGTCCGAGATTCGCAGAATAACCTTGTCCAACGTTTGGCAACACTTCCATGTATTCTAGAAAATTCTTAACTCCAATGCTAAAGTCGAACAGTGTTGTCTCCAATGACTTCGCGTCATTGTCATCTACTCCACGTAACCTGTACTGTAGAGGTTCAGACTAACGATGACACACAAGCACCTGTGTCTTTTAGGGAATTGTATTCCTTAGTCTGTATTACATCTAACAAGCAGCATTCTGTCTCTGAAAATGCAGTGTTCCATTCTGCTGGGAATGACTTCCGACAACTGATATATTCCCGTTTCTGTTTAACAGACGCGTTTCCTCGTGATGTTTTCCTCGTTTCTTATTATTTGAGTTTCACGCCTTATGACCGACTTGATCACACTTATAACAATGTGGTTGGCGATACTGATTCTGCAGATGGCCCTTGTGTCAACATCTATAGCATTTAACTTCAGAGGCTAAGATCCGACGGTCATTATGCCCTGTCGTGACAGTTATCTATTTCCTCCACCTGTGTGGTTATTCCAACACTTTCGGCCAGACCAAATGGATTCTCCTTCCGGATTCCATCTGACATATCGGCAGAGATGCCTCACGAGAAAACATCGAGAGCCCTATTTTCAGCCTCACCCAAGGTAACTACATCAGCTTCTGCTGTCTGTGACAGCTCGTATGTTCATGCATTAATCTTCCGGATTCAATCCGAAAACCATTCCACAGACTGATTCGTTTTCTGCACTAAATTACTCACTTTCTCTCTAAAAAGTGTTGCGCTGTTTTCTTTCTGGTAGCACTGATGCAAACAATGAACTAGCTCCTGGAACGTTCCCGTTTTGTTAAATACCTCATGATACATTACATATGCTTCAGCTTTGCCGACTAACCCTAAGTTAGCCATATGCAAACATGTTTCATTTGTCCCACTGCACAATTCAGTGGTTGCTCATACATCTCTGATAAAGACAGTGACATTCTCCGTTGTTATTCTGGAGGAAGCCGTTGTTAAATTTGCCGCTGATGGATCGAGAGGAGGAGAGGGTGCAGTATATACGATGTTAGCTTGTCATGCCGCTGACTGCAACTACTGTAATACGGCTTGTAACGTTTCAATTCGCTTATGTAGGCCGTCATTTTGCTCATACGTTTTCACTAGCTCTGTTAAAAGTGTGACTGTTTCACCCATAGTAGCATCATGCCTTTCTACAATTTTGCAGATTGTAGTACGGCTGTTACAAAAGAAAGAGATGGGGAAAACTACACTTATACTACACACAACAATACAACAGATTGATTCCTACGCCGGAACGTAATCCAAAGTGTCTCTTAATAGTCCTGCAACAAATGTTCAACCCTTCTACAGATGTCACACGTAACTGGTACTGACTTACGCCTAGTGCACGGCAATTCATGGCTCTAAAAATTATAAAATTCGCACCTCAGAGGCGTTAAATATATTTTCCTGGTATTACTCCTAAACTCTAAGTCTGCAAGTCCCTGAGGTTTCACAAAAGACACTACAAGAGTGTAAATAATGTCCCTTTGCTTTGACATGGCCACACACAAGAACATAATCAGAAGGGTCAACAGAAAAATGCTCACTCACCGAATTGCAGTTCCTTTGGATGAACGTCCAGGCGGTGACGACGATGCCGCTGCAGATGTGGTTTTTGATCTAAATTCAGAAAGGGTAGATTACAGTTGACTGATGAGACGGGAAAAAAATCGGCGTAACCTGTGGTACTGGTTCCGTCCTTAATAAGGTGAAGGGTGACCGTGAAAGAAAAATTAACAATTTGAGTGTAAGTTCTGACATTGTGGGGAAAATAACACTTCAGAATATCCTCGAACTTCGTAGAAAAATTTAGTTGGTGGCAGACTCTAACACCGGTCTTACGATATGCATTTCAAGCTGCTAAAATGGCAACTGATCAGTGGCATCAACGTATTAGGACGTCCGACTTGATTCATGCACCCCAGCGTTAACTGCTGAAAAATGCTTATAAGAAAGAGTTTACATAAGAAAATGGTTAAAATAATAAATAAGAGCTATTTGCATCTCATCAAGTTTCTAATCAGCATATAACGTACAACAAAGAATGAAACCACATTCTGTTTCGCTTGCTGTCAGGAGTGCCAAGAGAGGAGAGACAGTAGTAGATGCTGCCGCTCCCGCATTTTTTCTTACACAAAACACAAAAAGATACGTCAGAATAATTTTGAAATACGTATACATTAGAACACGTTGCTGCTGGATTTGGGAAGCTGTCAGTCCTTCTCTCACAGCTTCATTATTCACTGAAGCGCCAAAGAAACTGGTATAGGCACGCATATTCAAATACGTTACAGAGATACGTAAACAGCAGAACACGGCGTTGCGGTCGGCAGCGTCTATATAAGACAAGTGTCTGGCGCAGTTCTTACATCGGTTCCTGCTGCTACAGTGGCAGGTTTTCAAGATTTAAGTGAGTTTGAACTTGGTGTTATAGTCGGCGCACGAGCGATGCGACACAGCCTCTCTGAGGTAGCGAAGAAGTGGAGATTTTCCCGTACGACCATTTCACGAGTGTACCGTGAATATCAAGAGTCCGGTCAAACATCAAATCTCCGATATCGCTGCAGCCGGAAAAAGATTCTGAAGAGCACACAAGTGCAGCCCTTCCTCAAACTGCTGCAGATTTTAATGCTGGGCCATTAACAAGTGTTATCGTGCGAACCATTCAACGAATCATCATCGATATGGCCTTTCGGATCCGAGGGCCCACTCGTGTATCCTTGATGACTGCACGACGCAAAGCTTTACTCCTCGCCTGGGCCCATCGACTCCGACATTGGACTGTTGATGGCTGGAAACACGTTGCCAGGTCGGACGAGTCTCGTTTCAAATTGAATCGAGTGGATGGACGTGTACGCGTGGGAAGACAACCTCATGAATCCATGGATCCTGCATGTGATCAGGGGTCTGATCAAGCTGGTAAAGGCTCTGTAATGGTGTGGGACGCATGCAGTTAGAGTGATATGGGATGCCTGATACGTATAGATACGACTTTGACAAATGACACGCACGTAAGGGTCCTATCTGATCGCCTGCATCCATTCATGTCTATTGTGCGTTCCGATGGATTTGGGCAATTACATCAGGACAATGGGACACGCTACACGCCCAGAATTGCTACAGACTGGTTCAATAAACACTCTTCTGAACTTAAACACTTCCACTGGCCACCAAACTCCCCAGATATGAACATCATTGGGCATATCTGGGATGCCTTACAGCGTGCTGTTCAGAAGAGATCTCCACCTCCTCGTAACTCCTACGGATTTATGGACAGCCCTGCAGGGTTCATGGTGTCAGTTCCCTCCAGCACAACTTCAGACATTAGTCAAGTCCATTCCATGTCATGTTGCGGCACTTCTGCGTGCTCGCGGGTGCCCTACAAAATATTACGCAGGTGTACCTGTTTCTTTGGCTTTTCATTGTAGGTTCGCTACGGCGGTCATAGCCAAGGTAAACACGTCTGATGCTACATTTGTAGGGGCCTCTGTTAAGACTTCTGTTGTTGTCTGGATGATGGAGTGTGGAGTGCGGCGCGCTAATGACCCAACATTAGTGGAAGAAGAATGTATTCATTAATGTTTACAATCATGCGTTCTCCTCTGTGTGGGCGCCCAGGGCGGCGGCAGTCCAACACACGGCCTCAGAAGTCGCTGATGCTGTCTCAGCAGTCTGTGGCAGACATCGCCCTTGGCTTCCTGCTCAGGTAATCACGGTTGTAGTAGCAAACAAATATCACAGCTACACCAAATGTAGCGGGGACAGGAAGAAGGCACCATATTAAGACTCGTCTGAACTTTATTTATTGTTTCCAACTACAGTGCTGCACTTCCCTCGGTCTGCGTCACCGGGTCTCGCAATGCTGAGGACCCCTCTTTGCTGACTGCAAAACGGCCCAGCGCGGAATAGCTGCCTCAGCGATCCGTGCAACACCCTGTAGTGTATCGGCCTTGTACGGCCGTGGAGTTGTGGCGACGTCAGGATGCACCGGCAGCCGACTCAGCGGCCTCCACCCCGCTTGCCTCAGCGTCCCTCGCCGGGAAGGGGAAGGCGGCCCAGCAGCATGCTTTCTCGCTGGCGTGGCTAAGATCGTGGCGACAACAAGCGCCCGTGATTCGGCAGCTGAATCTGTGGCCCTCGCCCTGGATGTCTCCGGTGCGTGTTTGGAGCCAAGACGACTGCCCACGGTAGCGAGCCATGGAGTGGCCTGCCGCTGGCTGGCTACGGACCCTGCGTCGGCCTCAGAGGGTGAACCAGCGACCTGCCATGGACTGGAATGCTGGCGCCCCATCTGCTGATGTGTGTAGGCGGTGGTGTGACACGCACCGCTGTCCAGGAGAGCTGCCACACCTGAATGCTTTGTTAGTGAATCGGCACCTATTTATATGCGGCTGTGTACGCCTGTTTTCCTAAACGTGCCACTCTGCGTCACCTACTCATAACATTTAAGTTGGCCAGTGGGCCCCTTCTGCCTGTGACTTGCGCCATGCAAACCGCTGTGTGTATTTTTTCCGGCGTTTCTACACTCCTCTGACCTCTATTTTACTTCGCAACTGCTGGTGAGCGTAACTCACTGTAAACAGTGCAAAAACAGACATTATGTCTTATGAGATAACAGTAATCAGTGATTTTATAATGTTACTTAAAATCCGTCTTGATTGCAATTTTTTTAATTTTTTTTATTCGTATGACCGGTTTCGGTTCATTCAGAACCATCTTCAGATCTGATATTTCAGTTACAGGAGTAACCCGTCCAAATTCAGCAACTTTCACATGCTACGTCACATCATGTGACGTAGCATGTGAAAGTTGCTGAATTTGGACGGGATACTCCATTTAGAACCATCTTCAGATCTGATATTTCAGTTACAGGAGTAACCCGTCCAAATTCAGCAACTTTCACATGTGACGTAGCCTGTGAAAGTTGCTGAATTTGGACGGGTTACTCCTGTAACTGAAATATCAAATCTGAAGATGGTTCTGAATGAACCGAAACCGGTAACATGAATAAAAAAGAAATTGCAATCAAGACGGATTTTAAGTAACATCACTGTAAACAGGCCTGCGCCTGGCTGTAACTTGCGCGCTCAGAAATTTTGCACCAAAACTGACTTTTTCTATCCCAAACGGTAGTGCCGCTACACAGTGTTCGCAGGACTCATGGGCGAACAGTGTAGTCGGTATGACAGGCATGTCCTCCCAGGATGGAGACTGCGTATTACCAGAACACGTCGAAGTGGGTGTCTTGGGAAACCTTTCAGCAAGTGTGCGCGGTGCAGAGATGGCCCACAGCATAGCCCATACATCAAGGAATGCAGGGGATGCCAATGATTGCTTATATGTAACAGTCAGGGGCAGCATCGGTTAAGGCGCCCTTCAAATACTGAGACGTCAGAGGGTCAAGCACTGCTAACTCGGCTCACTAAGCCATAGTCAAAAGTCTCCAAGTCTTTTCATCAGCAGATGTGCTGCCCGCAGCTGATAGCGACCGAGCATGGTAGACCTGACAGAAATCGGTCTCAGGAACAGAAGACACGTTGGCGAACGGTAGCAGCATATCACAGTTTCAGCTCGTAGCTGGTGTAATGCGACATAAAGGTTGACAGAGATGCACAGAAGCCTGAGTACTTATTACTACTAGTTTGAGGTGTTGACGTTATGTGAGGCTGGTGATGGCCTAATGTGGCCTACTTTTTCAGGCTCATAGCGGCCTTCACCACCACTCTGTTTCATACTAACGGCTTTCTGGGCTTCAACTTTCTGGGCTTCAACTTTCTGGGCTTCAACTTTCTGGGCTTCAACTTTCTGGGCTTCAACTTGTTGCTTTCCCGGCATTTTAGCAGGCTGACAGGTGTTCTTGTGAAATTTCTACTCTCTGTTACGAAATAAAACAGTTCTGCTACAATAAAGTGTTGTGTTTTGCTCGCTGAGATTATTTTTCTGAGTTTAGGACTCAAGCTTCTTGCTCGTACGAGATGAGATAATCGCTTTCGGGTTTGTCTGCTTCCGCAATGATGTTTTCTGCTTGTTTGTAGTTTTGATTGTGCAGTAGGGCTTTGTCCACGCTTAGCCTGGCTTGGTGCTCGATAGGCAGGACTCTGAGGAAATTTTGCATTTGACCATGATTCATTTCCGGTTCAAAATGGTTCAAATGGCTCTGAGCACTATGGGACTTAACATCTGTGGTCATCAGTCCCCTAGAACTTAGACCTACTTAAACCTAACTAACCTAAGGACATCACACACATCCATACCCGAAGCAGGATTCGAACCTGCGACCGTAGCGGTCACACGTTTTCAGACTGAAGCGCCTAGAACCGCACGGCCACACCGGCCGGCTTTCATTTCCGGTATGTAGCGTTTTCCAGAGTACACAATTTTACATTTCTGTGCCTTTAAACCAAGATAAATCCTTACGAGTACATGTATCGAAGAAACACCGAAAATTACAGCGTAACATCTGAAAAAATCGAGAGGACTACCGAAAGTTCGGGTTAGGCTGCACACACGGCCGTGTACAGGCTGTGCCGATATCCGACGTCTAAATTTCAGGAACGGATTTCTCTCAAAGAAAGAAGGAACAAAACTCTATGACAGCATAGGACGTGAAATTCATTAAGTTTTGCCAACCTTTTGTTGTACGTTGTATATGCTCTCATACCCAGCCCACGTGAACTTTTACTCCTTGCAGAAAGAAACTTTTTTTTCTTAAAATCTTACTCGAAAGAAAACGTTAGCAGATGTGGTTTGGTGCGGCACATTCGTCATCTTGAGTTAGCTCTGCATACATAGAGAATGATCATTGCAGTCAAATTTTGAAATGTAAAATAAAAGGAAAAGGTAGTCATCAGAGAATAGGGTTATATCGGTACAATATACTGTTTGTGCCCACGTCAAATGCTGTGAACGCGATGGAGAGGCTTTTTTAAGCAGTGTCATTACGGTGGATGAGGCATGGGCCAAAACGTATGAGCCACAGCAGGAACGCCAATCAAACAAATGAAATCATTACGAGTCATTACGAAAGTTCGTCACAGCCCCATAAATGTGAAAAGTGTGGTAATTCTAGAGTACCACTTGATGGTGTAATGGTAGAACGTACCGTTCCTCAAACGTTCATTTTTGGAACACAAACTGCGACAAAATTTGAGATAAAGCAGCGACAGTTTTTGCAAAACCCACACCTATTTTGCAGGAGAATGCTGTGGAACATACAGCACAAGTGTTGACTGATTTGTTCTGTAGATGAAGCTGCAAAGTGATGTGTCGTTCACAACACTCTCGGAACATAAGCCCTTGTAACTTTGACGTGATTCCTGAGATAAACGTAGCACTTCGTGGTTTTCGATTCAGAACTTTTGTGGAACAAAAGACTGCGCCATTCAAAACGCCAACAAAACAGACGCAGCTGAATATATCTGACTGCTTTCATGTCGTTGACAACGGGATACACACAGTATTGCTGACTACTATTATATATCAGTTGATAACAAACAGATACAGCTAGTAATGTACCAACCACAGCAATTCGACTGACGAGAAAAAGAAACAATAACTGACCAATTAGATGGACACACACATCAACAAAAAACTTAGCAAACTCTACAGGACAGATCGTCTTATTTAGACATTTCAATGCAGACCTTAGTGAGTGACGGTTCGTCGTTTAAATACAGTTAAGGTGTCGGTGCATTTTACGATACATGTACAGTCATGCACAAAAGTATACAAACGACATGATTTTCATTTCGCCTGATTCGCATTCAACCCACATAACGCAGCCTGTCTAGCAGGTCCTCTAATCGCTCCTTGGTACAGTCGTTCGACTATTGAAAATGGTTCCAACAAGTTACCACTCGAAAACACTGCTCTGTATTGCAATAACTCAAGATGTAAAGTAATACCACGATACTAAAAAGATAAGGGAACACCTTATCACAGATAAGACTGTCCTTAAGGCTTGTAAGCGCACATTTATTGCAACAAATTATATACATAAAATGTTACCACTCTCATTATTACGTCAGATAGAAAACGCAAGTAGTAAGTTCGTCGTATTCATGATTTCCTCTTCGAAGTAACATACCGCACTTGTTATTTAACAGAAAATGACATTAAAAATTTAAGTTATTCACGAGCAGCTAGTTAAGAATATTATGAACTTCAAATGACACGACGAACCGTCTCTTTATGCATACGGATTCAAACTCAGGTCATGCAGACTAAGATTTCGTTCCTGAATAGGCATACAGTGAGTGATATACCTCGATATTAGACAGTATCAGTTAGCATATATCAACTTTAAATTACATAGCGTAAACATTTTTAACGGACGAGAAACCCTACCCAGCATCTATTGTCCCTGTTAACGAACTACGAGAGATGTTAAATATTGCTTCTTCACAAGTAACTTACTTGAAATGCCGCGAGGTAAAACTTTGTGTTGGACAGGTTGGCTATGGTTCAAATGGCTCTGAGCACTATGGGACTTAACATCTATGGTCATCAGTCCCCTAGAACTTAGAACTACTTAAACCTAACTAACCTAAGGACATCACACAACACCCAGCCATCACGAGGCAGAGAAAATCCCTGACCCCGCCGGGAATCGAACCCGGGAACCCGGGCGTGGGAAGCGAGAATGCTACCGCACGACCACGAGATGCGGGCTGTTGGACAGGGATTCGAGCCCAGAACCTAATCGGATTGTTATCGAAGCACAATCAACTGTGACGTATCGGATTTTCTCGGCAGTAGCTAGATGTTTTAACTGAAACGATGAGACGAAACATTACTTTTTTCCTTCCCAGAACTCCAACCCGGAACCTATCGCTGATATATTCTAGAGAAAACGAACGTTAAATATGTGTTTGTTACTCCAGCAGCGACATGTGAGCATTTTTTAACTAGAAATAATATGACGAAGAGTTCAGTGCTGACTGAGAATAGGTGGTGGTGGTTGTTGGGATGTTTAAGGGGGACTAAACAGCGAAGGTCATCAGTCCCCCAGACTGGGAATAGAACTCCACACATTTCGTTGTTGACCACGTACAAAGAAACGTCAGCTACCGAATTTTTCTCCACCAGCATTTCGGAATAACTTCCTTCAACTTACAGTGATCTCTCAAATAGTTCTGTGTCTCACTGGGAGTCAAAAACATCAGATACCGTTAGTGTTGACAACGAATGAAAATGCATTAAAAATCAAAATTATTATCCACCAGCTGATAGGTGTTCTCATCTGGAGCTTGATAATACATCATGAAAACTTTAGTGCCAGGCCAGGATTCGAACCCATTCACGCGCAATATGTCGAGATGTTGAGGAATCTGCAGTTTTTAACAAACAACAAATTGTAGTAGTGCTGTATTGTCACGAAGGGATCAAATTCCGCGTTAAGGGCGGTCTGAGTTGCATTCCCAGTTCAGAACCAATTTTACCGACATGCAGAAGCTCAAATAAAATATGGAATAAGTGTCCTGTGCCCCTACATACCGTTTGTTTCGTCACTAGAATGAAATAACTAGTATAAGAAAGGTTACTTGTGATAGAGTTCTCTCATTTCACCACTTGCGACTTTATTGTGGTTCAACCTAACTTCTACTTGGTAGAGAAGGAATATCATGTTTAATGTGAATTTCAGACCACAATCCCTTTATACCTCCTTCACTTGGCGTAGCCAGAAAAGAATAGAATCTGTCTCTCCCTATCAAAAATCACCAGCAGAAGTTGGAATCGAACCCACACCATAAGCATTGGGACCTATCATCAATCCAACAGACCACCAAACCCGCCTCTCTGAGACTCATTTTCTATCATAACACCATGGCAGCACACTCGATGAGAATTCTGACACACAGGTTCCCTGTAGTGGTTTGCAGCATGTTCAGTACATTCATTTACTTGGTTGACCGAAACGCCATGAACAAGCTGCCTCGGCTACCCAGTGCATACATTCGACTCTATTTTGTAATCACCGAAAGAAAATCGCGTAACTGCCAGCTACATACACTGCCAACAGCGTAGGATGCAGAAATTTAAATAGGAAGTGTTCCTTTCCATTTGAGCTACTCTATTGCGATATCTGTTTGTTGAAAACGACGTGCAGTGCAAAAGAAAAGCTGTAACTGTCTGTCTCTCAGAAGTCTAGATCCGGCCATATGCATTCTCACACAGTACTTTGGAATGCGGAAGCTCTGGAGGAACTGTGGTTGACTTCTGGATTTGCTCTGTAGTCATGACAGCTAGTAGCATAACGGTAAGTGTAGCGCACCATAGATACGACGTCGTGAGTTCTATTACATTCGCTGCCAAATCTTTTAAAACGAAATTCTTCTGTCTGCTGAAATTATCAATTTAATGGAACTTTGAACATAACTCCCTTCACTTCTCAACCCAAAATAGTCGTATGTGGAAAAAGGCCAACGTTCTGCGACAATTTGTTCTTTTAATAGATGGCCAGGCAGCAGATGCTCCTCGAAGCTTTTATATTATGTGTGGGGAGAGCGCATCATGTCAAAATAGTCAGAAAAGTATTTTCTACATTAGCTGTCGTCTGGTAGTGGCATTTTATTCTTTTTGAAACCTTGTTTGACAGCTGTAACTAAGAACAAGTTTTCTACATGCATGTAATCTATAAACTGGTTGTGCATTGTCAGACTGTTATAGATAACATCAGAGAATTCGCATAGATCGTTGATGATTAATTTCTTTCTCATGTTAAGTATTGTTTTAACAACACTAAAAGAAACCTTACAAATATTGTTCACTATATTTTAAGAAATGAAATAAAACTACCCATGATACCTTACGACAAAAGTCGGTTTTAATAAAGCTGAGTATCTGTACGCCAGAGTGTCTCTATCGGCATGAATTGGTAAAATACTACTCACTTAGATTTCGATTGGGTCTGTGTTTAATTGGTATAATGTATCATACTCAACAGGTATGCAAGTGTGGCATTTCATAAATAATGCTGTGTATTCGTAGAAACCCAAACTTTGCTTGTCAGCAGCGGAAAGAGACATTACCTGTTGTGCAGCATTGTAAGTTTTTCACCATTGCGCTATGAGCTGAAAGTATTTTCTTGCGATTTCCTTATCGATGTTTGATCTGACTGCTCGTAGCTCTTTCACAAGAGGGATAAAAACGTTGCAGTCTGCTAGACTGGAACCGAGAACCAAAACAGACGCTATTTCAGAGGTTACCACATCCCCAGAGGGCTAGCGATGATGCATGTCTTGCACATTCCTCTTACAAAGCCAATAGTGACTAGAACTCTAAACCGCTATTTAAAGGACGAGATTAGTTGCGGTTTCCACATGCAACGACTTTCGTGGGCTGAAAATCGTAAATTTTCAATCTTTTGTTACACCTCAAGCGATAATAACTCAGATTATTCAATGAAAATGACAGGAAAATTCAAGTGAACTTTGAGGTTTAATTCCGTGCACACCAGGAAGTAACTCGTCGATCACAGAGTTGCCAAATATACCTTGCCTTGTTGCCAAATCTCAGTTACAGTCACAGCAGGAAGAAGACGAACCGATGTGATCCTACAGCGGGCTGGGAAGTGACGATAGCAGGCGTATCAAAGACGCGGCTGCTACGGCTTGGAATACGTAATGTGTCTGATTCGCATTTAGGGACTGGAGCGTAGTTACTAATATTACTCAGAACTGACTGCAAACTAATAATCATAAGTCAATAACTCTCATAGTTGTTTTTATATTTCTTTAGTAACTGTATTCAAAACTAAGAATCTCTTTCACGGACGTTTTCGTGCCTCGCCGATAGTCGAGCACACCAAAAAATAAAAAATAAAAAATGTGTGTGTGTGTGTGTGGGGTGGGGGGGGGGGGGTGAGAGAGAAGAGAGAGAGATAGATAAATATAAACAAGAATGAGAGAGAGGGTAAAAAGTTGTTGTAAAAAAAATTAAATGCCTTAATGTAAAGAAATCATTCATTAAAATGACTCGTTCCACATCATTACGAAATGTCATATTCATGATCTGTGGAACAAGTATTAATCTAATCTAATCTTATCATATTGCTGACTAGCTGTGAAGAGTCATGAATTACCGCAATTTTCGCCAATATCAGTAACCAAATCTATACTTGAAAATAAAGGACGAAAGTTTTTTTAATAAACCGGGACTCCTATCAAGGCCCTTTCAGCCCTGTTAACTAACCACGAAAGATGTCTGATATACTTCCATTCGGAAGTAACGAAGTGTGTACGCATTTAAAGATGAAGCGAATGATGTGAAGTTCTGTGACGGAGATATGAACCCAACACGTTATGGGATTGTTAATAAAGTAAAATCAAATGCTACGTATCAGTTTTACTTACGAGCTTCTACGTATCTGAGTCTAAAATAAGTATACAAATTTTTGTTCCTGAGCGAAAATTGAACCCCACCCCTATCGTTCTTCTTTATCGTCCACGCATATAGCTTAAGTATCAATTGCTTACTCACCAACAGTAAGATGAGTGCATGTCCGGCCAGAAATTGCAGTCTTGGAAAATGGAACGAAATGATTGAACTATACTGTTCCGAGATACTCAGATCCTCGAAAGAGGAGATACAAATTCGAATCACAGTCAAGCACCAAATTTTTCAACGTCTCTAGTTCAATCAAGTACAAATAAAATAAGAGCCCTGTTCCTTTAAATGGCTATCGGTTCATCTAATGAAATAAAATTTTCTAATTTAAGTAAATTTACTGGCGACAGTGTTTCTGTTTACCATGACCTCCACCTATGTCATTTTCCAAAGTAAACCGGCTCTGTCCAGTTGGGAATGAAGGAACGTGATGTTTAATGCGGATTCTGGATTATAACGTCTTGCTCTTGAGGTTACCAGAGGTAAAGTATATCTGTTTGTGCCTCTTAAAAGTAAATTCCTGAACCCACGCATTGCACTTGTGATATTTCGTTCCACCAGAATATTATGGCCACCTTTTCCAGCCCCAGGAGTATGCTGTAACGGATGATGAGCTTAGCTTACAGAATTAGTCACGGTGGAAAACATGCGAGTCTATTGAATGGTTAAGTATAAGCAAGCTTCTGACGTGATTATGCTATTCCCAAGTCAGCAGGATGTAAAGAATCTTCTAGGCATCATAGCCTCGATGTGAAGCCATTTTGAAATTTTCACTAATTCAAGAAATTTCTTAGCTCGAGAAAATCCACTGTGAAGTATGAAGTTACCGGATAATTCGATTATTACCGTCATTATTACTATAATTTTCTTCATACCGCTGCTGGAACACATGTGCTCGTCTATCATTTAAGGCCTTTTGGTCATTAGAGAAGTAGTTGCCCAAGAAGAGGTTCTTTCATTGCCTACGAAATCCCTTTAATGTTAATATCAAACATCAGCAATTACTCGTAGATTACATTAAAACTAAAGTAATTGATGAAGACGTTACTCGATAACAAAAACAAGCTGCCTTTCTTCATTTACTTGCGCCTAGAAATGGCTGTCGAATACTGCCAAACCAAAAGCCAAGGGATCTTACTGCCTTCCGATAAATATCTCGGTCACAGAACTTCACAACATTCGCTTCATCTTTAAATGCGTACACACTTTGTTACTTCTGAATGGAAGTATATCAGACATCTTTCGTGGTTAGTTAACAGAGATGAAAGGGCCTTGATAGGAGTCCCGGTTTATTGCAAAAACTGTCGTCCTTTATTTCCAAAATTAGATTTGGTTACTGATACTGGCGAAAATTTCAGTAATTCATGACTCTTCGCAGCTAGTCAGCAATATGATATGATTAGATTAGACTAATACTTGTTCCATAGATCATTAATATGACATTTCGTAATGATATGGAACGAGTCATTTTAATGAAAGATTTCTTTACATAACGGCATTCATTTTTTTACAACTTTTTACCATCGCTCTCATTCTTGTTTATTTTTATCTCTCTCTCTCTCTCTCTCTCTCTCCCTCTCTCACCCCCCCCCCCCCCCCCCCCCCCCACACACACACACTTTTTATTTTTTATTTTTTGGTGTGCTCGACTATCGGCGAGGCACGAAAACGTCCGTGAAAGAGATTCTTAGTTTTGATTACAGTTACGAAAGAAATATAAAAACAACTATGAGAGTTATTGATTTGTGATTTTTAGTTTGTAGTCAGTTCTGAGTAATATTAGTGACTACGCTCCAGTCCCTAAGTCTAGTTACAGAAATGCGAATCAGCCGCATTACGTATTCCAAGCCGTAGCAGCCGCGTCTTTGATACGCCTGCTATCGTCACTTCCCAGCCCGCTGTAGGATCACATCGGTTCGTCTTCTTCCTGCTGGTACTGTAACTGAGATTTGGCAACAAGGCAAGGTATGTTTGGCAACTCTGTGATCGACGAGTTACTTCCTGGTGTGCACGGAATTAAACCTCAAAGTTCACTTGAATTTTCCTGTCATTTTCATTGAATAATCTGAGTTATTATCGCTTGAGGTGTAACAAAAGATTGAAAATTTACGATTTTCAGCCCACGAAAGTCGTTGCATGTGGAAACCGCAACTAATCTCGTCCTTTAAATAGCGGTTTAGAGTTCTAGTCACTATTGGCTTTGTAAGAGGAATGTGCAAGACATGCATCATCGCTAGCCCTCTGGGGATGTGGTAACCTCTGAAATAGCGTCTGTTTTGGTTCTCGGTTCCAGTCTAGCAGACTGCAACGTTTTTATCCCTCCTGTGAAAGAGCTACGAGCAGTCAGATCAAACATCGATAAGGAAATCGCAAGAAGATACTTTCAGCTCATAGCGCAATGGTGAAAATCTTACAATGCTGCACAACAGGTGATGCCTCACTCCGCTGCTGACAAGCAAAGTTTGGGTTTCTAGGAATACACAACATTATTTATGAAATGCCACATTTCCATACCTGTTGAGTATGATACATTATACCAATTAAACACAGACCCAATCGAAATCTAAGTGAGTAGTATTTTACTAATTCATGCCGATAGAGACACTCTGGTGTACAGATACTCAGCTTTATTAGAACCGACTTTTGTCGTAAGGTTATCATGGGTAGTTTTATTTCATTTCTTAAAATATAGTGAACAATATTCGCAAGGTTTCTTTTAGTGTTGTTAAAACAATACTTAACATGAGAGAGAAATTAATCCTCAACGATCTATGCGAATTCTCTGATGTTATCTATAACAGTCTGACAATGCACAACCAGTTTATAGATTACATGCATGTAGAAAACTTGTTCTTAGTTACAGCTGTCAAACAAGGTTTCAAAAAGAATAAAATGCCACTACCAGACGACAGCTAATGTAGAAAATACTTTTCTGACTATTTTGACATGATGCGCTCTCCCCACACATAATATAAAAGCTTCGAGGAGCATCTGCTGCCTGGCCATCTATTAAAAGAACAAATTGTCGCAGAACGTTGGCCTTTTTCCACATACGACTATTTTGGGTTGAGAAGTGAAGGGAGTTATGTTCAAAGTTCCATTAAATTGATAATTTCAGCAGACAGAAGAATTTCGTTTTAAAAGATTTGGCAGCGAATGTAATAGAACTCACGACGTCGTATCTATGGTGCGCTACACTTACCGTTATGCTACTAGCTGTCATGACTACAGAGCAAATCCAGAAGTCAACCACAGTTCCTCCAGAGCTTCCGCATTCCAAAGTACTGTGTGAGAATGCATATGGCCGGATCTAGACTTCTGAGAGACAGACAGTTACAGCTTTTCTTTTGCACTGCACGTCGTTTTCAACAAACAGATATCGCAATAGAGTAGCTCAAATGGAAAGGAACACTTCCTATTTAAATTTCTGCATCCTACGCTGTTGGCAGTGTATGTAGCTGGCAGTTACGCGATTTTCTTTCGGTGATTACAAAATAGAGTCGAATGTATGCACTGGGTAGCCGAGGCAGCTTGTTCATGGCGTTTCGGTCAACCAAGTAAATGAATGTACTGAACATGCTGCAAACCACTACAGGGAACCTGTGTGTCAGAATTCTCATCGAGTGTGCTGCCATGGTGTTATGATAGAAAATGAGTCTCAGAGAGGCGGGTTTGGTGGTCTGTTGGATTGATGATAGGTCCCAATGCTTATGGTGTGGGTTCGATTCCAACTTCTGCTGGTGATTTTTGATAGGGAGAGACAGATTCTATTCTTTTCTGGCTACGCCAAGTGAAGGAGGTATAAAGGGATTGTGGTCTGAAATTCACATTAAACATGATATTCCTTCTCTACCAAGTAGAAGTTAGGTTGAACCACAATAAAGTCGCTAGTGGTGAAATGAGAGAACTCTATCACAAGTAATCTTTCTTATACTAGTTATTTCATGCTAGTGACGAAACAAACGGTATGTAGGGGCACAGGACACTTATTCCATATTCTATTTGAGCTTCTGCATGTCGATAAAATTGGTTCTGAACTGGGAATGCAACTCAGACCGCCCTTAACGCGGAATTTGATCCCTTCGTGACAATACAGCACTACTACAATTTGTTGTTTGTTAAAAACTGCAGATTCCTCAACATCTCGACATATTGCGCGTGAATAGGTTCGAATCCTGGCCTGGCACTAAAGTTTTCATGATGTATTATCAAGCTCCAAATGAGAACACCTATCAGCTGGTGGATAATAATTTTGATTTTTAATGCATTTTCATTCGTTGTCAACACTAACGGTATCTGATGTTTTTGACTCCCAGTGAGACACAGAACTATTTGAGAGATCACTGTAAGTTGAAGGAAGTTATTCCGAAATGCTGGTGGAGAAAAATTCGGTAGCTGACGTTTCTTTGTACGTAGTCAACAACGAAATGTGTGGAGTTCTATTCCCAGTCTGGGGGACTGATGACCTTCGCTGTTTAGTCCCCCTTAAACATCCCAACAACCACCACCACCTATTCCCAGTCAGCACTGAACTCTTCGTCATATTATTTCTAGTTAAAAAATGCTCACATGTCGCTGCTGGAGTAACAAACACATATTTAACGTTCGTTTTCTCTAGAATATATCAGCGATAGGTTCCGGGTTGGAGTTCTGGGAAGGAAAAAAGTAATGTTTCGTCTCATCGTTTCAGTTAAAACATCTAGCTACTGCCGAGAAAATCCGATACGTCACAGTTGATTGTGCTTCGATAACAATCCGATTAGGTTCTGGGCTCGAATCCCTGTCCAACACAAAGTTTTACCTCGCGGCATTTCAAGTAAGTTACTTGTGAAGAAGCAATATTTAACATCGCTCGTAGTTCGTTAACAGGGACAATAGATGCTGGGTAGGGTTTCTCGTCCGTTAAAAATGTTTACGCTATGTAATTTAAAGTTGATATATGCTAACTGATACTGTCTAATATCGAGGTATATCACTCACTGTATGCCTATTCAGGAACGAAATCTTAGTCTGCATGACCTGAGTTTGAATCCGTATGCATAAAGAGACGGTTCGTCGTGTCATTTGAAGTTCATAATATTCTTAACTAGCTGCTCGTGAATAACTTAAATTTTTAATGTCATTTTCTGTTAAATAACAAGTGCGGTGTGTTACTTTGAAGAGGATATCATGAATACGACGAACTTACTGCGTGCGTTATCTATCTGACGAAATAATGAGAGTGGTAACATTTTATGTATATAATTTATTGCAATAAATGTGCGCTTACAAGTCTTGAGGACAGTCTTATCTGTGATAAGGTGTTCCCTTATCTTCTTAGTATCGTGGTATTACTTTACATCTTGAGTTATTGCAATACAGAGCAGTGTTTTCGAGTGGTAACTTGTTGGAACCATTTTCAATAGTCAAACGACTGTACCAAGGAGCGATTAGAGGACCTGCTAGACAGCTGTGTTATGCGGGTAGCATGCGAATCAGGCGAAATGAAATTCACGTCGTTCGGATACTTCTGAGCACGACTGTACATAAGGTAACCGTCGAAATCAATCATGGGAAATGAAGACGGCCAATCAGAAGCGTTCGTTTCATTTGCACTGATTTAACCTGTCGGGTTAGGTTCACGCCTAACCAGAAACTTGAAAATCTTCAGGGAATCAATTATTATAAGCAAGATCATAACTAAGACTGCTATTCATTTCTTTCGCAGTAATGTAACCAATGCTATTATGTTCCTGTATATCCACGTGCTCGAAAATCGTCTGATGTTGCAGTTCTCATTTATTTCACGCTGTAAAAAAAAAAAAAAATAAAAAATAAAATAAAACTGCATTCATCCCGAGCTTTGAGCAAATGGACATCCATCAAGTATGAGTGGCGTTCGCTTTACTTGCAGTAATTTACGCTGTGCTGTTAGGTTCCTGCCTAACCACAACGTCAAAGATCGGCACATATTCTTGGAGGGCAGTGAACCATTTGTGACAAACAAGACTGCAAACTGCATTGATGATCGTTTCACCCTTTGTTGTTTAAAGCTGTACTATTATGTACCTGCCCAACCTCGACCATGAAAATCGTCATATATTCTTAGAAAACGGCGAAATATTTTTGATATACAAGAGTGCAAGTATCACAGCTGTTCGTTCCACTCGCAGTAAGGTAAGCTGTGCTATTAGTTTTTCTGCATAACCACATCCTCGAAACTCGTCACATATTCTTAGAAAACAGCGACACATTTTTGTCAGACAAGTTTGCAGAGTACTTATACTTGTGCTATTAGGTTGCGTGGTAATGACCTATTCGTAAATCGTAAAGTAGTAGTAATAAAAATCAAATTATTTTTCACAAGCTGCAGTAAAACTGGAAGCTGTGGTATCTGGTTCGTGCCGAACTCCATGCTGCAAACTATAGAAAAAACGTGATTCTTGTATAGATGAAGGAAGAAAACAATGACACAAAACTGGACTGAGCAATGCATCTTCATTACATATTCATGTCTGTTTGTCACAGCTTGTAATCAAATTAGTAACCTATTTTGCTAATGTAAAAGAAGGACAAAGAAGAAAGGACGAGAGTTGCACATGGGATTATAAACCCTTTTCATAGCTTCAGTGACTGCCACAAACATAACAGTCACTTCGCTCCTATCACTCCTCCAAATGTACTCGAACACATAACAGTCAAATGTGTTCTTTCACCTATTAGAAGAACAAAGTGCGGAAAGATCTTTTGGCGGCAGACCAAGTGCCCTCAGTGCTATTTGTGTGTGTATTTGTCTCTGGATCTTTGAAGTGTATGTTCTGATTCACCGACGGGTGAAAGCATCCTTCATTTGCCAAGGTAGTTGCATGAAGAAAAACAGTCGGAAATTACAGTGCTATGTGGCAACACAGACTTTCTCGGAATCCTGGGAAGAAGAGGTTTAGTTCACCTTTTTACTACTTCAAAGAAGCACTATTTTCACTCCACCGAGGACCCACTTTCTGACAACACGCTTTACGCTACAAAATTTCCTTTTCCCAATTATGGATTCGTCAACCTCGATGACTTTCACTTTATCGCCAAGAAGGTCTCCAAGTCGAACACAATCTAAAATACACACATTTCTACAAAAACTCCTCCAGTCCACCAAAGTGTGTTTGATCGAATGTAATTCTGAAACTATGAATGTACTGGAACACTTTTTTGTCCACATTAATGTCAGCTTCAAAATATAGTCGACTGCCGGAAAACCAAATGCGCTCACGTATACTAAGACGAGAGATATGTGAACCTTCTTTCAGAAAGCACCATTGAATACCATGTGAACGATCTTTCCTGCTAACGAGGAGCACTTCAGAAGAACACATTCTTGCATATTCTTCGCTCACCCTGCAGCCCCTATAGGAAATACTACTGTACATCACCCCGCAAATTAAACTGACTCAATAAGAGTTCCAAAAAAACAAAAATGGCTCTGAGCCCTATGCGACTTAATTTCTGAGGTCATCAGTCGCCTAGAACTTAGAACTAATTAAATCTAACTAACGTAAGGACAACACACACATCGATGCCCGAGGCAGGATGCGAACTTGCGACCGTAGTGTTCACTCGGTTCCAGACTGTAGCGCCTAGAACCGCACGGCCACTCCGGCCGGCAATAAGAGTTACCATCAGTCAGTCACAAAAATTCTTAAAATAGAGCCACAAATAAAAGACTCAGTGACATAAACGTAAGTAACTAGCGAACATTATAATAGCCAAACCTAATAACAGCCAAGTTCGCCGACGTAACCGGGTGGTGGTGCTGAGCCTCGTGCACATGAGCCAATGCGTGTGATTCTCTTTGAAGTATGTCGCTCCGTGGACTCAAGCAATGAAGCCCTCCTCTGGTGTACCGTGCACCATACTTTCCACACTACCCCACAGAAAACAATCGAGAGGTGTCAGATCTGGCGACCGTGCTGTCCGTGCAACTGATCTACCTCCGGCAATTCATCGAGTGCGATATGCGACGTTGAGGTTATTCGGCACATCTACATCAAAGTGTGCTGAACCTCCCCCGTGTTGCAACCACATGACCGAACATTTAATGGCATTATCTCCAATAGGGTAGGCAGAACATGTCTAATAATTGTGAGGTAGATTGGTCCTGTTAGTCTGTTTGGCAGTATACACGGCCCAATGACGGTCACCAGTTATCCCGGACCAGATGTTAAAACCAACCGTGTGTTGGCGGTTTTGAGTCACATGCGCACGCGGATTCTCGTCCGCCTAAAATGCATGTAGTGCAACTTCAATATCCGCCTCTAGTAAACGAGCATTTATCAGTGACTAGCACCAAGCTCGATAACTGTGGATGGAGTAATGCGTTGTTGTGAATGCCACTGTACAAACTGTATCCGTCGTGGACAGTCCGCAGTGTCGTCGCTCTCACAGCTACCTCTCCTCGATCCGGCAGTGGCACTGCCACCACGCCGCCAGCGGCCCCAGCTTGCCCCTGCGCTGCACGGACCTGCTCGCTGCTGAGCCCCCAACAGTCCAGATGTCCGTCCGCAAATCCTCACCACGTCCAGCACGCAGACAGCATTAAAATAACTGCTCATTCAAAACCACAAGATACACCCGGATCCCAAAAAACAATTCCACCAACAACTCACAATACTGAAACCAGCCACTGTGAATCAACACGGACGAATTATAAGTCGGCACAAACACAGAGAAGCCAGAAACGGTCGGAAGACCAAATGCACGTCGACCGCTGCGACGACCGACCGAACGACCAAGCAACGGTCGTCCCCACTCAAGTCAGGCACGGGAAAAATCCCAGTATAAATCGCCAACTGACAACTTATTGCTGTGAGGGTACTTCGACGGGCGGAAACACACACACACAAGTGAAAGTTGCACTACTCGCATATCACGGTCCATTCAACTAAAACTCGCTGAATCCGGTCCTTGACGTGGTCGTGCATTCTCGAAACCACATCCTTCTGTCGGACAGTGCACGTGTGTCGGGCGAGTACTGGCGGTCCAGTCCTCACTGCTGCTCTGTCCCAGCTCAACTAGCTCGACACACGACGATCCGGAAATACTAGAGGCCGCTCCAAAGATGGTACCACAGTACGCGCTATCGATAAGCACTGCTGCTGCCCCTCGCGGACAGACAGGACGAGCAAACGTAGTGGCGCCAGTGAACACACTAAGAAAACGTGACGCCACTATCGCTATTACAAGACGCCAAGGTATGAACCGCATCAACGCGAGCAGCACACGGTTCAAGCACAGTAATCAGGCACCGCTCAATCACCCGGAATGTTCAGGGAACTTCGTGATCAGGAGAAGTGACGGCTCCTGCGTCGTCAGACCCAATGTACCACCTCAGGGTCTAGTCTCTAAGAGTAACTGCAGCCCGACCTACTGCTGGTAATGACAGTCGATCAAGGGAGCAGCAGCATTTAAAACCGACTGAACCAGCTCATCATCATCGAACAGCTGCAGTAGTTACGTGACGGACAGCGCCATGCCGATGAAGCATCCCTGCCCATCGACTGAGCAACCGCATGCAACTGAGCACTTCGACAGGCAACTCTGCACTTCGTTACCGCCACCAGAGTACGAGGCATAGGCCCAGCCAGCTCTGCCTTCGCCGAGGTGTCAAAGGCTGAGTTCTGCGCTGTGGGACACTAGAGCGTAATGCAGCCGGATGTGTACACAGCTACTGGGACCGATGAATACAAGCTCCTGGCAACACAGCAAAAGCAGCAGCAGCGGGGCGTGTGGCCAGCAACCAGAGGCTTTCGTACTAACGATGTGATAGCAGAGTGTTAACGTCGCTCGCCAGCGTCATTTGCTATTTCCAAGTCACCGGGACCTCTTCTGCTGCACTTCCATCCTTCTTCTGCAGAGAATTGCCATCCACATCCAACCGTATCCTGTCACCCCGTTATAATAGACTAATTTGCTATGTTAAAAATATGGTTCGGATTGTTGTCATTCTGAGTGATTACAACAATCAAATAGCATTTTCAGTGAATACTGTCACAAAATATTTTATTTTTATGTAATTAAACCTTAAAAATCATTAAAAATGGCTCTGAGCACTATGGGACTTAACTTCTGAAGTCATCAGTCCCCTAGAACTTAGAACTACTTAAACCTAACTAACCTAAGGACATCACACACACCCATGACAGAGGCAGGATTCGAACCCGCGACCGTAGCGGTCGCGCGGTTCCAAACTGTAGAGCCTAGAACCGCCCGGCCACCCCGGCCGGCAAAAATCATTAAATATCAAGATTTGGTAACGTGATCGAAAACGCTCTGTCGTTGGTTGAAGCTCTGGTGTGACATCACAGACTAGAAATAAGACGAAGCTATGTGTGTGTTGTAGGAATGCTAGGCGAAGTTCTACGTTTTTTCGTACCTTTTCTGCAAACTGTTTAGATATTTAGTGATGGAAAACGCATTTACAACTTTTAAGTAACAATGTAAAGGTATTTTGTGAAGGCCGATAGTGGAAACCTTCCGAATGTTGATGCGTTTATCCTCCACTTATTTAGAGCAATGATATGAGCAAGGACGGACATTCTCTTTCCTGCTCCCTGCAATACCAATGTTGTTGTTGTTGTGGTCTCAAGTCCAGAGACTGGTTTGATGCAGCTCTCCATGCTTCTCTATCCTGTACAAGCTTCTTCATCTCCCCGTACTTACTGCAACCTACATTCCTCTGAATCTGTATAGCGTATTCACCTCTTGGTCTCCCACTACGATTTTTACCCTCCGTGCTGCACTCCAATACTAAATTGGTGATCCCTTGATGCCTCAGAATATGCCCTACCGACCGATCCCTTCTTCTAGTCAAGTTGTGCCACAAATTTCTCTTCTCCCCAATTCTATTCAATACCCCCTCATTAGTTATGTGATCTACCCATCTAATCTTCAGCATTCTTTTGTAGCACCACATTTCGAAAGCTTCTGTTCACTTTTTGTCGAAACTATTTATTGACCACGTTTTGCTTCCATACATGGTTACACTCCATATAAATACTTTCAGAAAAGACTTCCTTACACTTAAATATATACTCGATGTTAACAAATTTCTCTTCCTCAGAAAGGCTTTCCTTGCCATTGCCAGTCTACATTTTATATCCTCTCTACTTCGACTGTCATCAGTTATTTTGCTCCCCAAATAACAGAACTCATTTACTACTTTAAGTGTCTCATTTCTTAACCTAATATCCTCAGCATCACGCGATTTAATTCCACTATATTCCATTATCTTCGTTTCGCTTCTGTTGATGTTCATCTAATATCCTCCTTTCAACCCACTGTCTATTCCGTTCAGCTGCCCTTCCAGGTCCTTTGCTGTCTCTGACAGAATTACAATGTCATCGGCGAACCTCAAAGTTTTTATTTCTTCTCCATGGATTTTAATTCCTATTCCGAATTTTTCTTTCGTTTCCTTTACTGCTTGCTCAATGTACAGATTAAATAACATCGCGGATAGGCTACAACCCTGTTTCACTCCCTTCCCAACCACTGCTTCCCTTCCGTGCCCCTCGATTCTTATAACTGCCATCTGGTTTCTGTACAAATTGTAAACAGACTTCCGCTCCCTGCATTTTACCCCTGCCACCTTCAGAATTTGAAAGAGATTATTTCACTCAACATTGTCAAAAGCTTTCTCTAAGTCTACAAGTGTTAGAAACGTAGGTTTGCCTTTCCTTAATATATCTTCTAATATAAGTCGTAGGGTCAGTATTGCCTCATGTGTTCCAATATTTCTACGGAATCCAAACTGATCTTCCCCGAGGTCGGCTTCTACCAGTTTTTCTATTCGTCTGTAAGGAATTCGTGTTAGTATTTTGCAACTGTGGCTTATTAAACTGATAGTTCGGTAAAATCATGAGAAAAAGATTGAATAATCTACGAAAGGATAACGTTCTACGAGTCGGGGCGTGGAATGACAGAAGCTTGAACGTGGTAGGGAAACTAGAAAATCTGAAAAGGGAAATGCAAAGGCTTAATCTAGATATAGTAGTGGTCAGTGAAGTGAAGTGGAAGGAAGACAAGGATTTCTGGTCAGATGAGTATCAACAGCAGCAGAAAATGGTATAACAGGTGTAGGATTCGTTATGAATAGGAAGGTAGGGCAGAGGGTGTGTTACTGTGAACAGTTCAGTGACCGGGTTGTTTTAATCGGAATCGACAGCAGACCAACACCGACAACGATAGTTCAGGTATACATGCCGACGCCGCAAGCTAAAGATGAACAGATAGAGAAAGTGGATGAGGATATGGAAAGGGTAATGCAGTATGTAAAGGGGGACGAAACTCTAATAGTCATGGGCGACTGGAATGCAGTTGTATGGGAAGGAGTAGAAGAAAAGGTTACAGGAGAATATGGGCTTGGGACAAGGAATGAAAGAGGAGAAAGACTAATTGTGTTCTGTAACACGTTTCAGCTAGTAATAGCGAATACCCTGTTCAAGAATCACAAGAGGAGGAGGTATACTTGGAAAAGGCCGGGAGACACGGGAAGATTTCAATTAGATTACATCATGGCCAGACAGAGATTCAGAAATCAGATACTGGATTGTAAGGCGTACCCAGGAGCAGATATAGACTCAGATCACAATATAGTAGTGATGAAAAGTAGGTTGAAGTTCAAGACATTAGTCAGGAAGAATCAATACGCAAAGAAGTGGGATACGGAAGTACTAAGGAATGACGAGATACGTTTGAAGTTCTCTAACGCTATAGATACAGCAATAAGGAATAGCGCAGTAGGCAGTACAGTTGAAGAGGAATGAACATCTCTGAAAAGGGCCATCACAGAAGTTGGGAAGGAAAACACAGGTACAATGAAGGTAGCTGTGAAGAAACCATGGGTAACAGAAGAAATACTTCAGTTGATTGATAAAAGGAGGAAGTACAAACATGTTCCGGGAAAGTCAGGAATACAGAAATACAAGTCGCTGAGGAATGAAATTAATAGGAAGTGCAGGGAAGCTAAGACGAAATGGCTGCAGGAAAAATGTGAAGACATCGAAAAAGATATGATTGTCGGAAGGACAGACTCAGCGTACAGGAAAGTCGAAACAACCTTTGGTGACATTAAAAGCAACGGTGGTAACATTATGAGTGCAACGGGAATTCCACTGGTAAATGAAGAGGAGAGAGCAGATAGGTGGAAAGAATACATTGAAAGACTCTATGAGGGGGAAGATTTGATGTGATAGAAGAAGAAACAGGAGTCGATTTAGAAGAGGTAGGGGATCCAGTATTAGAATCGGAATTTAAAAGAGATTTGGAGGACATACGGTCAAATAAGGCAGAACGGATAGATAACATTCCATCAGAATTTCTAAAATCATTGGGGGAAGTGGCAACAAAACGACTATTCACGTTGGTGTGTAGGATATATGAGTCTGGCGATATACCATATGACTTCCGGAAAAGCATCATCCACACAATTCCGAAGACGGCAAGAGCTGACAAGTGAGAGAATTATCGCACAATCAGCTTAACAGCTCATGCATCGAAGCTGCTTACAAGAATAATATACAGAAGAATGGAAAAGAAAATTGAGAATGCGCTAGGTGACGATCAGTTTGGCTTTAGGAAAAGTAAAGGGACGAGAGAGGCAATTCTGACGTTACGGCTAATAATGGAAGCAAGGCTAAAGAAAAATCAAGGCACTTTCATAGGATTTGTCGACCTGGAAAAAGCGTTCGACAATATAAAATGGTGCAAGCTGTTCGAGATTCTGAAAAAAGTAGGGGTAAGCTATAGGGAGAGACGGGTCATATACAATATGTACAACAACCAAGAGGGAATAATAAGAGTGGACGATCAAGAACGAAGTGCTCGTATTAAGAATGGTGTAAGACAAGGCTGTAGCCTTTCACCCCTACTCTTCAATCTGTACATCGAGGAAGCAATGATGGAAATAAAAGAAAGGTTCAGGAGTGGAATTAAAATACAAGGTGAAAGGATATCAATGATACGATTCGCTGATGACATTGCTATCCTGAGTGAAAGTGAAGAAGAATTAAATGATCTGCTGAACGGAATGAACAGTCTAATGAGTACACAGTATGGTTTGAGAGTAAATCGGAGAAAGGCGAAGGTAATGAGAAGTAGTAGAAATGAGAACAGCGAGAAACTTAACATCAGGATTGATGGTCACGAAGTCAATGAAGTTAAGGAATTCTGCTACCTAGGCAGTAAAATAACCAATGACGGACGGAGCAAGGAGGACATCAAAAGCAGACTCGCTATGGCAAAAAAGGCATTTCTGGCCAATAGAAGTCTACTAATATCAAATACTGGCCTTAATTTGAGGAAGAAATTTCTGAGGATGTACGTCTGGAGTACAGCATTGTATGGTAGTGATACATGGACTGTGGGAAAACCGGAACAGAAGAGAATCTAAGCATTTGAGATGTGGTGCTATAGACGAATGTTGAAAATTAGGTGGACTGATAAGGTAAGGAATGAGGAGGTTCTACGCAGAATCGGAGAGGAAAGGAATATGTGGAAAACACTGATAAGGAGAAGGGACAGTATGATAGGACATCTGCTAAGGCATGAGGGAATGACTTCCATGGTACTAGAGGGAGATGTAGAATGCAAAAACTGTAGAGGAAGACAGAGATTGGAATACGTCAGGCAAATAATTGAGGACGTAGGGTGCAAGTGCTACTCTGAGATGAAGAGGTTAGCACAGGAAAGGAATTCGTGGCGGGCAGCATCAAACCAGTCAGACTGATGACCAAAAAAAAAAAAGTTCGGTAATTTTCACATCTGTCAACACCTGCTTTCTTTGGGAATGGAATTAGTATATTCTTCTTGAAGTCTGAGGGTATTACACCTGTCTCATACATCTTGCTCTCCAGATGGTAGAGTTTTGTCAGGGCTGGCCCTCCCAAGGCTATTAGTAGTTCTAATGGAATGTTGTCTATTCCCGGGGCTTTGTTTGACTTAGGTTTTTCAGTGCTCTGTGAATCTCTTCACGCAGCATCATACCTCCCATTTCATCTTCATCTATATACTCTTCCATTTCCATAATATTGTCCTCAAGAACGTCGCCCTTGTATAGATCCTCTATATACTCCTTCCACCTTTCTGCTTTCCCTTCTTTGCTTAGAACTGGGTTTCCATCTGAGCTCTTGACATTCGTGCAAGTGGTTCTCTTTTCTCCAAGGTCTCTTTAATTTCCCTGTAGGCAGTATCTTACCCCTAGTGAGATACGCCTCTACATCCTTGCATTTTGTCTAGCCATCCCTGGTTGGCCATTTTGCACTTCCTGGCGATCTTATTTTTGAGACGTTTATTTTGCTTTTTGCCTGCTTCATTTATTGCATTTTTATATCTTCTCCTTTCATCAGTTACATTCTGTATCTCTTCTGTTGCCCGAGGATTTCTATTAGCCCTTGTCTTTTTACCTACTTGATCCTCTGCTGCCTTCATTATTTCATCTCGCAAAGCTACCCATTCTTCTTCTACTGTATTTCTTTTCCCCACTCTTGTTAATCGTTCCCTAATGCTCTCTCTGAAACTCTGCACAACCTCTGGATCTGTTAGTTTATCCAGGTCCCATCTCCTTAAATTCCTACCTTTTTGCAATGTCTTCAGTTTTAATCTACAGTTCATAACCAATAAATTGTGGTCAGAGTTCAGATCTGCCCCTGGAAATGTCTTACAGTTTAAAACCTGGTTCCTAAATCTCTGTCTTGCCATTATATAATCTATCTGATATCTTCTAGTATCTCCAGGCGTCTTCCATGTATACAACCTTCTTTCATGATTCTTAAACAAAGTGTTAGCCATGATTAAATTATGCTCTGTGCAAAATTCTACCAAGCGGCTTCCTCTTTCATTCCCTACCATCTGCTACGTTTTCTTCTCTTCCTTTTCCTACTATCGAATTCCAGTCACTCATGACTATTAAATTTTGGTCTCCCTTCACTACCTGAATAATTTCTTTTACCTCATCATACATTTCAACAATTTCTTCGTCATCTGCAGAGCTAGTTGGCATATAAACTTGTACTACTGTAGTAGGCGTGGGCTTCGTGTCTATCTTGGCCATAATAATGCGTTTACTATGCTGTTTGGAGTAGCTTATCCGTACTTCTATTTTTTTTACTCATTGTTAAATCTACTCCTGCATTACCCCTATTTGATTTTGTATTTGTAACCCTGTATTCACCTGACCAAAAGTCTTGTTCCTCCTGCCACCGAACTTCACTAATTCCCATTATATCTAACTTTAACCTACCCATTTCCCTTTTTAAATTTTCTAACCTACCTGCCCGTTTAAGAGATCTGACATTCCACGCTCCGATCCGTAGAGCGCCAGTTTTCTTTCTCCTGATAACGACGTCCTCTTGAGTAGTCGCTGCCCGGAGATCCGAATGGGGGACTATTTTACCTCCGGAATATTTTACCCAAGAGGACGCCATCATCATTTAACCACTGGTGGGTAGATACCGAATAATACACAGGACAACTAAGGACCTGTTTTATATGTAATGAATGTGGACACCACCGCACAAATTTCCAGCGTCTTATAGCGGCTTTGAGATCCACTTGCGAACATCGTAAAAGGCTAACTTTAGCGCACCTCTTTTTCCAAGTGACAGTCATTGTACCCAAACAAGTCCTCAGGGCCCTAGTGAATATCCGCCGTTAACGTCACGTCGGGATTTTGCTGCTGTAGCTTCCACGTCGCCCCCACTTTCACTTCAAAACAAGCGTAGGTGAACGCAAGATGGTGAGGAGTCAGGCATTGCCTCTTCCCTTCTCCGCCCTATTGAAAAGATTCCGTAGGAGAATGCGTCTCTCCCCACCGAGTTCAGACCGGATGATTACATGTCAGCTGCTGTTCAAGATTCCACCACACGTCCGATGTATATCCCGAGACCGGCATCGTATGAGATGGGCCTGTTTCAGCGTTTTGTAATATATCGACGGACTTGCCGGGCATCCCTGAGTCTGTAACGTATTCCCACCCTTCTTTTGCGCCTCAGATGGAGAAAGCACGCCACAGAGCGCTGCTGATCACATCGAGATCGGCACAATTGTGTCAGTACAACACTTGGTGACGGTAAAAGACCTACAGTCAGTTTCTGTTTCCGTTGATTCTCAAGAGTCAGATCGCCCACCTGTGCAAGAATGGTGTGTGTCCTCTGCACCTGATACTGAATTTCCGCAGGACCACTCTCCAATCCCTTCGCCCCTCCCCCGCTGCCTGCCGTGCGACAGACGCTTCCTACCAAAGCCGCAATAAACAACATTTTCAACCTGAGCGCGCGGCATCGCATAAAAAGAAGAAAAACGTAAAGAATGTGGAAGAGAGGGATGCAGCACTTTACATTCAGTTTTTCCGTGGGCTCTAATACACGACCTTAAATATCAGTTGCAAGTAATCATCTGAATTGTTCTGGTAATATATCTTGAATGTTAACGGATTTAGTTCCGATCTTATACTTGCGGCGCTGCGAAAATTTATTTATGATTCGTGCTGACGAGATTTTTTTACAAAAAGTGTTATTTGATTCTTCTTCTGATCCCGGCTTTTCTACTTTACTTAATATGGCTCCTGAACTATCTACTGGCAGTGCGTTACTTTACGGAGTTGGAATACCACTGACCGATATCGAAGTTCTTGATAACGGCCAAGCGTAGGCTTCAGTTTTGTGACCTTAAATTCTTTTTTATGCTATCTATGATCTGGCCAGTCCACAGATTGAGCGCGTTTTTACAAAGAGGATATAGTGTATTTATTTCGTAAAACTCCGCAGAAACTTC
Organism: Schistocerca americana; assembly: GCF_021461395.2. NCBI lineage: Eukaryota > Metazoa > Arthropoda > Insecta > Orthoptera > Acrididae > Schistocerca > Schistocerca americana. The sequence continues at coordinate 808,820,188 of NC_060119.1, forward strand.
TGTTGGACGGAGATTTTAATTGTGTTATGTATCCTGTCTATCACACCCCAGTTTTAATTTCAGTAAGGCTAGGCGATTTGGTGCGCTTTTCACATATACAGGATGCATGGATCTGTCGCTGTCCCATTATCATCAGGAATACGCATTTTACAGCTACTTACAGCAGCAAACGCGATATATTTTATGTTCCTGGTTCTTCGGATGGAGAACTGTTAGCGACAGACACGATACTCACTTATTTTACTTGTCACTGCGCCGTAGTTCTCACCTTAAATGATGTGCCGCGCTGAGAGGCCGAGAGATCTCCGGCAGCCCCACTGACCGATATCGAAGTTCTTGATAACGGCCAAGCGTAGGCTACAGTTTTGTGACCTTTAATTCTTTTTTATGCTATCTATGATCTGGCCAGTCCACAGATTGAGCGCGTTTTTACAAAGAGGGTATACGCAGGGAGTGGCAACTGACCCTTAACATAGACAAATGTAATGTATTGCGAATACATAGAAAGAAGGATCCTTTATTGTATGATTATATGATAGCGGAACAAACACTGGCAGCAGTTACTTCTGTAAAATATCTGGGAGTATGCGTGCGGAACGATTTGAAGTGGAATGATCATATAAAATTAATTGTTGGTAAGGCGGGTACCAGGTTGAGATTCATTGGGAGAGTCCTTAGAAAATGTAGTCCATCAACAAAGGAGGTGGCTTACAAAACACTCGTTCGACCTATACTTGAGTATTGCTCATCAGTGTGGGATCCGTACCAGATCGGGTTGACGGAGGAGATAGAGAAGATCCAAAGAAGAGCGGCGCGTTTCGTCACAGGGTTATTTGGTAACCGTGATAGCGTTACGGAGATGTTTAATAAACTCAAGTGGCAGACTCTGCAAGAGAGGCGCTCTGCATCGCGGTTTAGCTTGCTCGCCAGGTTTCGAGAGGGTGCGTTTCTGGATGAGGTATCGAATATATTGCTTCCCCCTACTTATACCTCCCGAGGAGATCACGAATGTAAAATTAGAGAGATTAGAGCGCGCACGGAGGCTTTCAGACAGTCGTTCTTCCCGCGAACCATACGCGACTGGAACAGGAAAGGGAGGTAATGACAGTGGCACGTAAAGTGCCCTCCGCCACACACCGTTGGGTGGCTTGCGGAGTATCAATGTAGATGTAGATGTAGATGAATCTTATCATGCCGTCTTATGACAATGTTATGAAGGTGCCAGACTAGCTCCCTTACGGATTATGGATGTCCGCCACGTTAAAACGAGGCTTCTCCAGTTAAGGAGAGAACAAATGGAAGGACTCAAAACCCTCTCATTCCTACAGTATACAGTATCATTTTATGCGATTACTGGCGCGTCGAAAAGGAGCATGTTCAAAATGGTTCAAATGGCTCTGAGCACTATGCGACTTATCTTCTGAGGTCATCAGTCGCCTAGAACTTAGAACTAATTAAACCTAACTAACCTAAGGACATCACACAAATCCATGCCCGAGGCAGGATTCGAACCTGCGACCGTAGCGGTCACGCGGTTCCAGACTGAAACGCCTTTAACCGCACGGCCACACCGGCCGGCAAGGAGCATGTACGGTGTCCCTAACTCACACTGATAGTCACGTACTGATGTCCGAACGTAACATTTCCAGAGAGATCTATAACTACTTTACCGACCTTCATGATGTCTATACTACTGATACGGTTTTCCTTGACGCATTTACTCCTCTCCTTGATTGCGTGATTACTCCTGCATTAAATGACGAATTTCTGAGGACTATACTCGAGATGATGTATACTGCCTAATTGTTGGTTCACAATCGCAAAAATTGCCAGGACTCGACGGTATTCCTAACGAACTTTCTGTACATTTTTGGTTTCATATAGGTGATGTTTGTCTTCTTCTCATATTCACTGGTGCCACTTGGTTTCGTAAGCGTTGCCTGTCAGCTAATGGCAGCAGCGGCGCTTATCGATATGTAACTCTGCTGCCCTATCTTTGGGGCGACCTCGTGCTTCTTCCGTATGGTGTGAGTGGGGAGTTCGGTTGGGGACGAAGAGCAGCGATGTCCGCGCAGAGCGACAACACGCCGGGACCGCTGGCAGCGTGTATGGACTGCCAAATCGAAGGGCAGTGGTCACGAGGGTGCACGACCTAGTCGAAAACCGGATCCTGCATGTTTAAGTTGAGTGCATTGCAATTCGCGTAGAGGAACCTCCACCATTGTGAATTCTCCCTATTCTCCAGTAACTTCGGTCGTGTTGCTGCTCGAAGTGTCGTCCAGGCGAAAAGCAGCGAGAGGAGTATCTGGGAAGGGTGGGTCTGATTAGCCTTCCTGAGCTTCTAATTACTATTTACTATTTTCAACTCCTTACATTGTTAAGTTCAACCAGCGGTATTTTTCTGTCTTGTGGCCGCTAACGCCCCTGTTACCTGCCCTGGGGGTTAGTGTATGTAACGGCAGTGTACATTTCCTCGCCGGCCTGAGTGGCCGTGCGGTTCTAGGCGCTACAGCCTGGAACCGAGCGACCGCTACGGTCGCAGGTTCGAATCCTGCCTCGGGCATGGATGTGTGTGATGTCCTTAGGTTAGTTAGGTTTAATTAGTTCTAAGTTCTAGGCGACTGATGACCTCAGAAGTTAAGTCGCATAGTGCTCGAGCCATTTGAACCATTTTTTGTACATTTACTCACCTTGCCGCCGCTGTCCGGTGCGGCGTGTAAGTTTGACAGCTTCTGGATAGTAGGGTGGGTGGCGTTCTTCTACCATAGTGGTAGTCATTTCTTCTTGTTCCGGGCGCTCTAAGCACAGTATTCTGTGGGTGGAGCCCAGACTGCCGGTTTCGGCTTTGGCGTAATTTTACATCTTGCATTTGTTTGGTTGGAGGTCAGGTAGCCTCACCAAGATTATCATTAGTCGCTCGTTAGACTGTCACTAGCCCGAGTTACCATCTTGTAATCTGGATGCAACTCTTGGCTGCCTTTCTCTTCGGTCGCGAAAGTGTTTTGGAAGGATTTTTTTAGTCTAAAATTGTGTCAACAAGTCGATAACAGGCAACTTTCAACAATTACTAAATTTTTGTAATTTGCTAACTTTCGTGACTTTGCAATTTCAGTGGCTGGCAATGTAATTTGGAAGCTGTTGGTGCCTTCTGTACATCTACAGAAGAACAATCGAAAGGCAAACTACGGCCTCGCTCTCTATTAATCCTGTTCTTTGGAGGGCTCCTCGCTGGTCTGGGAAGACCTGCGCCTGCAGAAGGAGCGCCTAGTAAGCAGGCAGCCTGCAACGCTCGCTAATCCTGCTGTCTCGCAGAAGTCCATTGCTGGGAACACCGCGGCTAATATAAGGGGTAATTAGTTTTCCCGGCCGACTGCAGCGCAGCAGCGACCGAACGCAGTAAAGATCGCAGACGAGAAAATTTAATCAGGGAGGCTAATGGCTTCTTTTGTTTATTGAAGCCAGATAAATTCGAGAGAGAGACGTTGCCTGGAGACGCTGCTGCTATTGGGGCTTTAGAAGAGCAAGAAGGCGGAACAATCCGGAGGACGAAGTTCCTCTTACAAAGAAACAAAGAAGATCCGCTCATTTCTTGGCTCACTGATTACTTCTCGAAACCTGTTTCTTTGGGATAAGAAAAACGTAAGGAGTAAGTAGAAGTGGTCCCTTCACGATCAGTTGGATTGGCAATATACATTTTTACGGCTTCTTTAATATCCACTGAGATAATAACAGTTGTAAAATTTGACGTTTAGTTTCTTTTGTCTCATCGTTTCCTCCATGCACACTCAGGTAGACTCAAAAAGTCTCTCTTCAGTTTTCTACACTATCTGATCACAAGTACCGGGACACCGCTACATAATGTGAAATCGACCACTAGATATCATGAGCGGCGGAACCACCAGTATAAAAGGAGACAGGGGGCATTCTCTTATCGGTAGAGAGGCAGTAACGCCGAGCCCAGTGACTTCGGACGCGGACTATTAATTGGATGTCACCTGAGAAAGAAATCCATCGTGGATTTTTCAACCGTTCTAAACATGCCCTAATCGACTGCCGATGTAAAGTGGGAGCTCGAAGGAACAACCACAGCTACATTTAGACCAGTTAGACCTCATATACTGACGAACAGCGATTGTCAAGCATTGTGGAGAATGATTCTAAAAAATCGCATGAAATAATCCTTCGTGAGTTCCAAAGTGTCACTCACAGTGCAGCTGTTTCGATCAAAATGAGTGATGAGTTAAAATGAATACGCTACAGTAGTTGAGTGGCTCCTCATAAGCTAGGAATCTTTGTAGTCAGCGCCAAGCGAGGCTTGTAGTGGTCGAAAGAACTACGCCGCTGGATAGTGGATGACTGGAAACGAGTGATCTGGAGTGATGAATCACGCTACCCTGTGACAATGCGATGGAAGTGTTTGGGTTTGGCGAATACCTGGATAACGTTATCTACCGTTATGTGCAGTGCCACCAGTGAAGTACAAAGGAGGCGATGTTAGAGTAGGGAGTTTTTATCGTCTTTAACGTTTTTATTGTGCTTAAGGAAACGCTAAATTCGGTATGATATGAATAAATTGTACAGTAGAGCAAATTTTTGGAGATGATCATAGTTTGTATCAGGATAGTTCAAAAATGTGTGTGAAGACTTATCGGAGTTAACTGCTAAGGTCATCAGTCCCTAAGCTTATACACTACTTAACCTAAATCATCCGAAGGACAAACACACACACCCATGCCCGAGGGAGGACTCGAACCTCCGCCGGGACCAGCCGCACTGTCCATGACTGCAGCGCCCTAGACCACTCGGCTAATCCCGCGCGGCATCAGGATAGTAATGCAGCCTGTCATAAAGCAGCATCTGTGAGGCAATGGTTTGTGGACAATAACATTTCTGAAATAGACTGTGATGCTCCGATCCTCGACTTGAACCCAATAGACCACCTTTGGTATTAGTTAAAACTTCGAAACACCCCCGCATCCAACACCTTCTCCGGTTTCGGCTCTCGAGGAAGAAAGAGTTGTCATCTTCAACAGACGTTCAGGCACCTCCCTGAGGGTGCCCGAGGACGAGACTAAGGGAGGACACACCCCATATTAATGTCGACTAATACTGTATACTCTTTATTAGACAGTACGTGTGCCCTGCTTTCGCCATGTTCTCAAGTTCTCTTATATGGTGAGACCTGTTTAGCAAGCAAAAATGCATTTAACTGGCTCACCCCTGTTCTAAGAGTTTCTGTTATGTCTTGTCACTGATTTTCAAATGAAACCGTACCAAAACTGAGCCCTCTCCCTACGAAAAACCACTTTCTTAACATTTTTTACGAAACTTTAGAAAAATGGCATTATTTTGTTATTAATTTGAATAAGAATGAAGCATTATCGAAAAATATTACTTAAGGTAACTATGTTGACGAATGTATCATCGTTTACTGGAATTATACATTCAATTGTTGTGTGCAATATATATAAGTACAAACAGTATAAACTTTCTAAAAAAACTGAAAATAAAACAAAATCCATATTGCATTGTTTGTGGCAGCTACTGAATAGTAGTTTGAATGTTATGTACAACAAAAATATTTTTTCTCTTCATAAATTTTTAATAGTGGCTAAGTTATTAAATTAACGTACATAAGAAATGACCATAGTCAAGTGGTGATAAATTGTTTCTTTCTAGGAGCTGTGTCTTTATTTTATTTTATGTTTTATTTCCTTCCTCTGGTGGAGTAAATTCGTTGCTTAGTTCACTGAAGACAAGTTTAGCAGCTGTGTTTTATTCTGCCGACAAGATACCGGACTGGACTCTCTGCTTTCATATATAATTGACTTTAAGTAATTATTAATCAGTTTCAATTTGCTGAAATTTCGTTCTCAAGATTGTATATTTGCTGGCTTTCTTATAAATACCATGAAAGCTATTTAGATGTTTGGATGAGCTTCTCTTAAACGATACTCGGGAAAAATCTTCAAAACATCCAATAGAAAAGCCATGTCAGTGCCATTCCGTCATGACCGAACGGAGGGGTTGTCGAGACAGGTTCCCACCGAGGCTACATGCACAGATGGAGCTCAGAAACTGACTGAAAAAAAAGAAAGGAAGACAGTTTAAGAACTGACTGGAAAAGGTACCAAAATCCTCCAACGCACCGTGCCCTTGTCTTCTGCAATGAGGAGAAGCATTTTCCCGACTGACGACTGTAAATGCACGCCGTTGTCACTGAGTCCAAATAGTATCATAATGAGATAACTGATAGCATCGAAGGGACCTCTGTCGCTATCGTGACCTATGTGGGAACAGTGCACTTGCTTCACACAGCAGCCTGCTCATGTTCAGCAATGGAGTTTCTGCTGGTACTTCGCTGTGATACTGTATGGTCTCAGAGGTCGCCGAGCGAGTGCTGAAGCAAATACGTTGTTTGACGGAAGGCTTCCTTTTCTTACCGATTTCTGCCGTCTAAGAACTGGAGCGAGATGTAGCGGTGGAGGAAGCAAGTTAAAAAAGTTGGAGGGGATATGTAAGTTTCTTGCTTCTTCAGCCCGTCTTTTTTTACACTAACAAGTTTCAGTTGTTATTACCTGATGTGTAAATAACAAAAAAAAAAGAAAGAATTCATGAACAAGCCCTCTATAGCTGAGTTATAATATTACGGGACTCATGCCTTACAGCAGCCATACTCTGTTCACCTAACATGAACCCTCATTTAAACAAAATGTATGCTCTGTAATCGGTCATCGGCGGCTTAGGTGAGGCATGTGTTTTACGTCCACTGGCAGTAGAGCTTACTGACGTATTAGGTATTTTGTTGCTGTTATATCGTGAATAGAACTCTGTATGTTGTTAAATGTGCAGATGATTTTGGTGACAAATCCCGCTGACATGTTGGCCCACCGGAGCTAGATAACTGAACAGCTGCTTCCATTTCCAGGTTAGCAGGCGATGAGCACTGACATGGCTTGGAATTCAAATATTTTGAAGCTTGTTTCAAATTACGGGTTAGGAGATGTGTGTTAAAGAACTGAAAAAACTTTCGGTACATTTAAGAGAACATTCTGTGAACTGTTTCAATGAATTAAAGATCGTAAAGAAGCTACCTAAGTTAGAGTATTGGTGAAAGCAGACTGTCAAATTTAGCTGTCTTGTCAATAGATTACGACACAACTGATAATCTTGACTTGAATGGCATAGACCTAATCAAGGTGTTTGCATCGCTCAAAGCAAGAAAATGCGAAGTAAAATTATAATAACTACAATTCCTGGGAAAGAATGTTCTCTCAACTTTTAATTGTGCCCGTTTCTTTCATTTATAATTAATAAATCAAAGTGCATTAGCGGCCATACACAATAAGATGTAGATTTTGTTTTACTTTGATTTCTTTTAAAAATGTGTGACATCTGTAAAACGTGTTTACTGTGGTAGCACTGATTACAATCGACATAAAATAGCCCTGCTTAAAAGCACCCTCTTCATTATGTGGTTAAAACCCTAAAAGATAACATAATTACGTGATGTGACTGCTCCTCAGGTATGGTTTGATTCAAATTGCACTTAGTGCAATGGATATTCTTTGTAATCTGGAAATATGGACTGTTATTAACCAAGCAACTTTCTCATCCTTGAATATAACATTAGATCTCATAAGCACGTCTAGATTACGCCTAGTAGGAAAGACATGTATCATATCGTAGAGTCCGTTATGGCTTATAACGCTTGATTGTTCGTAACTGGGAAAACGTGGTTCCCACAAAGCATTGTTAAACGTGCTGCTGATTTTGGTGACAAATCCCGCAGAGATATTGACGCACTGGAGCTAGATAACTGAACAGCTGCTTCCAAGTTCCAAGATCGCTCTCAATCTTCCTCAGTGTAAGTCAGTGCAGCCACCAGCACACCACATCACTCACACAAGCAAAAGCACAGCTTTCCTGAACAGCTCAAGCTGAATAGAACGAAGAAGACCACGAGAAGCCTCTCAGCACCCTCACCCCAGATTGGACGAAGGCGCTGTCCTCTCAAAGGTCTTAGGTAAGATAAAATTTCACAGCAGACCCAGCATATTATATGGGTAATCGGTTCGTGGGTGCAGATAAGAGAGCAAAGATTTCTCACGATTGGTAGACATGTTGTTATTAGCTCTGAATGAATACAAATGTTTTTACATAGGATACTAAAATGAACAGTACGTGAATCACGTGGTCCACACCCCACTATCACAGAGAGATAATCTTCAATTTAGCCATGGAACGTAGAATGTCTAGAAACCTTTTGGTGAATGAATACCGGCTTAATAAACTCAATTACGGACAAATACAGCATGTAAGGGAACAGAAGCTGCCCCACATTAATTGCACAGCCGAATTCCACAGTTATACCCGACCTGCTTTAGTAAACATGAAATATTACCTTTCTAAAATGGCTCTCCAAGTCATACGTAACGACACACATTACCTTATATTTCAGATTAGAGGTATGGAGAAATATCGTGTACAATTCTCCGTATCACTTCTTGAATACAAACCACAAGCTGCCTTCAGATATCGCTCTCCATCTTCCTCACTATAAGTCAATGGAGCCACAAGCATACCATATCAAACAGACAAGCAAAAGGGCAGCCTTCCACAACAGCTCACCCGGAGTAGAACGATGACGGCTTGGTTCTTCTTCAAACTGGCAAGTCACGTGGAGTCTCTCAGCGCCCTCACTCCTCACTGGAAGAAGTCACTCTCCCCTCAAAGGTCTTAGGCAAGACGAACTATCACAGCAGACCCAGCAGATTATATGGTTAATCGGTTATTGGGTGCTGATAAGACAGTAAATATTTCCCACGATTCGTAGACATGTAAGAATATAATATATGGGGGTTGACATATTGTAGCAGACAACTTCCAAATGTTTCTACAATTTATAATTTATTAATTACTATGATACAGTTAATTTTTATCATGCAATATTTTTCATCAGTAAATTGATTAAAGTAATATTTTTAACACTGGATCACATTAATTAAATCTATTTACAAAATTATAAAATTTCCCCATTTACATAGAAAAGTGTGGAAAGGTAGTTTTGTGGAAATGGGGGCGCACAGATTTGGCAATTCTGCCAGCTGTGAAGTATCACTTCGGTATGGCTATGCACAGCATTGGATATAACCCTCCTGAAGCCATCTGTTTCATATTACCTTGACAGAAGTGGTATTCTGACCAACGCAAGCAGCTATGTTGTGAGACAATAAATCGCAGTATCAATCTTCACGAACCTGCCACTGTCAAATTCGATGTACCAACAGTCAATTTGGTAATAGCGGGAAGTGTGGCTGGTAAAAATTGTAGAGGGAGATGAAAGTTTAAACAAGGAAGTTCTCTCAGAGGCCCCACACGACTAGCGCCAGAGAGGACAGAGTTACTGTTAGCTCGACCATGTAGGATCGTACACCTAGAGTCAGGAACAGGCTCATTTCCAGCAAGACAAATAACCACACGGAGAGTACGTCGACGTCTGGAGTATAGCGGACGACCATTGTTGCAGCTTTCTTTGATGCGGCAGCAGAGGGAGAAGCGCCAACAACGGTGCGCCCAATGACACTGCTGGACACAGCAATGGCACTCAGTTGCTTTTTTAATTTTCAACTCTACGTACAGGATGACCACGAACTTAACCGTGTGTGGAGGCTATGAGGAGACAAGGTTGCCATACTGCAGTCAGCATCGTCATACAGGCCCACTACACAGTGTGATAGCACGGGGTGCCGTTGGAAACAGAATGGGATCGCATCTGGCTCCACAATCCGGTAATTTTGGGCGGTCAGCAGGATTTACATTTGTCACTTCTTACCATATCTCTGCCCTATCTTCGAGGTCTCTGTGTCTTTGGCTTTCAACAAAAGCACGACTGATGCTGTCTATGCTCTCCCGAACAATCTTGATGCTGGTAGTGTTGTACCGTTGTCCTGGCCAGCACGTTGTCCAGATCTCTTATTAGCTGAAACCACTTGGTAACTCCTAAAATGTATAATCTCTGCCATGCAGCTGAAACAGTGCGAAATAATGTACCATGTCTGTCTCTAAGGTGGTATTGACACGACTTCCAGCTGGGATAGAGAAATTGTTCCTGCTTGATCTGACACTTTGTGTACTAAATTCAGCAACATGTAGACCCATAAATCAATTTAATCACGTATCCTTCCCTCCTGCTACACTGCCTGCACCAGTAAGTAAATTTTTGTTACTTTCTATCCTTCCTGACGCTGCAGTTTTAATGGTCAGCTTTGTATTTCACTAATTGCGCACGCTAACAAAGTCTGACAAACGAAAAATAAATATGTCTGGCATACTTCGATTTGAAGAGCGCTCTCTGGTATATCGGTAGCTGTACTGGAACAATCAGTCCAGAAGAGTATTCCTTGGTTCTGGAAACATCTGCGGCCCAGCGCTTTCCAATCAATTTACAAGTGGGGCGTCCGGCGATTGACTCGACAGCAAACAACGACCAAAGAGAGACGAGTCGTTATTCCAGCGTGTACTGGCGGCGTGAGGGGGAAGCAGCAGATCGATTCCGCAAGCAGCGTGGCTCAAATTGGAGGAGAAGCGCTGGCGCCCCGCGGGAAATCAGCCCTAACAGGCGCGACGCCTCCCTGGCGGGCTAATTCCCGGCAAAAGATGGGCCGCGGTACACGCCTCCTGTGACGGCGACACGTTCTCTTTCCAGGAGCAAGTCCCGCGCCGCCCAGGATTACCTCGCCAGTTAGTCGGAGGCAAGTGGGAAGAAGAAGCAGGTTAAATAGCAGGTCGACGGGATAGCAAGTAAGGTGGTCTACGGGCAGTTACGTTCACCGTCAATGCAAACGTCCTCAATCCCAGCCTCTGCTTGGATTCTGAATATAAGTCATTACTTTCTTTTGGGAGTGGGTGTTCAAGTTCAAAATGGCTCTGAGCACTATGGGACCTAACTTCTGAACTTATGAGGTCATCAGTCCACTAGAACTTAGAACTACTGAAACCTAACTGACCTAAGGACATCACACACATCATGCCCCAGGCAGCATTAGAACCTGCGACCGTAGCGGTAGTGCGGTTCCAGACTGTAGCACCTAGAAGGGGGGGGGGGGGGGGGAGGGGAGGTTGGGATGTGAGGCTTCCCCTATAAGGAGTCACCATTACTACATCAACAGCCTTATATACCGACGAACGGAGGTTTACGGCATCGTCTTGCCCTACAGGCAGGAAAACGTTCCCAAAGCTGAAGGATCAGCAATGATCATCGACAGGATGTTGTAGATAGCAAAGGAAACCACTGCACAGAAGATATCTATTGTTATGTTGGTGCTTAAGTTTTTATCTTTTTTCCGCAAGCTAAACACGATAGATACACATAACAGAGACTTGAGTCATCAACAATAATATATTCTCCTTCACTATGTACAACAGTCTACCAAAGCTGGGGTAACTTCTCCATTGCATGACTGTAGAAATCACGTGGTTTTGAGGCGAAGAACTCGTCGAACCATGTTCGGATCATTTTCATCCGGAAAGGAAGTTTCTTGAAGATTGTCCGATAGAGAAAAGAAAAGGAGAAAATCTGAGATTGCAAGATCAGATGAATAAACTGCATGAGGAGTAGTGCTTTGTCAGGCTAGCAGAATGCGACCAGGCGTTATCGAGGAGTAGCATCACCCCTTACTGTCTTCCTGGTCCTTTTTCTGGGACAGTGTCTGCAAGATGTCTGTCTCCGTTGTTGACAATACATGTCAGCAGTGATAGTTCCACCATGGGAATTAATTCTTAGTACACTACATCGTTGCTGTTCTATTAGATGCATAATCTGTTTTGTGGATGCGCAGGTCTTTGTACTGACAGTTGCTACTTTATTTGGGTTCAATCATTGTTTTCTTTTTCTTGATAGCATAACGAAACAATTTCTCGTCACTAGTAATGATACAGGTTAAAAGGGTCGGTGTTGTTGTTCACGAGCCAATTGATAACGAGAAAGCAGTGATCCAAATATGGCCACCCGCTGATTTTTGTGATTTTGGCTTAGAGCATGCGGTACCCATACATCTGATTTTTGAACGTTCCCTATTTCATGCAAATGTCGTACGATGGTGGAATGACGACACTCGATCGCATCTGACAGCTCTCGAGTACACTGACGAGGATCATTGTGGATTGATGCGTTTAAAAGAGCTTCATCAAACTCCGAAGGTCTTCCTGAATATGGAGAGGCACTAATACCAGAACGATAATCCTTAAAACGAAAAAACTATTTCCTGCCTCTCTCTGTACAATGACGTTATCCTATATACGGCTCAAATGTTTCTGGCTACGTCCACTACAGTCGCCCCTCTAATTAACTCAAGTACAAGAATACGTCGGAAGTGTTCCGATGTCTCCGCTTGATACTCTATTTTCTAGAGTCCACATCTCCATTCACTATCCCCAAATGATAAAATGACAATATGTAAACTCAAATAGCAACAGTGAACTACAAACAAAAATACAATCAATAAACAAACTTATTGCAACTGGAATACCAACATGCGAAACAAAAACGCTACGAATTTATGCAACAACCTAAAAATACGCATCTACGACGAATTTGGGCTGCAATTGAATTAGTAACATAACGATCTCTCGATTGGAGAAAGATTTCAGATCTTCAGTCTTATCTCCAGGAAGGAGTGCCAAGAGATGATGAGAAAAAGATTGATAAGCTGACGACAGTACAACATTCTACAGCTAGGAATATGACAGAAGCCCGAATGTGTTTGGAAAGATAAATCTTCTGGAAAAAAATTAAATACAGGCTGAAACTATTTGTAATGAGGATGACGAAAGTGAACTGTAAAGAAGAAAAAATTATAATGACAGACAAATACAGAATAATATCAAAAGCAACAGAAAATGGTATAACGGGAACAGGATTCGTTATGAGTAGGAAGGTAGGGTAAAGTCAGTTACTAAGAACAGCTCAATGACAGGACTATACTCATCAGACTCGTCACCAAAAAAACGCCAGTAACTGAAGATCAGGTTTACATGGTGACACCACAAATAGGGTACAAGATGGCATTGAATGAGTGATTCAGTACGTAAAAGAAGATGAAACCATAATTATCTTGGAGGACAGAAGGAAAAGGAAGCAGACTTAAGGAGCAGCAAAGTTTTGGATATAGGAATAACAGTGCAGGAAGAATCCTCGAGTTCACCTTGTAGTAGCAACTACGCTGTTACAAACATGCGACCGCCAAGTACAGTCGGCAATGGTCAAAAGGCTGGAGTCTTAACTGAGAACGAAGTTTCTGACAATGTACGTTGGGAGTACAGCAATGTTTGGAAGAGTATCATCGATTGTGAGAAAACCGGAAAAGAATAGATTCGAAGCGTCTGAGGTGTGGAGTTGCAAAACGATGTGAAAGTTCAAGGATTTTGTGATAACCACCAAGTTGAAGGTGCTAAGACATCAGAAGATAACTTTCATGACACAAATGAGAACGGTTAAGAGAAAAAAACTGTAGGGTAAGGAAAAGACTAGAATATAGGCAGCTAATAAACGACAACACTGGGTGTTAGTGCTGCTGTGAGATGAAGCGGTTGACAGAGGCGAGGAAATCGTGATGAACTGCATAAAACCACTGACAAGACGACCAGAAATAAAAATCTGGGAGTAAGCCTTTAAGAGAAATAACGTTACGCTTTTACATGGCATCGATGGTCAGCTATTCTTGCCATGTATGTAACTCAGGCAGAAATTCGAACGTGGCCACATTCAGAGGAAGTGACCTGGCATTAGCATAAAAGTATTTAGAGAAACGAAAATCTGAATAGCTGCACATGACAAACTGGTCCATTCATATTGCTTCATTCAAATCTGCTACAAATCTACTGTAACTCTACTATCCGTACCATGATGTCAGCTTTATCAAAGTTTACCTGACTTAGCTTCAGATTTATTCTGTGTTTTTTTTTTCTCGTGACCATCACGCCCTTGGTCTAACACCACACTGTTCCGTGTTCACTCACATTTGTCCCCTAAACAGTTTTCCACCTTGCCCCCTCCACTTATGTCACATACCCACCCCATCTTTACCCTCCATTTTCCCTCTTCAATTTTCCCTCCCTCTCTTACACCACTCTCCATCCCTCTCCTATTTTCCTTGCCTCCTCCATTCTTGTTTCATAATTTTCGCTTCCTTTGTTTTTTTTTCCTTTCCCTTTTGTTCATTTATTTGAAGATATACACATTCGATTACTATTTTGATTAAGAATTTAATTGTTGTTTTATTGTTTTTTATACCTTACCAACCATTGTTCTCCTTGTCGCTGATATTTATAATTCATATTCTTCTTCTTTTTTTTGCTTATGTAATAAGAACTAGGCTCACTACTTAACTACTCCATTTTATGTCGGTTCCTCAAGTACATTTTATTATTTCAGTTTTATCAGCTTACATAAGTCGTTTAATTTATCTTACCCTCACTACTAGTGCCGGATATCGGTGCTTCCCACCAGCTTCCACTTTTACCTCACTTGATTCCGGGTCATCCACGCATCAGCACACTTTTTAGCGGCTACAGGTTTTGTTCACTAGTGACAACGCCGGCCTATCTACACCGTTTGCTACTGGCACCTGGTGAGACGATTTACTAACCTTATCCTGTCTGCTCAGATTCGACTGTATGCCGTGGTTTTTCATTCGTGCATGGTCAATGCTTTATCGTTCCATGATTTTTTTCTTCAGTTTGAGGTCTGCGTTTTTTCCTTCAAACGTCTTTCCCATAGTTTCAGTACTGACTAAGGTGATTTCCGCTATTGCCTTTAATTCCGAATACTGCGGTGTCCGCTGCCTCTTCAAAGAATGTTTCGATCCTCGCACCATTAGCGTATTACTGGTGTAGACTGGTTTCCGAATCAAAACTTTCATGTAATAAGTACTGTGTCACGTTTTACATTTAATCTGATGATTCGCTAAGAACGCGTAAAGCGTCGTTAATCAATAATTACTGCAACAGAGACTGCCTGTTGTTTGGAACTTAGGGGTTGGACATGACTTACGACGTCGTTGCTTCCAAATACAAGTCCAGTGCCTTATCCACCAATTAAGGTACTTAAAGATAGATCCATTAACTTGTTTATTATATAACGTCTGGCACCTATTACACGCGGCTGTGACTAATGGTACTGCTGACATGGCATTTGACAGTAGAACCACCGATACTGTCTTTGGCTGATAAGATACGGTGGATCGCCATTCAGTGTCAAGGGTCTCCTAACGTATTTTGCGTATTGCTGCCATGTACGTGCTAGTGACCGTTTACTGCGGGGTCATTTATAAAAGTGACACGCTGCTTAGACCAGACTCCGCACATCGCAGAAAGTTTGCCAAATATACAGGGTGAGTCACCTAACATTACCGCTGAATATATTTCGTAAAAAATGGTTCAAATGGCTCTGAGCACTATGGGACTTAAGAGCTGTGGTCATCAGTCCCCTAGAACTTAGAACTACTTAAACCTAACTAACCTAAGGACATCACATACATCCATGCCCGAGGCAGGATTCGAACCTGCGACCGTAGCAGTCGTGCGGTTCCGGACTGCGCGCCTAGAACCGCGAGACCACCGCGGCCGGCTGCATTTCGTAAACCACATCAAATACTGACGAATCGATTCCACAGACCGAACGTGAGGAGACGGGCTAGTGTGATTGGTTAATACAAACCATAAAAAAATGCACGGAAGTATGTTTTTTAACACAAACCTACCTTTTTTTAAATGGAACCCCGTTAGTTTTGTTAGCACATCTGAACATATAAACAAATACGTAATCAGTGCCGTTTGTTGCATTGTAAAATGTTAATTACATCCGGAGATATTGTAACCTAAAGTTGACGCTTGAGTACCACTCCTTCGCTGTTCGATCGTGTGTATCGTAGAGCACCGAATTACGTAGGGATCCAAAGGGAACGGTGATGGACCTTAGGTACAGAAGAGACTGGAACAGCACATTACGTCGTTCCCTTTGGATCCCTACGTAATTTGGTGTTCTCCGATACACACGATCGAACAGCGGAGGCGTGGTACTCAAGCGTCAACTTTAGGTTACAATATCTCCGGATGTAATTAACATTTTACAATGCAACACAAGGCACCGATTACGTATTTGTTTATATGTTCAGGTGTGCTAACAAAACTAACGGGGTTCCACTTAAAAAAACGTGGGTTTGTGTTAAAAAACATACTTCGGGGCATTTTTTCTATGGTTTGTATTAACCAATCACACTAGCCCGTCTCCTCACGTTCGGTCTGTGGAATCGAATCGTCAGTATTTGATGTGATTTACGAAATATATCCAGCGGTAATGTTAGGTGACTCACCCTGTATAATGGAAAACAGTAAGGTATTTGGAGCAGACAAAATTATCAAAAGAGTGGGTTGGATACAAGTGGAGAAATGCATTGGAGCAAGAGGTATGAAACTTTAAATTCTTAAAATAGAAACAGAGCTGCATGCTATCCCATTTAAAAAGAAATTGAGATCTTACTTATAGAAGGTGCACCCTCAAGGACAAACGAAGAGAAACTATGTGAATGTTTCGGAAGACATTAGCGTCATTTAAGCTGTGAGTGAATTTGGTGACTAGCTGTGAACATAATAAAGTTATGCATTTCAAAAAACCTTATAATGTATTGCTTTACTAATAAAACTGGGAATGCAGCATACGAAAAACTCGTGTTAGCAATAACAGGTCATGCCATGGATAAATTAGCACAATTTCATTTGTTTTTTACGATGATAGTGAACAGTTCTTTGGTATAGGAAGAAAGCCGCGTTAAAAGATATTGAGGTAGACGAGCACATTATATGAGAGGTAAAACACAAGGCACATGGCGATGGTCAAGAATGCATAAAAATTTTGACAATCTGAATGATATAATGCTGTAACAAAAACGCTGTTTATCTTAAGATACAATCATTGTAACTCTAACTCAAAAGGCATAGTGATGGCCTGGAATCTCATTGACTGGAGTGGACTTGTCTCCAGTGACGAGCCCCACTTCGAACTGATCCCTGATCTCCAGCAAAGACTTGTCTGAAGATGCTCTGGGCAGTGGTGGGATACCAATCCGACTGTCGCCTTGTGGTGCCATGTCATTTCATTGGGCTGTCATTCGCGGCACCCTTACTGCACAACGGTACACCCAGTTTTGTTGCCCTTTATGGCAAGCCATCATGAGCTTACATTTCAGCAAGATAATGTCCACATCACACGGTAAAAGTTTCTACTTCTCATCTTCGTGGTTGCCAAACCATACCTCGACGAGCAAGGCCACCAGATCTGTCCCCAACTGGTAACGAGTGGAGCGTTATGGGCAAGGCCCTCCAACCGCTTCAGAATTTTGATGATTCAACGCGTAAATCGGTCAGAATTTGGCACAGTATCACTCAGGAGGACATCCAAGAACTCTGTCAACCAATGCAAAACCGAATAGCTGCTTGCATAAGGACCAAATATGCATCAATGCCTTATTGATTTGCTCAATTTGTGAATTTCTCAAATGGCTCTGAGCACTATGGGACTTAACATCTAAGGTCAACAGTCCCCTAGAACTTAGAACTACTTAAACCTAACTAACCTAAGGACATCGCACACATCCATGCCCGAGGCAGGATTCGAACCTGCGACCGTAGCAGTTGCGGGGTTCCGGACTGACGCGCCTAGAACCGCACGGCCACAGCGGCCGGCGTGAATCTCTCTCTCTTGAATAAATCATCCAATTTTTCTAAAATTGTAATTATTTGTTTGTCTGTACATGTACATAATATCTATCGATTTCCGTCTTATTTGGATAATTCCTCCATGGTGCATCGTTTTTTATGTCTTATAGTGTATATAAAGCTGAGCGTATGTATGTATGTATGTGTAAGAGCTCCTCGCAGGCCCCTGGATCGAAGTGGACCAAATCTGACCTACAAACTCCTTGCCCTGAGAGGACCAGTATAGGAGTGCTTATAATACCCTGCTTCTCATATTTGCAGAGATATACGAGGTTTGGATCTTAAAGAGTGGCAATTATTTATTCACAACCGATACAAAAGAGTTATTTGCATGCACCTGCACTTCAAAGTAGAGGTTGGGAAAGAGGATATGGACAAAGAAATGGGAGAAGGTGATGGACAGAGAGGGGGCAGGAAGGGAAGGTGTGGAAGGCATGTGGAAGGCAGAGATTTCAACTGAATTTGGCACAGGAACAGCAGGCATTGCGAGTATCAGCACAGTGAGAATTTATGAACTCCTGGCACCAGTAAGAGTGGAAACACTGCCAAGAACTTTTTTTCTGGCTTCTGGCATATGGGCTGCCCAGCATGACAGGGATGTGGTATGGAAAGAAAATTAGCCTGCCAAATCAGCTTGCTTCGTAGGGCTGTCCACAAATCAGGGGCAAGAAACTGTTTTCTGTACCCCAACATGTAGGCTGCCCAGTCCGGCATGTGTGTTCTGTTGGAGTAGTGTAGGCTTATTTATCGACATGCTTTGCATGACGACCAGTATGTCAGGGGCAATTAAACGATTTTCAAGCCTCTGATGTATAGTTTGCCCTGTATAATCGGTCTTTTAGGGAAGTAGAACTGGTTGGCTCTACTGAACTGTATTTCAGGGGCTAAATATGCCAAAGAACATGGCTGAGCACAGGTTGACATGAATAGCAGAAGGGATGAACAGCATGAGGGAAGGAGGAAATGGACAGAGAGAAGCAGTAGGAAGTTGTGGAGAGGTGGAAATTGGAAAGGGCTAGGTAGTGATGAAAAGAGGGAGACAGGGGGAGGGGGGATTTGATCTGAAGGATAGGGAGGAGGATATGAAGAGAAAGAGGGGTTGGACAGGTGGAGATACAGATACAGGTGGGACGGTGAGGTCGACAGATGGAGGAAGATGTGAAAAAACATGGGGACAGAAGGAGTTGTGTTCATTCAATATACACTGGAGGAAATTGAAATAAGAACACCGTGAATTCATTGTCCCAGGAAGGGGAAACTTTATTGACACATTCCTGGGGTCAGATACATCACATGATCACACTGACAGAACCACAGGCACATAGACACAGGCAACAGAGCATGCACAATGTCGGCACTAGTACAGTGTATATCCACCTTTCGCAGCAATGCAGGCTGCTATTCTCCCATGGAGACGATCGTAGAGATGCTGGATGTAGTCCTGTGGAACGGCTTGCCATGCCATTTCCACCTGGCGCCTCAGTTGGACCAGCGTTCGTGCTGGACGTGCAGACCGCGTGAGACGACGCTTCATCCAGTCCCAAACATGCTCAATGGGGGACAGATCCGGAGATCTTGCCGGCCAGGGTAATTGACTTACACCTTCTAGAGCACGTTGGGTGGCACGGGATACATGCGGACGTGCATTGTCCTGTTGGAACAGCAAGTTCCCTTGCCGGTCTAGGAATGGTAGAACGATGGGTTCGATGACGGTTTGGATGTACCGTGCACTATTCAGTGTCCCCTCGACGATCACCAGTGGTGTACGGCCAGTGTAGGAGATCGCTCCCCACACCATGATGCCGGGTGTTGGGCCTATGTGCCTCGGTCGTATGCAGTCCTGATTGTGGCGCTCACCTGCACGGCGCCAAACACGCATACGACCATCATTGGCACCAAGTCAGAAGCGACTCTCATCGCTGAAGACGACACGTCTCCATTCGTCCCTCCATTCACGCCTGTCGCGACACCACTGGAGGCGGGCTGCACGATGTTGGGGCGTGAGCGGAAGACGGCCTAACGGTGTGCGGGACCGTAGCCCAGCTTCATGGAGACGGTTGCGAATGGTCCTCGCCGATACCCCAGGAGCAACAGTGTCCCTAATTTGCTGGGAAGTGGCGGTGCGGTCCCCTACGGCACTGCGTAGGATCCTACGGTCTTGGCGTGCATCCGTGCGTCGCTGCGGTCCGGTCCCAGGTCGACGGGCACGTGCACCTTCCGCCGACCACTGGCGACAACATCGATGTATTGTGGAGACATCACGCCCCACGTGTTGAGCAATTCGGCGGTACGTCCACCCGGCCTCCCGCATGCCCACTATACGCCCTCGCTCAAAGTCCGTCAACTGCACATACGGTTCACGTCCACGCTGTCGCGGCATGCTACCAGTGTTAAAGACTGCGATGGAGCTCCGTATGCCACGGCAAACTGGCTGACACTGACGGCGGCGGTGCACAAATGCTGCGCAGCTAGCGCCATTCGACGGCCAACACCGCGGTTCCTGGTGTGTCCGCTGTGCCGTGCGTGTGATCATTGCTTGTACAGCCCTCTCGCAGTGTCCGGAGCAAGTATGGTGGGTCTGACACACCGGTGTCAATGTGTTCTTTTTTCCATTTCCAGGACTGTATGTGCCAAATGCATACACAGCTGACAGTTGAAGCCGCGGGGAGACTGCTCATGTGTGTGTGTGTGTGTGTGTGTGTGTGTGTGTGTGTGAGTATATATATACTGAAGCGCCAAAGAAATTGGTATAGGAATGTGTATTCAAATATAGAGCTATGTACACAGGCAGAATATGGAGCTGCGTTCGACAACGGCTATATAAAACAAAAAGTGTCTGGCGCAGATGTTAGATCGGTTACTGTTGCTACAGTGGCAGGTTATCAAGATTTAAGTGAATTTGTACGTGGTATTATAGCCGGCCACGAGCGATGGAACGTAGCACCTCCGAGGTAGCGATGAACTCGGGACTTTACTGTACGACCATTTCACGAGTGTACTGTGAATATCAGGAAACCGGTAAAACATCAAATCTCCGACATCGCTGCGGCCAGAAAAAGATCCTGCAAGAATGGGACTAACAACGACTGAAGAGAATCGTTCAACGTGACAGAAGTGCAACCCTTCCGAAACCTGCTGGGCCATCAACAAGAGTCAGCGTGCGAGCCATTCAACGAATCATCATCGATATGGCCTTTCAAATCCGAAGACCAACTCGTGTACCCTTGACGACTGCACGACACAAAGCTTTACGCCTCGCCAGGGCCATCAACACTGACATTGGACTGTTGATGACTGAAAACATGTCGCCGGGTCGGATGAATCACGTTTCAAATTATATCGAGCAGATGGATGTGTATGCGTGGGAAGACAACCTCATGAATCCATGGATCCTGCATGCACCAGGGGACTGATCAAGCTGGTGAAGGGTCTGTAATGGTGTTGGGCGCGTGCAGTTAGAGTCATATGGGATGCTTGATATGTATATATACGACTTTGACAGGTGACACGCACATAAGCATCCTATCTGTTCACCTGCATCCATTCATTTCCAATGTGCATTCCGACGGATTTGGGCAATTCCAGCAGGAAAATGCGACACCCCACACGTCCAGAATTGCTACAGAGTGGCTCCAGGACACTCTTCTGAACATAAACACTTCCGCTGGGCAACAAACGCTTGAATGTATCTGGGATGCCTTGCAAAAGGAGATGTTCAGAAGAAATCTCCACCATCTCGTTCTCTTACGCATTTATTGACAGCCCTGCGGGATTCATGGTGTCAGTTCCCTCCAGCACTACACCAGACATTAGTCGAGTCCATGCCACAACGTGTTGCTGCACTTCTGTGTACTTGCTGGGGCCCTACAGGATATTAGACGATATCAGACAGGCGTGTCAGTTCATCTACATCTACATCTACATCTACATTTATACTCCGCAAGCCACCCAACGGTGTGTGGCGGAGGGCACTTTACATGCCACTGTCACTACCTCCCTTTCCTGTTCCAATCGTGTATGGTTCGCGGGAAGAACGACTGTCTGAAAGCCTCCGAGCGCGCTCTAATCTATCTAATTTTACATTCGTGATCTCCTCGGGAGGTATAAGTAGGGGGAAGCAATATATTCGATACCTCATCCAGAAACGCACCCTCTCGAAACCTGGCGAGCAAGCTACACCGCGATGCAGAGCGCCTCTCTTGCAGAGTCTGCCACTTGAGTTTGTTAAACATCTCCGTAACGCTATCACGGTTACCAAATAACCCTGTGACGAAACGCACCGCTCTTCTTTGGATCTTCTCTATCTCCTCCGTCAACCCGATCTGGTACGGATCCCACACTGATGAGCAATACTCAAGTATAGGTCGAACGAGTGTTTTGTAAGCCACCTCCTTTGTTGATGGACTACATTTTCTAAGGACTCTCCCAATGAATCTCAACCTGGTACCCGCCTTACCAACAATTAATTTTATATGATCATTCCACTTCAAATCGTTCCGCACGCATACTCCCAGATATTTTACAGAAGTAACTGCTACCAGTGTTTGTTCCGCTATCATATAATCATGCAATAAAGGATCCTTCTTTCTATGTATTCGCAATACATTACATTTGTCTATGTTAAGGGTCAGTATAGGGAGACCAAGAGATGAATACACTAAGCAGATTCAGAAGGATGTAGGTTGCAGTAGGTACTGGGAGATGAAGAAGCTTGCACAGGATAGAGTAGCACGGAGAGCTGCATCAAACCAGTCTCAGGACTGATGACCACAACAACAACAACAAGGGTCAGTTGCCACTCCCTGTACCAAGTGCCTATCCGCTGCAGATCTTCCTGCATTTCGCTACAATTTTCTAATTCTGCAACTTCTCTGTATACTACAGCATCATCCGCAAAAAGCCGCATGGGACTTCCGACACTATCTACTAGGTCATTTATATATATATTGTGAAAAGCAATGGTCCCATAACACTCCCCTGCGGCACGCCAGAGGTTACTTTAACGTCTGTAGACGTCTCTCCATTGATAACAACATGCTGTGTTCTGTTTGCTAAAAACTCTTCAATCCAGCCACACAGCTGGTCTGATATTCCGTAGGCTCGTACTTTGTTTATCAGGCGACAGTGCGGAACTGTATCGAACGCCTTCCGGAAGTCAAGAAAAATAGCGTCTACCTGGGAGCCTGTATCTAATATTTTCTGGGTCTCCTGAACAAATAAAGCGAGTTGGGTCTCACACGATCGCTGTTTCCGGAATCCATGTTGATTCCTACGGAGTAGATTCTGGGTTTCCAAAAACGACATGATACTCGAGCAAAAAACATGTTTTAAAATTCTACAACAGATCGACGTCAGAGATACATGTCTATAGTTTTGCGCATCTGCTCGACGACCCTTCTTGAAGACTGGGACTACCTGTGCTCTTTTCCAATCATTTGCAACCTTCCGATCCTCTAGAGACTTGCGGTACGCGGCTGTTAGAAGTGGGGCAAGTTCTTTCGCGTACTCTGTGTAGAATCGAACTGGTATCCCGTCAGGTCCAGTGGACTTTCCTCTGTTGAGTGATTCCATTTGCTTTTCTATTCCTTGGACACTTATTTCGATGTCAGCCATTTTTTCGTTTGTGCGAGGATTTAGAGAAGGAACTGCAGTGCGGTCTTCCTCTGTGAAACAGCTTTGGAAAAAGGTGTTTAGTATTTCAGCTTTACGCGTGTCATCCTCTGTTTCAATGCCATCATCATCCCGGAGTGTCTGGATATGCTGTTTCGAGCCACTTACTGATTTAACGTAAGACCAGAACTTCCTAGGATTTTCTGTCAAGTCGGTACATAGAATTTTACTTTCGAATTCACTGAACGCTTCACGCATAGCCCTCCTTATGCTAACTTTGACATCGTTTAGGTTCTGTTTGTCTGAGAGGTTTTGGCTGCGTTTAAACTTAGAGTGAAGCTCTCTTTGCTTTCGCAGTAGTTTTCTAACTTTGTTGTTGTACCACGGTGGGTTTTTCCCGTCCCTCACAGTTTTACTCGGCACGTACCTGTCTAAAACGCATTTTACGATTGCCTTAAACTTTTTCCATAAACACTCAACAGTGTCGGAACAGAAATTTTCGTTTTGATCTGTTAGGTAGTCTGAAATCTGCCTTCTATTACTCTTGCTAAACAGATAAGCCTTCCTCCCTTTTTTTATATTCCTACTAACTTCCATATTCAGGGATGGTGCAACGGCCTTATGATCACTGATTCCCTGTTCTGTACATACAGAGTCGAAAAGTTCGGGTCTGTTTGTTATCAGTAGGTCCAAGATGTTATCTCCACGATTCGGTTCTCTGTTTAATTGCTCGAGGTAATTTTCGGATAGTGCACTCAGTATAATGTCACTCGATGCTCTGTCCCTACCACCCGTCCTAAACATCTGAGTGTCCCAGTCTATATCTGGTAAATTGAAATCTCCACCTAAGACTATAACATGCTGAGAAAATTTATGTGAAATGTATTCCAAATTATCTCTCAGTTGTTCTGCCACTAATGCTGCTGAGTCGGGAGGTCGGTAAAAGGAGCCAATTATTATCCTAGCTCGGTTCTTGAGTGTAACCTCCACCCATAATAATTCACAGGAACTATCCACTTCTACTTCACTACAGGATAAACTACTACTAACAGCGACGAACACTCCACCACCGGTTGCATGCAATCTATCCTTTCTAAACACCGTCTGTACCTTTGTAAAAATTTCGGCAGAATTTATCTCTGGCTTCAACCAGCTTTCTGTACCTATAACGATTTCAGCTTCGGTGCTTTCTATCAGCGCTTGAAGTTCCGGTACTTTACCAACGCAGCTTCGACAGTTTACAATTACAATACCGATTGCTGCTTGGTCCCCGCATGTCCTGACTTTGCCCTGCACCCGTTGAGGCTGTTGCCCTTTCTGTACTTTCCCAAGGCCATCTAACCTAAAAAACCGCCCAGCCCCCGCCACACAACCCCTGCTACCCGTGTAGCCGCTAGTTGCGTGTAGTGGACTCCTGACCTATCCAGCGGAACCCGAAACCCCACCACCCTATGGCGCAAGTCGAGGAATCTGCAGCCCACACGGTCGCAGAACCGTCTCAGCCTCTGATTCAGACCCTCCACTCGGCTCTGTACCAAAGGTCTGCAGTCAGTCCTGTCAACGATGCTGCAGATGGTGAGCTCTGCTTTCATCCCGCTAGCGAGACTGGCAGTCTTCACCAAATCAGATAGCCGCCGGAAGCCAGAGAGGATTCCCTCGGATCCTTAGCGACACACATCACTGGTGCCGACATGAGCGACCACCTGCAGATGGGTGCACCCTGTACCCTTCATGGCATCCGGAAGGACCCTTTCCACATCTGGAATGACTCCCCCCGGTATGCACACGGAGTGCACATTGATTTTCTTCCCCTCTCTTGCTGCCATATCCCTAAGGGGCGCCATTACGCGCCTGACGTTGGAGCTCCCAACTACCAGTAAGCCCACCCTCTGCGACCGCCCAGATCTTGCAGACTGAGGGGCAACCTCTGGAACAGGACAAGCAGCCATGTCAGGCCGAAGATCAGTATCAGCCTGAGACAGAGCCTGAAACCGGTTCGTCAGACAAACTGGAGAGGCCTTCCGTTCAGCTCTCCGGAATGTCTTTCGCCCCCTGCCACACCTTGAGACGACCTCCCACTCTACCACAGGTGAGGGATCAGCCTCAATGCGGGCAGTATCCCGGGCAACCACAGTCGTAGTCCGATTGGGGGATGCGTGGGACGAGCTGGCCGTCCCTGACAAACCCCCATCCGGAACCCCACAGTGATGCCCATTGGCAACAGCCTCAAGCTGTGTGACCGAAGCCAACACTGCCTGAAGCAGGGAGCGAAGGGATGCCAACTCAGCCTGCATCCGAACACAGCAGTTGCAGTCCCTATCCATGCTAAAAGCTGTTGTGCAAAGAACGTCTGAACTAATGTACAGAGAGCGCAAACAAATCGACACAAAATTTAAACGGCTATTAAAATACAAGATTGCCTAGTAAATACAGTAATGCTGCTACTTGCGCACTGCTGACACACTGCTCGGCGGTGGAAGGAGACTACGCGATTTTACACTATTCAGGTACTAAAACGCGATGCTACAACTCTCAAATACTATAATACGCCAGAAATTTATGAATTACACAATGCAAGTACCAAAAACACGCAAAGAAATTAAGAATTAAACTATGTAGCAAATGAGTGAGCTGGGAGTATACGACTTGCTGCTGCAGCTGCTTATCCAATATTGTGTGTGTGTGTGTGTGTGTGTGTGTGTGTGTGTGTGTGTGTGTGTGTCTGCATGATTGCGCCCCCACCAATCCCTATTTAACACAAATATACCTAAGCAACTAAAAGAAGTCTTCAGGGTTCCTACTACAGCTTTCTAAACTTTCTATTGATACACAACACCTCTTGCAACACATGTCAACAGTAAGATGTAGTATTTGCGTCATTGCCAAGATGAATATCTGTGCTTTTGCTGTGATTTCAGAGCAACTAGAAGCCGACTAGCTAACGTGAGTACGTGACATATTGCATTACAATCCAATGCATGTGAAAACTGTATCAGAGCACAACCACAGATTCCAATTCTAATATCACTTACGTTAGTAGCTTCAGAATTTCATATTTGTTAATAACAGCCACTCATACCTTTGCAGATGAGATGCTGTATGCTGAAACTGCCTGAAATATAGAGATTATACAATGCGTTTAAATTAGTAAGGTACTACAAAATTATTCACTCAATATCCAAAACCAAATACTACTCATTAGTAATGTTTCCTCTCAATGTACTGCATATAAAATTAAGTACAAATGCCATTTTCGTTTAGATTTTTAGTGCACATCTACTGGTACATTCATATTTTTAATTGAATTTGTACACAAAAGGTTGCAAGATAGGCTGGTGATAGCATGAAGTCGTTAAGTGATGTAGAGGCTTAGATATTCCGAGGTGGGGTGCACTGTGGGCTTAAAAGGGTGGTGGCCATCTTCCTATTTTGCATTGATTGGGAGGGTTTGGTAGAGGCAAGAGTGGTGATCAGTGATAGAAGTTTTCACCTCATCAGTCATGACAATTTGAAATATTTCTTGTAAGTTCAGTGCGGACTTAAGGATATTCTGTAGTGTTTTAATTGTACCAGTTGCTCAGCATAACATGTATTTTTGCTAATCAAGCTGATTTGGACTTCGAGTTATTTCCACTGAGTCTGATTTTTAACTCAGTTAGCCAGTGAGGACTTCGTCATTGAACAACACTTAAGATTACTGCATCATGTGTCAGATACACTACCGTTTATTTTAGTTAGTGTGGATATTGACTTTGATTAATTTTAGCTTGAACATCGCCTGTGTTTTTAGGTATTTTATTTATTTTACTTATGTACTGTATTCTAGTGTATTAGGAGCCCTGTCTAAATTTCAATTCAGTCACATAGAATTTATCACCACCCTCCAAAACGTTTAGTGATATTTAAGAAGAATAAACTTTATTTATTGACATTACCCTCCTGTAATATATTTAGATTTTATGCACCAATTATCAACATAATGTTGTTTTAAATTTGATTATTACATCAATGAAAATTTTATTGTTTTTATTGAAAGTGACAATAACTGCTGTCAAATAATCTCCCAATGAGATAAAGTAATTATCAAGCTATAACACTTTTAATTTGTCACACTCTGTACCCCATTGCCACATGGAAGATGAAGTGAAAATTACAGAAAAATTTCGTATAACATAAAACAACTCCTAATTCATTGAAATATGTTAAAGTCTACTGCTATGCAGATTCATGCATTTCTCGTTTATGGATGTAAATATAACACACAACCATGTATTACAGTGAAAAGATGCAGCTGTGTAACAAGAACATCAATTAATCAGTATATCTGCGTTTGGGACACACTGTGACGAAGTTTATAGTCTAAAGCAGCAGTTTAACAACTTCCATAATGCTGTGATAGCCACAAAAAAGTGATTCAGCGATGAAATCATCTTCTTCACATTTACAAACTAATTTATCGTTTTGTACATGTGTAGTTCATGTTAGCTTTAGTTGATTATTTATTTCAGGCAATCTGGATTTAACACAGGCAATGCAAATCTCGCAACTCTGCCATAGCCAGTCCAAATCCAAGTTGAGGAAGGAGGAGGGGCGTAAGTAACATCTCATTAAAAAACTTGGTTTACCTGGCTTCAGTCAGTGGTACGTCACTAGGACCCCTTATCATGGTTTCAATGAGAGATGGTCAAGCCATTCCTGAACTGATTCAAAGAGCTAGATCTTTCTACAGAGTGAACAGTCAGTGACTCAGAGAAAAGGAGCGGTAGCTCATTAGAAGAGAAATGTCTCTCAAGTGATACAAATGAGAGGAATAAAGATTGTTGGGCAGCAGCTGCACAGCTCCACATGCTGAATTAATCACTATGACACAGATAATTATAGTAAAAAGCATCTGCCAGGTTCCAGAAAAGAATGCAGCGGACAACATGTATAGTTTTTTTTACATACATTACTGTTATTAGCAGATTTTGTCAGCCCTGAAAAGATTAGAAAGCAGAGAAAGGTAATTTCTTTACATTTCTACATTAATGTAGAGAACACTTCCTCACCATTTTATTTCTTCACCTCCTTTGAAAGATGGCTTGAAAGAAACATATTGTAGCTCACTTGGGAGCAAGACAGCTTTGAGGACCTTGTAGGGAAGCAGCCTACTCACGCCATATAGAATTCATATTCTTTCCATTGTCTGCCAGCCTAGTCCACTGTAACTAGCTACGACATCATAAATGTTGCACAATACCTTAAAAGTAAAGCAAATAATCTGAAAAGTTAATAGCATGTCAGGAGTGATGCTAAAATGATAGTGTGTTAAGTTTCAGTTTAGTAACTTTAACAGTTTTCGAAATTTCAACATTTTATGTAAAACTCATTGGCCCAACACGAAGGAGCTAAAAACTTCAAAATTTATATTCGAATTGCTTCTTCATTGTAATTTAATGGAAACAGCATGTTAAATCTCACAAAGTAATATTTTGGTTGAAATTCATGATTTTCTGTTTTTGTGTCCTAAAAGTACAGAAGCAAGTTAAATTAAGTAAGTGATTAGATAAAGCTAGGATGTTGAGATTTATGTAGGATGGAGATACGCTATAATAATAAAGATGTGAGAAGTTTCCAAAAAGCTATAAAACTATAGCTGTAGCGTCTCTCCAAAGAGCAAGTTCAGAGCTCATTTATTGCGTGCAGTGAAACTAAAATAATTCTGTCGCCAAAACTATTTAACCTAGGAACATCAGAATTTTATAATAGCTGATTGCACAGTTAAATTAAGAGCTTCATCGGCCTTCAGCTAATGAAGCAATTAATTGTTTTGTGACTTGAAGTGGTGCTCTATTAGCCCAGCAGCTAGTCAGGGAGGCAAGTTTTGTTGGCTGCGCCTTCGGCGGTCTGCACCGCGGCTATATATATAAGAGCGCTGCGAGCTGGATTTGAGGCCGCAGTTCTCTTCTAGATTCGTATCAGCCTGCACTCAGTGTCGGAAGCCGCGTCACGTCTGTGCGGTTGCAAGAAACAGCCTTGGATGCCGTATTACGTAACTCAGTATGCACGTAACAATGAATTCGCATTGGGGTAAAGTGTTAATTGCAGAACAACTTCAGTGATTTATTCTCAGTTTGTGCATGTCGTATTTTTATGTGTCGCCACATGACAGACCTTCTATCATTTCTAGCGTGGCGTTTGATGAATATTAACATCAGATTTTCGCGAGCATTCACTTTGAACATTTACCATTTACGTCGATAACGGTTATTGTAAAGTTTCGTTATCTAGGGATAATTGGATCTGCACACTGGACTCTGAACAGCTCTGATAGTACAAGATTTGATAGTAGCATTGCTTGGGTAAACTTTTGTCTGGAACATTACGCTTTATCGTTTTCAGAATATAGTGAAAATTGTTACAGTAAACTGCATTTTCTATGAATCCCAGACATCAACCTAAATCCTCAGCGTAATGAACTTCAATGATTAATAACTTTACTTCCCCATCAGGGTGGGTACAGTGAACTTTAATTACAGGCATCACGTTTTTGGTAATCACTTTCTGGTTGCCAACATTGTAGTTAGAGAACCTACATTGAGAATGGCAACAATAGAAAATTGTCAGTGTGCTGCCCCAGAAACTGAGACAGAAGAGCAGCCTCCCTGCTCCCTGCTTCCCTACAACTCTTGACTTGGTGTGGAACAGCTTGCCAGTGAACTGGCTCTTGCTGGTCACTCACCACTCACCAGCACTCACCACTCACCAGCCTTCTCGCCGTTTGTCAACCCTCTGTCGGCTCACCGTTCACTTACTACCTCACCATTCATTGATCATCAAACTGGTCACTGTTCCCCACCTACCATTCACTCTTCACTCTCCTGCCTCTTCTGCCTTCAAATGGAAGTAGTAAGTGGGTCACTTGAGTGAAGTCACAGGATATTTTTTAATGATGTCCTTCATTGTCTTATAAACCGCTACACTGTGCACACTAGCTACTAAATTTTTTTATAAATGGATGAATAAACAAAAACTAAAAATTTTCAATTAAAATTCCATGCTGCGAATCATATGTCAAATTCTTTTTACCATACATTACCACATACATAAGTGTATCTTTCGGAATTTTATCAGTAAAATTTGCACACAACTTCAAAAATGTTTCAATTGGCTCTGAACACTATGGGACTTAACTTCTGAGGTCCCACAGTTTAAGACGGTAGCGCCTAGAACCGCTTGGCCACTTCGGCTGGCGCACACAACTTCATTGTAGTTTTCTGTGTAGCTAATACATTCATTCTTCTAGACATATTTATAACATAGATAGGATAATTTTTAATAAAGCTGAATGGACTCACATTAACATCACCATTCAATTGTGTAGTTCTCTTAAAATCTAAGAAAGCATTATAAGCTTTTAAATAATTATTTGGCGAATCTAGATTCCACATTTCTTGAGGAAAAATCTCGTTTCTGCCATTTTCAATATAGATATTCTGTAATTTAACATGATCGAATAAGGAAGAGTCAATGAGCTGATTATTTTTCCTTTTTTTCTGGAAAACAACAAAGATGAAATAAGGCATATCAAATTCTGCAGAGTTATAGAAATTTGTAATATCTAACTCAGAATTTCTTTTTTTATCTAATCCAGCAATCTCTACAGTCTGTGGTTCAAAGAAAGATATGGCAATTTTTGGATTTTTAAGTCTACCTTGTTCCAATTCTAGCGAATATTCTGGTTCAAATTTAACGCCAGGAACATGTATTTCCATTGATTCTACAACAATTTTACCTACTTTTGCCAGTGTAGTCACATCTTCAACACCAGCATCATTTGTATCAGGCCAATTAAGAATACAGTCTCCAGCACTTTATGACCATGTAAAAATAACTTCTAAATCTCCTTCCCACATTGTTTCTTTATAATCTTTCAAAAATCCAGCGAATAATTCTAATGGATAAAGTACTTCATTTTTCTTACTTTTTATCTTTCCGTTACTAAGATTATAACCTTCCACGGTTAACTCATTGGCTATTGTTGAAGTGAATCGAATAAGAGCTGATGAAGAAATAAATGGAAATTCCATTCTAGACAAAATATGGTTACCTTTCTTTATGGTGACAACATCAAACAGTTTTGCTACATAATTATCGATTAATTTTTTATTGGATTTTCCATCATAAGTCGGATAATCTGTACCATCAGTTGCAATAATACTGAAATTCATGTACAATTAAGCATGATTTGGATGAACCCATCCATCTCCAATATTTATATTAATCTCCATGTTCTTGCTGGGAAGATTCAAACTATTTTTAGTCTCTTCATTCACAGGGAATGAATAAAACAGATAGCTTTCGACTTTGTTCATGATTCATTTAAGAATAAAAAATATTAAGAAATTTCTAAAATAACTGTTACACAAGCACCATTAAAGTCAATTAAATTATCGTTTTCATCAGGTATAGTAATTTCCAAGTCCTGAATTGGATCAAAAATAGGAATATTTACAGGACACTATGTTCATGAGTTATTGGTCCACAAAATTCTGCATTAGGCATGAATGAAGCAAAAATATTGGTTTCTCAGTGAAAATGATCAGTATGCTTTACATACATTCCACCCGCAAGATTGAAATTTATATTTATTAATTCAAATGGAATAATTTTAGGAACATCTTTAGCAATAGCCTTTTCTTTAGCTTGAACAACTTGATTACTAAATCCAGGCACACTACCAATACTATGTTTTATATCCATATACAATTTTACATCATTTTCAAAAACAATTCTGTTTAAAATTTCATCTGCTTTAATGTGGATATTTGGCTTCTTCGAATGAATAACTTTTTCCAAGTTTTTCAAAGTATACTGACCTACAGGAATTTCTACTGTTTCACCATGACAATAAAGTTTATTATTTCTTGATGTAAAATTTGGAGTTAGGAAAGTTGAATAAAAATCAACTAATGAAACACTACTAAAACAGTCCCTTATTGGAACAGTTTCTTTTTTTTTTTTTGAGAACAGATGGCTTACCACTTAATTGAAATAATCTACTCATTTACTATTAAAATTTTTATTAATAAATGAACAAAACAGATTGGGAACCAAAAATAAGACTTACAGAAAGAAGTCGAAAATTAAGCATGGTAATCTTTTACCAAGTTCTATTATATGTGTGATAGTTGGACCAAGTGGTGGTGGAAAAACAACGTTAATGATTGATAATTATATTTTAGCTCCAGGATGGTTAAACTGGAATAAAATTAATTATTTATATATTTGTTCAAAAAGCTTAGATCAACCAAAATACTTGGAACTTATGAAAGGATGTGAAAAAAAAGCTACATTCATGGGAAATAATGAAGAAATTGTCCCATTAGATCAATGCCTAGACAATACAGGTGTTGTATTTGATGATTTTATTCTTCAGAATCAGGATATTGTTAGAGAATATTTCACTAGAGGAAGACACAAAGGTATAGATTGATTTTACTTAGCTCAAACTTATTCAAAAATACCAAAACAGTTAGTTAGAGATAATTTAAACTTTTTAAGTATATTTAGACAGGATAATACAAATTTAAATCATATTTACCATGAGTTTGTTGGTGGAGATTCAAAGTTTAATAATTTTAAAGAAATTTGTAGCAAATGTTGGAATGATCAGTTTGGATTTTTCACAATAGACATGACTAGAAAATCAAATGAAGGTAAATTTAGAAATAAAATACATTTCTTTTTTAATTAATGTTTTTATTCTTAAGTAAATGTTTGCAAAATACAATCCAGAAATCGTTAAAAAAGCTAGACAGAACAGGAGAGTAAAAGAACAGTTAAAAGAAGAGTTTAGGAAATGGAAAAAACAACCAAGAACAGAGTGTGAAAAATTTAAAAAAGAAGTTATCGATGCCATTGAACAAGTCAAACAAGGAATTGAAGGCTTAAGTGACAATGTTTTGAAAGCAATTGCAGAAAATAGAGAAAGAGAAAAACAAATGGTTCAGTATTATTTTGATGAATTTAATGATGTTCCAGCAATTAAACATTATCAAAGTGATAAAAGAGATTATACATTAAGCGGATCAGAAATAACAAAGTTGTTAGATAATTATGATGAAGATGTTAAAAAAATAAACATAAGTGAAAGACTGTTAGAATACATTAATCATAGTGAAAATAAAGTTTTTAGATTAAAGCCTGTTGGTACATTTAAATTTGTTGGTAGACTGCCTGTAAAATTTGAAGGCAATAAATTAATAATTGGTAATAGATCATATGAAGGAACTGATGGCTTAATGAATTTTTTACTAAAAAACAAATAACTATGGATGATATGAACACACTAATCAGAAGTTCTGATCTGTAAAATTATGCAGATATATTGATTGAATCAGGAGCATTATAATCTGACAATAATCCAAATAAAATAAAATCAAATAAAGGTAATAAATATAAAAATTTGCTAAAAGAGATTGTTGAATTTTATTTTTCTAAAAAAAATGGCATCATCAGTTTTAGATGAAAAAACTGGCGAAGGCTTAGTTAAAAATATATACAGAAAAACCAATTGAATATGTTTGCAAGAATGATGTTAGATAATTAATTGATAGATTAGCTGTAATTCATGGTGTAGAACTAGCTGGAAATAAGTCACAATGAAAAAGTTGGAATAATTCAATTGCTGACTAATAAATTTAGTGATTTCGTTACCAACAATCCAAAAGGAATTGCATACTTAATTAGAATTTTGAATAATCTTCCTCACACATTTTGGAAGAGCGAAAAACATGGTAAAGGATTAGTCAATTGGGTTTTAAATAATGTTCCAATGCCTGAGTTGCATTTACCAAAATATAATTACTGCAGACCTTTTTTTAAACTTGAAGAAAGATTAGCTAAAGGAGATGAAGGAGTAAATCCATTACATGAAGCTTGCAAAAAACATGACATTGCTTATAGAGCTAATAAGGATTTAGAAAAAAGATATGTAGCTGATAAAGAACTTCAACTAGCTACAAAAAAAAAAATGTATGCAAATGTTGCTTCATTTGGTGAAAAAGTCGCAGCAACAGCAGTATGGAAAACAAAAATTAGGAATGGGCTTAGGCATGGATGACAATGGTTGGGGGGTTTAATGTTTCTTAAAATTTTAATCTATATAAATGAACAATTTCACAATTGATAATACTGTGCTACCTAGTAGCAAAACTAAACCAAAATCAATTAAATTAAAGTTAAATAATGAACAATTAAATGCAATTGAATCATTTTTAACGAATGTTCAAAAAAGAAAGAAAGAAAAGAAAGTCATTAAAAAGTTATTGAATATCTAACAAAGAAGAAAGATGGTAAAGGATTACCACAACATGAAGGCGGATTTTTACCATTATTATTAGCTGCATTACCATATTTAGCAACAATTGGTTCTTTAGCTGGTGGATCTGCAGCAATTGCAAATGCAGTTATAAACAAGAAAGAACTGATAAAGAATTTGAAGAACAAAAGGACATAACTTAGAAATGGAAATGGTCTAAAAAAATCCAAAAAGTAATTAATAAATATTGTAGTTCATTAAGTAATTAGGATATAGAAGAACTTACTAAGCAATAAAAAATTAAACACTTTCATGGCGAATATGTTATTGATGAATTACCAAATAATCATTTAAAGTTGAATGTGGTATAGTAAATTTAGATACATCTGATAATCCTGGTACACATTGGATTTGTTACTATAAAAATAAGACAAAAAATTTGTTTTCGATACATTTGGTGATAATATACCAAAACAATTAGTTAATTATCTAGGAAAAGGTGAATTATATTACAATACAGAAAGAATACAAAATTTTGATGAAGAAATATGTGTCCATTTCTGTCTTTTTGCTTTAAATTTGCTTTGTGAAAATTATAATTTTAATGATATTTTAGATTTAATTAATGGACATTTTTGGAAATAAGATACATCAAAGTGAACATGTAGTTAATACATCTTCTTTTGATCTAGAAAAAATTGAAAATATGATTAAACAATGTGATCCAAAGATAACTGATGCAATTAAACAATTTCAAAAAGAATCTAATGCTATTTTTTAAGTAACTAAAGGTTATATTGGTTTTAAAGGTAGAAGACTTGCTAATGTAAATGATCCAATTAATGCAAAAGATGTAGTTAGCAAACATTATATAGTTAATGAACTAATACATTTTGTTACAAAACCAGAATACACAAGTATTTTAACGCAATTTAATAACTATGTTAACAAAGAAGAATATAACAAGTTTCTTTTAGACTTAAAGGAAAGAAATGGTTTATAGGTGGTATTATGGAGTATAATAATAAACAAATAAACGATCTGAAAGGAAATCTAATTACTGCTTTAAATAAAATTAGTTCAGTAGAAAGTTATGTTAAATCATTAGAATCTGTAATGGAAAAAAGCTTGGACAAAAAAGTGGGTAATGATCTAGAAGTATTGGAAAAATTAGATTAATATAAAATTTAATAAATTTTTATCTATTTAAATGAACAACCACACTTCACATGACGATCACATTTGTTGCTTGAAGTGTAAAATATTTAGTGATACACATAATCCACACAGATTAACAACAAAAAATGGAAGACAAAGAACTGAAGGTCTTTGCACAGTTTGTAAAAAGAAGAAAAGTAAATTCATAAAAAAAAAATTGTAGGCAAAGTTCTATATAATATTCGTGAAGAAATTATTAATGAATTACATAAACCAATGAGAAAAAATATTACACGAAGAAATGTAATTTATCTCAGTATAGATGATTTATGGCAATCCAACTTAGTAGAAATGGATTCGGGCAAGTTGGAAGGAATTTCTAAAATAAATGAAGGATACAAATGTTTATTGACTGTTATCGATGTATTTTCGAAATTTACTTTTTGGTTAGACATTAACCTTTCCAAATTGGACGACTTTAAATGTAGTTCATTTACTTCTATTGGTTTCATTCTTATTGTAGAATGTTTTGTATTGTTATATTCATCAATCAGACCTTTAACTAGATTGATCCATTTATAATTTCCTTGTAAAGCAAATTTCTTCCACATTTTTTCTTTAAGTGTTCTGTTCAATCGTTCAACAACAGATACTTTTAATTCTAAAAAAGTTGAATAGTGATTAATGTTATATTTCTCCATTAATTCTTTAAATTCTTTGTTATAGAACTCCTTACCATTACCTGTCTCCTGAAGCTGAATATTTTTTCGAATGCATCAGCCACATTCTTACCTGTTTTGTCTTTAAGAAGACAAAATTATATTTGAAAATTTAAACCCCAAAACTTCTTCAGGGATGAACGGTAATAAAAAATCATCAATGTTTACAGCGAATCTGGCTTATATTCTTTAATTTTTAAATCACAAAAGTAAGATGCAAAGGCATTTAGAAGATGGGTTACACATGAAGTTTTACCTTCAATAAGAAAATATGGTGAATACAAACTACAGAATAAAATCTAAGATTTAGAAAATAAAGTTGAAAGTATGAAAAATAGTAATACAATTATGTTCAATGATGCTAGAGATATAATTCAAAAGAAAGATAAAATTATTGAAAATCATGCTACTCCTCCAACCATTAATCAAGATAAACATTGTGAATTTATTTTAATTAAGAAAAATAATATGTGCGAGTATCCATATAATGTTATAAGAACTCAAAATTGTTCTGTAAATTCTATACTGAATGAATTACATGGAGATTATCCTGAAATGCAAATAATTTTGAGAATCAGGAATCCAAACTCAGTAAATCTATATAATTTAATGAAAGAACGATTATCAATAATTTCTCAAGGAAATCATTTTGAAACAACTTTAAATGAAGATACTGTTATACAGGAGATAATGAATATTAAAATGACAAGTGTCAACTGAAGCAGACTTACACTTAATTTTCTCATGTTTATGGAAAGTAAGTGCTGTTTTTAAAGTATTCATAAACAATACAAATTTCATCCCCTTTCAAATTACATAAATAATTTACAGCCTCATCAGTTAATTGATTTATGAAATTAGAGACTGTAGTAAATTCTAGCTTTGAAGCATAGATTATTAGCAACCTTGTTGAGATCAAAAATTTTCATTTATATATATTTAAAATACATTAGTAAATGCCGGTCGGAGTGGCCGAGCGGTTCTAGGCACTACAGTCTGGAACCGCACGACTGCTACAGTTGCAGGTTAGAATCCTGCCTTGGGCATGGATGTGTGTGATGTCCTTAGGTTAGTTAGGTTTAAGTAGTTCTATGTTCTAGGGGACTGATGACCTCAGCAGTTAAGTCCCATAGTGCTCAGAGCCATTTGAAGCATTTGAGCCATTAGTAAATTAAAATTGTTGTTCAGGCATCTTTAACTTCCTTAAGAGTGTGTCATTAAAGATAACAATTTTCTTTTCATGAAATGTGTATTGTACTAAAAACTCACATATAAAATAAAAACAATCAGTAGAAATACTAATGAGAGAAGGAAAATTATGAGTGTAAATATTTTATCTATACACCTATCAATCCCACAGCAACATGAAAGAGGATTCATTTATTAAGGAAAATTTTTAATTATTAATGAAAATTTATCTCAATAAATGGAAGCACACAAGAAGTGTAAAAAACGTGAAGTAGAGAAATCAATTGATAACTTTTATCAACACAAATACTGAAAGGATAAGCTTTCATGTATGTGTAAAGAATGTCATAAAGCGATTACAAAAAAAATATAACAACAAAAAGAATATTTTTAACAGTTTATATCTAATTAACAGAGTTCTTTGGCAATGTTTAAGGATATGACAGATTTTTTTCACTTTTACAACAACAGGAGTTACAACATTTTAAAAAATGTATTGGTTGTCAAGAAATTAAAGATCTTGGCTGTTTTTATGTAAGTCATACATCTAGGGACAAGCTCGCAAGTAGATGTAAGACTTGTCAACTAAAATATAGTCAAAAAAGAAAAATAGTGTGTGAGTGTGGAAAGGAAATAGTTAAAATTGATCTCAAAAACATTTACAAACAAATAGACACATCAAAAATGAACTACATACTTAGAGTATTAAAAATTTATCTTAAATAAGTTAGAACAATCTCTGCAATTTTTCAAATCTATTAAAAATTTATCTTTAATAAATTAGAACTATCTTTGCTGCTGCTCTCCAATTTTGCAAGTCTACTAAAAATTATCTTAAATAAATTAGAAGTCGTCTTTGCTGGTGATCTTCAATTCTTTCAAATCTATTAAAACTTTATCTTAAATAAATGGAAGCCCTTCTGAGAAAGTTTCCAGTCACTCAACTTCATGATTATTGCAAAAGGAATAATTTACAAGGATATAGTGCACTTATCAACTTAATTGTTTTGAATAGTTTGCCACCACCACCACCCATTTTTTCAAAAGCTAATGAAAATTTTTCTATAATAAAAGATCGAAAAAAAGTCTCTCTGAGACATTTTATGGTTGCTCAACTTCGTGGTAATTGCAAAAGGAATAATTTGCAAGGATATAGTGCACTTAGAAAGGATGGTCTTATCAACTTAATTATTTCAAATAATTCACAAGTTGCTACAAGAACCCTAGAAAATTAGAAAGTAAGTGAACTCAAAGATAAAGCTAAAGTTCTTGGTATAAAAGGATAAAATACATTAAAGAAATCAGAGTTAATTAATGCCATTGTTTTACAAGAGTTAAATTTTCATCCAGATGTATTTCAAAAAACTAGATTAAGACCAAAACATGTACCAAATATAAACTACTTTTACGGATTTGATTATATTATTGGAAGCCTCGTCCACCAAGAGAGGAAAAAATAGTAAGGCTAGATCAAATTTCTCCATTTAGTAGTAAATTATTTGATAAAGAAAAGGAACCCTAGCCATCTGAAAAGAATTTATTTGAGATAAAAGAAATTAAATCGAAATTTAATGACAAATTTAAAGCATGGTCTGTTGACTATAAAATTGTCTTTAACGATGCTAACGTTGCCAAACTCGATACTGTTAGTGAGAAAACAGATTATATAACAAAAGCACTCAATTCCATGGTTGATGTAGCCATAAAGAGGACTAATTTCAGGGAAGGAGATAAGCTGAATGTAACAGCCAACAACCCAAAAACGTTTCATCCAATTTCTACAGATTATAACGCATCAAATAATGCACAAGAGTCTGTTCAAGTTTTGTGCAACAAAATGAGGGATATCTTAACATCAGGTGAAACAGTTGATATAGTAGAAACATCATTTAATATTCAGATGTTGGCAATTCCTAAAGGTAGTGGGTGTAAAAAAATAATAAATCTAGCTGAAGACAAAAAGACTAAGAGGTGCATCACAAGAATTAAAAGTGATGACAATCTGTACTGTCCTAGAGGTGTAATTGCAGCTTTGACATATCACACAAATAATATTTTAGGAAGAAAACTAACTATAAATGAGATTAAAAATCAGAGATGGAGATAAATACAAATTATAGAAAGAGTTAACAAATATATTATGTAATCAGTTGGGTGAATACAATAAAGAAGGATTTACTTTCGATAATATTAAAAATATTGAAGAATTGTTGAATATTCAAATAAATGTTATATGTGCTGAATATTTCAATGCAGTTATCTATAGTGGCTGTGAGAAAGAAATCAAGATTTATCTGTAAAAAGATCACAACCATTTCGATGTAATTAACAGTATGACTGCTGTCTTACGATCTTCATATTTCTGTGATAAGTGCACGAAACCATATCACAGCAAGGAGAAACATAGATGTAAAATAGATCGAAAAGTGTGTATAGTATGCAAAAGACCAGAACATGAAAGTGAAGAAAATAAGATTTATTGTGAGAAATGCAATAGATACTGTTATAATGAAGAATGCTTGAACAATCACCAAGAAGTCTGTGATACAGCAGTGTGAAGGATGTAAAAAGATTTCTTTAAGATCTAAGGAACTTAAATGCGGTTTTGAACTTTGTAGAAATTGTAACGAAGTAGTGGAAATTGGAAATCATAAATGTTATATGCAACTTGTATTGCAAAAAGGTGGTATATGTGAAAGAAAATTTGGTGATGAATATATAGTGCAAGGTAGCCCAAATTGTAATAAAGAAGATTGCTATGTTAATTGAGAATTCCAAGATTTTTATGTTTACCAGTGCTTCGTGTGTAATAAAATAGTTGGTGGTAAAGAGTTTAAATGTTGTGAAAAAGGCTTTCCAAAGAAAGTGAACTGTACCTATACTGAAAGATACATGTGGTTTGATTATGAAGCAACTTAAGAAACTGGAAAACACATTCCAAATCTTATAATTGTTCACAATTTTACAGGTGATACTGTTTATAAATTTAAGGCAAATGATGAATTCTGTAAGTGGATGATATCTCAAAAGAACAGTTGTCACACATTCATAGCTCACTAGCTAAAAGGTTATAATACCCAATTCATTTTGAAGTACCATGTTCAAAATACAATAAGGCCATATACCATCTACACAGTAACTAAATTAATGTTATTGGAGATCAAACAGTTAGCCATAAAAATTATAGACAGTAGTAATTTTGTACAAGGTCCACTTAGTAGTTTTCCAAAAACTTTTGATTTGAAAGAATTGAAGAAAAGCTACTTCCCACATTTATTCAATATGCCAGCAAATGAAAACTATATAGGATCGATTCCTGATACTGAATATTATTGTGTTGACAGTATGAAGCCAAATGATCGAGAAGCATTTCTCAAATGGTACAGCTCTAGAGTTAAAGAAAATCATGTGTTCAATATGAAGAAAGAAATTAACAAGTACTGTAATTCTGATGTAGACGAGGTTGTTCGGAACTAAGAAAACAGTTTCTGGAAATTGCTAACATTGATCCAATCTGTTATTTAACAATTGCTGGCGTTTCTATGGGAATTTCCAGATCGAAATATTTACAGAAAAATATAATCGCTGTATTGGATAAAGAACAGAAGGAGAATTGCAGTAAACAATCGATAGCTTGATTGAATAGTTTAAATAATAGCAACATCTCACATGCCCTTAATGGTGGAGAAGTCAGAATTGCAGGAGCAAAACTAGATGGATTTGATAAAGCTACTAATACTGTTTATCAATATCATGGTTGCTTCTGGCATCATTGTAAAAAATGTTTTAAAGTGAAACAATAAACAACAGAAATAAGGAAACTGTGGGCGTTCTTTATCAAAAGACTTTAACAAGAACTGCAGAAATGCTGGATACAATCTGGTGGAAATGTGGGAATGTGATTGGTTGAAATCAGTATAGTATTAAAATCTTAAACAGTATCAGAAATTATTGAACCATTAAATCCAAGAGATGCATTTTGTGGTGGATGAACAAATGCAATAAAATTAAGAGCTAAAGCAGATGGTATTAGCTCAAAAATAAAATATATTGATGTATGTAGTCTTTAACCTACTGTGCAATATTATGATCATTATCCTGAACAACATCCAAGGAAAATATATACACCAAGATATTATTCTAAAAATAGGTATGGATTAATAAAATGTAAAGTATTGCCTCCTAGAGGATAGTATCATGCTGTTTTACCTGTACACGTGCAAATCGATAAAAATGAAAAACTATTGTTTCCTCTGTGTGTCAAATGTACAGAGGAACAGTTATGTAAATGCAATCACTGTGATGAAGAAAAAAGTTTCATCGGAACTTGGTTGACAGATGAAGTAAAGAAAGCTGTAGAAAAAGGATATAGAGTTTTAGAAGTTTATGAAGTATGGGACTTTAAAAATAAAAGCAATATGCTGTTTAAAAATTATGTGAAAGACTTTATGAAAATAAAATTAGAAACTAGTTCACATAATTTTGAAAGTGACGAAGAATACATCAAAACAGTTAAAGAGAAGTTGCAAATTGCCTTGGATTGTGATAGAATAAAAGAAAATCCTGGAAAGCAAGCTGTCGCTAAGATCTGTCTGAATTCATTATGGGGCAAATTTGGACAAAGACAAAACATGAGTCAAACAGAATATGTGACAAATTTGCAACGATTTTATGAGATACTGTCAGATGATCAATTAGATAACTTAGATGTAAATTTTATTACAGAAGAAATGGTCCAGATGAGGTATAATTTCAAAGATTATTACGTGGAAAACAATGCAGCTACGAATATCTTTATAGCTGCATTCACTACATCAAATGCAAGACTTAGATTGTATGATATGTTAGATAAACTAGGAAAAAATGTCATATATTTCGATACTGATTCTGTAGTATATATGAATGATGATAAAAATACTGTGGAAACAGGTTGCATGTTAGGTGAATGGACAGATGAATTGGGAAATAATTGGATTACAGATTGGGCTTCAACAGGTCCAAAAAGTTATTATTATGTGAAAAATGATAAAAAGACAGAAATGAAGGTAAAAGGATTCACATTAAAATACAAGAATATTCAAAAGTTGAATGGTGCATCTATGATCAGATTAATTGAGAATGAAGTGAAAGAAAAGATACAATTAGAATACAATAAGATAACTAGAGATGTTGATACTAAAAATCTAGTAAACAAACAAGTTAAGAAAGAATTTTCATTTCAGTATGATAAAAGAATTGTTCTAGATAACTATGATACAGTGCCTTATGGATACTAAAATTTATCTATATCTTCTAATACAGATAAAAAATTCATACCACATGCCTTATACAAATAGAATAAATTACTTAGTTGCATTTTGTTGTATTCTAAGATGTCTAACTTTTTAGTTATAGAATGATAAACTTTTAAAAATAACAAATAAGCTTTAATGTAATTTTGTAATGTTATAGGTAGATTATTAATTGGTAAATTAAAATCTACTATTTGTTTTACTGTCATAGAAAAGAGAGAATTGGAATTTTCTATTTCCTCCCATATTTCTATATCAGTTTCCTCGTAGTTATCAAAGTACTTTTCGTATTTTTCTTTATAAATTCTCTTTAATGCACTAATATGTTTAGTATGCTTCTCACTTCTAAAGTGTTCTATAATTAATGATGCAAGTATTACACTCAACTTGTTTCTCTCTTGGATTATTACTTCTCTCGACAAAGATGTCAAACTTAAATTCATCCCATACATTAGTCATATTTATATAGAATAAAAATTTAAAAGATTATTAAAATTTTATTCTATATAAATGGACAATCTACTGATGAAGCTCAATAGTGCCAGCAATTCTAATCTGTTTAAAAAGATTAGTGAGCTTGATGTAAATGAGCGTTATTACATTACTGACTGTGAATGTTTAAAAGCTAGATATGGTGATAAAATTTGTCTAGAGCTCGATAGTAAATTTAAAATTATTTTGCCAGAAAGGTTCAATAAAATAATAGATAACTGGAACTTCCAATTTTTTAAAGATGGTGAAATTAAACTAAAATACAAAGGAATGAAGAGAACTAGAAGTAACGATAACGAATTTCGTGATCTAG
This sequence comes from Schistocerca americana, assembly GCF_021461395.2. Classification (NCBI taxonomy): domain Eukaryota; kingdom Metazoa; phylum Arthropoda; class Insecta; order Orthoptera; family Acrididae; genus Schistocerca; species Schistocerca americana. The sequence goes on from NC_060119.1 coordinate 808,864,036, forward strand.
AGTTTGTTGTGTAGAATTTTTTAAAAATAATCAGCTCATTGACTCTTCATTATTCGATCATGTTAAATTACAGAATAGCTATACTAAAAATGGCAGAAACGCGATTTTTCCAAATAATTATTTAAAAGCTTATAATGCTTTCTTAGATTTTAAGAGAACTACACAATTGAATGGTGATGTTAATGTGAGTCCATTCAGCTTTATTGAAAATTATCCTATCTATGTTATAAATATGTCTAGAAGAATGAATATATTAGCTACACAGAAAACTACAATGAAGTTGTGTGCAAATTTTACTGATAAAATTCCGAAATATACGCTTATGTATGTGGTAATGTATGGTAAAAAGAATTTGATATATGATTCGCAGCATAGAATTTTAGTTGAAAATGTTTAGTTTTTGTCATTTCATCCATTTATAAAAAAATTTAGTAGCAAGTGTGTGCAGTCCAGCAGTTTATAAGACAATGAAGGACATCATTAAAAAATAACCTGCAACTGCACTCAAGTGACCCACTTACTACTAATGGACTGCACTGCAGGATGACTCAGGTTTCTTTGATGTTATTTATTGACACAGCGTTCTACATTCGATATCAAGTCATTGTGGGAATAGTTAGCACATGAACAGAATGCTGAATACTTGTATATACATTTGTTCTGAGAAAGCCATTTACATGTTAACTCACCAAATTTTACAGCCATTAAACAACAAGACTTCAGTATGTGGTATTTTCTGTGACCTTTCTATAACATTTGAGTGTGTGAATCTTACTATTGTTCTAGATAAACTGAGGTTTTATTGAAACTGGTGGTATATGCAACCAATGGCTAATGTCATATGTAATCAAAAGAATGCAGAAAATTGTATTTCATAATTCAGCCAATGCAATCAGGGGATAGTCTTCTGACTGTGGAGAAGTCATGTATGGGGTTCCCTACGGCTCAGACTTTGGTTCAGTATTGTCCTTCATATATGTAAACGATCTTCCATCTAATATTCAACAAGTAGAATTAGTTCCTTTTGCAGAAGACATAAGCACTAAAAGAAATCCAAGCATACATACAGCAACAGAAGAAATGGTAAACAATACTCTTAAAACTCTGATTGACTAGTTTTCTACTAATGGTCTCACACTCAGTTTTAAAAATACACAGCATACCAAATAGCAAATGGTACAGCAATAAGTCGCAAATAATGTTTATGCTTATAGTATGTATCACTTGCCTAGCAAGGTAACAATTTTATCAGGTTTCATTCCATGTGCATCACTACCCAGTGATATAAAATGTCTGAAAGACAGGGAAGAAAAATCTGAAAACAAACTGAAAATTTTTGTCCTTGTCATCTCTTTCTACTCCTTAGAAGATTTCCTATTATTGTAATGCATAAAAGGTGGTGGCTAGTAATTACTAACCCACATCTCTAATTTTTTTAATTGTAGATGTTCAGCAGGTAGCCACATTTAGAAATTAATTTTTCATGTGAATATGAAATGACTTGATACACCATTACGATTTATGATACAAATTACCCATGGAACATCAAACTAACTGACTAACTTTGAGGAAGGATAAGCTTGAATTAGAGTACAATATGTTGTTCATTCACACATAACATCTTCATTTTTAAGAAAATCAAGAAAAAACAAAGAGTTCACCTTGGAGACCCATACTGCATTTACTGACTTCAAAAAAAGTCTTCAGTTAAGTGAACAAATCTAAACTATGAGACGTTATGAGGTTCAAAAGATACCCCAGCTGTTTAATTAAAACAATAAACAGAAAATACGAAACAGCTGATATATTAATGAATAGTGTAAGGGTTAAAACAACATTAAATTAACAACTAGTCAAGGATTAAGAGAAGCAACATGATTTAAGATATACGTTCAACGTATCGTTAAAGGATGAAAAACAGAGGTGTAAAACAGTAAAAGTAAACCATAATACAGCAATAAATATTTTACTATTTTCGCGTAATGTCACACAGTCATACTGAAAAGAAAAGATGATCATCAAAGATTTGAGTATAGACTTGAACAAATTGTGAAAGAATATAACTTAGAAATTGTGGTACATAAAACTAGAGTAATGGCGTTTCAGGGAAAATATTGTACATTGAAAGATAACTAGCAACTGAAACACCTCGAACAAATCTCTGATTTTTTTCTGTCTATGAGCGTATATAAGTTACAATAAAGTTCAAATATACAAACCAAGATTTAAAGTTTTGAACACACAAGTGACACTATAAACAAAAGTTGACTAACAAGACAACAGGGGACACTAGAAACAAAATGTGTGAATTACTGGAAACACCAGTTTTAATCTATGGGAGTGAGACATTGGTGCTTAGACATAAGGACTTGAGTCATCCAACAGCAGAAAAGAAATGATTAAGAATGGTTAAAGCATCATGAAGGTGAGACAAAATACATAACGAAGACATAAGAACAGAACTTAATGTTTATTATACAGGGAAAATAGTGAACCATTACTGAAGAAAACGGAAAGAACATGCAAACAGAACGAATGAAGATATATTGCCAAAACAGTTAAGGTTTGATAAGCTGCAAGGAGGAATAGATTCTAGAAGACCTAGGAATAGATAAGAACAGCTCTGAATGTGAAATCTGAACAGGCAATTTGCTCAGACCATGAAATGCAGAAGAAGAAGAATGAACAAATATCTGCTGATACTCTCAACTTAACTATAGTTTTTATCGTAAATTTCGTTACTGTGGGTGGCTGTCTCAGTATTAGAATATTTTTTTAATGTATTTTAATGTTGAGGAAGCCAGACACGCAGCTGAAGATGACGAATTACACTGTAACTAATTTGAAACAATCTGAAAGCGACGCCATAATGGCAGAAACCAGTTGCTGTATGCATGCATTTACTCAACCTAAGTTAGCCAATTAAAACTTATCAGAATGAAATTCATTTGACCACAACATTTTCTTTGGCAGTTATCATTGTCTCTAATTGTGAAATGACTTCGCATTGCAGAAGTGGTTGACCAAAAATTGCGAACTTGCTGCAATACATTAGTTCTCTAAAGCGATTTTGGGAGGATAAAGATTAATGGTTCTACTCCATGATTACAGACGAAGAATAAGCTCGCTTGGAACAAAAAACAGGGAACGAAATAGTGTGTCCAGTTTCAGAGGAAGGGACAGTTCACCAGCTCAGCTTGTGACCACTGTATTTTATACATTTTGCACAACGTGCTGATTTTGTTACAAATTTACTAACCAGTCAGTTGCTATATCGCGCAGATTAACTCTGAAAGCCGAACGTATAATACAGGGCAACACGATTCGAACGTAAATGGCGATAACATTGCAGAGATTATACTCTTATACGTTATGTCGCCCTAGGGGTTGAATATCATAGTGGTAGTGAGGTAGCTGGCTTAGGAGAGCTTCTCTGATCTGAACAGTGGGTCAGCCAGAAGGGGTGAATTGGGCGGCGGGGTTGGGGGTGGGGGGGAGAGGAGGGAGGCAGTCTTGGCTTGACGTAAGCAGCGCCTCCGCCTCGTGTGGACATTACTAGTCCATCGGCGAGGGCCGGCGGCCACTGCTAAGAGGATTTCGGCGCCGTGACTGGACGCAGTCCATGTAACGACTCACGAATAATTAATTAGCACGGACCGGCCCTGCAGCCAGCAGCTAGCAGCTGCTGGCGATGCATCCCTGGCCGGCCACGTACCACACCGTGCTGAAAGCGGCAAATCTCTCTCAACCAAACTTAGCTGCGGAACTTCGTAGCATAGGGATGAAAAGAATTCAAGCACACCAGACAAAAAGTTGGTTGTGCCTAGAGGCTATTACAGCATGCGCATCAAAAAATGCAGGGGAAAGGGCAACGCTTGGTCAACAAGAATGTAAAGATAAACAGCCTGGTTCATATTCACAGTAACTTGAATGATGGTGCACAACCTTTGGAAAGAGAACACTTCCGAAACGTCACAGAACCACCTCCAGCCTGTCTTACACTATCCACATGCGGTGGGTTGAAGGCCTCATTGGGCCGTCCATACACTAAACTTCCTTGAACAATTTGAAAAGAGACAAAGTCGCTACTCATCGGATCTCACCGTTCGTCTCTAATCAGCTACTGCGTCCACTTCCCATGTTGTTCGGCTCATTGATGGCAATACGCGCCACTGAGAGCAATAATCCTCCGTGAGGTAATCGACTCCAAATGTCCATCGCATTCAGTTCCCTTCGTAATGTTCCCTCGTGAACTGGATCGTGTGGACCTGAATTCAGCGACAGTAGCAGTTCATATCCAGTGATAAACCGATGGTCATTGACAAGACGTGACACTCGTGCTGTCGCTGTCGGAGAAAGTTTTCATGGCCACTGTTCTTAAGCCGTGCTGCATGGCTGCGAATGGTACACCATGGCTTGTAAACACGTTCAAATGTCTGCGCTGATACATCAACAAACAGGGCAACTTCAATCACTGTTTCATCATGGTCATAAGCAAACGCTATGATTTTTTCTGCCATTCTGTTCCGTGGAGCGTCGACCGATATCACAGTGCTGCCCCCGTACAGCCGATTTACACATATACACGACTTTATTACCACGTCAGCGTCAGTGGGTCCCATCGCAGCCTGGTACCATTCCTACACCTTCTTCAGCCTGCAGAGCAATCAGTGTGCTCTTTTAAGAGGGTGAAGTTACAGGGTGTTTCAAAAATGACCGGTATATTTGAAACGGCAATAAAAACTAAACGAGCAGCGATAGAAATACACCGTTTGTTGCAATATGCTTGGGACAACAGTACATTTTCAGGCAGACAAACTTTCGAAATTACAGTAGTTACAATTTTCAACAACAGATGGCGCTGCGGTCTGGGAAACTCTATAGTACGATATTTTCCACATATCCACCATGCGTAGCAATAATATGGCGTAGTCTCTGAATGAAATTACCCGAAACCTTTGACAACGTGTCTGGCGGAATAGCTTCACATGCAGATGAGATGTACTGCTTCAGCTGTTCAATTGTTTCTGGATTCTGGCGGTACACCTGGTCTTCCAAGTGTCCCCACAGAAAGAAGTCACAGGGGTTCATGTCTGGCGAATAGGGAGGCCAATCCACGCCGCCTCCTGTATGTTTAGGATAGCCCAAAGCAATCACACGATCATCGAAATATTCATTCAGGAAATTAAAGACGTCGGCCGTGCGATGTGGCCGGGCACCATCTTGCATAAACCACGAGGTGTTCGCAGTGTCGTCGAAGGCAGTTTGTACCGCCACAAATTCACGAAGAATGTCCAGATAGCATGATGCAGTAATCGTTTCGGATCTGAAAAATGGGCCAATGATTCCTTTGGAAGAAATGGCGGCCTAGACCAGTACTTTTTGAGGATGCAGGGACGATGGGACTGCAACATGGGGCTTTTCGGTTCATCATATGCACCAGTTCTGTTTATTGATGAAGCCGTCCAGGTAAAAATAAGCTTCGTCAGTAAACCAAATGCTGCCCACATGCATATCGCCGTCATCAATCCTGTGCACTATACCGTTAGCGAATGTCTCTCGTGCAGCAATGGTAGCGGCGCTGTGGGGTTGCCGCGTTTGAATTTTGTATGGATAGAGGTGTGAACTCTGGCGCATGAGACGATACGTGGACGTTGGCGTCATTTGGACCGCAGCTGCAACACGGCGAACGGAAACCCGAGGCCGCTGTTGGATCACCTGCTGCACTAGCTGCGCGTTGCCCTCTGTGGTTGCTGTACGCGGTCGCCCTACCTTTCCAGCGCGTTCATCCATCACGTTCCCAGTCCGTTGAAATTTTTCAAACAGATCCTTTATTGTATCGCTTTTCGATCCTTTGGTTACATTAAACCTCCGTTGAAAACTTCGTCTTGTTGCAACAACACTGTGTTCTAGGCGGTGGAATTCCAACACCAGAAAAATCCTCTGTTCTAAGGAATAAATCATGTTGTCTACAGCACACTTGCACGTTGTGAACAGCACACGCTTACAGCAGAAAGACGACGTACAGAATGGCGCACCCACAGACTGCGTTGTCTTCTATATCTTTCACATCACTTGCAGCGCCATCTGTTGTTGTAAATTGTAACTACTGTAATTTCGAAAGTTTGTCCGCCTGAAAATGTACTGTTGTCCCAAGCATATTGCAACAAACGGTGTATTTCTATCGCTGCTCGTTTAGTTTTTATTGCCGTTTCAAATATACGGGTCATTTTTGAAACACCCTGTATCTTCCATCCCAGTGTCCTTCATAACACGTGTTACACAGGATGATTCCGTGATGACGTTACAAACTTTCAGGGATGATGGAGAAGGATAAATGGGTCAATTTGAGGTAAGGGATTCTAACTAGGAAACGACGAAACCGAAAGTTATAAGCGGAAAAGTTCTAATACCTCTGACAGTGGATCTCTTCTACTGCAAACCCTTACTTTCTGCATGTTATGGAAGGAGCCGGTATGAATAAATATGAAAACAAAAGTCCAGTAAACATGGACTCTCAAGTGAATACCTTAAGAGTCATGAGAACTTGTTTATCTTTGCTACTGTGAAACGTATCTCTTCTACTGACCAGATGTTTACAGCTCTTAAGATATGCACTACAGAGCTCATGTTTATGGGACAATTTTTTCTTGTTTTTATCCATACTACCACCTTTAAAAATAGGGAAGGAAAAGATCTTGTAGGAGAGGAAGTCCACATCCAGAAGTGTCGGAACGATTTTCGCTCAAAGCTTTCGACTCGATCATTTCCGTCCCTGACCTCAAATTGATAAATTACCCTTCTCTGTCATCCATAAAAGTTTATAACATCACCACGGAATAAACCTGTATAGTGAGCGATTCTTAGCGCTTTCATAGTAGGTACTTTATGATACTCTGAAGACATTCATGATGTATAAGAAATATTTAAACGAAAAGATATGAAACGCCTTAACAAACAAAGCGGTTGAAATTTGCATATGCCATTTTGGAATAAAATAGTGAGATATCTAGAGACGCGGATATAGTTTCCGGGAGAATTGGTAGCAACCTACCCCTAATAAATTCAAAGCGGTGCTCTCAGCAGGCAAGATGATGCCCTCCGTTTTCGACATCCAAGGTCCGGAAAAACCATTAACGGTGACGTGTCCTGTACCTATGCAAGTTCATCAAGAGCAAACTGCCTTGGCTGTTGACGGAGGGAGTGATTCTGCTCCACGATAAGGCCCGTGCACAGGTCTCCAAGGTCGAACATACTGTAACTGCCAAGTTCAAGTGGAAGCAGCTTCAGCCCTACAGCCTGGACATTCGCCCTGCAGCTTCCGTGTGTTTGGTCCGCTAAAAAATAATCTCACATAGGAAGCTCTTCAGCTCGGACGACGAACCGAAGGACACGGTGAAGGACTCGCTCCTGTCACGGCTCGTGAAACAGTGGGGTAGTTGTGCTCAGGCCTCTGGTGACTACTTCTGAAAAATGGCTTCAATTATACCCACAACTTCTTTTGAAAACGCTTCAGGTTTTTATCTAGATAAAAGGTCACGAAAGCTCCACAAAACAATGTTGTTAGTGCAGCCTTTGCATCTTTATTTGAAGAGAAATGTCAAACAAACTCCTTGTTGGAATTTGAAGAACAGCTTGTGCCACTGGTGATATTCTTACGTGGTATACGGTTTCTCAGACGGAGGTGATGAGTTGTGGTTCGCTGTGGAAACTGGAAATATAGCACCCATTTTTCGTACTTGACTGAGACTGCCTAGGTGATCTGGCAGACATCTACTTTCCAACAAGAGCGATTCGTCACTCTACAGGGGATAGGAAAAATAATGTGAACAGTGGTAGTAATGGGATGGTTGTGTTTGACGGTCAACAACGCAGGTAAGGCAGGTGTCACGCTGGACTGTGCGTGTTCAGCACGGACTAGGCATCAGTGCAGGTTGTTTACGCGAAGTGTACACTTCGTATTTGCATTCAGAGGTCTAGATAGACGTGCAATGAAAGACCTAACAGAGTTCCAAAGAGGGTATATTGTGGGGGGCCCGATTAGCTGGAGCATCAGTAACCAAGACAGCCAACTTACTGAATGTTTTCAAGAGCAACTGTTTCAATAGTCATGACAGCCTACACAAAACACGTAAAGACGACATCGTGTAAACGTAACAGTGGGCGCAAATCAAACGTAAATGACAGAGATCGTCGTACGCTAACACGAATTGTGTCGAAACAACACTAAACTACGGTGGCTAAAGTGACTGCAGAGCTCAATAGCCATCTTCGAAACCCTGTATCTATCGACACCGCCCACTGAGAACTCTATAAAGGGAGTAGTCATGGATGAGCTGTTATACCGAAACTATCACTGACGCCAACCAACGCAAAGAAGAGTAAAACATGGTTTCAGGAATAGAAATCCTGGACGGCTGATCGGTGGAAACAGGTCATATTGTCCGACGAATCAAATTTTTTCTTATTTCCAACATCGGGCCGCGCTTACGTCCGGAGAATGCCAAAAGAAGCCTACAGTCCTGATTGCTTGATTCCCAAGGTTAAGAATGGAGGCAGAAGTGTGATGGTGTGAGCTGCCATAGCATGGTATTCTGCTGGTTCCATCATAACTCTCAAAGGCCTTGTTACAGCCAACGATTATGTGAACATTTTAGGTGATCAGGTGCACCCAATGATTCACATGTTGTTCCCCAACAATGATGCCATATTGCAGGACGACAATGCACCCATTCACACAGCCAGGACAGTAAAATCGTGGTATGAGGAGGATGCAACTGAACTACAGGGTCTTCCCTGGCCAGCACAGTCCTTGGGCTTGAACATATCGAAGCCTTGAACTGAAACTGGAAACTCTATTTCGTTCCCTGTCTTTGTGGGCGGTGATGGAGTGCAGACTCCGGAGTAGGTTTCCGCTTCCCTCGCCAATAAACGAGTTAAAGAAGTTCTAATCGAAGAGTGGCATAACTGGAGACTACACAATCATTATATACCAGTATTGCAACAAGAATCGCAGCTGTATTACGGACAAATTGGGGTCCAATCCATTATTAATAAACCATTCCCAAGTAAGTACAGATGTATATAGAGCTTTGCGTAGGCAATGGCAGACACTGGACTTGTATTCGAGAGGACAGTGGTTCAGATCCCTGTCCGGCCGTCCAGAAACAGGTTTTCCATGATTTCAGTAAAATGGAGGGTTGACTCCTTCGCAAAAGGCACGACCGGTTTCCTGCCCCATCCTTCGCAGATACGACCTTGGTTTCTGACTCTAATGATACCGTCGACGACGGTATGCGAAATTATAATATTCCTTCTTTACGTCACTTCATGGTGGCCTGGTCTGTGAGGGTAAAGGTCGAGTCATGTCGCGTTATAACATTGTACCCTGTGTTTTAAATGGTGGCCTTCACACCAGCTGCAGACGAAACGCAACAGTTCAGAACGTGAACGTAAAGAATCTCTGGATGAAGAAAGTTTTGATGTTAAGGGACGGTGGCGTCGTCTGCTAACAGCTGGATTTTGTAACGAAATAGGCCGTGTAGCCGATACTATAGTACGATTTTGCACGCTCAGATGTCGGAAAATAAAGTCCATAGATAAAGATTACTATACTTGCTACTTATGCTCATAGATTTATATACATTCTGTTACATATTCTCTCGTACTGGTGTCTAGTACTTTCAACCACGTTTCTGACCTCCTGCGTGTATAGAGATAATATCCTGAAAAGCAATTTAACTGTGACCAGTCTTTGACAATCACTACTTCTTTTATAAGAAAACCGAAAAATCAGCCAAATCATTAATGAATACAAATTGATACTTGATCTCTTGGTACACTTAGCTTCAAAATCTACGTATTTGTAAAAAAGTTATATCCTTTCGATAATTCATAGCTCAGTGAAATAGAAATTGCGTTTCAGATCGAAATTTAGAAACAACCTTAACTCACACAAATACTGCTACTAACATCATTTGAGTTTTCTGTTACATTGAAACAATACTTAAAACATGGAAGTCATCATCAGAAAGAGACAACATGAAATTGAATAGTTACCAATGAATTCATGAAAAGATGTCCACGTGTAAAAATGTATTGGCTTTGAAAAGGAGCATAATATTTGGTACCGAGAAACGAATAGGTGAGCTGAAAGGGGAATTTCTTGAGAGGTGTGTTATGGAAAAGAGACGTTTATTAAATCAAAATAGTTCAAATGGTTCTGAGCACTATGGGACATAACATCTAAGGTCACCAGTACCCTAGAACTTAGAACTACTTAAACCCAACTAGCCGAAGGACGTCACAAACATCCAGGCCCGAGGCAGGATCCGAACTTGTCACCGTAGCGTCGGGCTGTTCCAGACTGAAGCGCCTAGAACCGCTCGGCCACAACGGCCGGCGTTTATTAAATCCAACGTGCGTCAAAGTTCAGGGCAACGTTAGCGCCCACGTTTGAACTTTAAAGTGTGGAGCAAGGAGAACAACGAAGTATACTGAAACTGAGGCCTTTCTTAATTTATTGGTTTATCTGTGTTCAAATGTTTCTATTCCACAAGTGCATGTTCAGTTAATGACTTGTCGCTCAAGTCGCTGGCAATAGCTTCATTAAGTCCACGACCGGTTTCAGCCTTTAACTTCTGCCAGTTACAGGCGGATTTGAAACAACAATTGTTAATGTACAATATGGCTTACAAAAATGAGATGAAACATAAAAAACCATTTTATATTGCTTGCTATCTACGACCAAGTCTAATGCAGACTCAACAACCTTTCTTTAACAAAATATGTACACGTCACGCATAAATCTCAACCTTAACTGTTACGTCTTTCAATATGCGACAATAAAGCAACACAAGACTTACTCCAAAACAGCGGGGTATACAAAATTTACTGCTCTGATTGTATGGACAGCCACATATGACAAACGAACATGACTTTTGAAAGGCGATACAATAAACACATATAGTTAAAAAGGTTAGAATTTCTTCCCGCTCGGCCTACCACATTTTCACTTGACGCTAACGTTCCCTCTCTACTGTTACCTTGGACATCCCCTCTTCTATTCCCTGTCCCGTTTTCCTCACTGGAAAAATGTTCCGTGGTGCGCATTATCGGATAACAATTATGCATATGAAATGTTTCATTGCTGTTCTCCGTATTCGCAATTTACGATCCAGTCGTGCCCTGTGTAGACGCGGGGACCATATCTCTAGCGATATTTCGTTGCTCTGCAGATACACTTTCAGTCTATAGTTGACGAGAAACTCTTGAGCACATTCTAATATCGTCTGGGCTTGGACTTGATCGTGTAGAGTTTGAAATGGCTCTTTCGGTTTTTTGTTGTTTCCAAATCGCCTTCTTCTTCTTTTCTGAGAGGTGATTTTTACCTTGGTTGCTACCTGACTTCCTGAGATAATTGCTTACTTTCGCTCTCTACGTTCTGTTTAAATTGGGAGACCTCCTCGGTCAATGCCTTATTTGGTGCAATTTCCGTCTTTTGCAGCTGCGTTATTTCTACTTGTTTCACGCACCTCTGCAACTTCATTAATGCACATCTACCTATCTTTCTCGTATTTTCTCTTTTCCCTAATGGTTCAATAGCAATCCACTTTACACCCCTTGCTAGTAATCGTACCTCGTTCGCGGTTCTTCTGACCTCCGCAATCTCTCGCTCTAGCTTTGTTCGGAGCGTCACTACCTCATTTCTCACTTCCCTCGTCTCATGTTTTACTGACTGAATTTTGACACTAACGTTCTGAATTCTACTTCCCATTTCAGCACTAACGTTTTGAACTTTACTTCCCATTTCAGAGCGAACTTCATGATTCCCCTTTTTTATTTGCTCTCTAAATTCAGCGCTGATCCCTTGAATTTTATTTCCCATTTCGGCACTAACGTTTTGAATTTTACTTCCCATTTCAGCACTAACCTATTGAATTTGAAGCCGGCCGAAGTGGCCGCGCGGTTCTGGCGCTGCAGTCTGGAATCGCGAGACCGCTACGGTTGCAGGCTCGAATCCTGCCTCGGGCATGGATGTGTGTGATGTCCTTAGGTTAGTTAGGTTTAACTAGTTCTAAGTTCTAGGGGACTAATAACCTCAGCAGTTGAGTCCCATAGTGCTCAGAGCCATTTGAACCATTTTTTATTGAATTTGACTTCCCATTTCTGAGCTGACCTCCTGCGTTTCAGCACTAACGATTTCAATTTTATTTTCCATTTCACTCCCCAGTGCTTTCAGGTATGTAAGGTTGTCCAACACACCTGTGTTACCTCAATCTTTTCTCCTGTTGTGACTTTCCATTCCTCTACTCTTAGGTGATCTTCTCCCCTTTTACCTTTCCATTTGTCGGTATTCAAAAAAGTTATCACCGTGCGCCCCTGATATGCTGCCTCGTAACCATACCACAGACGGCGATATACCACAATTCTTAGTTATTCTGCGTTCACATGGACTCCCTACATTATATTACAGTATCTTTACGATTGCCTCAGTGCATCGCTGTTCCTCAGATTGGCTACCACGGCCTTGACTGTGTCTATCATCCTCAAAAAATTTTCTTAGATCAGTATTCTCCTCACCAGTGCCTCGTGCTGCTAACATAGCTAACTCTTTCTCATACCGTAGGCTTTCTTGACTACCCCGTGTATCTGCCATTTCTATATTGTTACAACTAGTGCTCTGTTGTGCTACTAAGCGCGCTTTCGTCCTAGTTAGACTGATCACTGATTACACTTCTCTCTTAAAATACACTCAATTTGCAATACCCACATTTATTATGTAACGGCACGTAAGGTAAATACCTACAACAAAGAAGCTAAACTAATGGCAACATCGTGAAAAAGTAGTGTCGTTACAATACTACAAAATACACTGACACATTACATAACGTAAATCAATAAATTGGAGCCAGTGGGTTGAAGCGCAACGCCTCTGAAAATAAATACAAAAAATACACAAATATTACTTTTAAAGTTATAGCGCGACTTTTCCACTGCAAACTATACACGCAATCTGACCACTATCAACACCTAAACATTAAATGGGAAAAATTTTTTTGAAAATTTTCGAGGTTTCAAACCACTTTATGACTACTATCAGAAGACTCTAAGTAGGATCCTGGCAAGGTAAGCCATAAACAAGATGCTACTCCAGGCGGGTATAAAATGAATGTGCGCAACGGAAAACAATAAACGCTAAAATGAAGATTTGGCCCTGTCTGACTACCCCATGAAGCAGATCTTAGGATCTCTTAATTCTATAAATTACAATCTAAACATAAATGAATGATGAAGGCAACTAATACCACTAAATGATAAACGTTGTTCCTGCTTATTTTAGATTAAAAAACCCTTTCTATTACAAAGTTTACATTTCCTAAGGAAAATTACTGATCAGTTGCCCAACTCTGCCCCTTATTATGACTGCGCGATCTAACATCAACAACGCAAAATGACTGACATAATCTACGTACACAAACACTACAAGACACTACTTTCAAAGATGGTCTACGGTGGTGTGGAACCTCAGTGATCACAGCTGTTTAGCTCTTATAGCCCTAATAAGCCGAAGCTATTTGAGATATCAGCGTATGTACTGCGCCGGTGCGTCGAAGTGATGGTTCTCGTACTCGTCTGCGATGAAGGAAGAACTTCACCCTAAAATAAACTCTATCAAACACAAGGACGGCAGAAGGCGGTCCTCTGACTAATATACTCTAATACTGTCTTCTCCTCTCTGTGTTTTACAAACGAGAAACGCTAACTCCCAGCCACAAGGACGGAGTACAGTTAACGTCTCGAAGTACGTATAGGCAGAGGAAGTGCTCTCAATTACTGAACGCTGCGTACTCAACGACGACTTCCAACCCGGAGGTGAAGTCCAGAATCGTATAGGTTTGCAACAGTACAGTGCCTAACTGTTCTTACTATAAACTCTCCTGAGAGCAAAGACAGCAGGTCCGTCTGTACCAACAAAGCTGATATCGAGTGACTGTCACACCCGGGCGCTCACAACGGAAAACCACGTCTCTCCACTGCTGGCCACCCAGCAAGGCTCAGCTCCCCACCATCGTAATTCCGAAAACGAATCATATTCCCGAAACCACGGAATATTCTCAATCTCTAGAGATTCTTCCGAACGCCGAACAACTATATTTTGGTCTTTTGTCGTCCGGCACGGAAAGTTTGCGAGGAAAAACCTATACACATACAATGGTAGGCTTCCTTGGAAATAACCCGGCCTGCGTGATTTCCGAGGTGCCTCTTCTTCTTTCCTCTCACCTGCTTCCAAGATTTGCGAAGTTCGGAAGTATTATCCGGTTATCCTTCCAACCCTACCACAATTGCGTCCGGTCGCGACTCTATTGTGCCCCAGTGCTCAGGTGTCTCAACGTCTGTCTTGCTGCTTCCTGTGTTTAAGCAGGACGAACGCACCTGTGTGGACCTTCCACCCAGGGCCTGAGTTCCGCCTGCCATTTCATTTCCACTGGCGTTGCAACCTCTACTAGTGTAGGTACTAGTTTAGGCAGTCATTCATTATGCTGTTTTTACAATAAAGACACTCCATCACCTTTCATGCAATAAGCGTTAATAATGCTTCACAAGGCGTACGTGACAATGTGAGTCTTCTTTAAATATTCACATATACGATGTACAACCTGTGAAATGATGTCTAATTGTAGTTGTAGTTCACGGCAAAGTATGTGGATGAGTGCTTGTAAAGTAGGAAATTATAGCCACCTTACAAAGGAAAAACGCAGCACCCACTTTATCAACTCACCTCATACAAGGTAGTCGCAAAGTGCACAGTATCGAAAACAACCTCATAATCCTTCACACCATGGAGAAGGGATACCTTATGGACATTCATGAAGAAACAGAAACTTACGCCCACCTGAGAAAATCCAAGGAAAAGAAGCTCAACGAATAATACACATTAAGAAAAACGTTCTTCTTGGATATCTGCGGACCTGTCATTGGCAAAATTCCTTTAAAGATATTCTGCAAGTTCTCAGCTGTTTCTAGATGCTTGCAAACACAATTTCGTAAACAGTCACCGATGCGTGCAGTGAGCTCAGTAGTAAAACATAGAGAGAGAACTCCATGAAGCCAAGCCATGATGCAGTACGTTACAAGCGTCATGATAGCTCGGAGCGAGCTGCCAAATCGTTCCGAACAGGTGACATGAAATTACGCTTTGCTAATACTATGTGACGCTATGCAGGTTTAGTTTATAGTTCAATGGAAGAATCCCTCGAAAGTCGCAAGCGCAAACACTACTAATAACCACGAATGCTCTTTTCCAAAATGGCAGCTCCACCAAAGACAATCACGATTTTCCGTGCAAAAACACCTCTGGGGCCTGTAGTCTCTCCAGTTTAGTACTGAGCTCACTGGATGCGTCCAGGCTAAGCTTACGCCCTCTAGAGTTCCCAATGGTTTAACTTTTGTACGCTTGAGGACGCAACTTTACACTCGTCTGGGACACCGCATCCACTACAACTATTTTACCTTTTTATTTAACGTTGAGAGCTACTGTAGGCATGCAGCTTGAAATTTCGAATATGTCAGAATGTAATTCTTCATCCAAGGTAAAGTGTACCAATAACGTATAGAGTTGTACAAGTTTTGTAACCAATACGTCCATTTTTCACGGTATGTTACTGGGCACTTTTCAAATCGATCTGACGTTCACATTTGACTTTACTTGTCTAATGCACAGTCGACATACATATTTTTCTCGTACTTTTACTGTACAACTTTACGTTTTGTTTTTATCTCCTTTTATGCGAAATATTTGAATATCCATCATATTGTGCATTAACAATGGCAGTTTGAAATCCACCTGAAATTGGCCTACTGTAAAGTCGGAAACCAGATGTGGACGTAATATAAATGTTATTAGCAACTGGAGTGGATTTTCATAAACTTTTATAAATTTGTGCAAAGCCGCTACTATGAACCTGAAGACAAAAACTGTGCATTTTCGACTTCAAACAGATCACTAAGAAAAAATTATGTATATAGTATCACCTAATTTTCTTCAGCACAAAGGAATTCGTAGTGTTGGAATTACGTCAGGCTTGACGGTACATGCAAATTGCGCCGTAATTTCTAAGGGAGTTCACTATTTATTGGCACATTTGTCATGTAATAATGCTGACATGTGTGGTTATTTTGTCATTCTATCCTTTATTTTACTGGATGCTCTTGCCTGTTGACTCATTATAAATGCTGAACGACTATTAGAAATCTTTCGTATTACTGTCCAATCATGAAAGACACAGAAAATTGGAAAGAAAGAAATTAGTTGCTTTCTACAATATCTGTATGAAGCAGAAACCTATATACTGTCCATAAATAAAAGATGTCCTATGTTTTTAGGAAAATGGCTTCAACAGTGGGATAAATTTGG
Source organism: Schistocerca americana (assembly GCF_021461395.2). Classification (NCBI taxonomy): domain Eukaryota; kingdom Metazoa; phylum Arthropoda; class Insecta; order Orthoptera; family Acrididae; genus Schistocerca; species Schistocerca americana. Next base: position 808,880,453 of record NC_060119.1, read on the forward strand.
GGGGGGGGGGCAACGGTTATTCGCAATTGCAAATAAGGAAGGAGCAAAAAGATGAAGCAATAGGGAGCTACATATTGCTTTATGAACATTGTAGTTCGGTTCGTATTTGCATACAGGGTGACCCACGTTTGATGAAATCCCATTGATTTGCACAGGGTATGCTCCTTTGACTCCCGCGGCAGTTCGGTGCATCTTTACCGAGTAGAGCATCAACTAAGACGCAATTCGACTAAAATTCCCTTCATTTTAGGCAGGTGCTCAGAATGACGTCTCCATGCATCGAGAGCATCCTGACGACTTATGAACAATTTGTCAAACACTCGTTGTATTCCAGCAGTCGTAGTTTTCGACATCACTAGCCAAATACAGTCCTCCAAATCTTTGACTGGGTTTGGTTACTTGGTGCACCTTCCCAGTTAAAGTTATCCAAAGATAAAAAAACATGTATTCAGAACTGAGAATGAGTAGCAAGCCAGCTATCGCATCATCCAGAGGTACTATCGGAGTGTGCTGTTGCAACGTCCTGCATCATATAACCGAGAGGTCTTTTAGTGACAGCTCCTTGAGGAAAAATCGGAGTACAATGCTCGCACACCTGGTGTGGTGAAAAACGCTTCGTCCAGTAACGTAACACGCCACATTCCTGTCTCCACATGATTCATACGTTTTTTGGTGTAAGTGATAAGGTCTTTCGGAACTCCATCGTCTATCATTCTGCAAATTCATGTGCGCCTATAATGCATTCAGGATTTGCTGGAAACAAATTCATTTCAAGAGCAACCGCCCCATCAAACACAGACTGCAGTAGCCAGATGCAGTGCTGGATTGCTGAGCTAATGCACTATCGTTAGGGGAGACCGGCGCGTGCTCATACACGGGGCACGTTTAGGGCGCTACCGACAATGGAAGTAGTGTTGTCACCTTCTGAGGGCTCTCACAAACTTCACGGCTACGGCTGGGGAACGTCTAAGCGCGAAGAACATTTTTTTTTTTTTTTTTTTTTTTTTTTTTGTGCAGGGTGAATAAACTTTTCTGTTCAAGTATCCAAGCTTCCAGAGAGCATATCTTCTAAACCTGAGAATAGATAAATAAGTTCGTTTACAGAAGTTTTTTCTACTTAATAATATTGTATAATATGAAAGTCTGAAAGTTGCTACTGTAGTTACTAAACTAATTCCTGCATGGTGATGGAGCACATTTACGCAGTTTTGTTGGGACACGCATAGGCACTTATTTTGCGTTACCGTCCTAACTGATACCCCAGTCAAGGATGATTTAAACAACAACAGTTGGAAACACAGTCTAAAAAATGAAGGCTCAAGAGAACAGAAAGTAAGAATTGGTAAAAAATGCTATTTGAACTTAATAAATATCGATAACAAAGAATTAATTCAATGAGAGCAAGTACTGATAATGGCAAGAAACTGCTAAAGGCAAGAACAAGGATAGGCCTTCTTCTGGTGTCATCTTTAGTCTTCCGATCAAAGGTAACTTTTCATATGGAAACTGTCGATGCTCTCCTGTCTCCTGCCCCCTTTTTAGATGCACGCAATTTCCGCTTCCCTTTATGTCACCTATCATCTTGCATCTCCTCCTTCCTCCCAAGCTCCTCTCACAAATTAACCCTTCCAAAGCGCCTGTTAGCAAGCACTCCAGTCTCAATTAAAGTCCCATCCAGTTCTTCTTTTTTTGTCTTAATTGCTTTTGTATTTACTGCTCCGAACGATACTACCTGTCAAAAATAAATCGAGAATGAGTCCATTGCCTTAGATATAAAAGACGAGCTCAGCTCGATTGTGCCACAGCCAACAAATTATTTTGTGTGTGCATAAGTAGCAACTCGAGAAGCGATGATGAAAAGACTTTAATTAACAATTAAACTACTACGAAGGCCATGTTATACTAACGGATGTATGTTCGACGAAACATTTGTTCATTGCCAGTAAAATCTTGATGTTTTACCATGTTAACTGGTGTTATGTCAGACCGTAATTTTGTTTACTGTCAACAAAACATATCTTGAATAGTTTAGTAGTCTGTTTTCTTCAGTCGTTTATGTGTTCTATTGTATGCATTACCGTGCCTCCACGGGTGTGTAAACGTCCCACACACCGAGGTCACATTTACGCTCTCGACTTGACACTGTATGATATTAAACGGTTCAAATGGCTCTGAGCACTATGGAACATAACATCTGAGCTCATCAATCCCCTAGAACTTAGAACTACTTAAACCTAACTAACCTAAGGACATTACACACATCCATGCCCGAGGCAGCATTCGAACCTGCGACCGTAGCGGTCGCGCGGTTCCAGACTGACGCGCCTAGCACCGCTCGGCCACTGCCGACGGCTACACTTAAGTACAGTTGTGGCACACTGAAACTCAGTTAAATACAAGTTATTAATTTATTGCATATTCATTTTTTCTTACAAATTTTCACATTAAATGTTGAAAGTGTCCCCCCCCCCCCCTGTTGTTGAATACACAATTCTATTATTCCTAATCATGTTTCCAAACACAAGATGTAACATTTCCCCTGTAACAGAAGCAGTGAAAGTGGATATTGCAGTTTTCAATTTATCGATGGATTTTGGATGGTTTTTATAGACAGATGCTTTCGCTGCACCCCAGAAGAAAAATCCAGGTGGTGTTAGGTCAGGCGATCGTGGAGGCCAAAGTCGCTGTGAAATTATGCTATCACCAGAAACATCGATTTCCTGGGCGAGTTTGCTTACTGACTTGTCCGGACTCATGGATATTTTATCGGAAATATCGAGTAGTTAATCCTCAGACAAAACGTTAGGGCGACCACTTTTCGGTGCATCTGTCACTGAACCCGTACTTTGAAATTTGTTAGTCAAATCTCACACAGTATCGCGATGTTGGGGTGTTGTCTCTGGGAAAACTAAATTAAATGTTTGACGAACTGAAACTTTGTATTTACCGCCAGCTTTGAACACTTGTTCGACTAAAAACACACGTTCTTTAAAGGTTAGCATTTTAACAGTGACAAAAATGAAACAAACGAACAAAGATACTAAACTGAAACGTTAACGTCAACACGTAACGACACACACCAACGATACTACTGACGCTGGCTGAGATAAACGAAACAGTTGAATGCTGGGAGAGTCCACTTGAAGGGAAGTAACACAGATAGGCGAACAAACTTACGGCACGCGCGGCTAACAATCATACGGTACTGCGGAGAGACTTTTTGAACACCCCGTATTCTATCGGACCTCCTTTTACCCTGCGTAGCGCAGCAACTCGACGTGGCACAGACTCAACAAGTCGTTCGAAGTCGCCTTCAGAAATATTGAGTCATGTTGCCTCTATAGCCGTCAAAAATCGCGAAAGTGTTACCGGTGAAGGTGTTATGCACCAACTGACCTCTCGATTATGTCCCACGAATGTTCGTTGGGATTCATGCCGGGCGATCTGTGTGGCCAAATGTTTCACTCGAATTGTCCAGAATGCTCTTCAATCCAATGGCGAATAACTGTGGCCCGGTTACACAGCGCATTGTTATCAGTAAAAATTCCATCGTTGTCTGGGAATACGAATGGTTGGAAATAGTCTCCAAGTAGCCGAAAATATCCATTCCAAATCAACGATCGGTCCATTTGGACCAAGAAACCCAGTCCATTCCACATAAGTACAACCCACACCATTATGGAGCCACCACCAGCTTGCACAGTGCCTTGTTAATAAACTTGGTCCATGGCTTTGTAGGGTCTGAGCCACGCTCGAACCCTGCTATCAGTTCTTACCAACTAAAATAGGGACTCATCTGACTAGTCCAACAGTTTTCCAATCGTCTAGGGTCCAACCGATATGGTCGTGAGACCAAGACAGGTGCTGCATCCGATGTTGGGCTTTTAGCAAAGTCACTCGCAGTTATCGCCTTCTGCCATACGTATTAACGCCAAATTACGCCGCAATGTCTTAACGGATACGTTCGTCGTATGTCCCACATTGATTTCTGCGGAAATTTCACGCAGTTTTGGTTGCCTGTTAGCAGCGACGACTCTAGGCAACCGCTGCTGCTCTCGGTCGTTGGATGGAAGTCGTCGGTCGCTGCATTGTCCGTGGTGAGAGGTAATGCCTCTAATTTGGTATTCTTGGCACACTCTTGACACTGTGGATCTTGGGATATTGAATTCCCTAACGTTTCCGAAACGGAATGTCCAATTCATTTATCTCCAACTACAATTGTGAGCGTCGGTTGATCTGATATTCTCTTATTCTGCGCAACGGATTAATCTGAGATGTACCCTTTACCCAGTGGCTCCTGCAAGATGCAATTTCCACCCCCACACAACTACAGAAGTCATACAGACGCTCCTAACGTTCTAAAGAGAAATGCCTGAAAAACTTTCAGCAATAAATATCTTCTGGAGTCGTCCGCTGTAAGGAAATGACACAAAAATTCACAAAATTTCTTATGTAACTAGTGGGATACTTGGGTACTGGAGTAGTGCTAGTTAGTGTAAGAAAAACATGAAACTAACGAAAATTATTATTTATTTTGCAAAAATTCTGAGAAATCACAATGGCACATTTAGTTATGAATTGAACAAGTTATATCCTGGTTCTTTTCAGAATGCGAAGTTACCTCTCAAGGACAGGATTCGCTAATGAAATTTCTATACAAAGTTTAAGATTGTTATTGACTTGGCAGAATGGGTGAGAGGCGCGCCTATTCAACTTGAATAATTATCCTTTAGAATGTTGCTAGGTACGGTCGAGGCTGTCATGTGTGAAATGCAGTGAAGTGTATTGTTGTGGAGGAAGTGTGAGACTCGTAATAGCTGTAGCGCACAATACTCTAAGCGGCGATGACCGCTGTCTGCGCTGCTCGCTGCTGACAAATAAGATAACTCTCGTTCTATCTGGATTGACCTTCGCCAATCAAACTCTCCCTATGCCTTGATGAAGTCAAGGATTCCTATTCGCCCCTAGTCTAACTACTGGTGTGGTAAACCGGTCAGACAACTAGTCCACCGCGATGCCACTCAAAAATTCGCTCGCATGCGTTTAACTATAACTCTGTCCGTTCACACCGCACAATAAGTGTGTCGGCCAACACAGTGAACAACGCTTAATCGCAAGGACTCAATATAGTATAGCACTTTGATTCGCTCTCGACAGAGGTGCTCTCCCAGTGAAGTACTGAGGAGAGACTTGTTCCTCGCTCCAAGAGCGACAACGGAAAGGCGCCTCTCCACACCAGACGTGAAGGGATATATCTTTAGGTCTATTCTATTACTCCTTCAGCTCAAGGCATCAGAAATATCGTTTGCCAATCAGCATTGCTCTTTTAGAACGGGAGAATGACGTTTCGTTTAAGGCGACCAAATCTGTAGTATTGGCGTTTGGCGTTTCCTGTCCCCCTATGAAAATCTCTGAAACTGCGTGCTATGTGTAAAGAATGCATAGGTTCGACGCTCCCACACAATGTAGCGGAATTTGCTTTTAAGCCGAACACGGGCTTGTTGCCCCTTTCACTCGGGCACACGCTGTCTGCTCCACGGGCGGCCAAGGTTGACTCGTCCTCTGAAGGGACCGGCCTCCCAGTGTGTGGGCTGCCTCTCTCGAACTAAAAGCTCCTGTGACCGTCGTGTCTGGAATTTGTGTGTGTACGCCAGCCTCGAGTATTTCAACCCAGGTGCACACTTGTTAGTTGCATATCGTTTACATGAATTCATACAATATTGACTTTATCTTATCGAGTTTGGATTCGAATGAAGCGTCTTGATGTGCGGAATATGATTGTGAGGGCGGAATATGTAAGCAATGAAGGTCAGGAGACCACGACGTCTTACACCATTCGCCATTCAAAGTCTGTTAATTGCCTTCGTGCGGCCACAGTTACGTCGGAAATCTTTTCACACGAGTCACCTTAATACAAATGACAGCCCCGTCAATGCAGTTCCTTGTGTACACGATACTACCGTCGTCTGTATATGTGCATATCAGTATCTCATGACTTTCGTCACATCAGTGTGTATATACCACGTTATCAAAGTATAACTCTGTTATAAGACTAAGCCATTTCAAACACGGTGAATGTAATCGTAAAAACGTAAGGAATTCCGAAAAGAATTGCGCATAAATATGTCTCGGTCTTCTCCACATTTATGATTGCAGTTCGAGTTCGTGTATAGCTCTGTGGGGAGATATTACGGACACGTCAGTCTTAAGCGCTATATGGTGCAATAGTATTCATGAATTTCTTTCCAGTGTCGCTCCTGTACCCTGAAAGTGAAATTTCTCGACACGATTCTTTTCTCGTCCACCAAAGCCTGTGGCGCCTGCATGAGCCAGGCAGTCTAGTCTCTGCATGTGGCGCACGTGGCAGCGAAAGGGCAGGGGTAGCGCCACACCGAGCACTGCTGGGGCGGCGCGAAACAGTGGGTGACAGTTGCGAACGCGAAGCTGAACCGAGCATGTCACTTGGAAAGTGACAGTGAAGTGAAAGTCGCAGTGAAAGTGGCTGATAATACGGTGGTGCATCACTAGGGCCCAGGGGCCGGCGCGACAGTTCAAATGGCTCTGAGCACTATGGGACTAAACATCTGAGGTCATCAGTACCTAACTAACGTAAGGACATCACACACATCCGTGCCCGAGGCAGACTGAAGCACCTAGAACCACTCGGCCACAACAGTCGGCGGCGCGACAGTTGAGGTTTTTTGAAATCTAGGAGGCTGGCCCAGGATGCGCCGGTCACAGGAAATCCCAACTGTGGCGCTAAAACGAATAAATCTACTTGAACCGGCGCCAGAGAGCATTGCACGAAGTGGCAGGCAAGTCACGAGGTGCAGCCAGGGCTTCGTATGGCGCACCAGCAGAACTGCTTTGCTTCAACGTGGCTGGCCCGAGGAGCAGCCACAGGACGGGGTCCGGGTAATTGTCGTGGAAGTTCAGAGACAACCACAAGGAAAACAGGCTCAGGAGAATAGAGTGCCGTGGAGTTGAGAGAAGCCAAGAAGCAGCAGGAGTGGACTGCAACGGCCAGAGTGGGGCGTGGGCGGCTGCAACATAGCGTCGAGCTGTGCTAGCAGAAGGTGTCTTCCTTCTGGCGGCTAGAATAAGACAGCGAGTCACAGACAGGGAAGAAGGAGGGTTTCGGTTACAGCAACACAGTGCAGAGCATAATGCGACTTCTTCTTTAGTGTGTGACGTAACTACAGTCGGCGGGCATTGCTCATGGTCAGTATTTTGACCAACCAAACTAAAGTGTAGTGCTGTCTGGCATAATCGATTGAGTTGCGCAGGTATTGTTTGTTGCTGTGAAGAAGCACGGCAAGGCTGGGAGGAATTTCATTGTGCCATAACTGTGCTTAAGTGTAATTCCACAGCATAGCTATGGTGCTATCTAAGTGTGCCATTGATGTTCGAATTGTGATATCGTTCTGTAATAGCAATGTCACTGTACCTTTTAACTGTCTAGACATTTTCCTGGCCGATACTATATTACGTTGTATGTAAATGTAGACTGTGTTGTCCTGTGTCTTGTCTGTTCAGGATTTGGTTTGTGTGTTAGTAGCAGTGGATTGTAGATCCATCTAGTGCGTTGTTGCTCTTTAACTTTCGGCCCTTCTGTAAGGTCATTTGCTAGCAGAAGGAATGTTGTTTTATCTATACAGGGCCAAATACCTCACGAAATAAGCGTCAAACGAAAAAACTACAGAGAACGAAACTTGTCTATCTTGAAGGGGGAAACCAGATGGCGTTATGGTTGGCCCGTTAGATGGCGCTGCCATAGGTCAAACGGATATCAACTGCGTTTTTTTTTTAAATAGGAACCTCCATTTTTTATTACATATTCGTGTAGTACGTAAAGAAATATGAACGTTTTAGTTGGACCACTTTTTTCGCTTTATGATAGATGGCCTGCAATAGTCACAAACAAACAGCTCACAATTTTAGACCAACAGTTGGTAACGGGTAGGTTTTTTAAATTAAAATACAGAACGTAGGTACGTTTGAACATTTTATTTAGGTTGTTACAATGTGATACGTGTACCTTTGTAAACTTATCATTTCTGAGAACGCATACTGTTACAGCGTAAAAACCTGTAAATACTTCATTAATGCAATAAATGCTCAAAATTATGTCCGTCAACCTGAATGCATTTGGCAATACGTGTAACGACGTTCCTCTCAACAGCGAGTAGTACGCCTTCCGTAATGTTCGCACATGCTTTGACAATGCGCAGACACATGTCGTCAGGCGTTGTCGGTGGATCACGATAGCAAATATCCTTCAACTTTCCCCACCGAAAGAAATCCGGGGACGTCACATCCGGTGATTGTGCGGGCCATGGTATGGTGCTTCGACGACCAATCCACCTGTCATGAGATATTCTATTCAATACCGCTTCAACCGAACACGAGCTATGTGCCGCACATCCATCATGTTGGAAATACATCGCCATTGTGTCATGTAGTGAAACATCTTGTAGTAACATCGGTAGATCATTACGTAGGAAATCAGCATACTTTGCTCCATCTAGATTGCCATCGATAAAATGGGGGCCAATTATCCTTCCTCCCATAATGGCGCACCATACATTAGCCCGCCAACGTCGCTGATATTCCACTTGTCGCAGCCATCGTGGATTTTCCGTTGCCCTATTATGCCGGTTTATGTTACCGCTGTTGGTGAATGACGCTTCCTCGCTATATAGGACGCGTGCAAAAAATCTGTCATCGTCCCGTAATTTCTCTTGTGCCCAGTGGCAGAACTGTACACGACGTTCAAAGTCGTCGCCATGCAATTCCTGGTGCATAGAAATATGGTACGGGTGCAATCGGTGTTGATGTAGTATTGTCAACACCGAAGTTTTTGAGATTCCCGATTCTCGCGCAATTTGTCTGCTACTGACGTGCGGATTAGCGGCCACAGCAGCTAAAACACCTACTTGGGCATCATCATTTGTTGCAGGTCGTGGTTGACGTTTCACATGTGGCTGAACACCTCCTGTTTCCTTAAATAACGTAACTATCCGGCGAACGGTCCGGACACTTGGATGATGTCGTCCAGGATAGCGAGCAGCATACATAGCACACGCCCGTTGGGCATTTTGACCACGATAGCCATACATCAACACGATATCGATCTTTTTCGCAATTGGTAAACGGTCCATTTTAACACGGGTAACGTATCACGAAGCAAATATCGTCCGCACGGGCGGAATGTTACGTGATACCTTGTACTTATACGTTTGTTACTATAACAGAGCCATCTATCACAAAGCGAAAAAAGTGGTCCAACTAAAACATTCATATTTCTTTACGTACTACACGAATATATAATAAAAATGGGGGTTTCTATTTAAAAAACGCAGTTGATATCTGTTTGACCATTGGCGGCGCCATCTAGAGGGCCAACCATAGCGCCATCTGGTTTCCCCCTTCAAGCTAGACGAATTTCGTTCTTTGTAGTTTTTTCGTTTGATGCTTATTTCGTGAGATATTTGTCCCGGTCACTCGCAATGGACCACCCTGTATAAAGTTTATCTGTTACTCAGAATACGTTTTTATTGTAAATTATTCTTGTCCCCTTTCGAGATCACATTATTTTATTACTGTTGCGTGAGTAATTGTTTTACTTTGACATGCTGTTTGTTATCTGAAGTTAATTGCTGAAAGAGACTGACCGCAAGGCTTACGTGTGCGCTGTATTCGTATACACTCTCACCTCCTCCCGAACAGGCTATGAAGGCCCAACGGTACCGGCCGGCCCCCGTGTCATCCTCAGCCCACAGGCGTCACTGTATGCGGATACGGAGGGACACGTGGTCAGCACGCCGCTCTCCCGGCCGTATGTCAGTTTCCGAGACCGGAGCCGCTGCTTCTCAGTCAAGTAGCTCCTCAGTTTGCATCACAATGGCTGAGTGCACCCCTCTTGCCAACAGCGCTCAGCAGACAAAATGGTCACCCATCCAAGTGCTAGCCCAGCCCGACAGTGCTTAACTTCGGTGATCTGACGGGAACCGGTGTTACCACTGCGGCGAGACCGTTGGCTTCGTATACAGTCAGGCATTCTAAATTGTTGTTTGATAAAACAAAGATTGATTAAAGAACTTGCTTGCCAACCTGCAGATAAACTTCACTTCCACACAAAAATAGCAAGATATTCATACATTATCTAGTTTATTCTCAGTTGAAATAATTTTCTGGATCTTTCTTTCTGTAACACAGATACAGTGATCTAGTCTCTGTAAATTGCTTTACTCATCTATACTTCATCGGTCTCGGAAACTGACATACGGCCGGGAGAGTGGTGTGCTGACGTCATGCTCCACCATATCCGCATCCAGTGACGCCAGTGGGCTAAGGATGACACGGCGGCCGGTCGGTACCGTTGTGCCTTCATGGCCGGTTCGGGAAAAGTTAATTAGTTAGTAATCTACACTAATGGCCAAAATAGTGGGAGACCCCTGTGTAAGGCGCAACTGACTACTAGATGTCAGGGGAGGAGACCTAGCCAGTTTAAATGATACTGTGTTGGTAGCAGAGAAGCAATAACAGCTGAATGGTCTGTGTAGGGGAACTGAGTGAGTTGGAACGTGGAGTAGTTATTGGGTTCCACCTGAGTAACAAAGCCACACAAGGACATTTCAGCCATTCTACAGCTGTCATATTCCGCATTGCGGAGGGTGGTAGTAAGAAATTACATAAAATCAGCGGATGAGTTTCTAAGTGCGTCGAGCTGTCCAGCTCGCACAATGATTGCGTGTGGGGAGTAGAAAAGAATAAGGTACAGTGGTCGAGCAGCTCCTCACAAGCCACACATTTCTGGGTTGTTTTTTGTGTTTAGGATGTGGTCCCCTCATTGCACCTAAGAAAACGGTTGGCGTGGAAGCATTGGAACACCTTTTACAGCTTTGTGTGCTGCGTACAGAAGGACAGTTAGCAAACGATGACTGTTTGTATCAGCATGACGATGCATCCTGTCATAAAGCAGCACCAGTGAGGCATTGGCTTGTCGACAATTATATTCCTGAATTGCACCGGCCTGACCAGGATGTCGACCTGAAACCAATGGAACACCATTGGGTTGGGTTACAGCGTCAGCTTGAGTATTTCTTCTTCCGATATTTCTGCTGATAACCTTACAAGACTCTGTTCCTGCGTATTTCGGCTAGGTAAACACTCATCGATCATTCATCTACATAATGAATGAAATTAACATAACAACAACAAAGGGTAAAAAGATTTACTTGATCCAAGAGTAAACAAGGAATTACACTCACACTTGTTAATCAATACACTACGTGGCAAACTTTCTGAAAAACGGACCAAAGCGTCATGTAGTTTTGGAAACTGGAGGCCGCGTGACTCTAGACATGGTGATTGTATAATACATCAGATGCTCATTTGTATTAAGTGAAATATTTATAACCTTTCCCTAATCTCTCAGCTTCCAGGAGTGTGGAATTTACCACATGACTTTCTTGAGGAAAATCTATTACGAATTTTTCTTTGAGCATAAAGAAGGTCTATTACTGTTCTAGTCCTTTGATACTGAAGCTTTATTCCGAATTCCTGTAAGTCGAACACTTCCTAATAAGCTCACTTTCACCGACTAGTAACGCAATGAGGTGATGACGTTCCGTCTAGTGTGAACACACCAACATGACGTTCCGCCAAGTGTCGTTTTGTTGACAAGCAGTGTGAATTGGTATTAAGCAGAAAAATGACCTCATTTGAGTGGCAAATGCATGAATCCCACAAGAGTGGTCATCACGTTTAAGACCGAACGCAAACTTCAGGCTATAACGGTAAGTTTGTGACATATCTGCGCGCCGGAGGTATCATCCCTCTGTAACTGAACTGACCATGGAATTATCACAAGGATGTTCTAACACGATACTTTAAATAGGATGTGCTAGACAAAACCAAATAGTGTGCAGACTGGACAAATTATTTATCATTGTCAGAAGAAACCGCGGTAACATCGGGTAACACCTCCTACAGATTTCATTCGGCGACGCTTTCATTCAATAAGTTTCTTCTGTGTTCCATATCAAGCTGAATTCATTCTTTCATGACTGCGTCCCGTAGAACACCCTTACTATGATGTTGTTCATTACTACGTTTCACACACTGTTCCAAACAGCCTCACACATTTTGTATGGGATAAATACTTAGCCTGCTAGTCTAGGTGCGGTAGGGCACCTGAATGTTCATCAAACCAGGAACGTATACGGGGAGCCCTGTAAACATGCTTATTGTCATCTTGTAAGACTGGAGTTTCCACAGCGCACATATCATGAAGCTGTTCAAGGTAGCGCAACGTGTGGTCACCAAGAATGTTGAAATCAACATTCTGGTTCATTGATGAAATCTTCTCGTGCTTCCAAGCACGACAGATGGTTCCCACCTGCTTTTGACCGAACTGCTCTCGGCCATTGTCAAGTGGTAAATGATTGACTTGTCGCCTGGCTTCGCAGTTACACAGCCGTGCTGGTGGCTCTGACGTCACTGGTGCTCTCTGCCTCGCTAATTCAGAAAACGTTTTCGCCCCGCCTATGACGCGCCCGCTTCAACCTCACGATGGTCGGATTTTAGGGTGTGCTAAGCTGCTAACCGCCGTCCTTATAGACGATGTTTTCAGATGATTATTTTATTTCTTTAGCTTCTTTTATAACGCTATAACTTCGTCCTTGTAATGACTGATGTTTCGACGAACATAATCCGGCGTCGATTTCCTAAAGCGTGTGCCGTTACGACTGCTTTTTCGGGATTGCGTCGGCACAAGCACGTCTAGCGTTCCGTCCGGCGTTGCTGACGTGGTAGCAGCCACACTGACATCATATCTTGTACACTCCACGTGTTCTGAGGCGTAGATAGTCCATCACAGGTCTCATGAGCTGTCGCATTTTTTCTGGGGACCTGACGCTGCTGAAATGTTGTGTTTCCTCAGGATCCGGCAAATATTTACTAACACAGAATGACAAAAACGCAAGTTACTTGCTCTCTTCTTCGGTGCGGGACGGAAACATTGCTATATTTGGCACAGAAGAGAGCACCAGTGACGTCACAGCCATCATCGCGGCTATGCAGGGTGAAAAAAAATGACACACTTGTAGGCCGACCACCTCCTTATCTATATTTAAGATAAACGTTCATCCAGAAAAATTAGATCAGGCGTATTTTTAAAATTCATGTGTGAAAACGAGGAGCTGCAACACAGTCACGTCGTGTAGCGCTTTGGAATGTACAGAGGAATGTGTATCACGCCAGACTTCCACCGCGCTTTTCGGAGCTCACTGGGTAGACTTCTGGGGCATCAAACCCACATCTGTCCTGAAGTATGGTTCGAATCCTCGTGATGTATCTTTTCTTATGCTTTAGATGTCCGTTCCTAGTTCTCGTAATTTACAAGCAGCACGTCATTTTGTCACATGACAATAGCCATGTCGTGCCAGTGGCTTCCATTAAACTGTGTGGTTGTGTTTACTAACCTCGCAGAATATAACCACAACTGGTCCTGTCAGGTTCATGTAGGGCAGCTTCCCGATGGAGTGCACAGATCATGAATACGTCGATATGCTTTTGGTGTTGGGTGTATCACATAAACAAGTTTCTGCTGCTGCTAGTGAATAGGCTCCACAATACCTTCAAACGCGACATCCCAAGAAGACTGTTTTTCTTCGCCTGGAGCAACGCCTTTGGGAAATCTGTAATCATCGTCCACAAGTAACAGGCACAGGTTGCCCAATGACTAGACGTACTCTGCTCTCAAAGGACGTGTTACCTGCATCCGTTCATCAGTCTCCTCGGCGAAGTACCCGTGATATTGCAAGTCACTTCTAGATATGTCAAACATTGGTTGTTAAGTGTCGCGCGAAGAAGAAGTGCGTACATATCATTGTACATGCGGCCACAATACCGTATCCGACGAGTGCCCGTTTGTGGATTGCTTTTGCACTGTTGTTGTTGTTGTTGTGGTCTTCAGTCCTGAGACTGGTTTGATGCAGCTCTCCATGCTACTCTATCCTGTGCAAGCTTTTTCATCTCCCAGTACCTACTGCAACCTACATCCTTCTGAATCTGCTTAGTGTATTCATCTCTTGGTCTCCCTCTACGATTTTTACCCTCCACGCTGCCCTCCAATACTAAATTGGTGATCCCTTGATGCCTCAGAACATGTCCTACCAACCGATCCCTTCTTCTGGTCAAGTTGTGCCACAAACTTGTCTTCTCCCCAATCCTATTCAATACTTCCTCATTAGTTATGCGATCTACCCATCTAATCTTCAGCATTCTTCTGTAGCACCACATTTTGAAAGCTTCTATTCTCTTCTTGTCCAAACTATTTATCGTCCATGTTTCACTTCCATACATGGCTACACTCCATACGAATACTTTCAGAAATGACTTCCTGACACTTAAATCAATACTGGATGTTAACAAATTTCTCTTCTTCAGAAACGCTTTCCTTGCCATTGCCAGCCTACATTTTATATCCTCTCTACTTCGACCATCATCAGTTATTTTGCTCCCCAAATAGCAAAACTCCTTTGCTACTTTAAGTGCCTCATTTCCTAATCTAATTCCCTCAGCATCACCCGACTTAATTAGACTACATTCCATTATCCTTGTTTTGCTTTTGTTGATGTTCATCTTTGCACTGAATGGAAGATAATGAGCACTTTATAAACAATAATAAATCTAGCGCACTCGTGGAGATATTTTCAATCTCCACAACAGCCTCTAGTGGTCAGAACACTACATAGTGTCATTCGTGAATGTTGCTTTCAGGCACGCTTTTGTTTAAACCTGTGGGCTACAATCGTGAGAGGAGTGTTTTTGGGCGCTTACCTTTTGCTGCACAAGTTAAACACGCCCGCGCATTGTAAGTTTCTTTGTGATATTTTGTTTAACGCGTTATAAAACGTCCCCACTTAGTGTCTGGCGACAACTACGTTTTCAGAATGATGCTGCATTGCCACACTTTGGAATGAGTGTGCGTAACAATCTAAATGAAGCGTTTTCCAGGGACATGGATTGCTCGTGGAAGTCCTGTGTTCTGGTCTCCAAGTTCTCCAGACCTTAGTCCACAAGATTTGTGTCTGTGGTGACACTTAAAGGAACAAGTTTATAGTACTCCACCAATAGTTGTTGCAACAGGACTTAGTGAGGGAAATTTATGAAATCTTCGATACCACCCAAGATAGCTTTTCTGTTTACCACCCGATTCACATTACACGGAACAAATTACGTAATTAAAGATCTTTTGCTTCATAATTTATGATCAGAAGCTAATTCATGCCTTACGTAAACGATGTAGTATAGGTAATTAGCTTATCAGCCTTAGGTAAAAGTAATTAATCAGAATCTGTAATTACTAGTAATGCATTGTTTCGAAATCATCAGTTTGATAACGGTTATAAGGAAACTAAATGCGTAACTTCTGAAAACAATAAGTGAAGGTGCCATGATAGTACCAGCATCAAATTCCAGCTTGTAACTAATCATCAAATTAATCTCTAAAATTGGACTTTTAATGTAAAGCCAAATTAACAATTCTAAATGTTTCACGACATCAGATGTAATTAAACTCACGTAGGACCTTAGAAAATCGTGTTATTAAAGACGCCAGACAGAATGCTTGTGGTGGTTTTTGGAATTACACCTTCTAACAATTTCCGAAATAAGCAACTTGTTATTCTAAAAAAGCAAATTTTCTGTATCACATGTGAAGCTAGTAATCATATTCCGCAGTCTGTAAAGTTCTGCGATTGATGTTAGCACAAGTAGTTATTCAATAATTAATAATAAATTGGTAACCTTTTGTCAGTGTTGTTAACCACGTTTTATCACTTTATTTTCCTCTCAAAACCTATAAACCAGTGCTTGAAGCTATATTAAGTGTAAAGGAACAGTTGTTTATTTCAAAAGTGTATTGACAGAATAATTTTAATGAAACTTTCTAATTGTAATTCGATAAATCTATTTTGTAAACAATGAGACCAAAAAAGAACGTGTTTTCAAGAAAACACACAAGCGGTGCTGCATGTTGAAGGAAGGGAAAAAAAATTTCAGGCTGAGTTGTTCTGTGACGGAAGGCCTGTGTAACTATCATGTTTTAAAAAATATACTACTACCAAAACGAAAATTTTCTGGAGTTGACTTTTATTTAAAACACCATATCCTCACATGTTGAATTCTCAGGACCATATGGAAATGGATGAAGCACGTTTCTGCCACGTAGTGGAGTTTTCCGTATAAATCTAAATAGTCAACCTTCTAACGTTTACTTAAGTTGATAATAACTTGTTATTAAGTTATCAAATTTCTTTAAATGTTGTGAAGTTTAATTAACTAACCAGAAGGTGGCTATGTTAGACTATACACGACCCAATAGTTCACGTGCACGCCGCTTCGGCAGTGGTGGATGGAGGTTTGTTGCGAAGAGTCCAGCGAAGTATGATCCAGCGAGTGGTGAAGTGTCTGCAAATGCAAGGTGGTCGCTTTGAATACCTTTTTTTAAAATGAGCATTGCTCGTACGTGTGCGTACCGCCTCTGTGAAGATAAGCCTGGACATCAAACATACGGAACGGAATTATTGTCCGTAGTATGACGTGCAGTGTAGTATAGCGTACCTATCGTAGTTTATATATCTCACTGAATACACATGATGTTACCATACCCACTATTACATTCTATTGGCTTCATTTGTGTCATGGGTGAAACAAAGTAGCCGTCGAAGTCTGTTCATGTTATGTCTTAGTGTTTAAATAAAGACAACAGTAACAGTAAGAAATACACAAGATGCCGCATTGTTGAGGTGTAAATCAGATAGGGTTTGATGCTTTAAATGTCATGCTTTAATTGAAGAAAGAAATCTTAGGTACCAACGGGACTCGAAATTCGGCGATACTGCTTAGCGTTCCCCACGCCGCTGCCTCGTCTCACTGAGCTGATGGGACAGCTGCAGCACAACGCAGGGTCCATGCTACCTGTTCTTGGCCACGCTGCACGCACTTACAGTGTCGCCAGAAACTCGTTTTCTAATCGCATTTCTATTAAACCCTGTTGGTGGCAGTAGATTATGCTAGATACATTTTTGCCTCGAGTTGTCATGAGGAAACAAATGCCGATCGCCAAGTGAGGCACTTTTTCTTCATCCTGTATAATGATGAGGCTGCGGCACCACGACAGTCATTTACCTTTCAGCAATGGCCGAGGAGAGCTCGGTCCAAAGCTCGTGACTTTAACCACGTGAAGCGGCTGGAAGCCCGAGAAGATTTCATTAATTCACATCGCCGCGGAATCTTGTATTAATACTTCAAGGTTTATGTTCACAGCAACATGAAAGAGAAGCTCCACCCCAAAAAAATCACATAACCATCTCCATCCTGAACTGCATCCTACAGAAATGGAGGGTTAAACGCGTTGTTGAGTCGTCAGTGAGCTCGACCTCTCGCATCATTTGAAAAGAGGCAAAGTTGCGACTCGTCGGAACACAGTTCCCTCGACTAGGCACCTACTGCCCAGTTCCTGTATCGTTTGGCCCACTGAAGACGTGCAGCTTTCTATGCCTATAAGAGCAATGAATATTTTGCGTGGTATTTAACTCCAAATATGCACTGCGTACAGTTTCCTTCTCATTGTTCACTGGGAAAGTGGTTGATACTAGTTGCACTTACTAACGGCAGCAATTCCTATCAGGTTTGATACCTGCTGTCATTGACGAAGTGTAATACTTTTCTCCGGTCCCTGTGGCTTATGATCTTTTTACGACAACTGTTCTTATACAAATTTGCATGGCGGTGAGTGGTACACCATCCCCTGTATACATCTTGGACAATACTCGTTTATTCACCAACAAATAAGGGAACTTCATTTACGGTGCGGTCAGGGGTACGTTCAAACACCATTATTCAGTCTGCCATTCTGTCGCCATTCATGTCAGCTCATCTTAAATCACTACTTCCACATCGCCAACTGGCACATGCATGACATCACATTGTTGTCACATATGTCAGCGATGGAGGGTCTCATGGCTTGGTACCTGGTACATTGTAACAGCAGCCTGGACACCATACACGAAGCTCCAAGGCTACCAGAGTGCTACTTCATCAGGATGAGGGATATTTTGTCACCCGGGCGTATTGGGTAATACCACATTTTATTAAGATTTTTTGATTGAAGACTACTGTCGACTGGTAGTCTCTGATTTCGCAGTTAAACTCCCTTTTCTGAGCGCAAAGAGATATTTTGTCAAGCACGGTTTTCGATTTTCTTTATTTTCTCTGGAAAATGAGTACACAATTACATGTTTCTAGGGCGCACTCTTCATTGAGGACGTACGTTTACGGCGCTTGTTCATGATTTGTGAATTTGACACAGTCGTACGTAAGTATTTAAGTTGATAACAACACTCTGGAGTCAATGTTTCTTTTTAACGGACATCGTTGTAGATTAGTATGTAGTTACATAATTCTGCATGGAATTTGCTTCTTGATTCTTAGTCTAGAATTATCAGTGTTAGCGCTGAAGTGACATCTGTATGGATTAGGGTATTTATTCAACCGCTGTCCAGTCCTACAGTTTTCGTCCTCTCCTTTCTCATCCACTGCGAAGATAATTGCAAGAAAAAGCAGGTTAGCACAGGCGAAGAGTACATTCCGCACCAAGACAGTGCTGTTAGTGTCAAACATCTGGCTTAATTTGAGGAAAATATTTCTCAGTAACTTTGGAGAACACCACTCTATGGTAGTGAAATACGGACTGCAGGAAAACCGGAACACAAGAGGATCGAAGCAGTTGAGATGAGGTGCTATAGAAGTATACTGAAAATTAGGTGGACTAATAAGATCAGAAAAGAAGAAGTTCTCCGAAGAATCGGCGAAGAAAGGAATGTATCGAAAACAATGACAAGAAGAAGGGACATCGTGACTCGACTTTTGTTATCACAGAAATTCAAAAATGGTTCAAATGGCTCTGAGCACTACGGAACTTAACTTCTGAGGTCATCAGTCCACTAGAACTTAGAACTACTCAAACCTAACTAACCTAAGGACATCACACACATCCATGCCCGAGGCAGAATTCGAACCTGCGACCGTAGCGGTCACGCGGTTCCAGACTGAAGCGCCTAGAACCGCTCGGCCACACCGGCTGGCTATCACAGAAGTACTTTCATGATTCTAGAGGAAACTGTAGACGGAAAAAACTACAAGAGAGGACAGATATTGGAACATACATATTCAGGACGCAGGCTGCAAGTGTTTTTCCGAGATGAAGAGGTTAGAACAAGAGATGAACTCATGGCAGGCCGTATCAGACCAGTCAGAAGATTGATGATCTAATGGCAGAGAGTACAGCAGGCAGTCTTTATCATATGCAGTACAATCGCTGGGCACATCTGTTTCCACATGAAATCAAACCTGATAAGACTGATGAATAAAAAAATGTCATTCGTTATTTTGTATTAGCTATAGGAAATAACTGAAGACGAATCCCCTCGACAGGTTAATACTGTGCGTCTAATCGGGTCTTTTGCAGCACCTCTCTGGACAGATATATTCATTTAGCCAAACCTTGCAGTTCCAACCAGTAAGTAGATCTGATAATATGCCGTTTTTGCCGTTTACATTCCTAGTCTTCCGTGTGTACTGTACTTTTACCCGTTTTCTATTTTTGGTTCCCTTTCTTTCATTTTTTACTCGTTATTTACATTTCCCCGACTGACAAAAAGGAGCCACTCTTCAGCCACAGCGTTATAAAATTTTACAATTCTTCTATAAAAGTGTTTTGAGAAGTTGAAATAGGTGATGATGTTTATGACAAGACGACGATGATTTGATGTGCGTTCACTTCATTGTGAATATGAAAAGATGGTGCTCATGACTATTGTAGGTAAGGATTACGATGTTGGTGATAAAGGGAAGGATTTATGTATATAAGACTTTGGGAAGGAACTACACTACTGGCCATTAAAATTGCTACACAAAGAAGAAATGCAGATGATAAACGGGTATTCATTGGACAAATATATTATACTAGAACTGACATGTGATCGGTTGGAAACTTTCCTCATGTCAGCACGTTGTAGGTGTCGCCACCGGCGCCAACCTTATGTGAATGCTCTGAAAAGCTAATCATTTGCATATCACAGCATCTTTTCCTGTCGGTTAAATTTTGCGTCTGTAGCACATCATCTTCGTGGTGTAGCAATTTTAATGGGCAGTAGTGTACTATGTAGGATGTAGCCGTTAGGAGGTGACTGGGACGCTAGTTGGCAAGGAATGGGTAGGTTGGTTACTTTATTTTTGATAGAAAGGGTAGAGTAAGTTACTGTATGTACATCCTTTATTTTGGATAGACAGGATAGAGTAAGTTAATTGTATGTACACCCTTCTGTTGGGATGTTTGAGGAATATCGGCAGTTCACTTATGGAAAAAAAATGGAACACATACAGCCGTCCTTACGATGTTATTTATTATATGGCTGCCAGTTTCGGTGATTCACTACACTATCTTCAGGCCTTATTTGAGTCTGAGGGGATTAACTCCAATCGTGTATACGATTCATCAGTTGATGGCTGGAGAGACAACATCTCATTACAAGAGGTGTGGGAAAACAATTTCATAGATGTTGGCCACTGATGAATCATGTGCACGACTGGAGTTAAACCCTCGGCGCCACTTAAGATCTGAATATGGTGCATTGAAGCACCGAAACTCATGGCCATACATTAAATAATATCGCAAGGGCGGCTGTAGATGTTCTACTTTATTACAAGAGCATGTTATGGTTGAAAGGAAGGGTAGATTTCAGGGATGAGTTAATGATCTGGAAGGCAACTGAAGCTACTTTCAGAAAAGACATGGAGACTTTGGAGATGAAGTGAGTATGGTACGTGTTGATTGAGAAACAGTAGCTTGTCAGGGTCCACAAGGATGGGGAGACTATACGGTGTTGTGACTCAAGTTTACAGGAGTTGTGGGACAGGCAGAGGAATTCTAAGTGCTTAAGGAGGTGTAGGATCTTAATGAACTGCTGCAGAATGCGAATGGGGGAAACTAGTCTAACACGGAATGCAAGGCAGAGCGCAGATTGATTCAGGTATCGAAGGAGCGATAAAACTATTGAAAAGGAAGTCCAAGCTACCACGGTGTAAGGCAGGATAAGGGAGATGAAGGTTTCATTTTTATGAGTGGTGGTCATGGAACTGAATCCTTATGATTGGTGGTTGTTAATTTTAGACTATTGAGCGATTTTTTCTTTTTTTTTCTTTTACGGATAGTAGGTGACGGTGCAAGGTATTTTAGGTAGGCGGATTGCGCAATTGTGGATTGTCGGGTAGCGTACTATACTGGACCGGTACTTTCAGAACTACAGAAGATTATCCTACAATAGAAAGGGCAACAACTACTAATGAATGATGAATGAGATTTTCTACAACAGATTGGGAGAATATATGGGTAACAGAGAACTTTCCTGCGTCATGTGAGACGTTCATACATTTTTAGTCCGTTACGTTAAAGCCAAGATACACTGTAATACGTCACACACGTTAAATACCGATAAGAAAGTCCTGAGGAAAGCGAAGCAATGTGCCACGTGTGAACTTCCCCTGGAATGTGAGAACTTTCTTTCGCTTGTTGTACGCCAGCTGCAGATGGAGCACCACCACGGCCAGCGCGACGTGCGAAGTAGCCTGCGAGAGTCACCGCCGGCCCGAGATCCACAGAAGAGCAAGTGCATCTTTTATGTGGCCTCACGCACCGAGAGTCCACATTTTGGAGGCAGTCGAGTTGCGCAGCCGGCAGAACTCGCACAGACTAGCGTACAGCTCCCACCAAGGACGTTTCTCTGCACCCTTTCACAATCTACAGTTGTCCTTCGCAAGTCATTGCAAGATGTATGCTGAAAAAAAAAATGCAGAACAGTTAGTCATCCCACAACTTCTCCTACTTCGCTCGCAATTTATAGATATGAAGAAAGTTGATCTGTAGCCCTCTGCATAAACCAAAATTTCTCTGATAGCACCGAGGTGATCAACAAGCAAAGTAAACATTCGAGGAAGTAACATGTGTCTAGGGTGATACTGGAAATGGCCGTCGGTTCAAAATGGTTCAAATGGCACTGAGCACTATGGGACTTAACTTCCGAGGTCATCATCCCCTAGAACTTAGAACTACTTAAACCTAACTAACGTAAGGACATCACACACATCCATGCCCGAGACAGGATTCGATTCTGCGACCGTAGCGGTCACGTGGTTCTAGACTGTAGCGCCTAGAACCACTCGGCCACCCCGGCCGGCTGGCCGTCGGTAATTTTGGAAGTACGGCTCTCTGCGTTGCTAAGAGCCTTTGATATCGGGTCTCCCACTGAAGTTTGTTAAGTCTTAATGCCACTTTTTTGCTAAGAGACAACCCTGCGACGATGTGTACACTTTTTTCTGTTCTTTTTTTATCTTCTCTACCCATTTCGTTAAACCTACTTGGTAAGGTCCCCATCCCAACGATAGGTATTTAAGCAGCCATCGAACGAAAGTTTTGTGGGTTATCTCCATACTTGGGATTATCATGAAAAATCTATTGCATCTCCCTCCATAGTGACAGTGCCTCCTCAACACTGTGACAGACTTGCCCACAGTAGTGGACGGCTGTTAACGGTCGGTTGTTCGGCTTTTTCAGTCAATCCTGAGGCTGAAAATGTACACAGGTTGCAGCAGCAGCAGGGAGCTGTGTGAATTTGCAGCCTCAGGACTGAGAGAAAAGGCCAAAGAAGTGACCATTAACAGATATCCACTCTGAGGGCAAGTCTATCACAGTGTTAAATCGGATAAATACTCCTAAATACATCTACATGTAACCTCTGCAAACAAATATACAGAGAATGGCGGTAGTTACATCACACCAATAGTATCGATTTCCTTTTCTATTCCATACTTGTAATTATCGAGGGGAAGTGGAAAATTTGTATGCCTCAGTATACACCCTAATCTCTCTTATGTCATTCTCACGATCCTTAAATGAGATATGGAATGGTGGCAGCAGAAAGTTCTGTCAGTCTTCTTCGAATACCAGTTCTCTGAATACACTCAACAGGTTTCCGCTAGGAATAGGCCATGTTTCTTCCCAGGATTTTCATTAAAATTCCCCGACCATTAGTGCTGCACTTTCGTAGGTAATACCGACCAGCTACGATATTACCAGCGCTTCTCTGAATTTATTCCATGATTGCTGTGGTGCCAAATTGAAACAAATTGATATGGACTCCAAACACTGGAATAGCAGAATTGCTTGCACAAGTTTCTAGTGTGAAGTTTCCTTTGCAGATGCGTTGCTGTATCCTAGAACCATTCCAACAAATCTAAGGATGCTTTATAAGAATATTGCAGTGTTTTTGTATGATAGTGAGAAAGTTGACAGATATAAAGTATGAATTAATGGAAAAACCACTCTATCCATCAACAATTAAGTAAATCAGGATGTAGAAAAGGCTACTCAAGAGATTAAAATAAATAAATGTTTTTGTTTATTGAAACAGTTAGATGAGCAGTAACCATATTACTTCTCTAAAAGCAAATCTGTACTTACATCATCATCAGAAATATAATCTGAAAGAAATTTATTTGAAGATGATAATTGTTTTCTCAGAATGAAAGCTATTAAATACCAAATTAAGAGAGAAAATAGAAGCAGATGAGAAAGGTTTCCTAATGTAAACAAAATACTTAATTCTGTTCTATTCATTGTGTGACAGACACCAAATATATTTATAGATGTAATCAGTATATCTAATACAAGATCTAGAATGAACAATATTGTACTATTGTGCCGAACTGCCATAATAATAAATGTACAATACTTCTTTAAACTGATAACTTACTGTACTGGCATAAAAGTTTTAAGAAGTTATTTAACTGATAACAGAACTAAAGATCTTAGACATGAAATTGAGGGTTATGTTGGAAAATGTAATCTATTGATGAGAGAAGTTTCCAGAAAATTAAGAGATCTCATTAGTAAATTTGAACTTATCGCTGATATATTACTGATTAAGTAATAAGTATCACAAAAACGCTACTTACAACAAAATGTTTATGTTAACCAAGAATAAGATAAAAATTTAATATCTCACTCCACTAATAAAAAACCATCAGCATTAATGCTTAGGATCTGAAAATCTAAGAAAGTGGTTACATCAGCTTTAGATGCTTGAATATTAGTGAACTTCATATTATCCCACATAGTTTTATACATAAAATCAGGATGCTATCGACAGCAAGTGCAAAATTGTGGGGAAATAGACAATGAGGAAAGGAGTGATAAATACAGTAGTGAGAATAGCCCCATAAAATACAAAATGGGAAGGAAAAAATTAAATTCATCTTCAGTACGTTCATAAAAGTGGTAAATTCAATTTGAAATGCAATAAAAATTGGGAATGGCCGTTGATGCAGTTCTTGATCAATTCTTGCTTGTGATGATGTCATGTAAAACTGAGTGTAATGAATGGCCAGTCTGTGAGAGGACAAATATGGTCATATTTAAAAAGTGCCAATATTTAAAAAAATGCTGTTAAATGAGACAAATAATATGCTGTGGCCTATTTCAACACAACTAGTGAGAAATAATAAATGACTTCTCTACAACTGGGAAAACTGAATACATTTGAGTATCCGCAACAAAAGAAATAGGAACAGAGAAAAGAGAAAATAATACATGTAATAGATAAGTTAACCCATAATCCTTGGAGTTTATGAATGTAGGAAATATTAAAACAAGTGATCTTAATAAGAAAAGAAAGACAAAATAGTCTAACTAGTGTGAATAAGATAGAAATAAAGACATTTAACTTAAACTGATGTTAATGTTACAATATCAGCCGTAGGAGTAGTTCATTGTTAAATTGAAATAAACTATTTACAGTTATAGAATTCAATACTCATATGCTTTTTTTGAAAAAGAAATGATTCGCACTTTATTTTGTGTATGCCATTAATTCCTAGTGAAAAGTTCAGAGTAAAAAATAAATGTTTACAGATTATAATTTACTATATCAGATTTTCAAATAATTACTCTATGTAAAAAAGTAGGAGAAGAGAATTCAGTAAACATGAATTGAAGGTTTCATTCTGCCCATGACTGCTCAACCTTTATAAAGATGTATTGGCAATTAAAATATTAGTAAAGAGAAGATATGTTAATGCAAAAGAACTTCTTATTTTTCTGTGACTGATAAGCACTGATTAAAGAGTTGTAGTAATCTAAAATATGTGATTCTTGAAGGTGTTCTTATATCGAGAAACTGATGGAGAAACTTTTGATTACTACCCTACTGCTAACTTTTGAATGACATTGTACCAAAAATATAAATCAATGCATCTCTTACACTTTACTTTTATAATTTTTTTATAATTTAGAGTGCCAACACATAAAGAATTATACCACGTGATTTATAAGAAATAGTTTATTAGTTACTGTGATGCTGGACATTTCATTGTTTGCATAACAGTGTCCCATAAATCAATTTCAGATTCCATAGGAAACCTCAAAATAGAGCTGTTACTTGGCATCTACATATTTTGTAAGTCTTAAATTAAGTGATAAAAATTGTATTTTCATGTATGACACATGGGTAAATAAACTCTAGATTAGTTAATTAAGAATTGTGTCTTATACTTGAACTTAATGAGACACTATTTTATATTAGTACATATCTTTCTTTTATAAAGATTGTTGATTTCCAACTGAATGATGAATATAGATATCCAACAGCTGACAGTTCTTCTTCGGTCCATAGGAGAAAACCCATTTTTGCAAAGTATATTACCGCATATTTACCACAGAAAAAGTGTTGTTAAGACCTATAACTGACTATGAATCTGTGTTTTATTGCGTATCTGTTACTGCCTGTTCACTATTTCTCTGAAACAAGTTACTAAGTTTATTCTGAGATTAAATCAAACAAGGAATTGTGAAGAGGAAAATTAATAAAATAATGCTCAAAGAAGGTTCAGAAACATTACTGTTTCTGTCTGTTCCCTCATTACCTTTATGCCAAACAGTTGCTCCATAATGTTGCTATATCTAAGACGAAACAGTAAAACTGAAGAAAAGTCCTTAGTAATATTGATGCATAAGTTCTAATAGGTTGCACATTAAATTCTCATTTGTCTCCAAGCTATTATTACTGGTTGTACATTATTGAGTGCAACATGGAAGTGTCTTTGGTTCTAATTTATGGGAATTATTATTCAGAACACCTGTAGAAATAAGTTTTCATAAGCAAAGTAGATTTAGGTAACAGTGAACTGTAGGTGGATGGAGATAACAGTGTAGAGAACATGACTTTCTTTCACTTGAAGGAGAATCAATATTGATAAAGGTGAGGATAGGCTACATTAGTATTTTGTGAAGATGAATGGTAGAATGTAATCTGTATGACTCATCATTAATTCTAGTGTCCTAGAGGATTAAATAGCACAATTTTCAGCTTAATTTTTAATCCAACATGGATTCAAAATATTGCAAGCTTACGACTAGGGCATTAACAATTAGAATTTTCGAATTTGTTTTAAGTGATGTGAAGCTTCAAGATAATTTACGTTATCAGTATGTTGGATTCGTTGTGGGGGGTGAAATGGAGACTGATGTGATAGTGTTGCAGGCAGATGTCTGATTATTATTTGCTGGGTTTTGGCTGTATTTGTTGTTATGTACTACAGGATACACATGAACACTAACTTTTGGAGTGTGGGTGAAGGACGCTTGGAGAAGATTGAAGTTCTGATTGAAGTCAGCCGTCAACCATTATGAGTGAAGCAAGGAAGGTAGCAAGCATAAGTTTGGCTTTTCTTCTTGTGTTTTCACTTTAGTTACTAAATTCATTCTCTGTTTTTGTGAGCTTGCAAAGTTTAATACTTAAATTAAGTGTGCACTTGGTGCGTCATCTGAGGGATCTCACCCGAGATGTGGAGAAATCCCTTTTTGCGGCTATCGAGGGTTAGGGGTGTGGTGACTCCAAATTGTTGCTCTTGTCGGCACCAATGATGCCTGTCGCATTTTCAGTTCTTACTGGTGGCTTCGAGAAGTGGTCAACACTGCTCACCTCGCTCGCAGGATGCAAACGGAGCTCACAGTTTGCAGCATCGTACCCAGAGACGATTGGGGTCATTTGGTTTTGAGTCGTATAGAGGGTCTCAAACAGAGGCTCCATCGATTCTGTGACGGTCACAGCTGCATATTTCTGGACTTGCGTTATAGGGTGCAGAGCTGTAGGACTCACCTTGACAGGCCACGGGTGCTCTGCAGAAAGGAAGCAGCTACTGGGGTAGTGCAGTGCACATGGACTTTTTAGGTTAGGTGGTAGTCTGAGATCTTCTAATGAATGCTCACCAGCTGACATGCAGAGACCGAAATCAGACAGTATACAATATAGAGGTTTTAACAGTAAATTGTGGAAGCATTTGTAACAAAGTTCCCGGATTTACTGCCCTTCAAAAAATTTCTCTCCCTCAGATTTGCATCGCAACCGTGAGATGGCTGAAAGCTCTGAGGTATTTTGCGATTCATGGAACGTATATAGGAAAGGTAGATTAGACGCTATAGGGAGGCGGAGTTCATTGCAGATGTCAAAAATATTGCCTCATTGGAGGTCGCATTTGGGTGTGACACTGAAGTTATTAGAGGTCTAAAATTTAAAAAAAAAATTAAAAAAAGCGTCCAAACAGACCTTAAAACGCCCAACGGTACCGACCGCCCGCCGTGTCAAACCTCAGCCCATTGGCGTCACTGGATGCGGATGTGGAGGGGCATGTGGTCAGCACACCGCTTCCCCGGCCGTATGTCAGTTTACGAGACAGATAACAGCTTTAAGTGACATCAGATTAATTGCTGGATGTTTTCACAGACCACCCAATTCCGCTGTGACACTTTTAGAATCGCCCAAGGAAAGTCTATGGTCAATATCACGGAAATACCCATATGATGCAGTATTAGTTGGAGGTGACATTAAACTACCGAGTACAAACTGGAACGCAAATGGATTCACTGCAGGTGGTACATGCAGGCAGTCTTGTGAAATACCTCTGAACTCGTTTTTCCAAAACTGTCTTGAACAATAAGTCAGACAACCCACACGAAATGGAAGTATTTTAGACCGTCTAGCTACAAGCATGACCTTTTTGGTAGAGCCAGTACAGGAACGGGCATTAGTGACCATGATGTCATCATTGCGTCGATGCTTACTAAATTTAATAAATCCGTCGAGAACGCTAGGAGAGTTTTTATGATAACGAAGCAAATATCAGTTGTTAACATCGCAGTTAGACAATGTATGGACATGCTGTACGATGGACACAGAAAGGTTATGGACCAAGTTTAGACTGATTCTAAATCGTGCCCTGGAGGTCTAGGTGACGAGTAAATGGAGTAATTATGGAAAAGAGTTGGTTTAAGAGTCATATTCGGAAAATGCTGATGAAACAGAGATTGTTGCAGTCCCGGTTCAAACCAAAGTGTGTAAATGATGACACGCAAAAGTTAGAAGAAATTCGTGCATCCGTAAAAAGATCAATGTGCGAAACACACTAAGCGAAAGATATAAAGATATTTTCAAAAATACGAGAAAATCCTGATCATACGTAAAATCATTAAGCGGCTCGAAAGGTTCTATCAAGGTTTTTTGTCGGCCAGTCTATTGTGGTAATAGAAGACAGCAAAAGAATGCTGAAGTTTTAATTTCACGTTTAAGAAATCATTCACGCGAAGTTTGGAAGGTATGAGACGAGGTACTGGCGGAATTAAAACTGTGAGGACGGGGCGTGTGTCGTGCTTGGGTAGCTCAGTTGGTAGAGCTCTTGCCCGCGAAAGGCAAAGGTCCAGAGTTCGAGTCTCGGTCCGGCACACAGTTTTGATCTGCCAGGAAGTTTCATTCACGCAGGAAGTTCGTACAAACATACCGTCGTTTGCCTGTCGTGCAGACTCCCACGTGGAAGGCGTAGAAATTGGCATCCGTGGTGTAGAAATGCAAAAATTGAAACTGAATGTCACCAGATCCAGATGGACTCTCAGTTCGCTTTTACAGAAAATTTCTCGCACAGAGCAAAGTCCCAAGCGAATGGAAAAAAGCGCAGCTAACTCCTGTGTATAAGAAAGGTAAGAGAAATGACCGACATACTTACAAAAAATATCCTTGCTGCAGAATCCTTAAACATATTCCGAGTCAGAATATAATAAATTTCCTTGTATAGAACCGCTGCTGTCCAGAAAACAGCACGTATTCAGAACGCATCTCTCCTTCGAAACTCAACTTGCCTTTTTCCTCACATGATATACTACAGACCATAGAGGAGGGAAACATGCAGATTCCACATTCTTAGATTTCCGGAAATCATTTGGCAAGGTGCCTCACTGTAGACTTTTGACTAAGGTCCGAGTACACGGTTTATGTTGCCAGATATGAGAGTGCATCGAAACCTTTTTAAATTATAGAACCCAGTAGTCCGCAGCTCGTGGTCGTGCGGTAGCGTTCTCGCTTCCCGCGCCCGGGTTCCCGGGTTCGATTCCCGACGGGGTCAGGGATTTTCTCTGCCTCGTGATGACTGGGTGTTGTGTGATGTCCTTAGGGTAGTTAGGTTTAAGTAGTTCAAAGTTCTAGGGGATTGATGACCATAGTGCTGAGAGCCATTTGAGCCATTTTTTAGAACCCAGTAAGTGGTCCAAGACTCTGAGTGTTCATCAGAGACAAGCGTACCGTCAGGAGTGTCCCAAGGAAGTGTGACAGGACCGCTATTATTCTCTATATACATAAATGTATTGGCGGACAGAATGAGCAGCAATTTGCGGCTGTTTGCTGATGACATTTTGGTGTATGGGAACGTGTCGACGTTGACTGACTGTAGGAATGTACAAGATGAGTTATACAAATTTGTAGTTGGTGTGATGAATGAGTTTCCTCTGTATGTACAAAAATGTAAATTAATGCGGATTAATAAGAAAATCAATCCAATAACGTTCGAATATTGCATTAGTAGAGTACAAATTGACAGTCATCTCAATTAAAGATCTAGGAGTACCGATACAAAAGTGAAATGAAATGGAATGAGCACATCACGTTGGTAGTAGGGAAGGCGAATACTTCGTTTTATTGAGAAAAGTTTGTGAAAATCTAGGTTATCAATGAAGGAGACAGATTGTAGAACACTAGTACGATCCATTCTTAAGTACTATTCGATTGTTTGGGATCCCCAGCAGAGAAGATTAAAGGAAGATATCGAAGCGGTCCAGACGCGGTATGCTAAATTTGTTCCGGTGGGTTTGATCAGCATGTAAATATTAGGGAGATGTTTCGTGAAATCAAATGGTAATTGCTGGTCGGTAGAGAACACTCTTTCCACAAGGCACTAGTGTGCAATTTAGAGAACCGGTATTTGAGGCGGAACCATTCTATTGCCGCCAACAGACATTTCGAGTAAGGACCACGAAGATAAGATGCGAGGAGTTAGGACTCGTACGGAGACTTTTAGGCAGCAGTTTTTCCCTCGCTCTATTTGATAGTGGAACAGGGAAGGGAACGACTAGCAGTCGTACAAGGTACCCTCCACCAAGCACCGCAAGGTCGTTCGCGGAGTATAGTCGTTGATGTAGACAATTAACACAGATCTGTCAGCTCAACACGGCAGATGGGCTGAAAGTAAAGTCTTGTTTCAACTGTGTAAAGGTGATATAGTGGTGGAGATAAGATGTGTCATGATAATAATGACGTAGCTGTTTGCCCATATGTGATTGAGCGAGGACAGTGGTATTTTATGAAGTTGGCCGGACTGTAAGGAGTTACTTACATTTATGTTGAGTCCAAGAATGAAGTATTAAAAGTGACTTAGAATCTCAACAACGTGGAAATCTATTTCTGGATTTAAGGAAACAAAGGTAAAACCTTCCTTCTGCCGCTGGAGTATGAGGCGTAACTGAAGTGTCAAGGATTAATGAAGGGTTGAAAGTGTTTAATATCGATATACTGCTGAAGTATACAATACGACCACATTGACAATTTTGACTTTTTTTCGTCGACATTTTTGTGAAAAAGGTAATTAGTCTCAGCTTAGAATGTATTTAATAATGTGAACATAATGGTGGAGACTCTTTAATATCAGTCTGAAATTTAAAAACCGTAATTTATAGTACAAAAACGTGTCAGATTAACTGTGGTTGTTATTTGAAGTGGTCAGTAGATGGGTAACTGTATGAGAAGCAAAAGATGATAACAAACTAAGAAGCAAAAGTTAGTGCAGTACTAAGAACATCTTTAATCATTGATAAGAAGCATAATTTTGTGGTCAATTTGTCAAATAGAATATGATTTTATAAAGACGAACCTGCTCATCGACAGAATTCATTCCACAAATTTTGTGTGATTGTGGACTAGAGTAAGAACTCAATTAATCGACAATAAACATAAAATAGAATGTCGAAGAATGTGATATTGTGAAGAAAGATAAACTTCAGTATTTTCTTGAATAAATTACCTAAGTATCCCTATTAACGATAAAAAAGGGAGAAAGGCTAACAATCTAAATTGCAGGTGCTTCTTTAAGTATATTAAATTTAAGAAAAGTTAATTAAAATATGATCATAAGAATCTAATTAAAGATACATATTGTGCAGAGAAGATGACAACGCAGTAGAGGATATGTTGTGAGAGAGAAATCTTTGCTTGAAATTTGAGGTTATGACTGCGTTAATTGAGTGCGAAAAGCACCGGGTCCTTAGGCGAATCTTCATATTTTCGCGGCGCAGTGACTTCCCCATTAAATTTCGGTGTGCAGCAGCATAAATTCTGTACTTTCTCCTAATACTTCGGCTGTATATGGTTCAGCCATCTTCAGAGTGAGCCGAAAGACTGACGCTCCACCACTCGCTCCGTCCTTTGAAATTCGCGGTCCGCACCACTGCGCATGCGACCGCAGATACAGTGGAAACTGAAAAGAGTGATACCTTCCGTTTTTGGATGTTTTGGTTCGGGATGAACAGCGCACCGAAACCGTCGCTTACAGATTCATATTTACATGCAAATGGCTGCAACCAGCTTTCGCACACGATGAGTCTTCTCATATCTTTAGTTCCCAGAGCACACATCTTTGCTGACGAGAGAGTCTGGAGGACGGCGCCCTAAACTTAAAGAGACTTTTTGAAGCCAACTAGTGTTCTCTACAGCAGATACATAAGGGGCTACAAATGAAAGGAAATGTGGGCGTAAGCAATGCAGAAGATGACACCGAAAGATTTAAATCCATGAGTTTCGTGTCATGGGTGGGAAGGTTATCGCTTAAAATAGGACGGATCCGCAGCAAGCACAAAGTAAATGTGATTTTTCGATCTCCACTGGGGACAGCTGCATTCTTGGGTTTCGTTGAAGATGACTTCATGCTCAGGAAGGCTGAGGGTTTCAAATATCCACGGCGAATGTGGTATATCCATGGAAGATGTACGGAGCACCACAGGTACTCTTACAGCCAAATAAATTGGCTGTCGCAGAACACTGCATTGATACTGGTCACTCTATGTTGTACGAAAACGTCGAAAGTTTAGCGTCTGCTTCATCTTTATGGGACTCAGTATTGGAACAGGCAGTTTAAATTCGCTTGGCGACGAATTTAATTAATAGAGATAGCGGCTTCAGTTTGGATAAGTCAAGAAATCCTGCCCTTTTTGTAGTAAACTCACAAAGACGTCGCGATTGTCCACCTCAGAGTGATAATCGACAGCCCAACGTGAACCGACTGCTAAGCCACAGATGTAATTAATGCACATTGTATCTCTTTGTAGCCAACATCTCTGGCGCCTGCGTATTTGGTCCCCTACGCTTAGAATCACTTAGACCTAACTAACCTAAGGACATCACACACATCCATGCCCGAGGCAGGATTCGAGCCTGCGACCGTAGCAGCAGCGCGGTTCCGGACTGAAGCACCTAGAACCGCTCGGCCAAAGCGGCCGGCCATGTATAGTGGCGCGGTCCGCGAGTTTAAAATGGACGGAGCGAGTGCTGGAGCCTCAACCTTCCGGTTCACTCTGAAGATGGCTGAACGATATACAGCCGAAATATTAGGGTCAGAATATGAATTCAGGCTATCGCACACCCAAATGTAATGGGGCACCTCGTCCCTAATTTATGAAGTTACGGATTTTATTAAAATAAAACGTGCGAACCATCAGCAGTAAGGAGGCATAGAGAGAAATGTGTGCCAAACACGGCAATACCTGGCATCTTACTATTGCAGCGCACATCTTCAAGGGCAACTGGCGTAAGGCATACGTCTCCAGCACCGGGATTAGAAACGCACATTTCAGTTTGGTTTTTATGAGTGTTCCAAAAGCGAGAGAGGATGGTACATTGTAAGTAGCAGAGGGTGGCTTTGAGGAGCTGGTCGTTACAATCATACAATTTGATTTCATTGGAGAAGACTATATTCGAATAGCTGAAGGTGGAAGCTAAATCGCTGGGCTAGGGGGTAGGGGTTAAACTACTGGTTGCTACAGTTAGCATTACTGAAAGCTCGCTAAGCTTAGATGAAATATTAATGCGTCCATAAACACTGAGAGCGTAGCTGTCATCCACAGACAAGGATAACCGGTGCAAGATGCGGGACCAACTGAGGCGAGGCTCCTTGTCGAGGACGCAGGCTCCAGCGCCGCCCAGTTCCACGCAACGCCACGTAATTATGCATCGTGTACAGCCGTACACGTTCGCCTCGGCGCCACAGCCCGCATCGACAGCTCGCCGGCTGCGCCGCCTGCTGTCTTATTTAGGTGGCTTTTACCGCAAAAAGCGGGCCCGTGTCTCGCCGACTAAGATTTTTAGGAGCTGTCCCTTCCTGGAAAGCGCATTTGTTCGCAGGGGAAGCTGCGGCTGGCTCAAATATGCCGTAACCTGGTGCGAAACAAAACAATCTACTCAGCCTCTGCATAGTACATTATAAATTTCAGATCCTCTCAACTTGGGTTAATTAGTAATTTCTAAATGCCGTCCCTTCAAGTTACTTATTAAAGCTGGAAGTCTTTGGAGAAGCAGTTTCCCACGTTCCAGCAATGGGAATTGTATTTTATCATTCAAAATTCAGCCGCTTCTCCTAGGTAAAACTAATTACTACCACTTCCGTGCAAGAAAAGGGGAAGGAAGACAATAGTTTATGTCCTTTCAACAGTGCATACCTCGTCAGGTAAGCCGCGCGGGATTAGCCAAGCGGTCGGGGCGCTACAGTCATGGACTGTGTCTCTCGTCCCGGCGGAGGTTCGAGTCCTCCCTCGGGCATGGGTGTGTGTGTTTGTCCTTAGGATAATTTAGGTTAAGTAGTGTGTATGCTTAGGGACTGATAACTTAGCAGTTAAGTCCCATAAGATTTCGCACACATTTGAACATTTTTTTTCTCAGGTATGCAACTTTCCGTTTCTCATTAAACGTTTTATTTGGCATGCTTTCTGTGAAAAGAATTGTTTTAGTGTTATTACGTAATGATTTGTCTTCTATGTTTAGAGGTTTGCGTCGCTACCTGCCGATGCAGAAGACTATGGAGATAACTATTTCTGTATCATTATATATTTTGTTGTCTTCTACGTTTAGTGGTCAGCATCGCTAGCTGCCGATGGCGGAAGACTTCCCCTTTGTAACCGATCATTTCTCCCTTGGCCTTCCGTTTTTATTCCTCACTCTTAGTTCTTGTACATATTGATTATTACTCAGTTTCTCTTAGACCTTTAACTGCGAAGAAATCTAGGGCAACAGGAGAAATACTGAAATTAATGTAGGAAAGATGGACGCATAAATTGGTCAGAAGAAAGACGGGAACTTAACTAACTAGGAAACGAAATTCTTAGGAAGTGTAGAGAAATTGAAAATAAACAGATAAAGCAAACAGTTGAAGAAATCTTAAAGGAAATTGTCGTCAGAGCCACTAAGTTAACTGACAGCAAATTACAAACAAAAAGAGGGGCGTCAAAATTAAGAGTGCAACATGAAACGCACCGCTAAACACAGAAAACAGAGCTGATGGATGGAAACAGAACACTGACGGCCTGATTCTGCTGACGTCATAGAAGAAGAAATGGGAACTGGTTAGAAACACAGTTGGACCACGATTTGCAACACTAGTGATCAAATAACACACGAGATGTGGATAACATTCATTAGCAATTTCTAAAACCATTAAAAGAAATTGCAACTAAACGAATTCAAGATCCTGTGCTCAGTCTACAATGCCGGTGATATACCATCATACTTTTGTAAAAATATCATCCACACAATGCCGAAGATAGCAGCTGTAGATAAATGTGGAAACTATCGCACTATCAGCTTAGCAGAAAATGCATCGAAGTTAATGGCAACATCCTCCATAAACCGTTTGGATGATTATTTTACCGAAATGGTGTGGAACGACTCAGTTTACAGGATATGTATACATGATTAGTGCTAACATGAATGAGCACTTTATTATTTTGAGTCCTTCGGATGCAACTACACTTAATTATTTTTTAATTCTTTTATTGGGTACAAGTTTTTAAGTAGAAATTCGTCAATGGAATGGAAGGGGTAGTTCGGGAGAAAAATTTTTGAATTGGATGCAAAACTTGCTTCACTACCTGTCAGGTCTTCTTTGTTATTGAGGAAGTGAACGAAAATGTTTGTTGCTGCATACTGAACTCCTTTCAGAGCCACTGACTGCTTTAACAACGGGCAATAAATGTCATTTTTTGCCTAGTGTTATGGGTATAGACATCACTGTTCTCGTCTTAATGTGATGGATTATTTATGACGCATTTCATTAGCGAATATATGTACTGTAATGGCGCAGTTAAAAGGCGCAGTCAAAATACCTAGCTCCTGGAAAAGGACATGACGTCCATGGGTGAACACCACACATTATTCTTGTTGCTCGTTTTTGTGCGATCGATACTTTCTTTCTAAGTGATGAGTTACCCCAGAAATTTATTCTGTAAGACATTATCGAGTGGAAATATGCAGCCGCCGAGCCGAGAGGACGCGCAGCAGAGCAGCAGCACTTGTCTGATAAACTGTAAATTAATTTACTCTTAGTTTTTTTCACGTGCTTCAGCAAAGAAGTGAACTGTACTTGTGTATTTTACGGTGTAGACTAGTGGTTAGATAATTAATCGGTTTTTTTGCGTGTCTTGTGAATATCCTTGTGTAGAGTGGTTTCCTAGTGTAAGTTTTACAGTCGCCAGAAACTCCGTCACGCCACTAAGTTTCAATTTTGTGCTAGTACACTGCACACAGTTTAGATCAGTGCATTCCAGTTTGAATATTTATCTCATGCAGTAACTTTTCGGCAAACAGGATTTCTAATAACAGGTATCTGCAAATACATCAACTTCAATAGAGAAATATATTTCTGTTTAATAGCTTGAGGTCTTGGAGTACAGTGAAAAATCTGCACAAAAACTTTTAGTGTTACTTCATTCTCATTCGGTATATTTTTCAAACTCAGTAGCACCATTTGAGACCTTACATCTATTTTATACACATTATGACATGGGAAAGGACTGCTTGTTATGAGCGGGTACAAGGAGAGTTGCCTGCTGTCCGTAAACAGCAGGATGCTGCGTTGGCTATCGTCGACAAGCTTCTAGCTAATGCTCAAAGTTGCGGTGACGTCGGGGCGCCAGTGACGATACCTGCGACACCTTTGGTGCCACTGGAATCCCCTGCTGACCTGGACGTCGCTGCTGCTTCTGATACGCACCATCTGACCAATCCGTCCTCGCTCCAGAGTGGATGCCAGACAGTGGTGGGTTCACATGTCGCTGGGTGAAATCAGGCCGTGTGGCTGGTTCCCTGCGTCTTAGCAACAGGTACGAGGAGCTACCCAGTGTTGATGATAACTCCGCGCCAACACTGGATGACTCTCCTGTTGGATCAGCGCTCGATTTTCCTGCCCAGTCCGGACAAGTACAGAGAGTGGGTAAGCTTGTCACTGGGAGCTCCAATGCGAGTGACAGAGCCCCTCAGGAAGATATCAGACAAGGTGGGAAAGAATTCCAGTGTGTATTCGGTATGTCTGCCGAGGGGTCTCGTCCGTGATGTGCAAGAGGCCCTGGAGACGGCTGTCGAGCGCATTGGGTGCAACCGGCTGCATGTAGTGGCATCGGCTTGGGTTCTGAGGACATCTTTGGCTCCTTTCTTCGGTTGGCTAATTTTGCGGAGGCAACTAGCAACACATGCGGGGTGCTGACTAAGCTGTACTCAGGGCTGATGGCGGTCTTCTGGTTTGGAGCAGAGTGGAAGGTCTAAACCGGACGCTCAGACGACTCTGCGACGGTATCGGATGCGAATTTCTCGACCTCGGCTATCGGGTGCAGAATTGTAGGGTTGCCCTTAATAGGTCAGGCCTGCACTAAGCCCAGGAAGTGGCTACTAGGGTAGCGGAATACGTGTGGCGCGCACATGGGGCTTTTTTAGGTTACAGGATCTCTCCCTTGGGATCAAAGACGATTTTCCTGTTAAATCAACCACAGCGACCTCAGAGAATCTTGGTCCTCGCAGATCAGAGATAGAAAAGATTAATATGATTTTAGTAAACTGCAGGAGCATCCAAGGAAAGGTCCCAGAATTAGTATAGCTTAACGAATGTTATATTGCACAGATAGTATTGGGAATTGAAAGCTGGTTGAAACCCGACGTCAATGACAACTAAACTTAAGTTCAGATTGGAATGTTTATCGTAAGGGTAGGTCAGTTTCCAATGCTGGTGGCGCGTTTATTGCAGTAAAAATTTCAATAAAATCTAGTGAGGTTATCACGGATTCCGAATGTGAATTAATATGGGTGAAATCGAGTATCCGTCAAAAATGGTGATCGGATGCTTCTATAGACCACCTGGGTCAGGATCTGTAGTTGTAGAGCGCTTCAGACAGATCAAATATGGTTCAAATGGCTCTGAGCACTATGGGACTCAACTGCTGAGGTCATATGCCCGCTAGAGCTTAGAACTACTTAAACCTAACCAACCTAAGGACAACACACACATCCATGCCCGAGGCAGGATTCGAACCTGCGACCGTAGCGGTCGCTAGGTTCCAGACTGTAGCGCCAGAACCGCTCGGCCACGCTTCAGACAGAACTTGCAGAATATCGCTGGTAATTTTCCTGATCATGCCGTTGTAATAGGGGGTGACTTCAACTTGCCAGGTATAGATTGGGATTGTTATGCCGTGGCAACTGGTGCCAGAGACAGGGAATCGTGTGGCATTGTTCTGGATGTATTGTTCGAAAATTGCCTTGAGCAAATAGTTAGATAACCAACTCGTGAGGGTACGGTGTTAGACCTCTTGGCAACAAACAGACCTCAATTTATCGAATCAGTTAATGTAGAGGAAGGTATCAGTGATCATGAGGCTGTGACAGCATCTATGACGACGGGTCCTACAAGGAATATTAAGAAAGGTTGGAAGGTATATTTGCTCAGCAAGGATGACAGGATACAAATTTCAGAATTTTTCAGTGGGTGATGAGGACGAAGATGTGGAGAACAAATGGAAAAAAAATTCAAAGGCGTCGTTCAATATGCTCTAGACAAGTACGTTCCGAGTAGGGTTTTAAGGGATGGGGAAGATCCACCATGGTTTAATAGCCGTGTTAGAAAAGCGTTCCGTAAACAAAGAGCACTTCATCACAGAGTCAAGAGAAATAAGAACCGAGCTGGCAAACAAAAGCTGAATGAAGCGAAAATGAGTGTAAGGAGAGCAATGAGAGAAGTGTTCAATGATTTTGAAAGTAAGACGTTGTCAACCGACCCGAGCAAAAACCCTAAGAGATTTTCGTCGTATGTAAAATCAGTAAGTGGATCAAAATCATCCATTCATTCTCTCAGCGACCACACCGGCACCAAAACGGAAGATAACAGAGAGAAGGCCGTAATACTGAATTCGATCTTCCGAAGTTGTTTCACCATGGAAGATCGTAGCACTGTCCCTCCTTTCAATCGTCGTACGAACAACGAAATAGCAGATATTGGCATAACAGAAAGCGGAATTAAAAAGCAGCTACGATCGCTTAGTAGTGGAAAGGCTTCAGGACCATATGAGATACCTACAAGATTCTACAAAGATTATGCGAAAGAACTTGCTCCGCTTCTAGCAGTAATTTATCGTAGATCGCTTGAGCAACGAAAGGTATCTAACGACTGGAAAAAAGCGCAGGTCATTCCCATTTTTAAGAAAGGCCACACAGTTATAGACCTATACTGTTGACGTCAATCTGTTGTAGAATTATGGAGCATGTTTTGTTCTCAAGAATTACGACGTTTTTGAAAAATGAACATCTTCTCTATAAGTTTCAACATGGATCCGCAAACAGAGATCCGCAAACTCAGCTCGCTCTGTTCCTCCATGAAAACCACAGCGCAGTTGACAACGGTGCTCAGATTGATGCCGTGTTCCTTGATTTCAGTAAGGCATTTGACACCGTCCTGCATTGTAGTTTAATGAAGAAAATAAGAAATTACGGAGTATCGGAGCAGACCTGGGATTGGATTCAAGACTTTCTTGCAGATAGAACTCAACACGTCACTCTTAACTGAACTAAATTGACAGATATAAAGGTAATATCCGGAGTACTACAGGGAAGTGTGATAGGACTGTTGCTGTTTACAATATATGTAAGTGATGTAGTAGAAAGCGTCGGATGCTCTTTAAGGCTATTCGCAGATGATGTAGTTGTCTGTACCAAAGCAGCAACGCAAGAAGATAGTAAGAATTTGCAGAACGATCTGCAGAAAACTGATGAATGGTGCAGGCTCTGGCAGTAAACGTTGAACATAAATAAATGTAACATATTGCACATAGATACTGTACAGCTACACTGTTGATAACATACAGCTGGAGACAGCATCTGCCGTAAAATATCTAGGCGTAACTACCCAGAGTAACCTTAAGCGGAATGACCATATAAAACAGACAGTGGGAAAAGCAGACACCGGACTCAGATTCATAGGAATAATCATAAGGGAATGTAATTCATCCACGAAAGAAGTGGTTTATAAGGCGCTTGTTCGCCCGATTCTTAAGTATTGTTCATCTATCTGGTATCACTGTCAGGTAGGACTGATATAGAGAAGATCCAACGAAGAGCGGCGCGTTTCGTCACGGGATCGTTTAGCTGGCGAGAAAGCGTTACGGAGTTGCTAAACAAACTCCACTGGCAGACGTTACAAGAGACGCGTTGTGCATCACGGAGAGATTTACTGTTGAAATTGCAGTACAGCACTTTTCAGGAGGAGTCGGACAACATATTACTTCCCCCCACATACATCCCACGTATTGACCACGAGGAGAAAATTGGAGAAATTAGAGCCAATACAGAGACTTACCGCCAATCATTCTTCCCACGCGCTATTCGCGAGTGGAACAAGGTTGGAGGGATCGAATAGTGGTACCGAAAGTACCCTCCGCCACACACCATTAGGTAGCCTGCGGAGTATGATGTAGATGTAGATGTATATGACAATACGTCAGGAGGTTGATATGTTTGTTTCCTGATTAGCAATTATACGAAAAGCAAAAGTAGCTGAACTTAATTGTTTGACAAGCTCGATAATATGTGTGTTCCAGTACACATTTTCATCAACACATACACCCAGAAACTTGGAGTATTCTACCCCGTTTACTGACTCCTGCTCGTGTGCAACATCAGTTGCTGATACGCTCTATTTGTTGCACAGAACTGAATGTATTGCGTTGTTTTTTGTCTTTTTTTTTAATTTTGGGAGATCCAATTTTCAAAGGGCACTTAATAATTCTTTGGAAAACATCAATACCAACTTTTCTGTTGCTTGCTGTCCAATGGGATTATAACACTAGTATCATGTGCAAAAAGTACCAATTTTGCTTGCTGAATGTTAAGGGTACGATCATTCACTTATATAAGGAATAAGAGTGGACCCGAAATTAAACCCTATGGGGCTCCTGTTTTTTTTTTTTTTTTTTTTTTTTTCAGTCTCTAACAATTGCATCCTTTCCGACGTTGCCTGAATTATTCAGCACAACCTCTTGCATTCTGTTTGTTAAGTGTGATTCAGACCAGCTGAGGATAAAGCCATCAGTTCTATAAAACATGAGTTTTTCTAAGAGAGTAACATAATTCACACAATCAAATATCTCGAAAAGATCACAAAATTACCAACTGGCGACACATTATTATTTAAGGCTTGTTTTATTTCATGAGTGAATCTATAAACAACATTCTCAGTCGAGCAACCTTTCTGAAATCCAAACTGTGATGTGCTAGGTAAATTGTTTCCACTTAAGTATGCGACTGCATGTGAGTGCATTACTTCTCCGAATATTTTGGATAAGAAAGTCAGTAGGTAAATTAAGTGATAGTTGTTTAAGTCTTTTTTCTCACCTCTCTTATGAAGTTGCTTAACAACTGGAGATTTTAAACTGTCTGGAATTATTCCTTGTGCCAGAGAAGCAATGCATATATCACTAAGGTCAGCACTTATTGAGGTGGAACAATTTTTCAGATTTTTGTCTGAAATTCCATCAACTCTACATGTGCTTTTGTTTCCAAGAATTTTTATAACTGTAGTAATTTCACTCAAAGACGTTAGTGCTACTTAAGGTTTTGCCGAATGACATTTTTAATATATTCCCTTGCTTTTTCAATGGGACTATTTAATCCTCTATTTGCCGCTACCTAGAGAAACTGACTGCTGAATGTGCTAGCAATTTGGGAATAATACACAGAAGATGTATAAAAAATATTGAGGAGGCCGCTGTGGCATTGCGCTGGATAATGGAAGCAAGATAAAGTAATAAGATTTGTCGACGAACAAAAAGCGTTCGACAGTGTGAGGTTATGCAAGATGTTCGAAATTCTGATAAAAATAGGAGTGACATGTAGGAAAAGACAGGTAATATATAAAATGTCCAAAAAGTATTTACCATTTAACATCATATCGACACTGAGATCATGAGAGATGGAGCAGAAGATCGGATTAAAGAATGAGGGGAGAAAATTGGCCATGCCCTTTCAAAGGAACCATTCTGGCATTTTCCTGGAACGATTTAGGAAAATCACAGAATACTTAAATCTGGATGGCCAGACAGGGATTTGAATCGTCGTCCTCCCGAATGCTAGCCTGGTGTGGTAACGACTTCACCTGTTTGCTCAGTATTAATGGAAGACATGGGCCACATGGGGATTTGAAGCGTCGTCCTCCACAACGCGAGCCCAGTGTGATAACTTCACCAGTTTTCTCGGTAAGAAAGGAAGAGTGTGACATTACTGCCACATAACGCTAAGCGCTATTGTTTCATTTTCTGCCATAATTTGGTGGTCATTTCATTGAGAATGCTGGACATGTAGGCTTGGGAGGAAGCCTCGCCGTTTTTCGGGCAGGGAATGTCCACTTCAAATGTGGTCTCAGGATCCTTTTGTCAGCTGTGGGCAGCCAGTGAACGTCATTAGGATTAGTAAACTTCCACAAGGAGATGCGCAGTCTAAACAGAAGTGAGGTTGTTGCCTTCTTCAGGCATTTGACAGCAGAGCGGGCACATGACATAGCTTAGAGCCGGGAGGGGGGTGGGGGGGAGTGTGTGGCCAAGAGGTGCTGTGCTGCCATTGACATGCCCAGCAAGTTGACATTTTTGCATTTTCTGCACAAACGTCAAAGTTCAAGACGCCGTGGTGCTTCCTGGTTAGCGAGAGAAAAAGCTGTTGCTTGTGCTCCAAAATTTTTGTCATCCAGTCGATTTGAGTTTTAGTGCCACCACGATATGCTTCAAGAAGCCAACCGATCGACGAGACACTGCTAGAGGTCATTTTTGTTGATGAGCGCTTTCTGTGTCAAGAAGTCCGCCCGCTTAGCTAAGTGGTAACGTGTTTACCTCTCACGCAGCGGGACAGGGTTCGATTCCCGGCCGGGTTGGAGGTTTCCTCCGCTCGTGGACTGGGTGCTGTGTTATCCCCATCGTCATCTCATCATCACCGACACGGAAGTCGCCCATTGTGGCGTCACCTGAAATAAGACCCCCAACCCGGGGACCGAACTTCCCGTATCCCGACTCCCGGGCATCAATGCCACACGATCATTTCATTTCTGTGTCAAGAGCGGGAAGTTGCTGTTGTATTACCCTGCTTTTTCATGAAATAAGGGATATTCTGATCTGTCACACTGGCAATAGCAGTGGGTCATACACTCCATACGTTATTTTCAAAAAGTTTTGCAAATGAAGGCCGTGAACTAAGGTTATGCGCTATTCTACGGGCTGCCGTGCTGGACGTTTTTCGTGTGGGCCAACATCTGGTGCTGATCGGCACACGCTAGCTGCTGTTGGGGAAATGTAAGTGCCGGCCGAAGTGGCCGTGCGGTTAAAGGCGCTACAGTCTGGAACCGCAAGACCGCTACGGTCGCAGGTTCGAATCCTGCCTCGGGCATGGATGTTTGTGATGTCCTTAGGTTAGTTAGGTTTAACTAGTTCTAAGTTCTAGGGGACTAATGACCTCAGCAGTTGAGTCCCATAGTGCTCAGAGCCATTTGAACCATTTTTGGAAATGTAAGTGTAGCGAAGGCAGTAGCGAGATCCACATTCTAATCACCTCGTTACTTGCTTTAACTCTGTTGGAGAGTTAAACTGGCGATGAATAAAATATCTCAGTTTGCTTGAAATACTACGTGTGTTCGGGAATAACTGACTTGGTTTGTTATCTTCACGACCATGTTAGCATAAATTCTTGTGTACGCAAATATTGTTCACACTAGCAAATCGGACTTCGTAAATTAAATAGCAGGCAGATTCCGAATAATTACTACAACACGTTGCAGTATCAGTGAGATAGCCGTGAAAG
Source organism: Schistocerca americana (assembly GCF_021461395.2). Taxonomy (NCBI): domain Eukaryota; kingdom Metazoa; phylum Arthropoda; class Insecta; order Orthoptera; family Acrididae; genus Schistocerca; species Schistocerca americana. The sequence goes on from NC_060119.1 coordinate 808,924,315, forward strand.
TGGCTAAACAGACTTCACGCAATCTAGTTATTTGTTATTTGCCTTCATAGGATCATTATATATATATATATATATATATATATATATATATATATATATATATATATTTGTGTGTGTGTGTGTGCGTGTGTTTCCTTCGTCAAAAATAACACGTTTATAGTCAGAAAATTATATTTGCTCTAAAAAATTGTTTTGATAATACAAGAAGAAAAAGAGAAAAATACTAATATGTCGCTATATTGCTTACTTCGTCACGCATCTTGAGTTACTTAATTTAGCTGTAATTTGTGACTTCTTTCTGTGTCGTCGATCTTGATTTCGCGAGCTGCCCAGATGAAGATAATCTCTTGCACCTTCACCATACAGTTTTTCTACACTTTTTGATAGCTCCCCGTGGTGTTCTCGGTCAATTTTATTTTGTCAGTCATTAGAAAATATAAACATCTGTTAAGGGGCTCCGGAAAGGCTCAAAATCATGAAAAGTTCAATTTTTACTTTTTTGCGTTTTCTGAATCTGCAGACTATTACCTTTTAATAGATATATAATTTATTCAATTCCGAAGACTACAACTATTTTTAAATTTTTTTTGAAATGTGTTCTACATGGGCGTGACCCACTGTGGCGCTGTTAAACTGCTGTTAAATGGTGTTATTATTAACGTCCGTGTTCATCAGGTACATTTTAGTGATGTGAGATAAAGTATGTGTTGTGGCTAACCTGTGATGGTTCAATATATATCGCTGGTGTGATTGTCGATTGTTTCATGTTTATTTACTCTGTCGTTATCTCGAAAATATTCGTAATTAATTCTGTTTCTTGAGTCTCTGTTTTGTTGAAGTATAATAATGAGTAAAAGTAAAGTTATTAGAAATCCTCTGAAGGCTTTTAAGAAAAGGAGAAATGTTGGAAAGCCAAAGGTATGTGTTATTACTGCAAACAATAAAGACGATAACCAAGTGAGTGAACCTAACCTCTCAAGTACACCTGCCCATAGCAGTCAAAGTGGGAAAGAAAATACTTCACAGAAGAAGTTTGGTTCAATGAGTGAAAACTATGATTGTTTTATGGGCGAATCGGATGTGAATGAAATATTTGATATGTCGGTTCGCAAAGGAATTTTTTCAAACTGTGTAAGATGTATTCATTGTAGTGAAGTTGGTCTGGAACTCTCCATAATAAAGCACGTAGGACTTACTAGTGAAATACAACTGAAATGTGATAAGTGTTCATACATGACCACCTTTTGGAACAGTGTTGCAGTAACTGCAACTGAAGAAAATGGTAGCAAAATCTACGAACACAACAACGAGCGATGCTTGCTTTAGACAAGGAACGCCTTCGGGCTGCAGACAGGGCTGTAAAGAGTCTAGAAATACAAGCAAGAGTAAACAGGAGGAGGAACAAGAGGAAGCTGGAGGAGGAGTTTGCAGAGGATGAAGATAATCCATCCTATGGACCTGGAATGCACTAAAAATTTAATCCAATCTTTGTCGCTCGATTCCCAAAACTTTTATTTTCACATACTAATTACATGTTTTCTAAGGATCTTCCAAACATATTTGTTTCAAACTTTCAGTAAATGTTACACAGTACCTTCTGCATGATTTAACACAGCCTTTTTCCAAAAAACTGTATATTTTTGAATATATAAATAAAAAATTACAAAAAAATGTTCTGAATTTTCATTACAATTGAAAAAAAAATCATCTTTAATAACTGAATTAAAATTTTGTAAAATCCCTGTGTTAAGTTGTAGCCCATATTCCAATAAATAATCTGTAAAACGTTCAACTTCCTACCTCAAATACTTTGTGAGGAAAGATGTAATTTATAAGCGTTATTTTAACATTGCAAATATAGGGCGTTCCGGAGCCCCTTAAGTATGCAGTGGGGGCACAGGCAAGCGGATTGTTCTGATTTTTTATATTAGTGGCTCGTGAAGTTCAGAATGCAGATGCAGGTCTCAAAAATTCTCGAGAAAATCGATTATTAACTTGTACAAGCGTCTTTCATTTACTTAATTTAAAACAATATATCGATGAGCTGAGTGTTTCAGTAATAAAGTGCCTGCCTACCACATGAAAACCCTGGGTTCGATTCCTGGCCAACAAGTTTTTAAACAAAGATGAAATTTCTACGGTCATTTCCGTGCCGTGTAAAATGCATACATATGAAAAAAAATCAGTTACGCTCGAGATTGGTAATCACTGATTCGAGTTTTGTTGCGACCATCATTTTTTTTCGTTTTTTTCGCTCAGTTAGAGTTCCTACGTAATTTTAAAAAATAAACAATTTTATGCTAATAAATGCATGTCTAATACCATTTTACATGAAATATGCACATCTTCTAATACGAAATTATGTATCTCACCAAAATTCCAGTTTCCTTTGCAAATATATATTCTTCCCGACTTTTATGTAACAGTTTTATTAAAAATTGTTTAAATGAAGAAATGCATTACAAATGCAATCTCTGGAGCAAAAATTAAAAATCTAATATTCTTTACGTGCACTGTGCACATACAGATATGTAGTCAAACAAGCCAGAGTAATAAGCTTTGTAAAACACAGAAAGCAATAATTTTCACGGCGTCGAGTACACTGTAAAAATGTTGCATTTTTATCAGGTTTCCCCTCAACTCACATGCACTTTTCGTAAAAACTGTAGTTGAATATATTGTTAATTATTGTTGAATATATGTTAATTAGCATTTATTTCACGAATTTTATATTTAAATGACGTGAGTGTTCTAACTGAACAAAAAAAGGAAAGAATAATGACTGACAACAGACTATAACGCCACCGACTGTTTTGTTGATTTTGCTGTATTTTACGCTTCTTGGAAATGCTCGTAGTACAAGCACCTTCGTTTAACAATTTCCATTTGTTGTGAATCGAGCGTGGGCTACCCACAGGGAAAGGCAGCATGCTACCACAGAGCGACATCGCCCTCGGGAAACTGACTTAGCTTTGGTGAATTGAAGACGCTCGGAAAATTTCAAAACTGATTTTCCCCAGAATTTTTTATGGTTGCATCCAACTGCAGTGACTGACACCTATTTGAACTCTGCTGTTCACATACTATAAACACAAAAAATTATAAAGATTCGATTGCTGTGTGGTCTGCTAGTGAGTCTTGAGTTAGTTTTCGAGATCTTTTAAAATATCCTACAGCTTGCACACAGTTGGGTGAACCACTAATAATGAACATAATCTGGTGAACATGTAAGCTTGTTGGTCTCGCCGTGACGGCGTTATCATTGTCCACAGTAGTCAAACTCAATGATCGTTCTCTTATTATTCGATGAAGGTATAGACTATTGCAATCGTTCATCTTATTTGAGTATAATTTTTTATTTTACAATAAGGATAGAAGCTGAAGCAATGAATTAAAATTTGTGCCACGTCCTGGACGTAAACCTGGGTCTCCTTCTTAATAAGCAGATGAGCTAACCACTACGTCACCGTAGCACTATGGTTACTGAAATGAAGTTTGCGTTAGAGAGGGCATTGGACTAGGGTGGTCTGTGAAGCAGTGGCAGCACAATTTCACGGTGATGTAGGAGTTAGCACGTGGGTGTAGTAAGCAGGAGACCTGGTTCAATTCGTGATTTCTCTGCATCGCTTCAGATAAATGCTGGGATAGTTCCTCTGAAGGGTTACGGTAAACTCCGTTCCCCATCCTTTCTTAATTCGATGCGAGCGATGACCTCGCTGTTTGATTCCTTCCCCCGAATCAACCAGTCTACCAACCTGGTTCAAATCCTGGTTCTTGTACAAATTTTAATTTGTTGATTTATGCTTCAGCTTCTACCCTTATCGAAGATAAAGTTGAGACTCGTACGTCTCCAGTAAAATATAATTCCCTCATATAAATCTTTTTATTGACTAGGAAGAGCTGAGTCAATTCCCTCTAGGATTATAAGCTTGCTACGCGTTATTTCAAGACTACTGGGCTAACTATTTTGTTGAATTCAGAGCAGCAACATCACATACAAATGTCTAATAGTAAGAAACTTTCAATACCAAGAACAGATTAAAAAGGGTGTGAAACAGGGATGTACTCTTTCTCCCCTTCTGTTCAATCTCTACATCGCAGAAACAATCAGGGACAAAAAAGGAAGTTTCAGGAGTGGGATTAAAATTCAAATGGAAAGGATATCAATGGTAAGATTTGTTGATGGCATTGTAATCGTCAGCGGAAGTGAGGAAGAACTGCAAGACCTCTTATGCGGAATGATCAATTTAATGGGCATAGGAGTAATGACTGAGAGCAAAGAAGGAGGGAAGTAATTAGGAGCACTAGAAATGAGATAAGCGATAAACCTAACATCAAGATCTGGGATCAAAAAGTATACTCTGTGAAGAAATTCTGCTATCTTGGATGCAAAATTATTCAGACGGACCATTAAACCATTTAAAAGTAGACTGGATAACGGGACATGGCTCGCTAAATGAAATCTGCTACTATGAGACAGAGATCTTAATTTCAGGAAGAATGTTCTGAGAATGTACGTTTGGGGTACGGCACATTAGTTAAACAATTTTAGGCCTTTTCATTGTATGATGTACTTAGGCACATGTTGGCGTCATGTGTTGTATGCCTGGTAAAGTGTAGTTAACCTATAATGTCATATCTTTTCGATCGTGTTCTAAACTCAATTAAAGCCAATAGTCACAACTACAGTAATTTTGTGGGGTAATTTTATTTAATTTTCAGTGTTTCTTTCATGATATGTGATTAAGCAGATGTTCGCGTCTTTTCCCTTACGAGAGCCTGTTTTGTCTGTGATTACGTTTTGTTGTTTCCACACTTCATTAAAAACTGAAGTGCATTCAAAATCTTTTTCAGAGCAGTAGTTATGTGGATGAATGTCAGCTTATTTGTGCAGTTTCATTTCTGTGTTGAACCATATAACATGTGAGTGACCTCTCTTAGATTGTATAGTGTCTGTTTCTATCTCATTTTGATGTTAAGGCCCCTGCAAACTTAATTGTGAGAATACGAGTTACATCAAAGAGATTTACGTGCGAATTTTAATTGTTTTTGTAGTGTTCTTTGTGCCTAATGTATGAGCACATGTCGTGTTACTTAAGTTCCGTGAAAGTTCAGTCCCCTTCTGCAATCCTATGTAAATAATTGTAGTGTCGATCCATAATATTTGAGATACAGTTGCAATCAGTGATTCATTGTAGCCAGGAAGCTTGGTAATTTTAGAGTTTGTTTGGAAATGAACCGAGTGTGTTGAAGCACTCCACACATCTCAATCTTCCTGTAATTTCGTACTGTTTTAATAATTTTTCTGCATTAAAATAATCTATTAAATCAGATCTTGCCCCGATTTTCATGGTAACCCCAGCAGTAATACTTGATCCAGTGCCTAGACTTAGCTGTGTACTCAGATGTTCACTTCAGAAAGTAAATTGCATATTTGTTGCTTAATTAGAGGTTTCACTCTACTGCTAATGAACCAGACAATTAATTAAAATGTGTACACTTGATAACTTTGCAGAAATTTGCTCACCACTTTCAAGTAGATCTCTGTCCACGCCCTATGTTGTTCTAACTGGATGTGCATGTAGTTGAATTGGCGTGTACAGTGCAGTTGAGTGAATCATTCGTTTTCCTTTCCATTATTTTCCAGGAAAAGGAACGTCTGACCACAATCATGTGCTTAGTTAGACCATTTCTGGTAAATTCTGCAATTGTATCGTCAAGGTAATTAAAAATTAGTGGAATATGTTGCATAGAAAGCATTATACATTTTGCAGTTACTATTTTGCCAGTTTTAGGATAAATAAATGCAAATTGTAGGCAAACTAAATTTCGTCAACTGCTCAAGCCGCTTGCCCTTTGCCTAATCCTAAAGAATCTAATGTCAAATTACAATTTTTACGATTATCGCAATTACTATACTAATAGTTGTAAAAGAGTTCAATCAATAATTTAATGAGTGAATCTATGCCAATCCCAATGATAAGATTACAAGCTCACACTGCATTTACGTGTTGCTTCATGGTAACTCGCCCATTAATGTTAGCCGTTGTGTATGTAATTACTTTGTTTAACAAATTTGATAAAAGGTCAATGATGACCGCGGTTTATAATAATTTCTCGGGCGTTTGCCTACAACAGTTGAATTCGTGTTTTTAACCATCACGTAAAATGTATAGCGAGACTAGGATCTACCCTATAAATATAAAATCATTGACTCATTTATACAGAAGAATCAGGCGGTAATCTTACAATATACACTGCAGCAGTTACTTGTTACTAATATTTTATTAGCACGACGCGTTTTGGCAGCGTACTGCAATTATGAGGAGCATTTACAGTTACGTTTACATTGTAATTAATGAGAAGTGGAGTTAGTTTCCTATACTATAGCCGGCCCGAGTGGCCGAGTGGTTCTAGGCGCTACAGTCTGGCACCGCGCGACCAAATGGTTCAAATGGCTCTGAGCACTATGGGACTTAACATCTATGGTCATCAGTCCCCTAGAACTTAGAACTACTTAAACCTAACTAACCTAAGGACATCACACAACACCCAGTCATCACGACCCGCGCGACTGCTACGGTCGCAGGTTCGAATCCTGCCTCGGGCATGGATGTATCTGTTGTCCTTAGGTTAGTTAGGTTTAAGTAGTTCTAAGTCCTAGGGGACTGATGACCTCAGATGTTAAGTCCCATAGTCCTCAGAGCCATTTGAAACATTTGAACCTATACTGTGTGTGACAGAGGAGTTATTTGGCGAAAAAGGCGTCTTTTCGGCACTCACAGCAAAGGAAATTAATCTTATTTCATATTTATTACAATGTAAAACTAACTCTAGATCATCTGATAATGGCAGCATGTTGCCGCAAAGCGCCGTGCTCGTAAAATATTAGTAACAAGTGACTGTTACAGTACGAATAATTTCACAAAAGTATTTCATAAAAATTTAAAGGTCAGATAGAGTAAAGAAAGAGATATCTTCTCAAGAATCGAGGAGAAAAGAAAGTTCGAAAAGCACTACTAGAAGATTCGACAAGACAGTAATACAATTTAAGACATCAGATAATAGCTTCCATGTTACTACATGGAGCTGTACAAATCGAAAGCTGTAAGGCAAGATGGAGTGTAGAATATATCCAGTAAATGATCAGGGACGTTGGGTGTAGGTGCTCCTCTCTGGTGAAGAGGACTGCAGCTAGTCGTTATTATTTTCCTCTTTCTCTAAAATGTTCAAATGTGTGTGGAATCCTATGGGACTTAACTGCTAAGGTCATCAGTCTGCAAGCTTACACACTACTTAACCTAAATTATACTAAGGACAAGCACACACACCCAAGCCCGAGGGAGGACTCGAACCTCCGCTGGGACCAGCCACACAGTCAATGACTCCAGCGCCTGAGACTGCTCGGCTAATCCCGCGCGGCTCTCCTTCTTTAGTTCACTCTCAATCCGCTTTATCTACTCATTAGACTGGTTATACCACTCAAGAGATCCTTTAGTTCTATCTTATTTTCACTGAGGATAGCAATGTCACAAACGAATTACTTCATTGAATACCTTTCACCTTGAATAGTAACTTTCTCTCCAACTCCAGACCCTTTCTGTTATTTCTGTTGTAGTTTCTTCGACGTGCAGGTTGAGGAGGAGTTCGTAGCTCTGCTGGTTGGCGCCACTGCCTCTGGATCGCAGGGTTCCAGGTTCGATCCAGTCAGGTCGGACATTTTCTCCGTTCGGGAACTGGGTGTTTGTGTAGTCCTGAACATTTAATATTGTTATAATCATACAGACGCGCAAGTCACCGAAGAGGCGCCAGTACAAAGACTTGCACCAAGCAACCGAACAGCCACAGACGGGGTATCCTGGCTAATAATGCCGTACGATGATTTCATTTCAGCAGGGAATGAAGACAGAACTTATTTCTTTCGTCCAAGTACTTCTTTCTTGGTCTTCCATATTATTATTTCTTGGCTCTTGTACATACACTTCCCCGTAAATTCAGAGAATCCCAAATGCCGGGATGGTTCGTTTCAAAGGGCACGGCCGACTTCCTTCGCATCCTTTCCTAATCCGATGGGACCGATAACCTCGCTGTTTGGTCCCCTTCCGCAAATCAACCAGTCGGCCGGGGTGACCGACCGGTTCTAGGCGCTACAGTCTGGAACCGCGTGACTGCAACGGTCGCTTCAGCGGGCTGGTTGGGCGCCGATATCCACCACCAAGAAGTCGGCGTTCTTGGCCTGCAACTTAAACAATCGTTATTCCCTCTGGTTCTAGACGTGGACAAAATGTCGACACAACTGCCTGCTTTGAGTCTCCGGGCTCTCGTATTAGTACGTCTTTTCCCTACGCCTGTGACGTAGTTCCTCTGGAGGCGATAAGTGGAGTGCTCTTTCATAATTACAACGTCAGCTTTCCTCAATTCTCTTCGCTCACTACACACAGGTCACTAGATGCTGTTGTAACTGCAGTGTATGGATTTTTCACAGCACCTCTGCCGCCCTGATTACTTCACATTTGTATACAGTGCCCACCGGACCATGCTTTCTAGCCTGTGAGCCGTGTCGTAAACGTGCCTCGCAGAACCATTTGCAAAATATCAACATCACCCGCGCCTTCCATCCAATGTGCCAGTCTATCCTTTAATTACTGCTTTCCAGGCAAAGCTGTGCGAGATTTATAAGTATTTCGTAAATTCAGACCTATACCTATTTGTGCAGTTGACTGGGAGCAAAACCGGTGTCTGATCAGTCCTTCGACATTGATTCTATGGATGAAGACAATAAAAACTATTCAGGCATCAGTTTCAGTATTATCGCCGACGTAATTTCAAACTCAGAGGAGTGGAAAATTGAAGTCAATGTGGAAAATGTTTTTGATAGGCCCACAATAGAGGCAGTGGATTTTTACTCTATGTGTGAATTTTGTGAATAATATTGTAGATTAAATTATATTTCATAAAAAGTTCTACAAAAAAATGGTTCAAATGGCTCTGACCACTATGGGACTTCTGTCATCAGTCCCCTAGAACTTTGAACTACTTAAACCTAACTAACCTAAGGACATCACACACATCCATTCCCGAGGCAGGATTCGACCCTGCGACCGTAAGCAGTCACGCGGTTCCAGACTGAAGCGCCTAGAACCGCTCGGCCACTCCGGCCGGCAAACAGTTCTACACGTTTTCCATGAAAACCGCGTTTTTTCTACACTGAAGAGCAAAAGAAAGTGGTATAGGCATGCGTATTCCAATCAGTGGCATGCAAACAGTCAGAACACGGATCTGCGGACGACATGGCCTATATAAGACAAGTGTCTGGCGCAGTTGCTAGATCGGTTACTGCAGTTACAAAGGCAGATTATCAAGATTTAAATGTGTTTGAACGTGGTGTCGGCGCACGACCGATGACACACAGCATCTCCGAGACAACGATAAAGTGGTCATTTTGCCGTACGACCATATCACGAGTGTAAAACATCAAATCTTCGTCATCGCTGCGGCCGGCAAAGATCTTGCAAGAACGCGACCAATGAAGACTGAAGAGAATCGTTCAGCGTGGCAGTAGTGCAACCCTCCCGCAAATATCTGCAGATTTCAATGCTGGGACATCAACAAGTGTCAGCGTGCGAACCAATCAACGAAACATCATAGAAACGGGCTTTCGGAGCCGAAGGCCCATTTTCGCCTCGCCCGGGCCGTCAACATCGACAAGGGACTGTTGATGACTGGAAACACGTTGCCTGGTCGGACGAATCTCGTTTCAAATTGTATCGAGCGGATGGACGTGTACGAGTATGGAGACACGACAAGGGACTGTTGATGACTGGAAACACGTTGCCTGCTCGGACGAATCTCGTTTCAAATTGTATCGAGCGGGTGGACGTGTACGGGTATGGAGACACGACAAGGGACTGTTGATGACTGGAAATACGTTCCCTGGTCGGACGAATCTCGTTTCAAATTGTATAGAGCGGATGCACGTGTACGGGTATGGAGACAATGTCATTAATCCATTGACCCTGCATTTCAGCAGGGGACTGTTCATGCCGGTGGGGACTCTGTAACGGTGTGGGGCGTGGGTGGAGTCATATGGGACTCCTAATATCTCTAGATACGACTCTGACAGGTGACACGTATGTAAGCATCTTCTCTGATCATCTGCATCCGCTTATGTCCATTGTGCATTCCGACGGACTTGGCCAATTCCAAGTGCACAATGCAACAGCCCTGTGTCTTTCCACATCGACTCCAATTTCTTGTTGTATCACACCATCAAACAGATTCTTCGCCTACTACGGCCCTTCAGTGTACTTTTCCCACCCATCTAGAATTGTTACACAATGGCTCCAAAAACACTCTTCTAGGTTTAAACACTTCTGCTGGCCACCAAACTCCCCAGACATGACCATTATTGAGCATATTTTGAATGCCTTGTAACGTGTTGTTCAGAAGAGATCTCCATCCCCTCGTACTCTTACGGATTTACGGACAGTCATGCACGATGCATGGTGTCAGTTCCCTCCAGCACTATTTCAAACATTAGTCGAGTCCATGCCACGTCGTATTGCGGCAATTCTGAGTGGTCGCACGGACCCTACACGATATTAGGCAGGGTACCAGTTTCTTTGGCTCTTCAGTGCATATTTCCATTAAGGTACTATGTGTGCCCGCTCTTATCCCACTAGTGGGGTAAGACTGGGTGATTTGATTTTTCCTACAACAGAACCGCTCACTAAAAATGTGCTGAAGCTATGAATTTTCAGGAATGTATATTGTACTCAATTAAGCAATGATTACTTTTACAGAATCTGACAATTTCTGGGTTAAATAGTTGAGGTTCAAAGAACCCCTCAAGCCCCTTTCCCCAACAACGCTCAGATCGTCCATACAACAATGCGCAACCGCCACAAAAGGTTTTCTTTGCTGTGTTGTTCAACATGCGCATCACAAGTTTTTGAATGTCAGTTATGTCGCCTAAGTATTGACTCATAATGCGAATTTCTGCACTCTGTAGTTTCTTGGTAAGATAGTATTGTTAACACCAAGTCTCATAACTCATGATGATTTAAAATAATTGTCCACTTTTTGCATTTCAAACACGTCGTGATAGGTGTTCACTCCTCGTTTTTCATCAGGAATCAAAGTGTGCGGGACAAACTTTGGACGTACTTTTCTCTTCTTCTAAACATTCTGGTGAGTGTCCTGAACATTTGATTTAGACATGTTGCTTCCCTGCGACGTGTGACACAACGACACTGACACACTACGGTGTGTTTTTTACAGTTGTTATCGCAGTTACTGCTCTGACGTCGCTTGTACGCCAGAATTAAAATCAGTCTCGGAATCTTTTGGACGGGCAATGTATATTACTATCTGTACCTAAAGCTAATATCCATTTTATGCCTATTATATTTCATTTTTAATTTTTGAGACTGTAAACATCTTATCCCATTTCATATTGGCGAACTTTTTTTCCATGTCGACATGTGCTGCTTCCAATAAAAGCACAACGTCAGAATTACCTGGCGTAAAGGCAAACCGACTCTCAATTTTCTTTTCTGTTATGATGTACATTTTTCTTGGCAGTAACTTTGACTCATGACCTGTTGAGCTGAGTTATCCTTTCTTGATGTCTTTGGTACTTTTCCAAAAGTGAGATTGCATGTCAGGAGTCTCATAGGTTCTACTAATTGACCTGAATAATCGTTTCGTTGCCATAGCTCTTGCTGCTTTTAGAAATTCCGAAAGAATCTTGTCTATACCTTCCACCTTATTTAATCGCACGTCTTCCAAAGCTCTACTAAATTCTGACTTTTATTACTGAATGGCCCATGTCTCTCCATATAGACTCCAATTTTTACTTCTATCATGCCATCAAAAAGCTGTTTCGCCTCCTAGGACCTTTCAATGTACTTTCCCTACCCATCCACTCTCTCTTCCGCGTTTAGCTGCGCGATTATTTTTCCGCTCTTAAAGTTGATGCCTTCGCTTCCCTCGAACGTCGTTCTTGACTTTGCAAGGAGAGTAAGTCGTGGTGGGTTTCAGAAAATAAAAGATAGATGGAATCGAGAATCTCTACGATTTTTGCGTGTTATTGGCGTTGATACTGGCAAGGTATCGCTTCCACGGATTCCAAGACTTTTTGTTTCAGTTTCATGTTTGAAGCTGGATAACGAGTAACAAGTGAAATATTTTTTTAGTGCGGTACAATTACAAATAAATAAGTTTCCGACTTTTTTCCTTTAGTTGTTCCGTGAAATCTCGTTTCATGTCAAACTTCAAGGTTATAGGTGAATGCGAAGTACCCTGTTAGCTTGCAGTGAGTGAGTGTGCGAGCATCAAAGAATTTGACGTACATGATCTGAAGTTTTGTACCTCAGCAAGGGAACATAGACGTCATTATTTACCATAAATTTCAGGTTAATAAACGTAAACACGGTCCGTAGTAGGTTATAACACAATGTTTATTTAATCGTGCGATTAGATAATTTCGACTAAGCTTTATCGTCAAGCACATTTTCAACAATTGTATTTCATGTCATTTTCAAATCACTCTTAATTTAAAGTGATTTTAAAATAACGTGAAATACAGATGTTACAATTGTGCTTGATAATCACGCTTAGTCGAAATTAGCTAGTCGCACGACTAAATAAACGTCGTATTACAGCCTACTACGGACCATGTTTACGTTTATTAAGTACCTGGAGACTTTGGATCGCCACAAATACAAGATTTTAAATTTCAGCTAGATACGTCTACCCGTTTCTGAGAAAAAGGGGTCATAGCAGACGGAGGGCAGCCAGACAGTCAGATAACAAATTACGAGGCGTGTTTTTTAAGTAAGTATCGTTTTGAAACTAAAAAAAGACGTGCTAAGATATCTCAATAATTTTAATTTTACATGAAAGCCTGTACCTTAATCTACTTTTCTACATAATTTCCGTCAATATTGAGGCACTTGTCATAACGTTGTACCAGTTTTTGAATACCCTCCTAATAGAAGTCTGCCGCCTGACTTGTTAACCACTGCATCACCACTGTTTTGACTTCGTCGTCGTCTTAAAGACGCTGACCGCCCAGGTGTTTCTTCAAGTGCTGGGCGCAAGATCGGGGCTGCACGGAGGATGATCTGGAGTTTCCTATCGAAAAGATGTGATGAGATCTTTAGTCTGATTCACCACATGCGGACGGACATTGTCTTGCAGCAAAACGATGCCCTTGCTCAACTTCTATGGACTGTTGTTTTGATCCTGGTGTGACGTAGGTCACCCATGTTTCATCACCCGTAACAATTTGGCTTAAGAAATCATCACCGCCGTTGTGGTACGGCTCAAGGAAAGTCAATGCACTGTCTAAAGTTTGGTTTTGTGCACATCCGTGCCCGCATCTCGTGGTCGTGCGGTAGCGTTCTCGCTTCCCACGCCCGGGTTCCCGGGTTCTATTCCCGGCGGGGTCAGGGATTTTCTCTGCCTCGTGATGGCTGGGTGTTGCGTGATGTCCTTAGGTTAGTTAGGTTTAAGTAATTCTAAGTTCTAGGGGACTGATGACCATAGATGTTAAGTCCCATAGCGCTCAGAGCCATTTTTTTTGTGCACATCCGTCAACATTTTCGGTAATTCAAGTGCTCGGTCACAAGGCCATATTAAACACTACAAGAAACATTAGGAAAGTCATCCCACAAGGGAGAAATCGTAAAGCGTCTGTTTTTCTCTCACCTTATTGTCCTCTTCCTGTACCAAACTTTCATTAACGACCGAAGGACGCCCACTCCGTTGTTCATCATGCACATTTGTGCAGCCATCTTTCTTACCATTCCATCACTCATTATGTTTTCTCCGTAAACTGCACAGATCTCACGATGAATATCGATCGCTTTTATGCCTTTAGCACTAAGAAATCGTATAACAGCCCGTACTTCACAGTCGGCGGGACTCACGATTATCGGAGGCATCTTAAACACTCAGTACACAACGAAACAAGGAAGAATCAGACAGTAATGGCGTACATTAAGGTACAGGCTTCCATGTAAAAATAAAATTATTGAGATATCTTAGCACGTTTTTTTTTAAATTTCAAAACGGTACTTACTTAAAAAACACGCCTCGTACAATTTTTTTTCGTATAATGTAATTAAAAATCAACAATTTCGGATTTTCCCTTTACTTAAACTGTGATACTTCTCTTCTTGTTAGATCTTATGATTTGAGGTCAAAGGGAAGTGCACTATAGGCTTTGATCAGCAGATTTCCAGAATCAAAGTATGTGACATACATGGCCGTATGTCATGGTTGTGTCAGCTTCGCGTACTGCCAATGGACTATAGACCTTGGTATATGATACATATTTCAGCTTGATACGTGTAACTGTTCCTGTGAAAAATGGTGCTCAAAATACGGACGGAAAAAAATATTCGTGTAATATAATTACAGGTTCAGAATTTTCAGATTTTTCCCTTTACTTACACAGTCAAACATTGCTTCTTGTCAAGTTTGATGATTCTAGACCAACGGGAAGTAGTCTATACGTTATGACCAGAGAGTTCGTGAGAATCACAATATGTGAGATTAATGGCCGTATATTTTGGTTGCATTGACTTAGAAACTCACATTTAGCACACCGCCTTAGTATGTGAAATAAATTCAGCTTGATACGCGTACCCGTTCCTGAGTTTTCACAAAGGTCGGACAGAACGAACAACGCAGAAATTCTACACTACTGGCCATTAAAATTGCTACGCCAAGAAGGAATGCAGATGATAAACGGCTATTCATTGGACAAATATACTAGAACTGACATGTGATTACATTTTCACGCAATTTGGGTGCGTAGATCCTGAGAAATTAGTACCCAGAACAACCACCTCTGGTCGTAATAACGGCCTTGATGCGCCTGGGCATTGAGTCAAACAGAGCTTGGATGGCGTGTACAGGTACAGCTGCCCACGCAGCTTCAACACGATACCACAGTTCATGAAGAGTGGTGACTGGGGTGTTGTGACGAGGCAGTTGCTCGGCCACCATTGACCAGACGTTTTCAATTGGTGAGAGATCTGGAGAATGTGCTGGCCAGGCTGCAGTCGGTCATTTTCTGTATCCAGAAAGGCCCGTACAGGACCTGCAACATGCGGTCTTGCATTATCCTGCTGAAATGTAGGGTTTCGCAGGGATCGAATGAAGGGTAGAGCCACGGGTCGTAACACATCTGAAATGTAACGTCCACTGTTCAAAGTATCGTCAGTGCGAACAAGAGGTGACCGAGACGTGTAACCAGTGGCACCCCATACCATCACGCCGGGTGATACGCCAGTCTGGCGATGACGAATACACGCTTCCAATGTGTGTTCACCGATATGTCGCCAAACACGGATGCGACCATCATGATGCTGTAAACAGAACCTGGATTCATCCGAAAAAATGACGTTTTGCCATTCGTGCACCCAGGTTCGTCGTTGAGAACACCATCGCAGGCGCTCCTGTCTGTGATGCAGCTTCAAGGATAACCGCAGCCATGGTCTCCGAGCTGATAGTCCATGCTGCTGCAAATGTCGTCGAACTGTTCGTGCACATGGTTGTTGTCTTGCAAACGTCCCCATTTATGGACTCAGGGATCGACACGTGGCTGCACGATCCGTTACAGCCATGCGGATAAGATGCCTGTCATCTCGACTGCTAGTGATACAAGGCCGTTGGGATCCAGCACGGCGTTCCGTATTACCCTCCTGCACCCACGGAATTCATATTCTGCTAACAGTCATTGGGTCTCGACCATCGCGAGCAGCAATGTCGCGATACGATAAACCGCAATCGCGATAGGCCCCAATCCGACCTTTATCAAAGTCGGAAACGTAATGGTACGCATTTCTCCTCCTTACACGAGGCATCACAACAACGTTTTACCAGGCAACGCCGGTCAGCTGCTGTTTGTGTATGAGAAATCCGTTGGAAGCTTTCCTCATGTCAGCACGTTGTAGGTGTCGCCACCGGCGCCAACCTTGTGTGAATACTCTGAAAATGTAATCATTTGCATATCACAGCATCTTCTTCCTGTCGGCTAAATTTCGCGTCTATAGCACGTCTTCTTCGTGGCGTAGCAATTTTAATGGCCAGTAGTGTATAAGGGATCCCATTGTACCGACTGAAGTACGAAGCCTTAAAAACAAAGCTGAGATGTGAACAAGTGGACAGCAGATCGCTGATAAACAGTATTCGAGTATTTTCTAGTAACCCACGTAAATTTTCCCCTTGCCGTCGTTGAATAGAAAGACCGGTGACGCACGTTAGCTGGAACAGCTGCGAACGAACGCACGGAAACAATCCCAACTCGCTGTCGCTGTCCCAGTGTACCTTTTAGTTACACCTCGTGTATTGACACATGCTGGATGTGAACTCTTGAAACGACAGCTAGTGTCGGCGGCAGCGGCCGTGAGTTCCCTCCTCTCCTCCGAGCCTTCCGCAGGAACACGTGCTGCGCGCACCGCCCGCCAGTGCCACAGACCGACTGGCGCGTTGTAATCGGGACTGCGGCCGGGTGCCGGCTCGGGATTTACGACCTCTGGCTGCGTGGCGGTGTTTTTATCTGAGCCCAGGTGGACACGGCCAGCGGCGCCGCACCGCGCAGCCTCGTCCCGCCATGCTAATGGCCCGCCCGGCCGGACCGCATTAATTGGCCCCGGCAAAACAGCGCTCCCTCCTCTTATCCCGGCTCGCTAGCCGCCCCCTCCCCTCCGCCGTTCGTTACGGCTGTGCGCACACCCTTATCTCACGGTCTGCGTCTGCTTCTCTCTATACGTCACACTGGCCCGCTCCCTTTTTCCGCATTTACGCATTTCCTTAACGTGTATCCGCACAGCTGAGGCAGGAAATGGCGCCATTCTAAGCTTAATAGACGGTCCAGCCACATTAATGTGACCACCGCCTACGATCGCTGTCAATGTGCAATAACCTCACACAATGGCAGGTAGCGGTACTAGTGGTGGCAGGTACAAAGGGTGATTCAGCAGCCCCTACCGCTGTCGTTTTATGCAACCCGCAATGTTAAATCTTGCCTTAATAACCGGTGTAACTGCCGTAATGTACGCAAGCATGCAATCGTGCATGCACTGTGTTGCACAGGTGTCAAATGTCAGTTTTTGGGATGGAGTTCCATGCTGTTGCACTTGGTCGGTCAATACAGAGACGATTAATGCTGTTGGCGGATAACGCTGAAGTTGTCGTCCGATGATGCCTTACATGTGCTCGGTTGGAGACAGGTCTGGTGATCGAGCAGGCCTTGGCAACATGTTGAAACTCTGTAGAGCATGTTAGGTTAGAACAGCGGTATGAAAGCGAGCGTTATCCTATTGGAAAACCGGTGTAACAGCATTAATCGTCTCTGTATTGACCGACTAAGTGCAACAGCATGGAACTCCATCCCAAAAACTGACATTTGAAACCTGTGCAACACAGTGCATGCACGATTGCATGCTTGTGTACAACATTACGGCAGTTACACCGGTTTTCCAATAGGATAACGCTCGCCTTCATACCGCTGTTCTAACCTAACATGCTCTACAGAGTTTCAACATGCGGTATGAAGGCGAGCGTTATCCTATTGGAAAACACGCCCTGGAAGGCTGTTCGTAAATGACAGCACAAAGAGCGAATCGCTAGAATCACGCACAAATCTGCAGTCAGAGTCAGGGACGCGTTGGCAGTCGCTTCAATGGCTTGATGTATCCTGCCTCAGAAAAATCAACACGTGTCAATCTGGAGTATTACGTGAGTGCGTAATTATCATCATATAAGTATTAACCACAGTCATTTGATTAGTGACTCACAGATCACTGAGCACGCAAGTAGCTATGTTTGAGGTTGAACAGGTATCTCTTGCACACGCAAAGTGGAATGGTCCTCATAGACTCAGTCGTATGCAGAGCAGGTGAGATATTTTCGTTCATTGCTAGAATGCGTGGAAAATGCAGTCTGTCTACAAAGAAAACTTGGTAAAAAACTCTCGTTCAACCCATCAAAGAACTTTGCTCATGTGTTTGATACTCTTGTCACATAGGACTAAAAGGAAATATTCAACGAAGGGCAGCATGTGTCTTTGCCCGAAAGGCCTTTATGGAAATGCTGGAAAAAAACATCTGGCATGCGTATGCTAATCATTCCGGGAATACCTACTTCCGATGAAGCACAATTAAGCGGCAAATCAGGGTAAATACTACCCCTGCCGCACCGCCATCCATCCCGTCTGCGTATTGCTTCCTTAGGGGCTGAGGAGGACAAGATTAAAATAATTACAAGGCGCAGAAAGACATCGTTCTAGCAATCATTCTTCTAGCTTCCCACACGCGAATGCAATGGATAGAAACCCTAATACATGGTACTACGTGAAATACCCTCTACCATGCACTTGACAGTGGTTTACAGAGTATGTATGAAGATGTAGATCGTGCGTCCAAAGCTTTCGGGAAGAACGTGTCACCCCTAAAAATAATCTGAACGTTAAGCAGAGTGTGTACAGGTTGCTAGCAGTAGCAGTAGTTTGCTCCTCTACACTCATCTTAAGTTTCAGCAACAACTTTAATGATTTAGTGCATCACAATTAAAATGAAACGTGCAAAAATGATCTAGATACTTGCCAGCCACAACGGGAAATAATTTACATAATGTGGCTATCAGTGCACGAAATAGTGCGTAAGAGCTATGCACGCAATCTAGCATCCCACGTATTAAATGGAAACCTAAAAGTTTGGTAGGATATGCTGAAATCACAAACAAATGCAACTTTATTATTTGCTTATAAATAGATAATAAAGTGAAATCGTTCATGATCAAATTTCCTTCCAAATGTAAATATACATAGCGAAAAAAATAATTGCCGTACTTGGCAGTCGGCGTGCGATTACTCAGCCCAATTCAAGACAAAGCGCATCTAGGAAAACCTAGTGCCGCCAGTAGTTTAATAGAAACGCGGTTTATAAAACGAGGCTCTGGCAACACAGTAACTGCGCGCAGTGTGTCCAAGAACAGGCAGCATGAACACTGCACTGTGCTGGAGCTGTCCCTTTAGCTCACTTGGGGTGTGCCCTGTCTTTTCACGTCATGAGGCATCTGTGATCATCTTCCATGGTACGGTGCACTGTCACATACCGGCCAACAGACGGGTAAGTGTTAGCAAAAGCAATGCAATGGTATGGCATTGTTGTACGTGCACCTTACTGGGAAGTTAGTGATGTTTTACAGTTTTCAGCTGACTGGGTGTTGTGTGATGTCCTTAGGTTAGTTAGGTTTAAGTAGTTCTAAGTTCTAGGGGACTGATGACCATTTATGTTAAGTCCCACAGCGCTCAGAGCCATTTGAACCATTTTTGAACAGTTTTCAGCGATTACTGATATCATACACCTATGTTCGTAGAATGTAAATACTGGGTTCCTTCTACATAAAATTCATCAGATACAGATGTTGCACTTAATAATTGGGAAAGAAGTTTTATGAAATGCGGAGAATGCCGATACACCACATACGAGAATATTAATCACGGGCTTGAAGTACAGTTACTCCCCTATGAAAATGTTATCAACATCACTCTGAGTTTCAGAGTAACACATATATTCTCAAGTACAACAATGGAAGGAAACGTGATTTGGGTTAATTTTTAATGAATCTAACTCTGAAATGAAATGATCGTATGGCATCGTTGGCCTGGATGTCCCATTCGGGTTCGCCCGCCAAGTGCATGTCTTATTTCATTCGGCGCCACACTGGGCGACTTGTGACCGATGGTAAGGATAAAACGATGAGGAGGACAAAACAACACCCTATGCACGAGCGCAGAAAATCTCCGACCATGCCGGGAATTGAACCCGAGCCCAGTGCATGTGAGGCAAGCATGTTACCACCCAGCTAAGCAAGCGGACTATCTGGCATAGGAAGGACTTAAATATAAATAAGTAAATTTCAAGCCTTTATATACGCTTTTATTTACCCTTTGACAATTATAAAAAGATTATTCCTACCGCACAGGCCATGAAGGCTGGCCGCCGTGTCATTCTCAGCCCACAGGCGTCAGTGGATGCGGATATGGAGGGGCATGTGGTCAGCATACCGTTCTCCCGGCCGTGTGTCTGTTTCCAAGACCGGAGCCGCTACTTCTCAGTCAAGTAGCTCCCCAGTTTGCCTCACAAGGGCTGACTGCACCCCGCTCGCCAACAGCGCTCGGCAGATCGGATGGTCACCCAGCCCAGCTCGACAGCGCTTAACTTCGGAGATCTGACGGGAATCGATGTTACCACTGCGGTAAGGCCGTTGTCAAGAAAGACACAAGCACGTAGAATTGCATCAGACTAGCTACGAGTTTGTCGGGAAATCGACTGTGGCCTTTTCGATGTAACCGTACCAGTATTCATCTTAGCGACACGAGGGAACAGTAGGAAACTCCAGTCAGGATCGCGGGGCTGGGGTATGTCACACTCATTCAGAATGAGATTCCAGTGCTGTATTATTACGCCACGCTAAATGGTATTTACTTTATAAATAAACATAAGGAATTTCATAACGTGTCTAGAGTCTACTGTTAGTTTGCTCCACACGCAAGAACTGTAGAACATGTCCCTATTTTCAAATGAAAATTTCGTTCTGTACAAGCCCTAAAAGTCGACACATGAACTCCAACCGACAGTGCCTCATTCATAGCACTGCACAGCTCTTCTTGAAACTGATTCCCATCGTCTAGTTGGTGTATTTGCAGCTCCATCTTGAACGTAATAAACTGGAAATTTACAGTAGAAACCCAGCACAGATTGTATACCTACAGTCTGATTAAGCATACAGATAGTACTTTTGAATACGTGCACCACAATTAACAAAGTAACAAGCACCTGATACCAAGACTCACAAATTCATTTGAGATTTTATTTACATTTAGCAAATAGAGATACTGAGAAACTTCAAGATCATTTCATTAAGAATTTTGGTGCGGCACATTTAAGATTATTTTTTTGAAAGAGTGCTCATATAATGATGATAGTTCACTCTGCCGTAGCCTGTGGCATACAATAAGAATACTATCTAGAAGCAGCAGCCAGGATCATTGTAAAGAACTGTTTAAAAAACTAAGTATTCTTATTGTACCAAGTAAGTGCATTAATCAGTTGCGCGTAACAGAAAAAACATTAAGTATTTCACTTATGGTTCTATACATAATCATGGAAGAAGAGCCAGTTTTGACTTAAATTTATCAAGTAATATCAAACGAAAAAAGTATTTTTATCAGGGAATAAAATTCTCTGATAAACTGCACCATGAGATGAAAAATATTACTAAAATACACCTGTTTAGAAACGGCTTCTAAAATATTCTTCATAAGTAATGCACATCACTCAGTCAAAGACTACGTAGAGGACTTACATTAGTGATTAATAGTGAAATGCGATATCTACATCACCTTGTTGCGTTACAATACTGTAATGATTCTGCAAGAAAATCATTTGCCGAGATCTACAGTGCCTGGTAATAATGTCTTGTCATTCTCCTGAGTTCATCTCTCTCATCTATGGGGATGCTAACTCAGAATATGAGGAATAGTCACAAATTTACCTGCATTGAGTCAGTTTTCCGAATGGACTGAAGTTAGTACAAGGGGCATAGCAGCACGTTCATGGCTCCAGAGTCCTTGATGTGTGCAGTGATGAAGAACAAAACTATATTCTTTTGCTAGAAGCTGTCTGCAGAACATTGTGTGTAAATCAAAGAACATTGTACATTGGGGACAAACTGAACGAGCGAGGACCGAGCTTGCCCTCTCTAGCCATCCTGATACATGTTTGCCCTAGCTTTTCTAAATCATTTCAAGAAAATGCAAAGACAATTTCTTCGTCAAAACCATGGCCGACTACCTATCCTACCATCATAACTGATACTTATATATTTTAATATGTGTATTTATATTTTTGAGCTATTTATTTTCATTGGATTGTTAAGATAAATCTAGTATCTAAAATTTAGAAAGTATTCTGTAATTGAAGCAAAGTAGCGATCGGTATAAAACGCTAAAAATCATATAAAAACAGTCTCGGTAGCGTTTACAGATTTTTATTTGCTAGCAACTGGTTTCAGCCCTTTCCTCAGGCCATCTTCAATCTTTCGCCGATGCAATACAGTACTGATACATATTCAGTACAGAAAGATGAAAATATGGGTAAACAACGTCTAAAATACAAGCTACGATAATTAAAAGGTACGATGTTACACCTGTTGTGGCTCCTGGTGGTGGCAAGTGAAGCGAGATCCGTAGAAGTAAGTAGCAATGTAAGACAACTACCGGATAAATGAATAAATAAATAAAATTAAATTGAAATAAATCATTACTTATTGGTGTTATCAGCAAGTGTATCTAATATGAATGTCAGAGTGTACAGTAACAGTCATGTATATTTGTTTAGCAAGCTATGATACGCAGAAGAAGAAACGAAGTGGCCATTCAACTCCATGCTTTCCCTTAGCTCAATAGGCCTCTCAGACGAGGTGCGACAATAAAGAAATGAGACTGATCTTTTTTTCAAGACCCTGCAGGCTTGCATAGGCACAATATCTTTTACCTTGGTCTATTAAGCTGCTTCTAATCCAAGTGGCACATCGATGCAACTGCTCAGTTGTGAGCCGTGCTGTAATAAGTTAAATGGAACCGCATAATATTGCGCAACAGTATACCATTTCTTTTTCCGTTAAATTGAGTGGAAACGCGACGACAACTTACGGTAAGCTTCAGAAGACTTTTGGAGAGGAGGTTATGACAAGAGCTCAAGTTTTTCGTTGACATAAAATGTTTAGTGAAGGCAGAACGAATGTTGAAGATGAAGACCACAGTGGACGACCATCAACCTCACGGACGGATGTCAACTTGGCCAGGGTGCGTGAACTCGTACGATCTGATTGAACATTATCCGTGAAAATGATTGCAGAAGAACTGAACATTAGTCGACAAACTGTTCGTCTAATAATAACTGAAGATCTTGGTATGAGAAGGATTTGTGCAACACTGGTCCCCAAAAATCTCACACCACAACAGCGGGAAACACGGAAAAATGTGGCAGCCGATCTGTTAGAGTAAACGGAAATCAGTCCAGAATTGTTGAGCCGTGTTATCACTGGTGATGAAAGTTCGTTTTTTTCAGTACGATCCAGAGACAAAACGCCAAAGTTCGCAATGCTGCACAAAGGGATCACCCAGGCCAAAAAAATCTCGCATGTCGAAATGAAAAGTGAAATGCTTGCTTGTGTGCTTCTTTGATTACAAGGGAATTGTACATAAAGAGTGAGTGCCTCCTGGACAAACAGTTAACCAATATTAGCACAAAGAAATTTTGGAAAGACTTTGTAAAAGAGTTCTTCGCGTCGGTGCCAACATTGCTAATAATTGGATTCTGCATCACGATAATGCGCCATCCCATACTGCTCTGTCAGTACAGCATTTTTTAACCTCAAAACAACTTTTGGTATTACCACAGCCACCTTATTCACCAGATGCCGCTCCATGCGACTTTTTTCTATTTCCAAGAGTCAAAACGGCTGGGAAGGGACATCATTTTCAAACAACACAAGGTGTCCCAAAAGCTGTGACGAGGGTCTTGGAGCACATTACAGAAGATGAGTTCCAGAAATGTTACCTTCAATGGCAGAAGCGCTGGAAAAAGTGTGTGCAATCAGAGGGGAACTACTTTGAAGGAGACAACAATAAACTTGAGTAAAACGGTAAGCAACTTTTTTTCCACATCAGTCTCGTTACTTCATTGTCGCAAGGAGACAACATTAAACTTGACTCAAACGGCAAGCAACATTTTTTTTTTCACATCAGTCTCGTTACTTTATTGTCGCACCTCGTACATCTTCCCCCAGTGTGCGACCGAGGATCCAAACAAACTTCTGGATAGATCACATAACATACATATCTCCCCCAGAACGGTGACATATGATTAAAAACAGACGCACCTTGGTAATTACGATGAGTCGAAATTCCATTTACTGATACTCCTCTGAACGGTGCAGTATCTTACTGCCACAAATATACTCAAAGCTGAAGTCTTCCCAAGCTGTCCATTTGGGACAATTCTCAATGCTTAGCGTTCATATATTTCTGGTATGAGAAAGTTAGACTAAAGATTATCTCATACTAGAGGCTCTCAATGAAAGTCACTACATATATGAGTAGTTATTACGTAGATCAGGACAGACTGTTGATAGCTTATGCACACAGGTTCCAGTTATAGTGAACGCACGTGCACACACACATACACACACACACACACACACACACACACACACACACACACAGATGAGAGAGAGAGAGACACAGATGACACAACAGTTTAATGCGTATCTCCTCTGGATGTCTGAAGACGAACGTAGTTACATAATTGATCACTGACTGATCACTGTCATGTGTGTGGCAAAGCACTAAAACAAAATAAAAGAATGAATGAACGAATAATAAGGTATTCCATAAACATACAGAACAACTATCCGTCACCTTTCTGAACAAACCTTTCCTGACATGGTGCTCTACCAACAATACTGTAATACTATGTGAAAGGGCCCCTACCGCACTTGAACTGGCTGCATCTAGGTGTGCTAAGAAGACATGATAATTCATCTATATTTGGAGGAATATACCCTTGAGAGTTTCTGGCAAGTACAAAATTGTATAGCAGGTAACATACTTTTGTAATCAGCTCAACTGTGAAAACAGAAGGTGGTATGGTCTGCAGCAGAATTTGAATTTTGTTTGACGTTATGCCAAATGCATTTGGTACAACATTACGTGATCTGTAGATTCTATACTTGAAAATTCTCTTTTCAGGCCTCATCTCACGTTCAGCAAATGGTTTCATTACATTCTCCTTCAATACAAAAGCATCATTTGCCATAAAAATGTAAGCAACACAATTTCAACACCTCGTAATGGATACTTTGCTGTCAACTTTAATAAGTCATCCATAAGTTTCGTGCACCATAATTCATTGTACCATTCCTGCCGATCCCAACAAACGAAAATATATGTTTGGGATTTACTAATGCAAAGAAAAAAAACCAATGTTATTATTACCTTTTTAGTTTTAATAATGAACCATTAGAACACAAGGGCCTGAACTCAACAAGTTTCTGTTATGTGCTCCAAAGCAATACGGGAACTGTCGGAGGCTGTGGAACTCATCTTCAATGAACGAAACCTTCGCAGGTTTCCAGCCGTGAAGAACTGTTAATATCTCACCAGCTTTCGGCCGAGCTCCACTCTCCCATTGCCGAGTACTAAATGACTGTCGTGTCGAACTGGCAGCGCCGTTATATAGTCGCGCTGCTGTTATGACGTCACTGACGTTGACTTCCACGCCACGCAAGGTAATGTGTTCATCCGACGTCCATTGTGCCCACTTAAACCTCACAATCGCCGGGTCTCAAGCTTGTTGTGGTCTTCAGTACAGAGACCGATTTGATGTAGCCCTATATGCTACTCTATCCTGCGCAAGCTTCTTCATCTCCAAGTAACTACTGCAACGCACATCCTTCTGAATCTGCTTAATGTATTCATCTTTTGGTCTCCCTCTACGAGTTTTACCCTCCACGCTGCCCTACAGTATGAAATTGGTGATTCCTTGATGCTTCAGAACATGTTCTACCAATCGATCCCTTCTCCTAGACAAGTTGTGCCACAAATTCCTCTTCTCCCCTGTTCTATTCGGTACCTCCTCATTAGTTACGTGATCTACCCATCTACTCTTCAGCATTCTTC
Organism: Schistocerca americana; assembly: GCF_021461395.2. Taxonomy (NCBI): domain Eukaryota; kingdom Metazoa; phylum Arthropoda; class Insecta; order Orthoptera; family Acrididae; genus Schistocerca; species Schistocerca americana. The sequence continues at coordinate 808,950,080 of NC_060119.1, forward strand.
TGTAGCACCACATTTCGAAACTTTCTATTCTCTTCTTGCCTAGATTAGTTATTGTCCATGTTTCACTTCCATACATGGCTACACTCCATATAAATACTTTCAGAATAGACTTCCTGAAACTTAAATCTATACTCGATGTTAGCAAATTTCTCTTCTTCAGAAACGCTTTCCTTGCCAGTCTACATTTTACATCCTCTCTACTTCGACCATCATCAGTTATTTTGCTCCCCAAATAGCAAAACTCATTTACTACTTTAAGTGTCTCATTTCATAATCTAATTCCCTCAGCATTACCTGATTTAATTCGACTACATTCCATATCCTCGTTTTGCTTTTATTGATGTTCATCTTATATCCTCTTTTCAAGACACTGTCCATTCCGTTCAATTGCTCTTCCAGGTCCCTTGCTGTCTCTGACAGGATACAATGTCATCGGAAAACCTCAACATTTTTATTTCTTCTCCATGTGTTTTAATTCCTACTCCGAATTTTTCTTTTGTTTCCTTTACTGCTTGCTCATTATACAGACTGAATAACATCGGGGGTAGGTTACAACCCTGTCTCACTCCCTTCCCAATCACTGCTTCCCTTTCATGCCCCTCGACTCTTATAACCGCCATCTGGTTTCTGTGAAGGATGTAAATAGCCATTCGCTCCCTGTATCTGAACCCAGTCATCTTCAGAATTCGAAAGGGAGTGTTCCAGTCAACAATGTCAAAAGCTTTCTCTACAAATGCTAGAAACGTAGGTTTGCGTTTTATTAAATCTATCTTGCCTCACGTATTTCAACATTGCTATTGAATCCGAAGTGACCCTCCCCGAGGTCGGTTTCCACCAGTTTTTCCATTCGTCTGTAAAGAATTAGTGCTTACATTTTGCAGCCGTGACTTATTAAACTGATAATTCGGTTATTTTCACACCTGTCAACACCTGCTTTCTTTGGGACTGGAATTATTATATTCTTCTTGAAGTCTAAGATTATTTCGCCTGTCTCATACATCTTGCTCAAAAGATGGTAGAGTTTTGTCAGGACTGGCTCTCCCAAAGCTATCAGTAGTTCTAATGGAATGCTGTCTACTCCCGGGGCCTTGTTTCGACTCAGGTCTTGCAGTGCTCTGTCAGGCTCTTTACGCAGTATCATATCTCTCATTCCATCTTCATCTACGTCCTCTTCGATTTCCATAATATCGCCCTCAGGTACATCGCCCTTGTATAGACCATCTATATTCTCCTTCCACCTTTCTGCTTTCCCTTCTTTGCTTAGAACTGGTTTTCCATCTGAGCTCTTGATATTCATACAGGTGGTTCTTTTTCTCCTAAGGGCTCTTTAATTTTCGTGTAGGTAGTCTCTATCTTACCCCTAGTGATATATGCCTCTACATCTTTACATTTGTCCTCTAGCCATCCCTGCTTAGCCATTTTGCGCTTCCTGTCGATCTCATTTTTGAGATGTTTGTATTCCTTTTTGCTTACTTCTTTTGCTACATTTTTATATTTACTCCTTTCTCCAGTTAAGTTCAATATCTATTCTGTTACCCAAAGATTTCTACTAGCTCTCGTCTTTTTACTTACTTGATCCTCAGGTGCCTTTACTATTTCATCTTTCAAAGCTAACCATTCTTCTTCTTCTATTGTATTTCTTTCCCCCGTTCTTGTCAATCGTTTCCTAATGCTCTCTCTGAAACTCTGGTTCTTTCAGTTTATCCAGATCCCATCTCCTCAAATTCCCAACTTTTTGCAGTTTCTTCAGTTTCAATCTGCAGTTCATAACCAATAGATTGTGATCAGAGTCCACATCTACACCTGGAAATGTCTTACAATTTAAAACCTGGCTCCTAAATCTGTTTCTTGCCATTGTATAATCTATCTGAAACCTTCCAGTGTCAGGTCTCTTCCACGTACACAACCTTCTTTCATGATTTTTAAACCAGGTGTTACCTCTGCATTCCTTACTCCCATTCCACATTCACCTACAAGTTTCCCTTCTCTTCCTTTTCCTACTATCGAATTCCAACTCCACATGACTATTAAAATTTCGTCTCCCTTCACTGTCTGAATAATTTCTTTTGTCTCACCATACATTTCTTCAATTTCTTCGTCGTCTGCGGAGCTAGTAGGCACATAAACTTGTACTATAGTGGTAGGCGTGGGCTTCGTGTGTATCTTGGCTGCAATAATGCGTTCAATATACTGTTCTTAGTAATTTACCTGCGTTGCAAGTTTTTATTCGTTATTAAACCTACTCCTACATTATCCCTATTTATTTTGTATTTATAACCCTGTATTCACCCGACCAGAAGTCGTGTTCCTCTTGCCACCGAACTTCACTAATTCCCAATATATCTAACTTTAACCTACCCATTTCCATTTTTAAATTTTTTAACTTACCTACCACATTAAGGGATCTTACATTCCACGCTCCGATCCGTAGAACGCCAGTCTTGTTGCTCCTGTGTAGTTCCTGCCCAGAGATCTGAATGGGGGACTATTTTACCTCCGGAATATTTTAACCAAGAGGACGTCATCATCATTGAAACATGCAGTAAAGCTGCATGCCCTCGGAAAAAATGGTTCAAATGGCTCTGAGCACTATGGGACTCAACTTCTGTGGTCATTAGTCCCCTAGAACTTAGAACTACTTAAACCTAACTAACCTAAGGACATCACACACACCCATGCCCGAGGCAGGATTCGAACCTGCGACCGTAGCAGCAGCGCGGCTCCGGACTGGAGCGCCTAGAACCGCACGGCCACCTCGGCTGGCCCCTCGGGAAAAAATATGGCTGTAGTTTCTCCGTACTTTCAGCCGTTCGCAGTACCAGCACAGCAAGGCCGTTTTGGTTAATGTTACAACGCCATATCAGTCAATCATTCAGACTGTTGCTCCTGCAACTACTGAAAAGGCTGCTGCCTCTATTCAGAAAGCAAACGTTTGGCTGGCCTCTCAGCGGAATCCCCTGCGTTGTGGTTGCGCCTACGGTACGGCTATCTGTATTGCTGAGGCACGCAAGCCTCCCCACCAGCGCCAAGGTCCATGGTCCTGGGGGGGGGGGGGGGGTTCTTTTATAAAGCTGCCCCAAAATCCGATTGTCCTCAAAATAACAGATATTTCGTTGAACATAATCCAGTGTCACCTTTCTACAGCGTGTTCTGCCATGGCCCTTCTTCCAGGATAGCATAGGCGTAAGCACCTCTCATGTTTCATCTGGCGTTACTCCACAGTGTGTACTGTTTACCCGACGTAGTAGCTTTCACAGTGACATAGTATTTTGTACACTCCGGGCGTTCTGAGTACTAGATTCTCCTTTACAGCCCTCACACCCTGTCGTATTTTTGCTGGAAGCCTGAATACTGATGAAATGTTACATCCTTTCAAGAGCAGGCAACACGGAAAGGCGAAGACGCAAGTTTCTTGCTCTATTTCTCAGTCCTGTTTTTCCTGCGTGCCTCACCAGAAATAGTCTGTGATACCTGGCAGTGACTGTAGCCATTTTCCCAGAAGACTCTTTGGAAGTGGCTCAGTTCTAGTGGTAGGTTTTCGGCTATGAGACGGCTTTAGCACATCGGACGAGGGCGTTCAAAGTGACACGTTATTGTACCAGATAGTGGTGGCTGAGAGTGTGCAATCACCGATTTTTAAGTGTAGGTTTCCTGTAGACATTGTGGCCCTGGTGCTCTTGGTTTTTCGGGAAACTGGAATATCAAGGAAGGATATCACACTATCTGTCTCTACTCGCATCGTAAACCTAAGCCTGTCATGAATGCATTTCAAGTTACCTAAAATTCTCCCAGTTTTTCACGTCCATTGGGCCAGATGATAAATGTGTCACTGATGTAATAATAAAAACAACTTGCCTTAGCTATATTCGTGTCCAAAGCGATGTCTTCAAAGTTCTCCGCAGGAAGATTGGCTGTGGATGGAGCTAACGCACTTCTCATCGCCACACAGTCAACCCAGATGCAATAGTGGAAATAGAATGACGCCAACATGTGCTTAAACAGTTCCTCACCTGTAATTTCAAATAAGTGGCAGAGAAGATCGATACAATCTTTGACAGGAACAATAGGGAGACCACAAAAAGAAGCCAAAGAATTACAAATTCCCAAAAACATGGCCAAAAAGTAATAAGGGATGCTCAGCACAGCCATCGGTGACGCGGGTCGAAATCATTTCCATGTTTGACGAGGAAGAGGGCAACAGTGATGTCGCAGTCGGCATCGCGGCTATTTAACAGCGAAACCACGGCACCACGGCGGTCATTTACCATTTGATAATGGCGAGGACCGCTTTGCCGAAAGCTCGTAGCATTTTAACTGCCTCATGAAGCTGGAAGCATGAGAAGATTTTGTTAGTTCTTCTCACCGTGAGACCATGCGTTCGAAAACTTTTAATTATTTTCTATTCTGCAGCTTCTTGTAGTCAAAGCAAATCAGATTTCATTTTACAGTCACACCATAAAAAGAAGAAACGTAAAGCAGAAACTTATTACCTTTCATCTAAGACTAATAGCATTACGATCTAACACACTTACTAGAGCTGTCGAATCCTCTGGTATCATACGTGAAAGCCTGTTGTTAACTATTTATGCAGATCGAATTAAATCTTTATAGATGTTTCCCGTCGCTAGAAAACATAGTGTGACATTAAACTTACAGTTGCACATTAAATATATCTCACATTATTCATTTGTAAAACTAAAATAAATATAAACAAAAATTAAGTTTGTATTCTCAACATAAGTAATACCAATAATGCACTTTACGCAGGCGTAATTGCTGGATTCATCATCGTATCTTTCTTGTAAATTGGAGGCGAAACCATATGAAATAAATCCTTGAATATGAATACATCCATTTGTATGAAATTTGAAAAGGATGCAGGATGTTCTGTCTTATCAAAACAACGTCATGTATGCCAGTCATTGTGGATATACTTATAATGTCAAATTATAAGGAAAAAAAATACTTTTCAAATTGAAATAAGTTTCATGTGAAGTACCCTCGATTATTTTCTAAGCATAAGATCACACCTCTTTCAGCGTTTCTCCTCTTAATCAAAGTTTTTTACCAGTCTTTTTTTTTCTTTGCTTGATCAGCATCCATTTCTGCTTAGATCGGCACCAAAATGTTTAATAGCGCCAGTTTCCCCTGCTAGCCAACATTTAAATGCGCCACCTAGCAAACGCAGATAGAACCTTGCTCTGTGTGAATCAGACTTATCACTGGTGTTCCCTATAACTAGCACTCCCCTCCTCCCACGTGCGTGCTAGGACACTGGAGAGTCCACTTGTCCATTCGCAGGATAATGGGCGAGGCTGTCAGCCAGTGCTCATATTGGCTTTCCACCTTGCAAACCACAAACGTGCCTGCCATTTACTGAGCAGTCGGCGTGGATCTCCCGTGTCATGTACGCTGTACGATGCCTTGGCAGCAGAGCTCGTGGGCCAAACAAGCGACACCCATAGCGTTCCATGCGAGGCGCCGATGTCTCTGCCGCCGCTACACCCTGAGGCAGCAGTCCACAGATGGCTGGCCACGACCAACAACGCCATCAGCTGTTTGCGAACTGCAGCTAGCTCCTCCACCGTCTGCACAAATTATGCACACACACACACTATACATCTTACTATTAAAATTCGAATGAAAACAATAGTTCCGTAACAGAGGGGAAAACGGGGACTGTTTTATTATAGAGAAGCATTTGCCCACCAAATTTGTTAAAACACGAATTCAGGCTACTTGAAAACACTGGGTCTACCACCGACACTACTTCCCACACGCTGGAAGACACCAACAAGCGATTTGCTGTGTTGCTCGTTAACGACCGGAGACTGAGTTTGTGTGTGTGTGTGTGTGAATTCCTACGGGACCAAACTGCTGAGGTCATCGGTCCCTAGACTTACACACAACTTAAACTAACTTACGCTAAAGACAACACACACACCTATGTCTGAGGGAGGACTCAAACCTCCGGCGGGAGTGGCCGCCGAGGTTGAGTTTGCTGACTAAAACGATCGCTGACCATTCAAAACAAAAGAAACGCAGAGGCACTATAGACAATAACAAGTCTGCCACAGTTACAGTTCTAATCAAGTAAATATTACGAAGCAGAAGCTTTTGAAATTTTACTGGGACTGCCACACACTATGTAGTCGATGCTTCTTCCAGTCGGATGGTGTTTTTGGCGACGTTTACAAAGATGTGGACCGATTAGCGATGATAATGGCTCCACCAGACGCCAGCAGTGATAACCAGTCTCCAGCTTGGAGCGGCGGCATGTTGTACAAATGTTCGAAAGATTTTTACATAATGCACTTATCTTGCTGGTGTCCACGGAGAGCCGCTATTTATGAACATCAACTAATCCACAAATGCATTTGCAGGCGCATCCCACGGATTTTGCGGCGCTGTGTACGCCATGTTTGCCAGCTGACAACAGTTGCCAGAGAGCGCTGCAGTATAGTTCACATCCCGCTGTTTGCAAGATTACTCTTCTTGACCCAATAACATAATAGGTGTAAAACAAAGAAGAGGGCTATAGATAGACAGATACACTGATTTGGCAGTCAAGAGAGCAATGTGCAATGCGTTCAATGGCTACTGTAGCAGAATATTGTAACCTTACCTTTCACAAAATCCAGAGAAATTCTGGTCGTATGTAAGGGCTGTTAGTGGCATCACAGTTAATGTCTAGTTGCTTATGGACGAGACTGGAACTGAATTTGAGAATAGCAACGCAAAACCAGAAATGCTTAACTCTAAAGCAGAAATGCTTAACTCTGTTTTGAAGTGTTTCTTTACAAGGGAAAATCCAGGAGTATTTCCCCACCTTAAGTATCGTACCACTGAAAGGATGAGTGAAATAGATGTTAGTGTCAGTGGCTGCAATCGTTAAAATTGAACACATCTCCTTGGCCCGATGAAATCCCTATAAGATTATATACTCAATTCACAGTTGAGTTGGCCCTTCCGTTAACTATAATCTGCCGTAAAGTCCTCGAACAAAAAATTGCACCCAGTAGTTGGAAGGAAACACAGGTCACACCTATCTACAAGAAGGGTCGCAGAAGTGATCCACAAAACTGCCGTCCAGTATCCTTGACATCGACTTGTTGCAGTACCTTAGACTATCTTAGAACATATTCTGAGCACAAATAATACGAGATATGTCGAAAAGAACGTCATTCGCGTGCTGACCAGCACGGATTTCGAAAACATAGATCATTTGGAATCCAACTCGCAGTTTTCTCACATGACATCCTGATGGATCAAGGCGGTCGGGTAGATGCAGTATTTATCTATTTCCAAAAAGTATTTGACTTATTACCACACCAACACTTATTATCAGAAGTACGATCATATGCGCTATGAGATGAGAATGTGAATGGCTTGGAGATTTTTTTGGTAGTGAGAACGCAGCATGCTACCTTGGATGGAAGTCATCGACGAATGTAGAAGTAACTTCGGTTGTACCCCTGGAACGCGTGTTGGGTCCTTGCTGTTCGTATTGTATATTAATGATCTTCCTGGCAATGTTAATAGTAACATCAAACTTATCGCAGATGATGCAGTTATCTACAGAAAAATGTTCTGTGACGGCAGCTGTACAAATATTCAGTCAGACGTTGATAAGATTTCAAAGTGATGTAATGATCAGCAGCTTGCTTTACATGTTCAAATATGTAAAATTGTTCATGTTGTAAACATTTTTGTACAGGCGCTATGAAACATGTGACGACGGAATTTCGCTGCATGCATCTTGTAGTTGACGCTCGCAAATAATGCAATAGGTATAATCTACTGAAGAACGGCATTAAGTACCCAAAATTTGTTAAGAAATTAAATTTCTTTCTTGCAGGCTGGCTGCTGATTATTTCCACATACACAAATACAGTTGCTGGGGATGGATAAAATGCTAAACTTCACAAAACAAAAAAAGCTTAGTACTCTTTGAATATAGTGTCAGCGAGTCGGAGCTGGAACCTGTAAACTCGTACAAATACCTGGTTGTAATACTTATTAAGGACATGAAATAAATAATAGTAGAAATCTACGCACATAATAGGAAGGAGAGGTCATAGGCTTCAAAATAATATTTACTGTTGAGTCTTTCGAATGAAATGACGAATATCAGTAGATGAAGTGTACTTTGTCTTCTCAAAATAACAAAATAATTATGCAGCTGAGTTAGGCTTTCTCGATGGAGTCCAATTCAACTGGTGACCTTTTTGTCCGCATAGTTCTAGTGGATAGCTGCGGGTAGTTATCCTGTACCTGCTAATACAATAAGCAACTGATATCAGTTATTCATCGTCTTGTTCCAGTTCCAGGTTAGCTAGATCATCAGGGATGGTCATCTAGGTGCTGGAGGGGAACAAATAGACACTGAAAAATGGAAATGAGCGTTTGGCGTCATTGGCCGGGAGGCCTCTTGCGGGGCAGGTCCGGCCGCCTAGATGCAGGTCTTATTCCATTCGACGTCACATTGGGCGATCTGCGCGCCGGATGGGGATGAAATTATGATGTAGACAACACAACACCCAGTCCCTGAGCGGAGAAAATCTCCGATCCAGCCGGGAATCGAACCCGGGCGCGTAGGGCGGCAACCCGTCACGCTGACGACTCAGCTATCGGGGCGGACATTTACACTGAAGAGTCAAAGAAACTGGTACACTTGCCCTCGCGAGCACGCAGAAGTGCCGCAGCACGACGTGGCATGGACTCGACAAATGTCTGAAGTAGTGCTGGAGGGAAGTCTGTCCATTAATCTGTAACAGTACGAGGGTGTGGCGATCTCTTCTGAATAGCACATTGCAAGGCGTCCAAGATATGCTCAGTAATGTTCATTTCTGAGGAGTTTGGTGGAAAGCGAAGTGTTTTAACCCAGAAGAGTGTTCCTGGAGCCATTCAGTAGAAATTCTGGACGTGTGGAATATCGCATTGTCCTGCTGGAATTCCGTCAGAGTGCACAATGTACATGAATGGATGGTGATGATCAAACAGAATGCTTACTTACGTGGCTCCTGTCAGAGTCGTATCTAGACATATTACGGGCCCCATATCACTCCAACTGTACGCGCCCTACATCATTACAGAGCTTCCACCAGCTTGAACAGTTCCCTGCTGACATGCAGGGTCCATGGATTCATGAGGTTGTCACTATACCTGTACATGTCCATCCGCTAGATGCAATTTGATACGACGCTCGTCCGGCCTGGCGACATGTTTCTAGTCATCAAAAGGCTAATGTCGGTGTTGACGGGTCCAGGTGAGCCGTAAAGTTTTGTGTTGTGCAGTCATGAAAGGCTGCACACGTGGGCCTTCGGCTCCGAAAGCCTATATTGATGATGTTTCTTGGAACGGTTTCGCATGCTCACACTTATGACAGTGCAGTATTGAAATCTGCTGCACTTCTGCCACGTTGTACGATTCTCTTCAGTCGTCGTTGTCCCGTTCTTGCAGGATCTTTTTCCGGCCGCAGCGATGTCGGAGATTTGATGGTTTACCGGATTCCTGATATTGCCGGTACCTTCGTGAAATTGTCGTACTGGAAAATCCGCAATTCATCGCTACCTCGGAGATGCTGTGTCCCAAAACTCAGGCGCCGACTATAACAACACGCTCAAACTTACTTAAATCTGGATAACCTGCCATTGTAGCAGCAGTAACTGATCAAAAAAATGCATTAGATACTTGTCTTATACATGAGTTGCCGATCGCAGCTCCGTATTCTGCCTGTTTTCGTATCTCTGTATTTGAATACTCATGCGTATACCAGTTTCTTTGGCGCTGCGGCGTATATTCCAGAAACGCATATCATATAAGATCCGAAATGCAGCATTCAGTCATGACATCATAAATCCCGGAGACTGAGGTGATCAGATCGTTTCAACGTTGATTTTCGAAGAACTATATAGTCGATGTTGAGAGCACGAATGCCAAACAAAATATAGTCGCAGTTGGCATCGAGCAACTGGATTGCTAAATTTGCTCAGGCAAAAATCGTTACTTACTCTATAGTGGAGGCTTTTCATCACACACCGAACGGAAGGAACGTTAGTTTATCGTCCCGTCGACGATGAATTCGTTACAACGCATTGCATGGTCAGATAAAGCAGGAAATAACGGGTGGGCTTCTCTAAAGAATCAATCAAATTTTCCCACTAAGTGATTTTTGGGAAATTTTGGAAAACCTGAAGGATGATGATTGGATAACAATGTGAGCCACCTTTCTTCCCCAATGTGCGTCAAATGTCTTAAAAACTGCATCGCCTTTCTCAGTCAACAAACGCAGAATAATTTCGAGCGTCCCCAGACAGTCAATAAAGGATCGTTACTGTTTATAGTACTTATTAATGTCCTGGTCGATAATATTAACTGCAAATTCAAATTTTTCCACTTGTGAACCCCTTATCTAGGAAAAACAAAGTTCACTGAATACAAAAAACACATTATTCATGAAAGGAGTGTAAAAATGTGGTCTCCAAGAACCGAAAAATAGATTTCATCTCGTCCATCTGTTACTGGGTGGCAACTGGGCTGTCGAGTCACATCAATATTTAAAATGATGGGTGGGTGTTCGAATTTTAACAACAGTGTAGGCCAGGGGTCCCAACAAAATTTTCTTGAGGACCCCCTCATCGAGCATGATTGGTACCCTGTCATATCACAGTATCAAGTACCTAAAAAAGCCAAATTAACAGTCTTTTTATACGTTTTCTATTTTTGGTACTTAGAAAAAAAATTGACATATTCATTACTGAAAAAATATATTGGGCTGAAGACTTTTTCAATTTAGCCATCGTTGTTATGGTTAAATTTTTGATTATTGCTCAAAATCTTTGTCTTCAAATCTGGGTGCTTAGTATAACAAATGAATTATCTTCCTCTTCATCTGTAGGCCTTTCTCATTTTAACGAACCACATTTTAACCAACGGTCCATTTTTAACTACTCGAGCTGTAGCTTCCCCAAAAAACAACTCTTTACATACTTTACTGTTTTAACTGTCAGTTGTCAGCTGCAAAGAGGCAGCGCGCGTAGTCTAACGATATACAGCGTTCTGCTGTATATCGTTAGACTACGCGCGCTGCCTCTTTGCATCTATCTAATTCTAGTTTTGCGCTAGGATGTGCTAGTGTCATTTGGCTCTAGGAAGAAGCCAGACGCAGAAGTTAGCGTTCGCTAAAGCTCTGCTCATGCAGGAAGCGGCCAAAACTAAAAATCTGTTATAATACTAAATATATTTAATACATTTTTTATTCTAATAGTATCTTGTGGACGCCTCTGGCATAGCTCGCGGACCCCTGTTGGGAACCACTGGTGTAGACTCAGTTTAGCTATGGCAAGTAACAGGTGGCAATGGCTGCTTTTGGTACAGGAAAGATAGACGTGCTAGAGAAGTCACTCTTGCTTTGTGCCCAGTAGTAATGAAATAAGGTCAACTACATTGTATCTGTTGAAATACGAAAGTTTTCGAAGATTAATAAAGCAGCAGGCTGTAGTAGCGGTGGAAATATGGGAGACGTACAAGATCGGAAGAGCGACTTAAAGTAGCTGAAAGTACCAATTATACTATAAATCTGGGAAGTGAGAAAAGATGTCTGTTATTCAGAAGACAGCATCCGAGAGTTGCAGCTTAGGGCCGCTGTTGTTTTACTTGTACATAGAGGCAGGGGTGAAAGCAGCGACGAAAAAGTTCAGGTCAGGATCAGATAAACAAGAAGAAAGAAAAATCAAAGTTTCCACTTCAGTGGAAGAAAGATTTGCAATAATTACTGAACAAGATATAATATGGTACTGCGAACGGCTGAAAGCAAGGGGAAACTACAGCCGTAATTTTTCCCGAGGGCATGCAGCTTTACTGTATGATTACATGATGATGGCGTCCTCTTGGGTAAAATATTCCGGAGGTAAAATAGTCCCCCATTCGGATCTCCGGGCGGGGACTACTCAAGAGGATGTCGTTATCAGGAGAAAGAAAACTGGCGTTCTACGGATCGGAGCGTGGAATGTCAGATCCCTTAATCGGGCAGGTAGGTTAGAAAATTTAAAAAGGGAAATGGATAGGTTGCAGTTAGATATAGTGGGAATTAGTGAAGTTCGGTGGCAGGAGGAACAAGACTTCTGGTCAGGTGACTACAGGGTTATAAACACAAAATCAAATAGGGGTAATGCAGGAGTAGGTTTAATAATGAATAGGAAAATAGGAATGCGGGTAAGCTACTACAAACAGCATAGTGAACGCATTATTGTGGCCAAGATAGATACGAAGCCCACACCTACTACAGTAGTACAAGTTTATATGCCAACTAGCTCTGCAGATGACGAAGAAATTGAAGAAATGTGTGATGAAATAAAAGAAATTATTCAGATTGTGAAGGGAGACGAAAATTTAATAGTCATGGGTGACTGGAATGCGAGTGTAGGAAAAGGGAGAGAAGGAAACATAGTAGGTGAATATGGATTGGGGGACAGAAATGAAAGAGGAAGCCGCCTGGTAGAATTTTGCACAGAGCACAACATAATCATAGCTAACACTTGGTTTAAGAATCATGAAAGAAGGTTATATACATGGAAGAACCCTGGAGATACTAAAAGGTATCAGATAGATTATATAATGGTAAGACAGAGATTTAGGAACCAGGTTTTAAATTGTAAGACATTTCCAGGGGCAGATGTGGACTCTGACCACAATCTATTGGTTATGACCTGTAGATTAAAACTGAAGAAACTGCAAAAAGGTGGGAATTTTAGGAGATGGGACCTGGATAAACTAAAAGAACCAGAGGTTGTACAGAGATTCAGGGAGAGCGTAAGGGAGCAATTGACAGGAATGGGGGAAATAAATACAGTAGAAGAAGAATGGGTAGCTTTGAGGGATGAAGTAGTGAAGGCAGCAGAGGATCAAGTAGGTAAAAAGACGAGGGCTAGTAGAAATCCTTGGGTAACAGAAGAAATATTGAATTTAATTGATGAAAGGAGAAAATATAAAAATGCAGTAAGTGAAACAGGCAAAAAGGAATACAAACGTCTCAAAAATGAGATCGACAGGAAGTGCAAAATGGCTAAGCAGGGATGGCTAGAGGACAAATGTAAGGATGTAGAGGCCTATCTCACTAGGGGTAAGATAGATACCGCCTACAGGAAAATTAAAGAGACCTTTGGAGATAAGAGAACGACTTGTATGAATATCAAGAGCTCAGATGGAAACCCAGTTCTAAGCAAAGAAGGGAAAGCAGAAAGGTGGAAGGAGTATATAGAGGGTCTATACAAGGGCGATGTACTTGAGGACAATATTATGGAAATGGAAGAGGATGTAGATGAAGATGAAATGGGAGATACGATACTGCGTGAAGAGTTTGACAGAGCACTGAAAGACCTGAGTCGAAACAAGGCCCCCGGAGTAGACAATATTCCATTGGAACTACTGACGGCCGTGGGAGAGCCAGTCCTGACAAAACTCTACCATCTGGTGAGCAAGATGTATGAAACAGGCGAAATACCCTCAGACTTCAAGAAGAATATAATAATTCCAATCCCAAAGAAAGCAGGTGTTGACAGATGTGAAAATTACCGAACTATCAGCTTAATAAGTCACAGCTGCAAAATACTAACACGAATTCTTTACAGACGAATGGAAAAACTGGTAGAAGCCAACCTCGGGGAAGATCAGTTTGGATTCTGTAGAAACACTGGAACACGTGAGGCAATACTGACCTTACGACTTATCTTAGAAGAAAGATTAAGGAAAGGCAAACCTACGTTTCTAGCATTTGTAGACTTAGAGAAAGCTTTTGACAATGTTGACTGGAATACTCTCTTTCAAATTCTAAAGGTGGCAGGGGTAAAATACAGGGAGCGAAAGGCTATTTACAATTTGTACAGAAACCAGATGGCAGTTATAAGAGTCGAGGGACATGAAAGGGAAGCAGTGGTTGGGAAGGGTGTAAGACAGGGTTGTAGCCTCTCCCCGATGTTGTTCAATCTGTATATTGAGCAAGCAGTAAAGGAAACAAAAGAAAAATTCGGAGTAGGTATTAAAATTCATGGAGAAGAAATAAAAACTTTGAGGTTCGCCGATGACATTGTAATTCTATCAGAGACAGCAAAGGACTTGGAAGAGCAGTTGAATGGAATGGACAGTGTCTTGAAAGGAGGATATAAGATGAACATCAACAAAAGCAAAACAAAGATAATGGACTGTAGTCTAATTAAGTCGGGTGATGCTGAGGGAATTAGATTAGGAAATGAGGCACTTAAAGTAGTAAAGGAGTTTTGCTATTTGGGGAGCAAAATAACTGATGATGGTCGAAGTAGAGAGGATATAAAATGTAGGCTGGCAATGGCAAGGAAAGCGTTTCTGAAGAAGAGAAATTTGTTAACATCCAGTATTGATTTAAGTGTCAGGAAGTCATTTCTGAAAGTATTCGTATGGAGTGTAGCCATGTATGGAAGTGAAACATGGACGATAAATAGTTTGGACAAGAAGAGAATAGAAGCTTTCGAAATGTGGTGCTACAGAAGAATGCTGAAGATTAGATGGGTAGATCACATAACTAATGAGGAAGTATTGAATAGGATTGGGGAGAAGAGAAGTTTGTGGCACAACTTGACCAGAAGAAGGGATCGGTTGGTAGGACATGTTCTGAGGCATCAAGGGATCACCAATTTAGTATTGGAGGGGAGCGTGGAGGGTAAAAATCGTAGAGGGAGACCAAGAGATGAATACACTAAGCAGATTCAGAAGGATGTAGGTTGCAGTAGGTACTGGGAGATGAAAAAGCTTGCACAGGATAGAGTAGCATGGAGAGCTGCATCAAACCAGTCTCAGGACTGAAGACCACAACAACAACAACAACAACATATAATATGTAGACATCGATTTATAGAATCGGCAGAACAAAGAAGCTAACAAATAGCAATTAGAAAGAAAACCAGTCTGAACGTTATGGAACATCCAGAAAAGACACTGAAAAGAAACTCTGTTATCTGAAACAATACATTACATGCGACGGGAAAAGTAAGATAGGTATGAAAAATGTACCAACTGTACCAATAGACAATTCAAGCATTCGTAGGCAAAATATATCTTTCATTATCAACAGATGATACGGAGGAAACCAGTTCAATCTACATACTTGGATCATTGCATTGTATAGAAGTGGAAATAGGTAAATGAGAAAACCTTAAAAGGCAAATTGATTGAATCGACAAAAGATGCAATAATAAATACATATTCGACCTACTGGGCAAAAAATAAATCTAAGTAAAATAGGTAAGCCGATGGGCATGATCTATGCCATACTAGACTAGTTGATTTGTCAACGGAGAGATGAACAGCAGGCTACTACGAAAATTGGTGACTTTAAAAGAGAACATTGAGATCTTTGGGCGTAACCAATATGATTTAGAGATTAACACAGAAGCGAAATTAATAGAGGACGACATTAATCAGTTTAGAAATGCGCCAACACAATAATTTCAATCTGCGAATGTCTAATCCCTTCAGCCTTACGCTTTAACATCGATTGCGCTAATTTGTATATTTATTTCTTTGTAGGCATGTTTTAATAACTGCATTACGTTTGCAGCATTTGATAAAATAAATGTAGTAAATTAAAGGAGACGTAAGATAAACGCCCATAAGAAGTATTGTATGGCTCATGTTCCACTCCCCAATAATTGTGGACTCTGTAACGTGCCGGACTGTATCCTTGTATTAGTGCCAGTTAAAGTTCACGTCACAACCGGATGTATTGAAACATTTCCTCACCCAGTAGATAGTGCGCAGTGTTCCCGACCTACCTTGCTTTGCTTATTCAATATTGTCTTCCCGGTAACTGCGTCCGTCTCACCTAAATCACACTGAAATTAAGAAACCAGGACCCTAGATTAAGTTTTCCAAAATCAAAAGTCAAGACCGTATTCATTGTTGAACATTTATGACAACCACAGTGCGATTTATTTGTTATCACTCACACACGCAATATTCATGTGACCAGGCCTCTTGCACTTAATCGTCATATTAGGTACGTCAAAAAATTCCAGTCTTTAACAATGTTCACGATTAAACTTTTTTGGTACCGACCTCAAAAATTAACCGACTTGCCGCACTTTTGCTCCATGAGAACCTGACCGAGAACTATCTCAGAACTGCACCAGCTCGGACCCTATATAGACGAGTGCTTGAATATTTGACTATTTCTGTTAATATATTATAGTTTATAATTTCCCAGGGTTAAAATGATCCTTTCTAATTGGTTTTGAAGTTAACCATTGGGTTTTATTACTTAAATAACATGAGTGAGCTGTATCAATTGAAATACGGGGAACTAACTTATGCATCCGCAGTGGGACTTCCCGACTTGGCAGCCCTCTTGAACAATAATTTTTACTTATTCAAATTTACTTAATTCTTAATTAATGCACTTACAAAGTTGAAACTGGAGTCATTTTACGTAGAAAAATAAAGGTAGCAAAAGTATCAAAACAGATCTCGGAATTATTTAGTAGTTTGGTCACAATTGGCACTGAAAGTCATACAGGCTACAGATTTCAAGTCTTAATATTTATTTAACTAATAGACTTTACGTTAATTTAAACACTTTACTGGAATCAGTAAAATTTAGGCTTTCTTTTGGATGCAGTCTTATAGCTGAATTCGATCTAGTAGCTCACTCGAATTTAACTTAATATGTATCGCACAATATACGTCATTGTTCATAACTTTTAGTAGGATGCATTTCCAATAAAACTAATTAGCTCATTACTTTCAGAATAGACATTAGAATATACTGAAATAATAGATTTTGCTAGAGGAATTTTATTTAAACTATTTCTGAATTCTGTACTATGAGGCTGAAGGCCCCAGAATCTGTAGTCGGAATCTGAGCAGTGAAAAAAAAATAAAAAAATAAAAGTTCATTGCTTAACTAAGTTACTGAAGGGGTGTAAAACCAAAACAGTATAGCAGTGGGCAACCCCGCTTCGTTACAACTCCCAGCAGTTATTTCCAAAACTTCACCGTGACTTCCTTCCAGCGATCCTACGGCTCAGTTATTAAATAGCATGCGTCACTCTTCTGTCCCTTACTCATTCCCTACTCCTCTTCCCAAGTTCTCGTACAAAACGTTTACGATCAGCTATTTCAGACAGACAGCTAAGAGCAGCTGCCAGACACACATTGAGACAGCGCCTCATCGATTAGCGGGTAACGCTGCGTGCGGAATTAAGCTGCGCCCACGCACCTGCTCGGCACGGCGCAACCGTTCCCGCATTTGTCGCGTTTTAATTACGGCTCGACGCCAGTCGCTTCCACGGGCTATTAAACAGATTAACTCCGCTTGCAGGGTCCGTTCCGAACGACAGAGTCCACTGCAGAATGTCGCCGTTAATGGAAAGGCCCGCAAATTTGATTTGGTGTCCAATATCTAGATTTCAATTAAAATGGTGATGTTGAAAAATACAGCGAAATCGTAATTCCTGACGTTTGACAAGTAGCTGTGAACACGAGACAAACTACATTTACAGATTTACAGTCTATGAACGTGTGTGTTTGTGTGTGTGTGTGTGTGTGTGTGTGTGTGTGTGTGTGTGTGCGTATGTGTGTGTGTGTATGACGATCTTCAGTCTTTATGCTAGCCTGTTCCGCCTAATTTTCTTCAGCTCTCACTTTATTAGCTTGGACCAGTTTATTGCTATCGAGCCTTGGTCCCCTCCACCTTCACTCCGCATACGCATACTTCTTTCCATTACCAGTCTAACTACTGCCTGACGCCTCAGGATGTGTCTCATCGATCTACTCTTTCTTTCAGCCAAATTTTCCCAGAAAACCCGTTCCTCCTCAATACGATTGAGTACCTCCTCATTAGTTACCGATCTACCCATAAAAGCTTCAGTATATTTCTGTGAAACCACATTTCAAAAACATCAGTTCTCCTCTTGTCCATATTGTTTATCATCAACGTTTCACTTCCATACAACGACATACTTCAGACAAATTCATTCGTAAAAAAAAACTTTCTAGCACTTAAATTTGTATTAGTTACTAGCGTATTTTACTTTTCCAGAAATGATTTTCTTGCTACAGTCAATTCACATATCATACCTGTTTGCTTCGCCCATCATAATTTATTATGCTTCCCAAGAGCAAAACTGATTTATCAGTTGTAAAGTCTCATATCCTAATTTAATATACCCAACATCACTTGGTTTAATTCGACTACACTCCTTTTCCTTTGTTCTACTTTTGTCGATGGTCATCATATTGTATGATTATATGATAGCGGAACAAACACTGGTAGCAGTTACTTCTGTAAAATAACTGAGAGTGTGCGTGCAAAACGATTTGAAGTGGAATGATCATATAAAATTAATTGTTGGTAAGGCGGGTACCAGGTTGAGGTTCATTGGGAGAGTCCTTAGAAAATGTAGTCCATCAACAAAGGAGGTGGCTTACAAAACACTCGTTCGACCTGTACTTGAGTATTGCTCATCAGTGTGGGATCCGTACCAGGTCGGGTTGACGGAGGAGATTGAGAAGATTCAAAGAAGAGCGGCGCGTTTCGTCACAGGGTTATTTGGTAAGCGTGATAGCGTTCGGAGATGTTTAGCAAACTCAAGTGGCAGACTCTGCAAGAGAGGCGCTCTGCATCGCGGTGTAGCTTGCTGTCCAGGTTTCGAGAAGGTGCTTTTCTGGATGAGGTATCGAATATATTGCTTCCCCCTATTTATACCTCCCGAGGAGATCACGAATGTAAAATTAGAGAGATTCGAGCGCACACGGAGGCTTTCCGGCAGTCGTTCTTCCAGCGAACCATACGCGAGTGGAACAGGAAAGGGAGGTAATGACAGTGGCACGTAAAGTGCCCTCCGCCACACACCGTTGGGTGGCTTGCGGAGTATAAATGTAGATGTAGAAGTTCAATTGGTCTTCCAAGTCCTTGCTGTTATCACAGAATTATATATTCTTGAACATTCTACATCTGCATGGTTACTCTCCAATTAAAAATTAACTACCTGGCAGAGGATTCCTCGGACCACCTTTATGCTATTTCTCTATCGTTTCACCTTCGAACAGCGTTCGAGAAAAACGAAGACTTAAACCTATCCGTTCGAGCTCTGATTTTTTTTTAATTTCATTATGATGATCATTCCTTTCTGTGTATGTGGGCGCCAACAAAATATTTTCACACTCTGAGGAGAAAGTTGGTGATTGAAATTTCATGAGAAGATCCTGCAGCAAAGAAAAACGCCTTGTTTTAATGATTACCATTGCTTTCACAACTCTCTCGTTTACTGCTTGCTGTACCTATAGGTTGGATACCATCAGAGATAGGCTGCAATACTGAGCCACTTCCTTCTCAACTAATACTTCCGTTTCATGTCCGTTGACACTTGTAAGTATAGTCTGTTTCTGTACGACATGTAGCAATTTATAGACAAACATTGGCTTCCTTAATTTTTGTCCCTGATAAAATTCTAATTTGAAACAGTGGATTAAAGCCAACACTGCAAAAGGTTTTTCTGATTCCACAAATCCTATAAATCAACTTACACACTGAATAGCCAAAGAAACTGCTACATCTGCCTAATATCGTGTAGGGCCCCCGCGAGCACGCAGAAATGCCGCAACACGACGTACCATGGATTCGACTGACGTCTGAAGTAATGCTGGAAGGAACTGACACCATAAATCCTGCAGGGCTGGCCATAAATACGTAAGAGTACGAGAGGGTGGAGATCTCTCCAGAAAGGCACGTTGCATGGCATCCCATATATGCTCTGTGATGCTCATGTCTGGGGAGTTTGGTGGCCAGCGGAAGTGTTCAGACTCAGAAAAGTGTTCCTGGAGCCACTCTGTAGCAATTTTGGAGATGTTGTCAGTCACATTGTCCTGCTGGAATGCCCAAGTCCGACGAATGCACAATGGACGTGAATGGATGCCGGTGACCAGACAGGTTGCTTACGTGTGGATCACCTATCAGAGTCGTATCTAGACGTGTCACGGGTCCTCTATCACTCCATCTGCGCACGCCCCACACCTTTACAGAGTCTCCACCAGCTTGAACAGTCCCCTGTTGACATACAGGCTCCATGGATTCAGGAGGTTGTCTCCGTACCCGTACACATCCATCCGCTCGACACAATTTGAAATGAGACTCGTCCGACCTGGCAGCATGTTTTCAGTCATCAACAGTCCAATGTCGGTGTTGACGGACCCAGGCGAGGTGTAAAGCTTTGCGTCGTGCAGTCATCAAGGGTACACGAATGGGTCCTCGACTCCGAAAGCCCATATCAATGATGTTTCGTTCAATTATTCGCATGCTGACACTTGTTCATGGCCCAGCACTGAAATCGGCAACAATTTGCGGAAGGGTTGCACTTCTGTCACGTTGAACGATTCTCTTCAGTCATCATGGGTCCCGCTCTTGCAGGATCTTTTTACGGTCGCAGCGATGTCGGAGACTGAATGTTTTGCCGGATTCCTGATATTCACGGTACGCTCATGAAATTATCGTACGGGAAAATCCCCACCTCGGAGAGGCTGTATCCCATCGCTCGTACGCCGACATAACACAACGTTCAGACGCACGTAAATCCCCATAACCTGCCATTGTAGCAGCAGTAAGCGATCAAACAACTGCGCCAGACACTTGTTGTCTTATATAGGTGTTCCCGACCGCAGCAGCGTATTCTATCCTTTTACATATCTCTGTATTTGAATATGCATGCCTATATCAGTTTCTTTAACGGTTCGATGTATAATAAAAATAAATATCGTGTGTCTGTATACACCCGCCACAACTCTGCTAGCAAATGTCGCACCTCCAAGGGGGGTTATATGGTGTGATTATCCTTCATCCCCAATCCGTGAAGAAGCAGCGGCTGTTATGAAGATACGGGTGTCTAAAGAGAACATTTGTTCACAACGACATTACCGATGTCTGCCACACACACCTGCAGCCCCATAGGGGTTATTTGTACTGTAGCCTACCATCCCCATTCACGAAGAGGGTTTTGTTTGGAACTGCAGGGATTAGGTTCGGAGGTATAAGTGTGAAAAGGGGGCATCGCACGAATGGACTTCTTATGAGACGACGGTAAAACAAAGTGGAATCGTGAGCTGCGGTGGCTGAGACTAGCCACAATGTTCTTTCTATAATTTTACAGAATGTTCAAAAAGAATGTAACACCTTTCAGAATATTAGAGAATGTTTTAGATCGCCAAGGTAATCCGGTATTAATTAGAGATGCATTACTTACACATTCTGCACATTTTCGCCAAACGCTTCCAGTTATTCCAAAATGAAATCAATATATGTTTGAAGAAATCGTTTCTTTCCTCTCCAATGAGGAAGATACAACTAACGATAAGAGAGTTCAATTTTCCAATGATGAAGATGCAAAACATTTTGTCTTAAAACTCCTTCAAATTAGTGAAGCCACTCAGTTGATTGTGTAACTGGCCAAACTGAACTTACAAATGATTTATGTAACATTGTAAATACTCCAAATGAATTCATAGATAAAGTTCTTCCAAACATTGTTCAAAATGACTCAGTTGGTCTATTTGAAAGAGACATTTCAGCAATATGAAATGAAGCAGCTGACGATATTAATTTAAAAATTCAAAACAAGAAATGGTCTTGAACAGTTACCAAACAATATAATTGAAGCAGAAATAATATCAGGAAAAGATAAAGGAAAAACAATATTTATTCCGAGGATTCCCCTCGTATCTACCGAACTGCCGTTTCAACTCAAAAACAGTATTTATTCCGAGGATTCCTCTCATATCAACCGAACAGCCGTTTCAACTCAAAAGACTACAATTACCAGGAAGATAAACATTTTAGTATCATTGTAATTAAGGCACAAAGACAAAAGTTAAGATGTTATGGTATTCATTTGAAAGAATCATGCATTTCTCACGATCAGTTAGGGATGGGAAACCCAAAGGTTTTATGTGTGTACTCATCAAATAACAAGATGACAAATGTTGTTCGAAACCAAGTACTGTGATGGAAGCGAACCAAAATACAGCTGTGTTGAGAAAACGACGATTTAGTGTAGCTTTGTAATCAGAATATATAAAGGCTACTTGTTCTGGAGTATATCAGTGTTTGAAGTGTTCGTTATCACATTTTGGTGTTCACCAGAAAATCTTCCATCTCTTTCACTTCAATGTAAATTTTAAGCGAAAAAGTTAGAGATTTATCTATGTTACCGAGCTTTTACGTCGTTCTAGAAAGTTCCTGCATTAGAGAATACGTATTACCGTGTTTTAGAGAGACCCAGAATGTTCGCAGAAAACGAAGGAAAATGAAAGTCATGCCAAGCGGGTCTTTTTCATCTAGTAGTATAACAGAACATCCATTAAATAAACGTTTCTGTGACGCCCGCTTAACTCATGGAGACATTTGGTCTTTTTTTACGGAAATGAAGTAACTGCATTATTAATTAGCACTGAAATGAAAGAGTGGACGCTAATTAAAACTTCTCACAGACAGTGGCGCTAATCGATAGAGATGCCTACTCTTTTAACCATTTCGAGAGAAGAGTATCACGACTTCAGTACAGTTATAAAACCGTCACTCGTGACTTAGTCGCAATATAACGGTAGACGCCATGTATGGCGCACTGGTATAGAATGAGATAGCAACTGTGACGTAGAGTGGTTGTGTCTTTCTCGTTGGCCTCAGTTGTGACCAATAAGCAACTTTAGTGTCTGAGGGAAGTACCCAAATACATAAATGACCAATGCGTTTTCGCTAACTGATTTTGTTGCAAAAGAAACAGCTGTGTTATTTGTATAGGGTGTATCATAATTAATGGCGTAAACGCATACAGTTGAAAGTACACGATACTAGAATCAAAAAAGTCTCCGTAAACATAGGGTCGAAAATGTATACCTTAAGAGCTACGAACAATTTTTCGTCTTCGATACTGTGAAGCAAATCTCTTCTACTGCAAGTTCTTTGCTTTCCACATTTTCGGGAATGGTAATGTGGACCAAAACAAGAAAAAATATCCAGTAAACATGTGCTCTAAAATGCATATCTTAAGAGCTATGAGCACGTGCTCATCTTCGCTACTTGGAAACACAACTCTTCTAATGAACAATTGCTCATAACTTTTGAGGTATACATTTTAGAGCAAATGTTTGCTGGACATTTTTTCTTGTTTTGGCCCATGCTACTACTTCCCAAAATGTGGAAAACAAAGAGTTTGCAGTAGAAGAGATTTGCTTCACAGTATCGAAGATGAAAAATAGCTCGTACCTCTTAAGGTGTGCATTTTCGACCCTATGTTTCCTGAGACTTTTTTACTTCTGGTACAGTGTACTTTCAACTGTATGCGTTTACGCCATTAATTATGATAATATACATAGGATGTGACCTTCAGGAAAACAATTTCGTTTGAAACAGATAAAACAGAAAACAGCCAAAAAGGGTTTATGTTAATTATAATAAGCAATTTCCGTTACTCGGTTGTTTAAAATCCCTGTTAGTGTTTTTACAGCACGGAGACCATTTACAACTAAAATGTTTTTGGTAACAGAGAAAAAGATGTAGCCCCTATCGTAATTTCTTCTTCGTAACTGTTAGGAATAGAATACTATGATGCAGTTTTACTGTTTAATTAATAAGTTTAAGAATAACAATTACGATGGAAATTTGCTGGCACCGTACAAGAGTCGCAACAATAGTGAGTTCGCTTGGGAGCGTGTGTCTCAGCTAATTTATGAACAGCGACAAGCGCTCCAGACAGTACGCTTATGACGTTTCGTATACACGAAAAATCTGTCACATATAATATTGGATTATTAGATGATGATTCTTCGAACTTTGAAGTTATTTACCTCCTCTTCTTCTTTGAAGACAATTTTACGGCGTCCAGTTTGCTATGCTTAAATTTCTTGCTTCTCCGAAGTATCACAGATACCGCTAACACAGACAGATATATAAGGTGAAATAAGGAATTAGTAAAAGAAGTTGACTTCGCACTATAAGAATTAATGTATTTCACATTTGCGAAGTGCTGGGGCAAGCAGTGTATTTAACATTGAATTCTTCTAGAATCTTCATATGGAAATGATGCTCTAAGCCCCCCCCCCCCTTTCTAACTCCGACTTTTACTGTTGCACATCGATTAAGAAGTAGCGCGAACTGACTGTAATAGACCCTGCAAGTGGAGTAGAAAAGAGTTTGGCACCTCCAATAATTTAATTTGACAGAAATTAATTGGATAAAGGAGAGTTTCATTAACGTGGTGAGAAATGAAAGAGTTGCTCTACCGATCTACAGAATGAAAATTCTGTCCAAAATAACAATTTGATTTAGTATGACTAAACTCAAAATAATAAACAAAACACATGAAACATTTACAATACGTCAAATTGGATACTCAAATAAATATTGTGAAGGTGAAGTTGTCCATAAACTAGCTTGTGACATTGATGACCAAGTAGTGTGTGGAGCCAATTCCTTGCAACTCAAATCTTAAGAGAAACACCCAGCCCATCCAACATTAATTGTTGCTACAGTAGGGAGAACTCAGACAATGAATATCGAAGACAGAACAAAGTTAGAAAAGACGAACAGCTCTGCTGAGCTCTGATTATCACCTAGTAGAATTCCCTAATCTGCCGGTGCTGCGGACATACATTACCAAGCTGTCTTCTTAACAGCAAGGACACGATCTGGCATACTGGACCTGATGGCTAGTTGCTTCGATGTCCCGTCGTGGTGATGATAATGTCGCGAGTATAGCCCGAAACAAATTATCATGGTCTGGTTGTTCCAGACTAAAGACTTCCTAGCAACACAAATGCGCCTCTGAGGGAGATGAAGAAGGCTCGCCAAACAATCACTGACGGTACAGTGAGTGATTTTAACAAGAGAAGTCACACAGTAACTCCGATACAGTCAACTTTAGCCAAAACTGCTCAAGACGGACAACATAGGCCGCTTGTATGCAGAACGCTCAATTGCCAACTGTACTCGGAAAGTTACGTTGAAGTCGAAACTTCAGCAACTTTGTCAAACAGTTACAATTAAATGAAAGTATATTAGACAGCCAACGGAAGGCAGGCTGTCCAGAGCAGCGAGAGCTCAGTCTTGTAACCTACTCTGACCGAAAGGCGAGAGCCCACCCTCTCAGGAGCACCCGTACAAGCCGAACACAGAACATTCCCGCCCCCACGACAGTGGCCGTGATTAAATGTTCCAATCAGCAACTCTAAAACCGGCGGAAAATTCCACTCTATTGCCGCCGCACTACTATTCCACCAATGGAGATACTTGGCGCCAATTTCTGCGCCGATTTTGCTACGTCACGGAGCTATCCCCTGAGCAAGCCAATCACAGTTACGATTTTGCAGAAAACGCGGGAATTTGCCCGCCAAGACTACCTGGGAACACAAGTCATTCCTTCGCCTCGCTGTTAGCCCGCCAGAAACTGTTAACTAAGTTTCTGCGAAGTAACGGAATCTCTAGCCCAGCCGCTCCGTCAGGCCCCTGTGGACATGTCGCCCCCGCTCTTATGACAATGTCGGCGTCTCACAGTCATCGGCTTAACCCTTTGAAGATCAGCAGAACCCGCCTGTCACCTGACCACCTGGGTGACGAGAGATGCTGCGTGGGAAGTCCGCGTGTGAAGGAATAGCAACTTTTCACCGCATGCAACTAGAGAGGAAAATCGAATTACTCAGAGTAAGATAGAAATATGAGAGGGGACTCATGCCACCTCTCACATTATTAGTGGACTAAACAGAACTCTACGTTCTGCTTCTGTCATGGATGGGAAAAGGCAGACAGGACGAGATCGATGAAATATCAGATACAAGTTTTTACAAACCTAATAAAATTAATGTTCTTCATCTTTTCTCGTTTGGCTCTACAGCCTTGGTTGCTGCAGGCATATCGCGTTTTAATCTTTGCCATAAATTATTTAGGCAACTGAATGGATAAAAATAGACAGAAAGAATAAAACCTATGCCCAAATAGGTAAACCAGCATATGTTCCAATACACAGTTCTTTCACGTTGTAATCAATCTTTTAATGCATGGTAGAATTTGGATCTCTTGCAGTGGTAACATGGCGAGAGGAACAAATGTCACAATGCGTGTCTAAAATAACGGACTGCAGTGGCTGATGACAGTCAAAGCGTATCCCAGTTTACAACTATGTGTTCAAGAACGAGCAGTTGGTCCACAAATTGAATACCTGAAAGAGTAATAGATCATTGCAGCACCGCTATACATTCACTGTACGGACTCTTTTCTTGGGTTTATCAGTTTCCATAGAACCTTGTGATTGAGTCATGCATATTTTGCTGTTCTTGTTGTCTTTAGTCCAAAAGCTGATTTGATACAACTCTCCACGTCACCCTAAACTGTGCAAGCCTCTTCATCACCGCTTATCTACTGACACCTACATCCATCTGTAGTAGTCTTGGTCTGCCTCTACAGTATTTAGCCCCACAGCATCCTCTGTTATCAAACTGATTGATCCTTGACGCCAAACTACGTGCCTTGTCAAATGACGCCTCTACTCGTCATGTTGGGCCACAAACTTATTTTCTCACCAACACTTCAGCAGTTATCTGACACACCCCCAACGCACTGCATTGAAAGAGCTATTGTCCTTACCTGAACTCTTTGTCGCCCACATTTCACTTCGTACAATGTAACATCCCTCACAAATATCTCCAGAAAAGATTACTTATTGCTTAAAGTTATATTCTGTGTACACAAATTTCTCTTTTTTAGCTATACTGTTCTTCCAATTACCGCTCTGCGTTTTATACCCTCTCTACTTCTACTATTATCAGTTACTTTACTGCCCAAATAGCAAAACTCATCTATTACTTTTAGTCTCTCATTTCCCAATTTTATTCCCCCAGCATCGTCTGATATAATTCAAATAACTTGAAACAATGTTGTGAATACGTCTTTTTTGTATTCCTAACGTACAAGGGACGTCAGCGCAGTAATTACGGTGTCAGCTTGAAGTAACAACTCTAAATTACAGATGTGTATTCCACCAGTCAGTTGTGAGCAGGCAGTGTTAAGACGTGAACGAGAGGCCGTAGTGCGTCTGCTTTGTTCTGTCACAAATCACAGTCGAGAAAATTCTCTAAATCGAGTGTTCAAAATGTTTTCCAGGATTTAAAATGTTAACAGTGTTGACGCTGGATAAGTATTTAATAGTCGCTAGATGTAAGACCACCGATTTATTGACGCATTTCGAACATACTCATCTTCAGAATATCAAGTCAGGTATAAGAACTTCACACATGCAGCGTGGGGTCATGTGAATAAGACACATTTCAAGGCGTAACGTTAAGTCTCGGAATGTGTCATATTCACATGACCCCATACTGCATGTATGAAGTTATTCTTTAAATGCGAACATTTTTAGGTTAGGCTTTACCGTGACTGTTACTGACATTAAATGAAACAACAAGTTCACTGTTACCAGTCACCGTTTTATTTAGTAAGTATTACATTTGTAAAGAATGTCCATCGTAACAACATCACTCTTTTTGTACTCGAAAATAGCCTTGATTGCCTGACTGGGCAGATTAACTTTAAATGCGAACATTTTTAGGTTAGGCTTTACCGTGACTGTTACTGACATTAAATGAAACAACAAGTTCACTGTCACCAGTCACCGTTTTATTTAGTAAGTATTACATTAGCAAAGGATATACATCGAAACAACATCACTGTTTTTGTACTCGAAAATAGCTTTGATTGCCTGACTCGGCAGATTAACTATAAATGCGAACGTTTTTAGGTTAGGCTTTACCGTGACTGTTACTGACATTAAATGAAACAACAAGTTCACTGTTACCAGTCACCGTTTTATTTAGTAAGTATTACATTTGTAAAGACTATACATCATAACAATATCATTGTTTTTGTACTCGAAAATAGCCTTGATTGCCTGACTGGGCAGATTAACTTTAAATGCGAACATTTTCAGGTTAGGCTTTACCGTGACTGTTACTGACATTAAATGAAACAACAAGTTCACTGTTACCAGTCACCGTTTTATTTAGTAAGTATTACATTTGTAAAGAATATACATCGTAACAACCTCACTGTTTTTGTACTCGAAAATAGCCTTGATTGCCTGACTGGGCAGATTAACTTTAAATGCGAACATTTTTAGGTTTGGCTTTACCGAGACTGTTACTGATATTAGATATCATTCCTCCCCAGACATTCAGACACATCATTGAAAGAGTCGCCAGTAGAGTTCAAACTGGCATAAACCCAAAAGATGGACGACCCTTTTTAATGTTCAATAACAGGTGTCCAGATAGTTGTGATCAGATAGTGCAAATTTCCGACTGATGTCTACTGCACGGTGCTAGAGCAGGTTCGAATATTGGGACCTGCAACAAATTGAGCCTCTTTCGGAGTATCTATGGCGATAGATTTACGAAATCTACAGCTATCGTGGAAATAGTATATCCAAGCCATCAGATGGTTTCTGTCGTTGCGATTTCCAAAAGCCTTTCGATACTGTACCGCTTTGTCGAATTCAAGATACCTTCATACGGAAAGTCTTTACAAATGCTTTATAGTAATATTCTATTCCTGGTAGAGTACTGTACCCGTGGTCTATGGACAGTCGGCTCTCAGCCGTGGCAGCGTGCGGACGGCCCCGCGCGCCGGCCAGTGCTCCGCTGCAGGCGTTGTTTACATCCGCGTCGTAGCTTTCAGGCTTGCGTCCGTCCACCGTGAACAACATGTCGAGCGCTTACCGCCGTGCGACCCTTAAAGTTTCCTTCCCAGCTGAACATGCGCGACCTCGTGCACATGAAGTTGAAACGTTCATACGTGAAGAAGTTCGTTTAGATCCTAACCACGTTATCGGAATCCATTTTTCGATCACGAGTAGTGTCGTTCATATTAAAATGACAAACACCGAGGTGTGTGAAGATGTTATTCGCCGCCATGCCAATGGACTTAAGTTCAAATACTCTGATGGTCACGTCGGAGCCATAACACTTGAACTCGCAGAGTACGGTCAACGCACGATTAGGGTGTTTGAACTACCTTTTGAAGTGCCGAAGGACGAAGTTGTCTCTGCGTTACAACCATACGGTAACGTCATCGGTTACGTAGAGGAAAAATGGCAAACCTTCACGACCTACCATGTCCTTAATGGTGTGCGTCAGGTCAAAATTGAACTGAAAAAACATATTCCATCATACCTGACCATTGGCGGGGTGCGAGCCATTGTCATGTACGACGGCCAACCCCGAACATGTGCGGGTTGTGGACAAGAAGGCCACGTCAGATCCGTCTGCATGCGACGCCGCCTGATCCAGACGCCGGTCGGCGAGGAAGCGTCCCCAGCGGTGATGACTCAGATCCCTGTCACATACGCCAAGGTTGCCCAGGAAGGTAGCACGTCTACACATAGTCTTCCTGCTCCGTTGACGTCGTCTGATCAGGTAGATGCAACCGCTCCTGAGATTCCTTCTGAGGTGCCCCAGACGCCAGATCCTAACCTGCCGAATCATCGCAGCACTGTGACTGAAAATGCTACTGAGATGGACGTTGATCCGGGAGTGGTACCTACTTCTGCTTTCCTTCAGACTGGTCCGGAGTCAGACGAAAGCCACCCGCAATCGGACTCTGAACGACTTGTTCGAAAACAAGGGTCGACACGAAAGAGGAAGAAACGTAGCCGTACACCCCCTGATGAATCCATTCTACGGATGGATACCGGGGATGCAGACCCGAAGATGGACGACAAACCGATCTTTGATGACCGAAAGGCTGATGCGAAAGACCCGCCACAGGCGACCACTGGCAACGAACACCCCTCCTTACTGACGCCGTCGCCCCCACAGGTCGACGTTGAAGAGAACCTATCCGATGAGACGAAAACTACGTCTCCTCTCCACGTGGATGACGTGCACAGCCGATACCCTACCGCAGCATCAGTCTCCTGGGCGGACGACGTGGAGATCGAAGGGACTGGGGTGGATGCTGCTGATGATGGGGCACCCCCATCGGTTGCGCCCGCGCCCGCAAACTCTCCACAATAGCAGCCTCTTCAGCGGACCGGCAAGATCGACGACCTCTCGCTCCTGGAGAAGTCCCGCCTGTGCCTGTGGGACTCCAACACCAGCATTATCGTGTCGCAACGATTAACCTCGCGACCATTCGTGCGCCCCACAAACTAGCGCTGCTCCGCGATATGATTTATGATGCGGACATAGATATTGCGCTTTTTCAGGAAGTGCATGTCGCCGATTTTTCACCACCACATGGCTTCACGGTGCATCTTTCTCCCGCTTCGGACACCGGTAGCGGTGTTGCCATCATCTTACGCGAAGGTCTTCCTGCCGAAGATGTCCTATACCTCCCCAGCGGCAGAGGTATGGCCCTTACTCTCTTTGGTGTACGCATCATCAATATTTATGCGCCGTCGGGCTCCAGCTACCGTCGTGAACGCAATGCCTTCTTCGCGAATGAAGTCACACCCCTTTTTATGGGACCACACGATGACTGGATCATGGGTGGAGACTTCAACTGCACCCAGCGACCTCAGGATCAATTGCCGCGTCACTCACCATGCGCAGCTCTGGAAACAGTCGTCACGCGGCTACAATTTGTCGATACGTGGAGACATGTTCACGGTGATCTTTTGGGCTTTACGTACCACACTGCGCACTCCTCTAGCCGACTGGATCGCATCTACATCTCGCGATCCCTAATTCAACACACTCGACAGGCTGAAATCTGGCCTCTTGCTTTCTCAGACCATGAGGCTTACTTCTGTGATGTTGTTCTCACAAGACAGGCAGTATGGCACGGACGTGGTTTATGGAAACTGAACACGGCACTTCTTAATTCACCTAACTGTCGACTTCTAATAGAAGACACTTGGATCACATGTAATAGACGCCGACCCACGTATCCGTCTACCATATCCTGGTGGATCCAGTGTGCAAAACCTGCTCTTCGAAAAACTTTAATCCGGTATGGCAAAGATGTTGTCGCCTGGAGGAAGAGCACTATGGACTTTTACTACAGGATCCTACGAGAATGCTCCACGATGCCAGCCTCCCCTGAGCGCCATACAAGGATGAACCAAGCTAAGGCCCAAATCTCCAATCTCATGCGACGGCATTTGGAAGGGGCGATAGTACGATCTCGTACTGCTGATCGCATGCCTCATGAACATCCGTCGATGTACCATATCATCCAAGAACGACAAAATCGACGCCGAAAATTGATTCACGTCCTAACGGATCAAGAAGGGCGTCGCTACATAACCCAATCTGCCATAGGGAATGTGCTTCACGCCCACTACCGGCAGCTCTACGCCGCAGTTCCACATTCCCCAGAGTTGATCGAGGAAGTCTCACAGCTCAACTTCGGTGGTATCCCAGGAGATGCGGCGATTGACTTGATGTCGGAGGTGACTGATGAGGAAGTCCGCGATGCGATCCGGGCAGGAACCATCAATCGCTCCCCGGGCCCCGACGGTCTTCCCCTCGAATTTTATCGCACCTTCCGTGATTTGTTAGAGTCCACCTTCACCTCCATCTGTCGGGAACTGATGTCTCCGAAAGTACCAGTGCCGGACGCTTTCATGGAAGGAATTATTA
The DNA here is from genome assembly GCF_021461395.2 of Schistocerca americana. Classification (NCBI taxonomy): domain Eukaryota; kingdom Metazoa; phylum Arthropoda; class Insecta; order Orthoptera; family Acrididae; genus Schistocerca; species Schistocerca americana. The sequence continues at coordinate 808,981,727 of NC_060119.1, forward strand.
TTCCTGTACATAAACCGCACGGTGGCAACAATATCAGTGATTATCGGCCCCTCACCCTCCTTAACAGTGATATGAAAATCTTCACTCGCCTTTTGGCAGCACGACTTAAAAACGTTGCCCGCTATGTTGTGTCGCCAGACCAAGCATCTTTGGGAGGCGACAACAATATTCGCACGGCTTTATGCCGCTACAGGGATATGATCGCCGTTACCCAGGCACAACGCCTCTCTGGGGCACTTGCGTCTTTGGACTTCAGTCAAGCTTTTGATAGGGTTGACCATTCGTTCCTTACGGCCGTTCTCCACCATATGGGTTTCCCGGCCGCCGTTATCACGGTAGTGATGCGCCTTCTGCGGGGTGCCTCATCCAGGATTATGTACAATGGCAGACTCACTCCACCGATAATAATAGGTCGATCCGTACGTCAAGGTTGCCCTCTATCAGCAATTTTGTACGCCTTTTCCTTGGAATCCTTGCTATGTGGACTAAGACAACGTTTGGTAGGGTTGTCCATAGATCGCTACCGACTCTGTTGCACGGCCTATGCTGACGATGTCGTCATCTGTTTACGTAATGCCGACGAAGTTCGAGCTGTTTTGACGTGGGTAGCGACTTATGGTGACGCGTCGGGTAGCTCTTTAAACGTACGTAAGTCACAAGTTATGTTCATTGGCACGGGACTTCCCGTGGAGTGCGTTACACCTCTCACCACCGTTGATACCATTCGTTGTTTGGGAATAGATTTTTCATCTGATCTCCGGCGTTCAGCCACCATCAACTGCCGACGCCTCCTTTTAATGATCAGAGCAGGTCTTATGGACCATCGCCTTCGATCCCTAGATATTCTCCAACGAGCTCGATATGTCAATACATATATCGCATCCCGAGTTCCCCATGTAGCGCAAGTACTACCTTTCCCGCTTACTGTGGCACGTCGCATGTTGGCAGCGATGGCATCTTTCGTCAGCTATGGGATGTTGTTCAAAATTAGCTATGCGACCCTTACTCTTCCCCGTGAACGAGGTGGGATAGGTCTGTTTCACGTGCCGGATAGAGCTCGCGCCCTATTTGTCAGCTCCCAGATGGCGGTATGGACACGTTGCCCAACGAGCCTCACTGGTCTCCTCCTGTCGGCATACTCGCCGGTCTCACTGTCAGCCCCAGTGATCATCTCGGATGTTCCGGCCCAGTTCCATTATATGCGGTACTTCTTTCTGGAACTCAGTTATCTACGCCTCACCTTACCAAGACAGCTTTTGCTCAAGACAAAGGCAGTATACAATGTCCTCCAATTAGGTCGTCCACCTAACCCGATTGAACAAAAGTTCCCCCAGGTTGACTGGCGTCATGTATGGCGCGCGGTGTTCGCCTGTTACCTTGACACGAATGTTCAATCTGTCTGGTACATAACTGTCAATGGTAAGCAAATCAACCAATTTCGCCTTCATCGTATCCACCTCGCCCAATCACCTCTATGCTCCACGTGTGGAGTGCCAGACAATGATGAACATCGGTTTGTTTGCGGACCGGCGGCGGAGGTTTGGCACTTGGTTCGACGTATTGTGGCTTTTCTAACGCGGGACATTCCGGTTCGGATTACTCCCCTTTCATTATTATTTCCGGACCGTGACTATTTTCCTCGGACAAAGACCAATGCTGTGAATTGGATTCGCGGACATGCCATTCACTACTTATTTGGACAAACTGTAGACTCTGCACTCGATTTTTGGACATACCTCAATGACCGTCATTATGTCGTTGTCCGTCACCCAAAATACAGACAATTTTTCTCGAACTTCCTTGGGAGTGCTTTCCACGAGCCGCCTCGCAGCTGGAATGTGTTAAGCCAAGAGAGAAGAAGGTTTCCTGTTTGAACCAATGAACATTTCTGAACAATTGAACGGAACACATCAATTTCGAGAAGACGTGACTCAACATATTACCAGCGGGGCGCAGAAGGCCTCTGATCAATTACACAAAAAAAATAAAAATAAAAATAAAAAAATAAATAAATAAATATAAAACAAAAAAAAAATTAAAATAAAATTCAGAAAAAGGAAGATTATGTTTTGTTTTCCAGGATAGCCCTAACCTTGATTTCCCATATTTCCCCTGGTATATAGGCAGCTCTCTGGGGTAGGTTTAGTCAGGAGCCAACGCCTGAAGTGGCCTAGTTTTTTTTTTGTTATAGGATGAAAAGTGGCGGTGGCACTTGTTTTTTTAGTTCCATTAAAAAAAAATTAAAAAAAACAACAAACAAAAAAAACAAAAAAAAGAGGTCCTTGGAAAAAAAACAACAAATAAAAAAATAAAAAAAGAAAAAAAAACAAAAAAAAAGTTGGGAAGAAACAAAAAAAATGGGTAGCGTGTTTGATTCATAAACAAAACCTTTTTGGTCCCGGGTTCGATCCCCACCACGGCCTAAATTTTGATAAATAATCAGCATTGGCGGCCGAAGACTTCCGGCATAACAAGTCAGCCTCATTCTGCCAACGGCCTTGTCAAAGAGGGCGGAGGAGCGGATAGAGGTTCAAGGCACTCTCTTGTCCTAGGGGTGGGAAATTGCCCCTAAAGGCGGAAGAATCAGCAATGATCAACGACATGAGGATGGAAACCACTGCATTAAAGACACGTTACGTGTATCCACAGGACATGTGGCCTGTAATTGAAGAAGTGTCATGATGATCTCTCCATTGGCAAAAGATTCCGGAATAGTCCCCCATTCGGATCTCCGGAAGGGGACTGCCAAGGGGGAGGTTACCATGAGAAAAAGACTGAATAATCTACGAAAGAATAACGTTCTACGAGTCGGGGCGTGGAATGTCAGAAGCTTGAACGTGGTAGGGAAACTAGAAAATCTGAAAAGGGAAATGCAAAGGCTCAATCTAGATATAGTAGGGGTCAGTGAAGTGAAGTGGAAGAAAGACAAGGATTTCTGGTCAGATGAGTATCGGGTAATATCAACAGCAGCAGAAAATGGTATAACAGGTGTAGGATTCGTTATGAATAGGAAGGTATAGCAGAGGGTGTGTTACTGTGAACAGTTCAGTGACTGGGTTGTTCTAATCAGAATCGACAGCAGACCAACACCGACAACGATAGTTCAGGTATACATGCCGACGTCGCAACTGAAGATGAACAGATAGAGAAAGTGTATGAGGATATTGAAAGGGTAATGCAGTATGTAAAGGGGGACGAAAATCTAATAGTCATGGGCGACTCGAATGCAGTTGTAGGGGAAGGAGTAGAAGAAAAGGTTACAGGATAATATGGGCTTGGGACAAGGAATGAAAGAGGAGAAAGACTAATTGAGTTCTGTAACAAGTTTCAGCTAGTAATAGCGAATACCCTGTTCAAGAATCACAAGAGGAGGAAGTATACTTGGAAAAGGCCGGGAGATAGGGAAAGATTTCAATTAGATTACATCATGGTCAGAGAGAGATTCCGAAATCAGATACTGGATTGTAAGGCGTACCCAGGAGCAGATATAGACTCAGATCACAATATAATAGTGATGAAGAGTAGGCTGAAGTTCAAGACATTAGTCAGGACGAATCAATACGCAAAGAAGTGGGATACGGAAGTACTAAGGAATGACGAGATACGTTTGAAGTTCTCTAACGCTATAGATACAGCAATAAGGAATAGTGCAGTAGGCAGTACAGTTGAAGAGGAATGGACATCTCTAAAAAGGGCCATCACAGAAGTTGGGAAGGAAAACATAGGTACAAAGAAGGTAGCTGCGAAGAACCATGGGTAACAGAAGAAATACTTCAGTTGACTGACGAAAGGAGGAAGTACAAACATGTTCCGGGAAAATCAGGAATACAGTATTACAAGTCGCTGAGGAATGAAATAAATAGGAAGTGTAGGGAAGCTAAGACGAAATGGCTGCAGGAAAAATGTGAAGACATCGAAAAAGATATGATTGTCGGAAGGACAGACTCAGCATACAGGAAAGTCAAAACAACCTTTGGTGATATTAAAAGCAACGGTGGTAACATTAAGAGTGCAACGGGAATTCCACTGTCAAATGCAGAGGAGAGAGCAGATAGGTGGAAAGAATACATTGAAAGCCTCTATGAGGGTGAAGATTTGTCTGATGTGATAGAAGAAGAAACAGTAGTCGATTTAGAAAAGATAGGGGATCCAGTATTAGAATCGGAATTTAAAAGTGCTTTGGAGGACTTGCGGTCAAATAAGGCAGAAGGGATAGATAACATTCCATCAGAATTTCTAAAATCATTGGGGGAAGTGGCAACAAAACGACTATTCACGTTGGTGTGTAGAATATATGAGTCTGGCGATATACCATCTGACTTTCGGAAAAGCATCATCCACACAATTCCGAAGAGGGCAAGAGCTGACAAGTGCGAGAATTATCGCACAATCAGCTTAACAGCTCATGCATCGAAGCTGCTTACAAGAATAATATACAGAAGAATGGAAAAGAAAATTGAGAATGCGCTAGGTGACGATCAGTTTGGCTTTAGGAAAAGTAAAGGGACGAGAGAGGCAATTCTGACGTTACGGCTAATAATGGAAGCAAGGCTAAAGAAAAATCAAGACACTTTCATAGGATTTGTCGACCTGGAAAAAGCGTTCGACAATATGAAATGGTGCAAGCTGTTCGAGATTCTGAAAAAAGTAGGGGTAAGCTATAGGGAGAGATGGGTCATGTACAATATGTACAACAACCAAGAGGGAATAATAAGAGTGGACGATCAAGAACGAAGTGCTCGTATTAAGAAGGGTGTAAGACAAGGCTGTAGCCTTTCGCCCCTACTCTTCAATCTGTACATCGAGGAAGCAATGATGGAAATAAAAGAAAGGTTCAGGAGTGGAATTAAAATACAAGGTGAAAGGATATCAATGATACGGTTCGCTGATGACATTGCTATCCTGGGTGAAAGTGAAGAAGAATTAAATGAGCTGCTGGACGGAATGATGGGGGGTGGTTGGGATGTGTAAGGGGGACTAAACAGCGAAGGTCATCAGTCCCGGACGGAATGAACAGTCTAATGAGTACACAGTATGGTTTGAGAGTAAGTCGGTGAAAGACGAATGTAATGAGAAGTAGTAGAAATGAGAACAGCGAGAAACTTAACATCAGGATTGATGGTCACGAAGTCAAAGAAGTTAAGGAATTCTGCTACCTAGGCAGCAAAATAACCAATGACGGACGGAGCATGGAGGACATCAAAAGCAGACTCGCTATGGCAAAAAAGGCATTTCTGGCCAAGAGAAGTCTACTAATATCAAATACCGGCCTTAATTTGAGAAAGAAATTTCTGAGGATGTACGTCGGGAGTACAGAATTGTATGGTAGTGAAACATGGACTGTGGGAAAACCGGAACAGAAGAGAATCGAAGCATTTGAGATGTGGTGCTACAGACGAATGTTGAAAATTAGGTGGACTGATAAGGTAACGAATGAGGACGTTCTACGCAGAATCGGAGAGGAAAGGAATATGTGGAAAACACTGATAAGGAGAAGGGACAGGATGATAGGACATCTGCTAAGACATGAGGGAATGACTTCCATGGTACTAGAGGGAGCTGTAGAGTGCAAAAACTGTAGAGGAAGACAGAGATTGGAATATGTCAAGCAAATAATTGAGGACGTAGGTTGCAAGTGCTACTCTGAGATGAAGAGGTTAGCACAGGAAAGGAATTCGTGGCGGGTCGCATCAAACCAGTCAGTAGACTGATGACCAAAAAAAAAAAAAAACTACCGTATCGACGACATTCCAGTTTTAAAATGGATACGTTACTGAGGACGTAACGCATCGGTGAGAAGAGGTTTAGGTACTTCAACAACAATATGGAAACACAATACAAAACGTTTATTATTCACTTCTCCTAGAGTAAACAATATCCAAGCGAACAGTGAGAACATGAAAAACCCATCGAGGGAGGTGGTGCAGTGGTTTGCACACTGGACTCGCATTCGGGAGGACGACGGTTCAAATTCGCGTCGGCCCGTTCTGATTTAGGTTTTCCGTGATACCCCTAAATCGCTTCAGGCAAATGACGGGATAGTTGCTTTGAAAGGGCACGGCCGGCTTCCTTCCTGATCCTTCCCTAGTCCGCTGCTTGGTCCCGTCCCCCGATTCAACTAAGCATGACAGACTGTCGAAGGAAACAGTTCTGTGCGTTGTTACCGACCTAAACTGTCAGTAAAGCCTGCTGTGACGAACAACACACTAAGAGAACTTCCACGTGTGAAACTAGGATTCTGTGGAACACATATACAGCAGTATCCTTGTTACATTTCTTGTAGTTGTTTATAACGAAACGCACTGGATCACTTTATGTAACGAACACCTTTTGTGAGAGTATAATAACGTACAGGAAAAGATCATCTATCCACCGATTAGCACTGCACAAGAGACTTTTTGCACTGTGCGTCAAAAAAGGTACTTATGGCTAATTTTTGTATGCTGAACTCAGATTTGATTTTAGTTTTTCCCCACAACGCACAGTTTCTTCTGGATATCGGTTTCTTCTCTGTTACGGAAAGATGCTTTAATTTAATTGAAAGAAATTTCATTTCGTATGCAACAGGGAAACTTTCTTGTCTATGTGTATTCTGATCTCTGCGATTGTCCTGCTAGTGATAGGTATCATAAACAGAACTCACAATTCTGACTTGTGCTGCCATCTGGTAAGATCTCTTGTAATTTCGAATTCATTGCAGTTACTGCTGTACTGCGTGGTTCGATTTAGAGAAATTTGTGATATACGAGTATATTGTCACAAACTTCAGCACCAAATGCCTAGACGATGTGTAAATAACCCCGATATGTTTTGTTACGTATTTGGGGAACGTACAGTGAAAAGCTAAAGGCCTAATTTTATCCTATAGTTAAGAAGACATACGGGTTGTATTTTGGCCTCATAACTATGGACAAAAATAAGCCTTTTGTTCCTCATCTTTTTTGTACCACATCTGCAAGTAACTTGCGTAAGTCTGTGCAGGATTCTCAAACAACAGTGCCGTTTATGGTACCAAGTGTGGCACAAACGAAAAGATGATACCACTAACTGCTGTTTTTGGTTGACAACAGTGAAAGAGTATTCTGAAAAATCAGAACATGCTATTAATCATCAAAACCTGCCCTCAACCATGCGGCCAGTTCCTCATGATGCTTCCCCACCTCCTAAGCCACCAAGTCAATGGACCATTGACGAACAACGTATAGAGACGGTGTCTGGCAGCAGTGGGAACGAAACAGCAGCAGCAGCAGCCAGCCCAGCACGTGTTGGTCAGGATCCGGAGTATTTGACACCACAAGCAACACCATCTAATCGCCTTACGCAGAGAGAACTTTACGAACTGTAAAGGGAAATGAACCTTCATAAGCACAATCTGTGTTAGAGGCTTCACGACTCCAAGAATGGAATTTGCTCGCTTAGGATATTAAAATGACTACATGTAGAAGGCGACAGTGTGAGTTTGAAACCTTTTTCTCTTCCTCCAAAGAGTTTGTTCACTGTAGTGAGATGAACTGTTTGCAGCACTGCGTCGTGTCCACAACCCTGAGAATACGAACTCCGTACTAATCTCGACATCAAGTTTATAGGCAATCATCCTTCCCAATGGTAACAAATATCCTTCAGTTCCAGTCGGACACTCAATTAACAAGAAAGAGAATTATGCAACAATGCGAAATTTTCTCAGTTATGTACACTACGATATGTATAACTGGAAATTGTGTGTTGATCTGAAAGTAATACGGTTATTGACTGGTGTGCAAGCAAGTGACATGAAGAACTGCTGCTTTCTGTACGAGTGACATAGGAGAAATAAGAAAGAATATTACGTACGTGAAGAGTGACCATAACCAAACGCTTTCCAGATAAAATGAGTGTGTTGTATGAGGCGTTAGTAAACAATGAATGTGGACGCCTCCCATAGCTGCGTATTATAATGAGGTTAACTAAGATATTTGTAAAGGTGCTGGACAGAGAAGGGGATGCTTTTGCACACGTGAAGACGAAGTTTCCCAGAAACAGTGGTGAAAAATTGAAGAGGGAGTATTTATTGGTCCACAAATGCGATAGTATATGCAAAAAACAGATTTGCCCAACTCATTAAGCGATACTGAAGCAAATGCATAGAATGTCTCCAGCTCAGTGTGTACGTACTTCCTTTGAAATCAGAAATCTGATGCCTATAAAGACACTTTATATAACATTATTATGCCTACCGGAGTGGCCGAGTGGTTCTAGGCGCTACAATCTGGAACCGCGCGACCGCTACGGTCGCAGGTTCGAATCTTGCATCGGGCATAGATGCGTGTGATGTCCTTAGTTTAGTTAGGTTTAATTAGTTCTAAGTTCTAGGGGATTTATGACCTCAGAAGTTAAGTCCCATAGTGCTCAGAGCCATTTATAACATGATTAGACATTTCTATTCCATGAAGTGTCATATGTCACCAAAGTTACCTTTCTTAGGTTGCTATCTTGACTTTTTACCCTCAGAACTTGAAGTAAGCAAGTGATCAACATGCCAAATGGTTTCACCAACACATTGTAGTAATGAAAAAGCGATTTGTGGGGCGATGAAACTGCAGCAAGTTGACAGAATATTTTTGGTCCTTAGTGACACTGCAGAACATGAATACAAAAGAAAATTACCAAAAATACTTCTAAACTTATCCTTAGGTGAAATATTGGTCTTTCCAAGGTTTGAAAGTTATGTATTTTTCGTAAATAATGAAATCTCTACTCTTGGGAAACGGTATGTGTAGAAAGTTGTTAATTTCAAATCCTTATTCCCCGTAATTATTACAAGTGAAAAACCATAACTTTCTCCAGAGGGCGGACAAAAAGTTAAAATGTGTTGCACAGTGTTATCGAACACAGTAATTATAGGCAAATAAACGATAAACCGATTATGAAACCATAAAATATCAAATATATTAGTCACAAGTAACACCTGTAACTCGTTTGCAATCAGTTATTGTTTTTAGTCTTAATTACCTTCATTAGGGCGGAATAACACATCGACAGCAAAACGCTGACAAAACTTTTGATGGGTTCATATTGTAGTTGAACAACCTGAAACCTATATCGGGAACCTGTGACTAGAATATGAACTACGGTGCTACGTAATATGTGCTGTATTTTCGGTCATTCCGTTTCCTTCTTCAGGAGTCGTTACCAAAACGAAACTCACAATTGAAAGAATGTACAAATGAGGAAATAAAATGAAAAATACTTCTTCGAAACATTTGTTTGTATTACTTTCGGAGTGGTAAAACATTTTCATACAGAAAGATTGTGTATTTGGATTTTGTATCTCTTTGATGCGAACGATGAATGGACGAAATGAATCTTAGTTGGCGCACCTCTTTGAACCTTACTCAGCTGGTCGAAAAGCAGGCTGATTACGCACCAACGGTCACGAAAAGTGTCGAAAAGACCGATTTTTTCCTTTCCCTTTTGAGTGAATGGAATCTGAAACATTTTTTCATCCTTTTAAAACTAGATTAAACATTAAGTTCATTAGTAGCTGAGTTAACAGTGTTAAACCAGGAAATCTTTGTACCTTAAGTACGCGATAAAATATTCTTCATTCTTCCACAATATAAATTTACAGGCGTACTGACGTATTAGTCAGAAACAATGATTTAAATTTTAAAATTTACTGACGGAACTCAAGACTGAAATATAAATACAAATATGATAGTTAGCGCTGTCTCCATGATAGTTCTGCCGCATACATGAGTCCATGTGAATTATTACCACATAGAGTTGAAAAATCAAATCTTAACAAGATCATGAAATCTAAGGCTTAATTTTACGATATACTATTTGCACTCCTCAGTGCCTCCGTGCTATTCAACTACTAAGCAGTTAGAACATGTTGATCAATATTCAGAGCAACATGCAGCTGGAAATGAATCGTGGGCGTTATGAGCTATCAGTTCTGTACCGTACGAATCTGCAGAAAAGAATAATTTTAAGGAGACAAGTGGATTAGCTTGAGAATGAATTTACGACGAAATATTGCAGCTTTGACAGCGAAATCACAGTAGAACATTACAATTTCGAGTCGTTACAAAACTGTACGTTAGAAACGCTATATACCATTAGAGTTTCTGTGTGACAAAAGCGTCATTTGTGTAATAATTATGACAGTTAGATAATTCCAGAAAACAACAGCATTTAAGCAAAATACTCGGCAAAGGAAAATGGAAATGAGTCTAGATGCGTATAGTAATATAGCTTCCCTATTCATACTTAAAGATCCGTACACCTGGTGATTCAGTAAATCCATGGTTGGCTATTAGGTACATGTGACTAAACAGAAATTTGAGCATATTGTCTCTAAGCATAAAGGGATTGCATGACATGGCGTAATAAGTGAAGAAAACACTCATAGGATGACTTACAAAGAATTCGATATAAAAAATGTAACTTAATTGTCTATCGATTTTCATGACACTGAAACAGTTTTCTTTCTTAGAGTAATATAGTGTGCTATCCATACGATGTGAAGTCTGAAGATTACAAGAGAAAGACTGCCAAACTGAAACAAAGGATAGTTTAGTTCACATGAGCATTATCCACGAAAGGCAAGTGTCCTTATTCACGTCCCTAAGAGAGGCCATACATTTACATATTACTCCTTGCCATACCTAATATTAACTATGGACTTGTATTTCTTTTTTAATCGACATGTTTGCTATAACGGCAACGGCCTTGCCGCAGTGGATACACCGGTTCCCTCCAGATCACCGAAGTTAAGCGCTGTCGGGTGGCCCGGCACTTGGATGGATGACCATCAGGGCCGCCATGCGTTGTTGCCATTTCTCGTGATGCCAGTTGAGGAGCTACTCGACCGAAAAGTAGCGACTCCGGTAAAAAAAAAACCATCGTAACGACCGGGAGAGCGATGTGCTGACCACACGCCCCTCCTATCCGCATCCTTACCTGAGAATGACACGGTGTTCGGATGGTCAAGATGGACCACTTGCGGCCTGAAGACGGAGCGCTTTCTTTTTTTTTTTTTTTTTTTTTTTTTTTTTGCTATAGCGGAAAAAAGCTATAAGTAAAACGGAGCTGACTGTAAGGATATATGTGAAAAGCTGTATATCTTTTCTTACTTATTGTACGAATAGCTGTTGTCATGTGCAAGGTGCATGTGTGCACTATTAATAAACATAGGTTCTGAAATGAAACAACAAGTTTACTGTTACCAGTCACTGATTGTTTATCTCCACGATGCGTTTCAAAGATTTAAACATCCATGATCGGGTGGATTTACTTTTGTTAGTGTGACATGTGTGTGTGTTGCGTTACGATTTTTTGGAGGAAGTTGTGGCACTCTCCAGTAGAGAAACAAAACGCTATTTCACAACATGGTTTTTGGTTTATTTTGACAAAAAACTAAAGACATGTTCATCAAGTTCAGTCTGGTATGAGCAAACAGACTTCAAGTAAAGTAAGTAGGGGAGAGTATTGTATCATGAAACACGTCTCAGACAGTCCATGGTAATCTATCGAGGACAGTGGGACAGTAGGCACGCATGAACGACTTGAATAATTATAACTGAAAGTACCAGCTATAATGCAATCCAACGTCGTTTATTCAAAACATGCAACCAGTTTCGAAGACAAAGAGAATGATCTTCAGGCCACTGTATACAGACACATACACAGCGTGATTTAAAGATATGAGAGTACAGACAACAAAAATCACAGTTTGTGATTAAAAAGAGGACTACTCACATGATAAAAATATACTGTCGTTATCCACACAAGACAAAACACAGCATCTAACTTATATTCTCTTTAAAAAATCCAATAATCACACACTCCAGTGTCGTAAAGTACCCGAATTACACTAGAAAAGCAATCGAAGTCACATACATCCCTAATCGAAACACCTACGAAAATGAGATTTACCAGCAAGTAATGAGCATTACTAAAGCTCGTGTAGAATTCTTTGTTTTATTAACTTTTAATCGTTTTGTTAATATGACAATGGTTGTTTTGGGTCATTGTGGTTACAAATAATGCTTCTTTGCACTGTTTAGCGGTACTTCTACGGCTGTCACTTCTACTGTATTTTATAGTTGTCTCAATAGCGATGATCACTATGTTTTCGCTTTTGGTAGCTGAGTGTTACACGATCAAAACTGAGAAGTCTCTCGCATTTGCATTTAATATTATGACATGAAATTTTAATTAAATAATGCAGTGAGTGTAATGGTCGATTGAATCCTGCTAGTGGCCGTGCGGTTAAAGGCGCTGCAGTCTGGAACCGCAAGACCGCTACGGTCGCAGGTTCGAATCCTGCCTCGGGCATGGATGTTTGTGATGTCCTTAGGTTAGTTAGGTTTAACTAGTTCTAAGTTCTAGGGGACTAATGACCTCAGCAGTTGAGTCCCATAGTGCTCAGAGCCATTTGAACCATTTTTGAATCCTGCTAGGGTAGATGAGCTCCCTGCACTACGAAGTTCTGCAAAAACTTTGTTAGTTATAATTCATGGTGGCGATCATGAGAGGTGACAACTAAGTCAATACACACACTTTATAATAACAATTTCTATTATATTTTTCGAAAATACAGACAAAACTTACGTTAATTATCAGATAGCACTACAATGACGTCCTACCTCTAGACGAAACAAAAAAAGGAGAGCGCGTTCAATCAACGCATTTTCTCTGATCTTCATGGCCTATGTTACACAGAGATTATACCAAAAAAATATGTTTTGTTAATTAAATCGATATTTGATAATAATAACTTACGTTCTTTACTATTTGTTTTATATCGCGCAGACGTACTTAGTCTTTAGATAATTTATGTTTCACACGTCTCATAGCAAAAACTTCTTTTCCCTTTTTCTAAATGTGCCGGCCGGGGTGGCCGAGCGATTCTAGGCGCTACAGTCTAGAACCGCGCGACCGCTACGGTCGCAGGTTCGAATCCTGCCTCGGGCATGGATGTGTGTGATGTCCTTAGGTTAGTTAGGTTTAAGTAGTTCTTAGTTCTAGGGGACGGATGACCTCAGAAGTTAAGTCCCATAGTGCTCAGAGCCATTTGAACCATTTTTCTCCAAATGTCCATTTATGTGACGTACCGTCACACTTCCCCATGTACGTCTGTGTTATTACAATGGTTGATTATGTGTATGCCAATCGTTGCTTTGCTGGTATTAAAATATTTCGTCCTTCTGTGTTTCTAAACACGTATATATGTTACCTATGACTTGTCGTTTCCGTTATGAAAATGTATTTAGTGTTAGAGTTTTCTAAACTTTTTATATTACACTCCTGGAAATGGAAAAAAGAACACATTGACACCGGTGTGTCAGACCCACCATACTTGCTCCGGACACTGCGAGAGGGCTGTACAAGCAATGATCACACGCACGGCACAGCGGACACACCAGGAACCGCGGTGTTGGCCGTCGAATGGCGCTAGCTGCGCAGCATTTGTGCACCGCCGCCGTCAGTGTCAGCCAGTTTGCCGTGGCATACGGAGCCCCATCGCAGTCTTTAACACTGGTAGCATGCCGCGACAGCGTGGACGTGAACCGTCTGTGCAGTTGACGGACTTTGAGCGAGGGCGTATAGTGGGCATGCGGGAGGCCGGGTGGACGTACCGCCGAATTGCTCAACACGTGGGGCGTGAGGTCTCCACAGTACATCGATGTTGTCGCCAGTGGTCGGCGGAAGGTGCACGTGCCCGTCGACCTGGGACCGGACCGCAGCGACGCACGGATGCACGCCAAGACCGTAGGATCCTACGCAGTGCCGTAGGGGACCGCACCGCCACTTCCCAGCAAATTAGGGACACTGTTGCTCCTGGGGTATCGGAGAGGACCACTCGCAACCGTCTCCATGAAGCTGGGCTACGGTCCCGCACACCGTTAGGCCGTCTTCCGCTCACGCCCCAACATCGTGCAGCCCGCCTCCAGTGGTGTCGCGACAGGCGTGAATGGAGGGACGAATGGAGACGTGTCGTCTTCAGCGATGAGAGTCGCTTCTGCCTTGGTGCCAATGATGATCGTATGCGTGTTTGGCGCCGTGCAGGTGAGCGCCACAATCAAGACTGCATACGACCAAGGCACACAGGGCCAACACCCGGCATCATGGTGTGGGGAGCGATCTCCTACACTGGCCGTACACCACTGGTGATCGTCGAGGGGACACTGAATAGTGCACGGTACATCCAAACCGTCATCGAACCCATCGTTCTACCATTCCTAGACCGGCAAGGGAACTTGCTCTTCCAACAGGACAATGCACGTCCGCATGTATCCCGTGCCACCCAACGTGCTCTAGAAGGTGTAAGTCAACTACCCTGGCCAGCAAGATCTCCGGATCTGTCCCCCATTGAGCATGTTTGGGACTGGATGAAGCGTCGTCTCACGCGGTCTGCACGTCCAGCACGAACGCTGGTCCAACTGAGGCGCCAGGTGGAAATGGCATGGCAAGCCGTTCCACAGGACTACATCCAGCATCTCTACGATCGTCTCCATGGGAGAATAGCAGCCTGCATTGCTGCGAAAGGTGGATATACACTGTACTAGTGCCGACATTGTGCATGCTCTGTTGCCTGTGTCTATGTGCCTGTGGTTCTGTCAGTGTGATCATGTGATGTATCTGACCCCAGGAATGTGTCAATAAAGTTTCCCCTTCCTGGGACAATGAATTCACGGTGTTCTTATTTCAATTTCCAGGAGTGTATTTTAAGCTTTCTGTGGTGCTTGTCTATAATATGTTCATTTTGGTGGTTAACATGCGTACAGTCATTGCGGCTATTTCCAAGTGGCTGCTGAGGTCATTTGTGGCTTACGGTTACTGGGTATATTACTAACATGTTTCCCAGTGTGTGGTATTAGAATGGTGGTTTGGACCATTTGATCTGGGAGTTTAACGTTCAATTCCCATTTTGAGGTGTGTGAGCGTATCGTTTGTTTGCCCTTTTATTACTCTGTGTATTATTGTGCAGTGTCTGGTTGTGACTTTGTTGCGATTGATGTTATCCTACTTAATGAATGATTTCAACTGATACTTTTATTATCATTTTGAATGTACGGTAGAGTTCGGTTCATTACTAACTGGGAGTGGGTTCAGTGTTGATTTTCCCTGTACTAAGTACTTTTTGGGCACACAATTTGGCTTTCCACTGGTGTTCCGCTTTCAAAACGTAGTTTAGATGGGTGGCGGGGGAGGGGGGGGGGGGAGGCTTAATATAAGATTTGTGCAACTCGTCTCTCATATTACGTCACGTAGGTTCGAAAAGGGAATTGGAAAAAATGGCACCACGTTTTTGTGGGATAGCGAAGACATATAAAGATGTGCTCGGTGTTTGTTACGTTTACGTAAGTTATTTTCTGGGTTCCCATTCTTATAGAATCTTCGGAGTTCATAGTCTTACTATCGTTGTTGTTGTTGTTGCGGTCTTCAGTCCTGAGACTGGTTTGATGCAGCTCTCCATGCTACTCTATCCTGTGTAAGCTTCTTCATCTCCCAGTACCTATTGCAGCCTATATCCTTGTGAATATGCTTAGTGTATTCATCTCATGGTCTCCTTCTACGATTTTTACCCTCCACGCTGCCCTCCAATACTAAATTGGTGACCCCTCGATGTCTCAGAACATGTCCTACCAACCGATCCCTTCTTCTAGTCAAGTTGTGCCACAAGCTCCTCTTCTCCCCAATTCTATTCAATATCTCCTCATTAGTTATGTGATCTACCCACCTAACCTTCAGCATTTTTCTGTAGCACCACATTTCGAAAGCTTCTATTCTCTTCTTGTCTAAACTATTTGTCGTCCACGTTTCACTTCCATACATGGCTATACTCCATACAAATACTTTCAGAAACGACTTCCTGATATTTAAATCTATACTCGATGTTAACAAATTTTTCTTCTTCAGAAACGCTTTTCTTGCCATCGCCAGTCTACATTTTATATCCTCTCCACTTCGATCATCGTCAGTTATTTTGCTCCCCAAATAGCAAAACTCCTTTACTACTTTAAGTGTCTCATTTCCTAATCTAATTCCCTCAGCATCACCTGACTTAATTCGACTACATTCCATTATCCTCGTTTTGCTTTTGTTGATGTTCATCTTATACCCTCCTTTCAAGACACTGTCCATTCCGTTCAGCTGCTCTTCCAAGTCCTTTGCTGTCTCCGACAGAATAACAATGTCATCGGTGAACCTCAAAGTTTTTATTTCTTCTCCATGGATTTTGAAAGAGAGTATTCCAATCAACATTGTCAAAAGCTTTCTCTAAGTCTACAAATGCTAGAAACGTAGGTTTGCCTTTCCTTAATCTTTCTTCTAAGATAAGTCGTAGGGTCAGTATTGCCTCACGTGTTCCACCATATCTACAGAATCCAAACTGATCTTCACCGAGGTCGGCTTCTACTAGTTTTTCCATTCGTCTGTTAAGAATTCGCGTTAGTATTTTGCAGCTGTGACTTATTAAACTGATAGTTCGGTAATTTTCACATCTGTAAACACCTGCTTTCTTTGGGATTGGAATTATTATATTCTTCTTGAAGTCTGAGGGTATTTCTCCTGTCTCATACATCTTGCTCACCAGATGGTAGAGTTTTGTCAGGACTGGCTCTCCCAAGGCTGTCAGTAGTTCTAATGGAATGTTGTCTACTCCGGGGGCCTTGTTCCGACTCAGGTCTTTCAGTGCTCTGTCAAACACTTTACGCAGTATCATATCTGCCATTTCATCTTCATCTACATCCTCTTCCATTTCCATAATATTGTCCTCAAGTACGTCGCCCTTCTATAGACCCTCTATATACTCCTTCCACCTTTCTGCTTTCCCTTCTTTGCTTAGAACTGGCTTGCTATCCTACAGTAATACATACATGGTCTTGGTTTTATTTTGCTGGATTTCCTTATGGACGTTCCTGAGCTCATGCGCTTGTATGTGCATGTTACACGTATGTGGCTACTAGTTTTACCGACGGACTTCTGCTAGGTTTCTTTGCAGGCTGTTGTTACCTATAAACAGAGGATTGGTCACACAAGATATTCTTCGGAAATTGTTTGTCGACATGCATCATATATTCATGTATGTCACATTTAACCCGGTGGGTACAAATTGACTTCAGATGTTATTCAAGTTTTGCGTCCAACAAATTTTCTGGAATAAGTAGAAACATTGGTGACTTGTTTCGTTGTTACTTTGGAGATATTCCATTTAGAGTCTTAACTTACATAAGTTACACATTTGCTATGCTAGTGTCGTGGACCTAAGAGTTATGTCCTGGTTGCTGCATAGTAATACCAATGAAGCATGTGCTTTTTACTTCAACGCTATTTATATACTAGGTTTTAGAACATGTTTAACATTGTTTATGTGTCAGAGGTCATTAGAGTATATGCTGTTATTTCGGTGGATCTGCGTTATTCAGTGGACGTTTGTTCATTAGGTTTATGTTGCATTTGTTTACTCCAGCCGTTTGGTATTATTTTATTACTTTGTTAAGTTTCGTAAGAGTTCCATTTAGGAATAAATGTCACTTGGATTGCCTTATTCGTGTAATTCGTAGGAGGCATGGGTTCCCCTCCAGTACATCACGTCATTGGAGTATTAAATAATAAAAATATACTATCGTTATCCACACAAAAAAAAATTCAGAATACTGAATTTTGTTTTGTGTGGATAACGACAGTATATTTTTATTATTTAATTTTTTTTGTGATTTATCCTCTTTGTAGTACCAAACTGCGATTTTTTTAGTCTGTACTCTCTTACCTTTCTATCATGCTATGTATACAGGTATTTCCATATGCCGGATCCTGAACACGACGCTTTTTGGCATCGAAACTGATAGCACGTTTTTAGTAAACGACGTTGGATTACACTGCAGTTGGTAGTTTCAATTATAATTAATAAAATACTTTTCAGACATTTGCCTGTAGCTAGTCGCATAATAGGAAGTTAATATATTTCCTTACTCCATTTCTGAATGATGACTTTCGCTTTAGGCGTGCTGCAACCGTTTCCTGATATTAAAAGAATTGCTCCGGAAGTGTTAAGTTTCTCCAAGTGTGAAAAAGTGTTTCAAGACACAACACGGTCGTTGCCTAGCAACAAACATTGTGTTAAAATTTAAAAGTGTTGCAATCGACAAAATTTGTCAATACAGTACTTTATAGTCTGTGTGTTACATTAATATTCTACTACACATCAATAATCAGCAAGTGAAATCAATTAAGAAGAAGTTAAAGGACAGAAAGCACAAGATGCCGCACGACTCACGATGTATGGCTTAACCTACACACGCTGTGTTAAAAACATACCCGAATGTTACAGAACATAGACCTCTGTAACTGAAGAACTAACAGTATCCTGAAAATAGTAATCTAATACAAAAGAAACGACGCAGCACGAAGGAATTGTCTGAATGGGAAGGAAATCAGTATATACACTATGTGATCGAAAGTATCCGGACACCTGGCTGAAAATGACTTACAAGTTCGTGGCGCCCTCCATCGGTAACACTGGAATTCAGTATGGTGTTGGCCCACCCTTAGCCTTAATGACAGCTTCCACTCTCGCAGGCATACGTTCCATCAGGTGCTGGAAGGTCTCTTGGGGAATGGCAGCCCAATCTTCACGGAGTGCTGCACCGAGGAGACGTATCGATGTCGGTCAGTGAGGCCTGGCACGAAATCGGCGTTCCAAAACATCCCAAGGTTTTCTATAGGATTAAGGTCCGGACTCTGTGCAGGCCAGTCCATTATAGGGATGTTATTGTCGTGTAACCACTCCGTCACAGACCGTGCGTTATGAACAGCTGCTCGATAGTGTTGAAAGCTGCAGTCACCATCCCCGAATTGCTCTTCAACAATGGGACTCTAGAAGGTACTTAAAACATCAATGTAGGCCTGTGCTGTGATAGTGCCACGCAAAACAACAAGGGCTGCAAGCCCCCTCCGTGAGAAACACGACCACACCACAACACCACCGAATTTTAGTGTTGGTACTACACACTCAGGCAGATGACATTCAACGGGCATTCGCCATACCTACACCATGTTATCGGATCGTCACATTGTGTACCGCGATTCTTCACTCCACACAACGTTTTTCCACTGTTTAATCGTCCAATGTTTACTCTCCTTACATCAAGCGAGGCGTCGTTTAGCATTTACCGGCGTCATGTGTGGCTTATGAGAAGCCGCTCGACATCCCGCCTAACTGTCATAGTCCTTGTAGTGAATCCTGGTGCAGTTTGGAATTCCTGTGTGATGGTCTGGATAGATGACTGCCTATTACACATTATGACCCTCTTCAACTGTCGGCGGTCTCTGTCAGTCAACAGACAAGGTCGGCCTGTACTCTTTTCTGCTGTACGTGTCCCTTCATGTTTCCACTTCTCTGTCATATTGGAAACAGTCGACCTAGTGATGTTTAGGAGTGTAGAAATCTCGCGTACAGACGTATGACATAAGTGACACCCAATCACCTGACCACGTTCCAAGTCCGTGAGTTCCGCGGAGAGCCCCGTTGTGCTCTCTCAAGATATCTAATTACTACTGAGGTCGCTGATATGGAGTAGCTTTCAGGAGATGGCAGCACAACGGACCTAATAAGAAAAACGTATGTTTTTGGGGCTGTCCGGATACTTTTGATCACATAGTGTACGATGCACACCTACAGATAAGCGTATGTTTGCAATTTCCGAAAAAGTTGATGATTTATTCAAGAGAAAGAGATTCACATATTGAGCAAGTCAGTGACGCGTAGGTCCACATCATGTACTTAAGCAAGCAGTTATTCGGCGCAGCACTGATTGATATACACAACTGGCCATTAAAATTGCTACACCACTAAGATGACGAGCTACAGACGCGAAATATAACCGACATGAAGAAGATGCTGTGATATGCAAATTATTAGCTTTTCAAAGCATTCACACAAGCCGACATGAAGAAGATGCTGTGATATGCAAATTATTAGCTTTTCAAAGCATTCACACAAGGTTGCCGCCGGTGGCGACACCTACAACGCGCTGACATGAAGTAAGTTTCCAGCCGATTTCTCAAACACAAACAGCAGTTGACCGGCGTTGCCTGGTGAAACGTTGTTGTGATGCCTCGCGTAAGGAGGAGGAATGCATACTATCACGTTTCCGACTTTGATAAAGGTCGGACTGTAGCCTATCGCGACTGCGGTTTATCGTATCGCGACATTGCTGCTCGCGTTGGTCGAGATCCAATGACTGTTAGCAGAATATGGAATCGGTGGGTTCAGGAGGCTAATATGGAACGCCGTGCTGGATCCCAAAGGCCTCGTATCACTAGCAGTCCAGATGACAGACATCTTATCCGTATGGCTGTAACGGACCGTGCAGCCACGTCTCGATCCCTGAGTCAACAGATGAGGACGTTTGCAAGACATCAACCATCTGCGCGAACTGTTCGACGACGTTTGCAGCAGCATGGACTATCAGCTCGGAGACTACGGCTGCGGTTACCCTAGACGCTGCATCACAGACAGGAGAGCCTGCGATGGTGTACTCAACGACGAACCTGGGTGCACGAATGACAAAACGTCATTTTTTCGGATGAATCCAGGTTCTGTTTACAGCATCATGATGATCTCATCCTTGTCTGGCGACATCGTGGTGAACGCACATTGGAAGCCTGTATTCGTCATCGCCATACTGGCGTATCACCCGGGGTGATGGTATAGGGTGCCATTAGTTACACGTCTCGGTCGCCTCTTGTTCGCATTGACGGCACTTTGAACAGTGGACGCTACATTTCAGATGTGTTACAACCCGTGGCTCTACTCTTCATTCGATCTCTGCGAAACCCTACATTTCAGCAGGATAATACACGACGGCATGTTGCAGGTCCTGTACAGGCCTTTCTGGATACACAAAATGTTCGACTGCTGCCCTGGCCAGCACATTCTCCAGATCTCTCACCAACTGAAAACGGCTGATCAATGGTGGCCGAGCAACTGGCTCGACACAATACGCCAGTTACTACTCTTGATGAACTGTGGTATCGTGTTGAAGCTGCGTGGGCAGCTGTACCTCTACACGCCATCCAAGCTCTGTTTGACCCAATGCTCAGGCGTATCAAGGCCGTTATTACGGCCAGAGGTGGTTGTTGTGGGTACTGATTTCTCAGGATCTGTGCATCCAAATTGCGTGAAAATGTAATCACATGTCACTTCTAGTATAATACATTTGTCCAATGAATACCCGTTTATAGAGTTGCCATACGCCACGGATTTCACGGACAGCCTGCGATTTTAGGGTAAATGACAATGTCCGGGGCGAAAAAAAATGGCTCTGAGCACTATAGGACTTAACATCTGCGGTCATCAGTCCACTAGAACTTAGAACTACTTAAACCTAACTAACCTAAGGACATCACACACATCCATGCCCATGGCAGGATTCGAACCTGCGACCGTAGCAGTCGCGCGGTTCCGGACTGAGCGCCTAGAACCGCGAGACCACCGCGGCCGGCTCCGGGCCGAAAAGGCAAATGTCCGCAAATGTCCGCGATATTTTCTGGATTTGAAGTCAACTTCAATTCAATTTCTAAAATTGCTGTCAGAGAAGCATCAATATGTTATCTCTTTGCCTTCACATTATATAGAATCCAAACGGAACAGAACAGCTTGCGAGATATGGAAACAATGGGCAGTCAGGCTCAGGCGTACGGCACATCCTCTTCGATTTGCGAGATTGCGAGTTGTCGATACAGTGGGCGGTCAGTCATCTCTGGCAATGAAGAGTATTATCCTCTTTGATTAGCTTGTTGAATGTTCGCATGGTTTTTTTGTGCTTGCGATTTCGTTGTGTTATATTGTATTAAATAGTTGCTATTATTTGCCTGGTGGTTTAATAATGTCGGCTAGATGGAAGGTTAAGTACAGGGAGGAATATACTGAACTTCAACAGAAAATGTTGAAAAGACATTCAAGTGGATGCATGAAAACACAAGCTGTAAATTGAATGAGTCCCTTCTCTTTGACCAAGTACTGAAATTAAAGTGTGTTTTGGGGGAGGTCAAAGATGAAAGTTTTGAGAATATGATGTCACATAAGAAATGGGTGTTCTTCATTCATAATTGTATTTCTAGTGAGCAGTATTCAGAGTTGCTGAAAATTGTGGAATTTTGCCTCCATTGCCAGTCATAACGCCAATGTAGAGAGAGTCTTTTCCCTCATGAATTCTCAGTGGACAGAAGAAAGGAATAGGTTAACAGTAAAATCAGTTAATGCAATGATCCAAATACAGTACAATATGAAAAATGTAAGTTGCAGTGAATTTCATAAACTGATTGAGATCCAGATTAAGTTCCTTTCATCTATTCAAGGTTCTGAGAAATACGATGACAATAGAACTTCGTGTACTGAATAATGTAATGCATATTCTTATTTTTTGTAATAAATGCTTTCTTAATGAACCAGTCCTTCCTAAACTCTGGATCATTAATTAAATGCACATTTCCCCTAGCTTATGGGCATGAGGACTCCTTATTCCTCTTATTTCCTTCGATCGGCTACGGTGACCGTAAGTTTTGTCCTGGTTTTGGATTCCGAGATTATGGCAACCCTACCCGTTTATCATCTGAATTTCTTCTTGGTGTAGCAATTTTAATGGCCAGTAGTGTAGTTGTTGGATGTCCTCCTGAGGGACATCGTCCCAAATTATGTCCTACTGGCGCGTTAGATATTCAAAACCCGGAAACGGTTTGCAGGCCCTCCGCATAATACTCCAAACATTCTCATATGGGGAGAGATCCGGCGACTTTGCTGGCATAGGTAGGGATTGGCAAGCACGAAGACAAGTAGTCTTGATTTTGCTCAGGATGGCTTGCCATGAATAGCAAGTAACGGTGCGTAGAATATCGTCGACGCACCACTGTGCTTTAAGGGTGCAACGGATGAATACCAAAGGGTTCCTTCTATGAAATGCAACAGCACCCCAGACCATCAGTCATGGTTGTCGGGCTGTTTGGCGGGCGGAAGTCAGATTGGTATCCCACTGCTGTCCGGGATGCCTGCAGACACGTCTTCGCCCGTCATCAGGCCTCGGAACTCATCACTAAAGACACTTCCACTTCAGTCAATGAGATTCCAGACCGATGACGTCTGCAGAGGCACCGGACAATGCTGGAATATCGACCTGACTGTTGCCCCCCATATGCCCCCACAATCAAGACTGATGGTGTGGGGTGCGATTTCTTGTCACAGTAGAACCCCCTGGCCGGCTAGGTCACCGGATTTCTCCCCAACTGAGAACGTCTGGAGCAGGGCCCTCCAACCAGCTCGGTATTTTGACGATGTAACGCGCCAATTGGACAGAATTTTGAATCATATCTCTCAGGCAAAATAACTGCTCATATTATGGCCAGAGGTGGACCGACGCGTTATTGACTTGCTCAGTCTGTGAGCTCTCTCTCTCTTAATTAAATCGCCCAATACTTCTGAAACCGTAATCATTCGTTTGTCTGTACAGGTACGTCACACCTGCCGATTTCCGTCCCATTCGGATCATTCCTTAGTGTCGCTTTGTTTTTTGCCTTACACTGGGAGCTCCCCAATGGTGGGATCGACTTGTTGAAACCATCTATACGGTTGTTGTTGTTGTTGTGGTCTTCAGTCCCGAGACTGGTTTGATGCAGCTCTCCATGCTACTCTCTCCTGTGCAAGCTTCTTCATCTCCCAGTACCTATTGGAGCCTACATCCTTCTGAATATGCTTAGTGTATTCATCTCTGTCTCCCTCTACGATTTTTACCCTCCACGCTGCCTTACAATACTAAATTGGTGATCCCTTGATGCCTCAGAACATGTCCTACCAACCGATCCCTTCTTCTGGTCAAGTTGTGCCACAAACTTCTCTTCTCCCCAATCCTATTCAATACTTCCTCATTAGTTATGTGATCTACCCATCTAATCTTCAGCATTCTTCTGTCGCACCACATTTCGAAAGCTTCTATTCTCTTCTTGTCCAAACAATTTATCGTCCATGTTTCACTTCCATACATGGCTACACTCCATACAAATACTTTCAGAAACGACTTCCTGACACTTAAATCTATACTCGATGTTAACAAATTATTCTTCTTCAGAAACGCTTTTCTTGCCGTTGCCAGTCTACATTTTATATCCTCTCTACTTCGACCATCATCTGTTATTTTGCTCCCCAAATAGCAAAACTCCTTTACTACTTTAAGTGTCTCATTTCCTAATCTAATTCCCTCAGCATCACCCTACTTAATTCGACTACACTCCATTATGCTCGTTTTGCTTTTGTTGATGTTCATCTTATATCCTCCTTTCAAGACGCTATCCATTCCATACAACTGCTCTTCCAAGTCCTTTGCTGTCTCTGACAGAATTACAATGTCATCGGCGAACCTCAAAGTTTTTATTTCTTCTCCATGGATTTTAATACCTACTCCGAATTTTTCTTTTGTTTCCTTTACTGCTTGCTCAATATACAGATTGAATAACATCGGGGAGAGGCTACGGTTATGTAGCTTAAAATCCCATGTATCACACACTGCAGCAGTTTACCCTGATCGGTCCTAGTTTGTGAGTAATTAAAGAAACAACAGTTTCGGAATTTTGCATGACACCCTATAATGTTAAAAAAAGTAACAATGTAATGACCAGTTCCATGGCGTAATCAGTGGGTTAAGGTTCTCGCATGTAGAAGGTCGTGGGCTCGAAACCTAATAGTTGTTTTTGTTTATTTTTTAATCGTTATTGAATTCTGTTAACTGGTTGAAATGTAATATATTATTCGTATTCCTTTATCATTTGTCATTGTTTTCCAGTTGAAATCTCTTTCATATAATTTTAATTAATTTTATGTATTAATTTCGATTTTATGTGTTTCATTTTATCATTCTTATTTTTCGCGCATGTTATTGTATTCATTAGTTTTGTCCCTAATTTTGTTTGAGTTTCATTTTACTTATAATCGCATTTTTTGTTTAAATGTTCATTTAATTATTTTGTCTATAGTTTATATTATAACAGATAAATTCAATTAAATTGATATTCATAAAAATTCCGAATGGAAAAAGAATGTTATAAATTAAAAAATTGAGAAGAAATCAAAAAGTTTATACAGTGATCGAAATGTCGTGACAGAGGAATAGAAATAGAAAAATACATTTAAGAAATTAATTGATAAAGATTCTTTTTAGTTAATGTAACTGGCGACATTAGAACCCAAAACCCACATGGGAAAGCCTTACCCTATTTATTAAACCACGCAGCCACCCTATGCAGTACTACATTTTTAATGCTATTGAGCGTCACGCAAAATGCCAAAATTTTTTCGTCAGTTTCTCGAAAACAAGGGACCACCAGGCTGAATGACTGCGGTGTGTGATACCTGGGATCTTAACCTCCGGCCGATCGAGGTGGCTGAGCGGTTCTAGGCACTACAAAATGGTTCAAATGGCTCTGAGCACTATGCGACTTAACTTCTGAGGTCATCAGTCGCCTAGAACTTAGAACTAATTAAACCTAACTAACCTAAGGACATCACACACATCCATGCCCGAGGCAGGATTCGAACCTGCGACCGTAGCGGTCACTCGGTTCCAGACTGTAGCACCTAGAACCGCACGGCCACTCCGGCCGGCTAGGCACTACAGTCGGGAACCGCGCGACCGCTACGGTCGCAGGTTCGAGTCCTGCTTCGTGCATGGATGTGTGTGTTGTCCTTACGATAGTTAGGTTCAAGTAGTTCTAAGTTCTGGGGGACTGATGACCTCAGAAGTTAAGTCCCATAGTGATCAGAGCCATTTGAAAAATTTTTTCTTAACCTCCATAACCGCACTTGTAACACTGCGCTAGTGCACACGATACTCATTAAAGCCTGTACTATGGTAAGTTGACGGGCTTCACCTTATGAGAAAGGATTTTTGTATAGAAATTGACCGCGTGTACCTGAATGGAGGCAAATCAGACTTACACCCACTCTGTAATAACAATGATTCGTCAAGCAAGTCCGAAATGCAAGTACACGTCAGGACGGACAAGAAACAACACAGAATAATACGGTCGCCAGCCTAATTAGGCACTAACTGAGTTTCTTCCCTGTACAAGTTGATGTACGTTCAAGCAAAACAACACGTAGTATCACAGCATAATATGATAAATTTTAGAACCAGAAAATCTATTGAACTGATAATTTCACTTTCTGTACTGATAGGGATAAACCATAAATACATAACACTACACTATAATGTTTACTACAAAACTTCGTACTGTCTATTGATCTGATTAAAATCGGGCATAGGTTACCCTAGAAATAGCACTTTCGTATCACACACACAATGTCAATTTTGATAAAGGTAAAACATTGATAAATTTTGGTTTTTTATATTGGCTTTAACTTTGCTGATCAAATCAGTCTAGAACACATCAGAATTCAAATGAATAAAAAAGAGAGGGGGGGGGGGGACCCTGAAACCGTTATGATCACTGTATTAAAAAATTCGATTACTGAAATTATTATGCGCTCAAGATATCCAATATATTAGTTACTACTCTTTTCATTTTATTTCCTGCTCATTTAAATACCATTATATCTGTCTCGAAATGATTAAACTTCACTACTAAATCAATATCAAAATTATCTTCCAACTTTGTCAGACCTTTGTTATTCGTCTATTAGTTCATTAACAAAAAAGTTCTTTAAACATCATTCTAACATAGCTAGGTATGCAGGTAATTATTATTAACATAAACTTTAATTCTTCATTTCGGGACACTCGGATTGCACAACATTTGGAAAGGACCCTGGCTAGGTTAGTTGTGAGGATAATTAAATGATAGGACAGTTCTGGTAAAATTTAAGTTGTTATTGAACAGTATGGCACAAAAGTAACAATGGTCCACACGAATACAGTGCTAAAAGTTTCAACCTGTTCGTATCGATGCGGCGGTTGGCGGGCGGCGAGATGGCAAGGCACGTAGCACACATACAACCACAGCAATGGCTCTTGATGTATCGGCACTTTACTTCTTCATAGCGTCGCAATACTTTTCCATTTAGTGCCTATGGAATTTTGCCATGCTGTATAGGCGTCGGAACGGCATAACCGAGGCTCAATGAAACTACGTCTTCCAGGAGAGCCTCCTCGATCCAGAACGTGTTACTCAGACCAATGGCCAACTCCGACTACCACTGCTGAGCCCGTTATGCCGTGCAGCGCCCGTGTGCGTTTTCCCGCGCTCACCTGTCATCCACCTTTTACCGCTCCCCTACAGACAGGGTATTCACAAGAGGTTTTGCGTTCTACATATCCTAACACATTGCCTACGTATGGACCAGACGCACAATTACAATTTTAAACATGTTACAATAGATTCAACGTTTGTTACACTTCAATTCTATTACAATATTGCTTGAAATTTGACATAAACATTAATATTCACATTGAAAATTGTTTACAGTTTCTTCAACATAATGGCATGAAACAAAAAAACAAAAAAAAGAAATGAAATCGGAACTTCGATTGTTCATTTATCGAAAAATCAGAAAAAAATATTATTTGTATAATAGTACAGCGTTGTTGTTGTTACACACTGATAGTTTCAAAAAGTCGATCCCACCGATGAGGACATCTCCTTGTCAGTGTATACCACTGAAATATGTATACCTGCATAGGCTTCACAAAATGCAACCTCAAGTTTCACACACACACACACACACACACACACACACACACACACACACACAAGGAAACTGCTTATGGTGGTCTGTAATGTGCATTCGTTAATTTGGTTGTACAATCGATCATCAGATTGAGACACTGAACAGGAAATGTCATGTTTTTCTAGGTACACTTCCCTCCTATTACAACACTCCAACTGCTTACCGACTTCATACTGATGAACGGAGGTAGGCATAAAGTTTGAACTATCCACATAAAAATAAATTTACGTAATTAACTTATTTTTTCCAGGTGCATTTATGCAGTCCTGGTACACACTGGAGTCCTTGGGCCACAGTACCGTAGCACACTGCTAGATGCCAAAGCAAAATGGCACTGCCTACTTGTAAAGTGGAGATCAGCTGTGTCGTGGAGATTTCAATGTGCCCCAGTAAACCTGTAGGCAAACAAAAGATTATTTACGAGGTGAGATTGGAAAGTTTTAATAATGGGCTTGTAATTGTACAATGGTGTTACTTACATGCTACTGTGATTCATCTCTTCAAAATAGTCCCCTTCTGACTGAACGCACCAAATGGTTCAAATGGCTCTGAGCACTATGCAACTTAACTTCTGAGGTCATCAGTCCTCTAGAACTTAGAACTAATTAAACCTAACTAACCTAATGACATCACACTTTTACATGCCTGAGGCAGGATTCGAACCTGCGACCGTAGTGGTCGCGCAGTCCTGGACTGAAGCTCCTAGAACCGCTCGGCCACAATGTCCGGCCTGAACACACCGACTCCTCACTTTTGTAAACATTCCTGGAATTTTTTTTCCTCAAATACGCTCTCTGTACCAAGTACCTTTTGGGAGCACAATTTGGCTTCACAATGGTGTTCCACTTTAGGTGGAGGGGGGGGGGGGAGGGGGGAGGGCGTTTAAAAAAAGAATTACGTATCTCGTCACATATTACGTCACGTAGACACCGAACTGGGAATAGGAAAAATGACACCACATTTTTGTGGGTTAGCGAAGACACACGAAGTTTTACTCGGTGTTCGTTACATTTACGTAAGTTGTAAATAATAGAGTTCAGCTATGGCCGTCGATCTGTTTCAGAAAAAGAGGTGTTCGCCTGCGTTCAATCATCGTCCCAGAAGCAACTGCAAACATTTTTCCGTGAATGCATTGGCCGTCTTGTCTCACAATGGAATTAATGTATTAACAGTTTTGGCTACTTACAAGGGAACCTCCCCATCGCACCCCCCTCAGATTTAGTTATAAGTTGGCACAGTGGATAGGCCTTGATAAACTGAACACAGATCAATTGAGAAAACAGGAAGAAGTTGTGTGGAACTGTGAAAAAATAAGCAAAATATACAAACTGAGTAGTCCATGGCCCACATAAGCAACATCATGGACGCGGTGTGTTTAGAAGCGCCGTGGTCCAGTGGTAGCGTGAGCAACTGCTGGACGAAAGATCCTTGGTTCAAGTCTTCCCTCGACTGCAAATTTTACGTTCTTTATTTTTGCATAGTTATTATCTGTCCGTTCGTTCATTGACATCTCTGTTCACTGTAATAAGTTTAGTGTCTGTGTTTTGCGACCGCACTGCAAAACCGTGCGATTAGTAGACGAAAGGACGTGCCTCTCCAATGGGAACAGAAAACATTTGATCGTAAGGTCATAGGTCAACCGATTCCTCCACAGGAAAACACATCTGATATATTCTATACGACACTGGTGACGGCATGTGCGTCACATGACAGGAATATGTTGTCGACCCACCTAACTTGTACACTTGGCGAATGGGTAAAAAGATTCTTCTACCTTGCCCGATTTAGGTTTTCTTGTGGATGTGATAATCACTCCCAAAAAAGTAATGAAAACATAAGAGTTTGTCACATAAACCGAAAATAAAAAATTAAAATTTTCTCTTGATGGAAGATTTAAACCTAGGACCTCTCGTTCCGCAACTACTCACGTTACCACTAGACCACGGCGCTCCTGCGTCTTTGACGTCCGTATTGTTGCTTATCTTCCCTTGAACTACTCAGTTTGTATATTTTGCTTATTTTTTCACAGTTCTACACGACGTCTTCCTGTTTTCTCAAGGCCTATCCACTGTGCCAACTTATAACTAAATCTGAGGGGGGTGCGATGGGGAGGTTCCCTTGTTAGCTTTTTTCCGTCTGGCTCGCTTACATCTGACTGCCACTTATGGTATGTGCAGCGATAACCGTCTTCTACATCACATAAGCATAGTACACTTTCAGATGACGAAAAGTTGCAGAGGACAAAGCCGTCTCCGATCATCACTTAGTTCAGTGAAGGGAAGTGAAAAATGAATTAGCAGAAATCAGCGTCACACAAGCAGATACTGGATAGGCTAGCTTTCCGAAACAAGATTACAAAGGTTGCGGTTTTTCAAGAAAATGTCTGAAAGTGTATCACTGTATGGGCAGAAAGAACAAAAGAACACAGCGAATGAATGAACAAACACTGAAAAGGCCGTAAATCAGGAAAGAAGACGCCACTACTTCAACATCACTACTTCAACAACATTAGCTGCGTCAGATGGTCCTCAGATGACTGAAATCGAAGAAAGAGAAGAAAAGCAAATTTGATTAAAAAAATGATGGAATGTGAGGGAAAATGATTATGCATCTGAAGTAGATGATTAACAAAAAGAGATAAAGTAAAAATGAGTATATACGTAACAGACGGTAAAATTTGTTTAAATTTAAATAGAATTCGGAGTGGAATGAAAATTCAGCAATGTGCACGTATCAGTCGTATTGGAACATAAAAATGGAGGACCACAATTATGAAGAGTTTTCTGTGAGTTGTTGATTCGTCATAATGTTTTGGGCTCTGTAACGGAACGAATTCACTCAACAGCAAGTGTATGAAAATCAAATGCATTAACACTGGTCCAACCTAAGGGTCACCACCAGACTCTGAACGTAACTGCAACTGGCATCAACTAGGTACCAGGGCTTGACAAAGAAGTAAACGGCAAAATAATAATTTTACCTGGGACATTATTCTGTAGGCTTGAGGGATCGACTTTCATCGCTCAAACACACAAGGCGCTCTACTATAACCACAGCTTAATTACCTTTAAGTCTGCAACGATTCTGCACCGCATTTTACCAACCACATTTTGTACCATCTATAACTACGTGCAAAAAGTCTGATTCCTTTTTTGGTCCTCCACGGAGAGAACCAGCTTGAAATGCTATGTATGTTCCCTCACTCTTGAACAAAGTAAAGTTGTTCGGACCAATTCGTAATCTGTTTCTCTCGATCGTCGTTCAAACTTCGATAACAGTGCATGCTGAAGTTACGTTGTGCAAGACGCGACAGTTGGCTGCGACTGCGACGCTGCCCCCTCCTCTTTTCCTACCCTGGCAGACGGCGACACGGCCGCAACACGACTGGAGTCGTCGCTGTTTCCCAAGCTCCGGTCGGTGGCGGCGGATTCAAATACACAAGAAAAATAAGAATTCCGATTTTCTTGCTGTAAAAAATACTGTATGTTAATGCAACAAAGTTACATCGGCTCCCAGGGTTAGTTTTTCAATACAGATTCTCCTTTTACTTTAAAAAATTGAAAAGTATCTCTTCCGGTTTTGCCTGTTTTTTTCGCTGTATATTACTTCTCTATCAATTGTGAGGAAAGTAAAAGGCACAAAAAATTGATGTTTGGGTATCTTACAGTTTCACATCACAGCTTGATAATGAGGTGTCTATTTTTCCGATATTAGTCACAGTTATTCCGATACTTAATTTACAAGCGACCTACTGCATAAAATTTGAATTGTGTACAGTGAAAAATGTGGTCGCTGGCTACTTTACGTATGGTTCACGTTAGGTCATACATCGTTGCCGATGAAAAGAAGCTAACATATCGAAATTATTTTTAGAGTTGAGATCAGAATGATTTCGATCTCCGTTTCCGAGATTTGGGCTCATATATCTCCGGGAGCGTCGCGACTAGCCGCCAGTTCTGTCGACGCGCAACGAGAATCGTGTGGTCATCACACGATAGAGAATGCATTTGTTTTGTTTCGCTGACACATTTGGACCTAATGAAACCATTTTATGTCATATATTTCTCCGGTATGAGTTACTAATATTTCTTCATATGCTCTTGACAATTTCATTTAAAATGCCACGAAATGTAGGTTTCTTAAAGCCAAGTGAGCAAGCAGAACCCATTTTCTTGGTTTTGCTGAGGCATCTGAACCTGTTCCAAGCTTTCTTTCTCGTTTATTTCTCTGATACAAGTCCCGAATATTCCTCCATCTGTTTTTGCACATTTCACCTAAAATTCCAATGAAAGATAAGTTTATTAACAATAAGCGCATTGTTTCAAGTTCTTGATAACAAGATAGGGTTGCACCTTAAACATCTCTAGAATTTTCATTCTGAACGTCGACAGTATACACTGGCAGAAATGTGGAAGAAATAATGTTCGTGCTTGTTCACAAAATTTCCCCAAATTATACTTGTCAGTTTCTCCCATGCAGAAACTTTTGGAACAAGCCAAGGCAACTTTCATAGCCGACTGACTCTTTATTCCCATCCAAATGAACTTCCATATTCTTATATTCTGACAGCATACATCGTTATGGATGACATGAACATTTAATCTTGCCAAGCTGCACTCAAAAGATGACTCCAGGATTTACAAAAGACGAATTTCAATTGTGAACTGCCAGACCAGAAGGGCCTTGTAAAACAGTAGTGCACTTTTGGCACAAGTTTTTTGAGCACCATCTTCTACCAATGAACTGAAGTGAATGTGACAAATTACTTATTACAGCATACTGTTTGCGCAATCTGTAGAGAAACGCCTTCCTCAAAAACGAACATCTATTGATTACAGAAACCTGTACAACAATCTGGTGGTGGTTTTTCACAACTAGAAGGTATCATCAAGACACCAATCTACCGTTTACTTTCAAAGTGAAGGTATTGTAAAATGTAACTTTCTCGTTGTACTTTACATTGTTCATTTTATAATGTACTTGCCGTTTTCAATTTTTATCGTCACAAAAAAGAGTAATGCGAAAATTGACCTTCAAGTTCATTTTCATCATTCTAATTCTACATGTGCATGGATTATACTGATTTTCATAACAGGCCTGAAAAATTTGCATTAATGGGAAAATATTATATATTTCACTCACCTGCCAGTTTCAACTGTGCACCAATTTCTTCCCAAATTCTGTCTCTGAACATAGTGTCTATATTTAGGGTTCTTCAAATCGTAAAGGCAAGGATGTTGCGAGACCAGCTCACAGAGCATCACATCCTGTGAGTGGCTCATTTCAGTTTTCCTTGACTGGCTTGACATCTTTCTGGCAGCCGTACGTCTTTGTGTCGTCCGACTTCCGTCGCAACACTGCTCACTGGTGCAGTGCTGCGACAGCTGCCGCAACAGTCGCGCGTCGCATCACAAACTCGAACTGCGCATGCGCCAGCAGGCAACTTCTGACGTCACGTAGCGACCCGTCGCAGTCGCTAGTGTGCGTCGCGTCTTGGACAACGTACCTTGAGTCGTGCGAAATTCGCTTGCTTCGATCGATCGAGAACAGAGCGGCCCCTCGCCTTCCTTGGCTTGGCGATGTGTAGGAGGGACTGCTTTGAGTTCCAAACCCAGTGTGGCTGTTTCCAGTCAGCCTGCGAGCTGTGAAAACTATGAATCTTTTCGTCTAACAGTGACTATTCGTACTTTTCCAGTGGAATGAGTGAACGATTCGGGCACTCATACAGCTTTTACGATTTGTCTGACTCTTCCTCGCACATTTCTCATCGCCTTTTCACTCCACACCAGTGTCAGATTGACGTCAGTAATAAACAAACATAGTGTGAACTGTGAAAGGCAGCAGTAGGTAAAAAGACGAGGGCTAGTAGAAATCCTTGGGTGACAGAAGAAATATTGAATTTAATTGATGAAAGGAGAAAATATAAAAATACACTAAATGAAGCAGGCAAAAAGGAATGAAAACGTCTCAAAAATGAGATCGACAAGAAATGTAAAATGGCTAAGCAGGGATGGCTAGAGGACAAATATAAGGATTTAGAGGTACATTTCACTACGTGTAAGATATATACTGCCTACAGGAAAATCAAAGAAACCTTTGGAGGAAAGAGAACGTATGGAGATCAAGAGCTCAGACGGGAAACCAGTTCTAAGCAAAGAAGGAAAGGCAGAAAGGTGGAAGGAATATCTAGAGGGTAGGGTCTATACAAGAGCGATGTACTTGAGAGCAGTATTATGGAAATGGAAGAGGACGCAGATGAAGATGAAATGGGAGATATGATACAGCCAGCCCTGGCAAAACTTTACCATCTGGTGAGCAAGATGTATGAGACGAGCGAAATACCCTCAGACTTCAAGAAGAATATAATAATTCCAATCCCAAACAAATCAGGTGCTCACAGGCGTGAAAATTACTGAACTATCAGTTTAATAAGTCACAGCTGCAAACGCTGACACGTATTCGTTACAGACGAATGGAAAAACTGGTAGAAGCCGACCCCAGGGCATATCAGTTTGGATTCCGTAGATATGTTGGAACGCGTGAGGCAATACTGACCCAACGAATTATCTTAGAACATAGACTAAGGAAAGGCAAATTTACGTTTCTAGCGTTTGTAGAGTTAAAGCTTTTGACATTCTTGACTGGAGGACCCTCCTTTAAATTCTGGTAGTGGCAGGGGTAAAATACAGGGAGCGAAAGGCTATTTACAATTCGTACAGAAACCAGATGGCAGTTATAAGAGTCAAGGGGCATGAAAGGGAAGGTAGTGAGACAGGGTTGTAGCCTATCCCCGATGTTATTCTATCTGTATATTGAGCAAGCAGTAAAGGAAACAAAAGAAAAATTTTGAGTAGGAATTAAAATCCATGGACAAGAAATAAAAATTTTGAGGTTTGCAGATGACATTGTAATTCTGACGGGGACAGTAAATGACCTGGGTGAACAGTTGAACGATATGCACAGTGTCTTGAAAGGAGGATATAAGATGAACATCAACAGAGGCAAATCGAGGATAATTGAATGTAGCCAAATTAAATCAGGTGATGCTGAGGGAATTAGATTAGGAAATCAACTTCTAAATCTATATCTACAATTCACATTTTAGTGATTGGCAGAGGGTTCATCGAACCATTTTTATACTACTTCTCTACCAATCCACTCTAGAATGGAGCATGGGGAAAAAGGAACAACTAAATCTTTCCGTTCGAGCTCTGATTACTCTTATTTTATTATGATGACCTTTTCTCCCTACGTAGGTGGGTGTCAAGCGTTTAGTATTGGAGGGATGCGTGGAGGGTAAAAATAGTAGAGGGATCCAAGAGATGAATACACTAAGCAGATTCAGAAGGATGTAGGTTGCAGTAGGTACTGGGAGATGAAAACGTTTGCACAGGATAGAGTAACAAGGGGAGCTGAATCAAACCAGTCTCTGGACTGAAGACCACAACAATAACAACCGCTCAACTACTGTGGTCCTTGGAATTTCAATAGTGGTCGATCTTTTTGTTCAAATTAGTGCTGGTAACAACTGAACATTTTCTCCGAGAGGGTATTCAGATGTTCCATTCTGTTTGTAGCATCTCCCCGTCCCCTCTCCTTCTTGTTTCTTAGGATTGCGTCCATGCCTATTTCCCATGTGTGTTGAAAGTATTCAAATTCTCGTGTGCAAGCATATATGAGTACTTTGGTTTGGAACTATATAATTTATTGGAACTATTTTTGCACATATTGGACTTTTTGTCGATTAACTCTTTGGATACATAAAGTTAAGATGAATGAATCGTACAGTTTCTTTAGACCAGTGCTGACCCTTTGTGCATGAACTCTTTAAATCATTCGCCTGAAAGAGTGCTGATATTGTGTCAATGGGCAAATAAAGTTTTCTTTCATTTTCACAGCCCTTACGGCATTTAAGAGATTTTTCTTGTTTTTGATTCCTCTTCAAATTACATGCCGCTAGCAAAGACAGCAATGCTTTGCAGTTGCTAAATGTGTGTGGGAATTCTATATACATCCTGAACTCCTTCCTCTACTCTCTATGTACATCTCCTCCTCCCATTTCTCTTCGTTCATCTCCTCCTTCTCCCCTCCCTCTCTCTGAGCATCACCTCCTTCCCCACATCTCTGTCCATCTCCTTCCCCACCCTGTATCTATTTATCCCCCCACCTCCCTCTATCCACTTACCCCTCTAGCTGACCTTCAGCATTGTTTATTATTCCTGCAAACAAAGGCTTCGTTCTGATAGTGAAGTCGATTAAATGGAATCGTAAATCAGTTGGGACCATTGGTGTATAAGGTATGAGAGCTACCTCTTCAACTCCTTTATCTGTGAGTATTGTAGCTTCAAAGCCAGTATTTCACATAGTTTTATTCTTTGAATGAATAGGATTACAAAATTTCGGGTGATTCAGATTCTGTAGTAGTATTCTAATCATATCTCGATAAGCCATAAATACACCTTTCCTGTTTTCTGTAAAACCGACAGCAAGGAGGTAAACAAAATGACACATTGTTGTGTGTATAATATTTGTTTTATATTATTTGTGAGAGGAAAGAATGCATAAATGAGAAATGATTTGTCTAACGATTAACATGCGCTGCTATCGCAACTGAAACTGACTGCAAGAAAGAAAACGAAACCGTACATTTTCCCACCTCAGCGGAGCACAGTGTTTTATTCTCGCAGTCCAAAAGTTCATTAGAATATCGTGTAAAAATGTGAAATAAATAGGTCAAGAACATTTCCAGACTTTTGCTAACAACCTTTCATATATATACACTCCTGGAAATGGAAAAAAGAACACATTGACACCGGTGTGTCAGACCCACCATACTTGCTCTGGACACTGCGAGAGGGCTGTACAAGCGATGATCACACGCACGGCACAGCGGACACACCAGGAACCGCGGTGTTGGCCGTCGAATGGCGCTAGCTGCGCAGCGTTTGTGCACCGCCGCCGTCAGTGTCAGCCAGTTTGCCGTGGCATACGGAGCTCCATCGCAGTCTTTAACACTGGTAGCATGCCGCGACAGCGTGGACGTGAACCGTATGTGCAGTTGACGGACTTTGAGCGAGGGCGTATAGTGGGCATGCGGGAGGCCGGGTGGACGTACCGCCGAATTGCTCAACACGTGGGGCGTGAGGTCTCCACAGTACATCGATGTTGTCGCCAGTGGTCGGCGGAAGGTGCACGTGCCCGTCGACCTGGGACCGGACCGCAGCGACGCACGGATGCACGCCAAGACCGTAGGATCCTACGCAGTGCCGTAGGGGACCGCACCGCCACTTCCCAGCAAATTAGGGACACTGTTGCTCCTGGAGTATCCGCGAGGACCATTCGCAACCGTCTCCATGAAGCTGGGCTACGGTCCCGCACACCGTTAGGCCGTCTTCCGCTCACGCCCCAACATCGTGCAACCCGCCTCCAGTGGTGTCGCGACAGGCGTGAATGGAGGGACGAATGGAGACGTGTCGTCTTCAGCGATGAGAGTCGCTTCTGCCTTGGTGCCAATGATGGTCGTATGCGTGTTTGGCGCCGTGCAGGTGAGCGCCACAATCACGACTGCATACGACCGAGGCACACAGGGCCAACACCCGGCATCATGGTGTGGGGAGCGATCTCCTACACTGACCGTACACCACTGGTGATCGTCGAGGGGACACTGAATAGTGCACGGTACATCCAAACCGTCATCGAACCCATCGTTCTACCATTCCTAGACCGGCAAGGGAACTTGCTGTTCCAACAGGACAATGCACGTCCGCATGTATCCCGTGCCACCCAACGTGCTCTAGAAGGTGTAAGTCAACTACCCTGGCCAGCAAGATCTGCGGATCTGTCCCCCATTGAGCATGTTTGGGACTGGATGAAGCGTCGTCTCACGCGGTCTGCACGTCCAGCACGAACGCTGGTCCAACTGAGGCGCCAGGTGGAAATGGCATGGCAAGCCGTTCCACAGGACTACATCCAGCA
Source organism: Schistocerca americana (assembly GCF_021461395.2). NCBI lineage: Eukaryota > Metazoa > Arthropoda > Insecta > Orthoptera > Acrididae > Schistocerca > Schistocerca americana. The sequence continues at coordinate 809,019,426 of NC_060119.1, forward strand.
TCTCTACGATCGTCTCCATGGGAGAATAGCAGCCTGCATTGCTGCGAAAGGTGGATATACACTGTACTAGTGCCGACATTGTGCATGCTCTGTTGCCTGTGTCTATGTGCCTGTGGTTCTGTCAGTGTGATCATGTGATGTATCTGACCCCAGGAATGTGTCAATAAAGTTTCCCCTTCCTGGGACAATGAATTCACGGTGTTCTTATTTCAGTTTCCAGGAGTGTATATTTGAAGTAAATCGGCCAGCAACTTTTTGAAATTTCTCCCAATAACGTTAAACTACGACTTGTCTAATTTAGAAGTATAGATTTCATATATATGTTAATATACTGCATATATTTAAAATATGTAGCCTATGTCTGTCGGAACTTTCATCAGAGTATAATGTATAAATCTGAAATAAATCGGTCAAGAACTTTTCCGAGATTTTTGCCTTAAACATTTCCCCGTTGGGTAGGATTTTTACACGGTGCTCTAATAAACGTTCGGACTATAGAGCAGTGTGTAAAAATCTGAAGTAAATCGGTCAAGAACTTTTCGAGATTCTTGGTAACAACGTTAAACTGCGGCTTGTCTTTGTAAAGTAGTATAAATTACTGACGTATTTGCTCATGGTAATCACCGTAATGGTTTTAGATACTGTAAGATATGACCTGGATTATGGCTACAATGATTCAATAACCTAGGGACCTCTTTGTATGTTGCTGTCATTCTCCATCCGATTCTGTAATAATAGTGATCCCTTCTTTCGGTGAACGTATTCCCTGAGATAGCTTCCAGTTTATTTATTCATTTATATCCTGTTTCCTCTCTTTTGCAATCTAGGCTGCGACTAGCAAGTCACTGATGGAGAACTGGTGTATAATTATGAGAAACGCAGATCTAAAATGGGACACAGAGATAGTGAATACAAGTACTAAAAGATAGCTATGGAAATGTTGATACAAATGGTATTTTAAGCATAATATTCTTACTAGAGCAAGGCAGAAGTCGCTGTAGCGAAACTGATATTGCTGCAGTACAGCAGGAATGCAGGAATGTTGTGGCGTGAAAGAGTGTCTTGGTAGTAACCCTGATAGGGTGATAACGAAAGATGATATTGAAAGGAGTCCCTGGTACAAACTGTAAAAGTATTGAAGAAATAAAAGTAGAAGAGCATATTGTTGTAAAAGAAAAGCAGATAGTAACAGCAGGAGATGCTGTTATTGAGACCACAGGAGAGTAAATCATAGCTACAGAACGAAGCGCCAAACCTCAATATAGAGATACTGAGGGTACTTGATAGGTAATACCAGTAATAATTTAAAACACTCGCCAGAACAAAGTGAGAATATTATCTTAGTATTAGACAAGTATGTAGCTCTTTAATGAGAGGTCTTCTGAGGCAATGCAGAGACACAGAGATGAGACTGTAGGTGGAGTGGTAATCGTCTGCTGCAAGGCAATCATACGTAAACGTTATTCACATACTGATATTGAAAGGTCGGGAAAAATACGCCGACCATTCGAATAGACTTGCAACTCCACCGTGTGTGTTAGTTATTTCCGTAACAAATCCGTGAACGACGGTGCAATAAGAGTTAGACTTAACTTGCAGTTACGAATAAAACGTAAATAAAAACTAAAACACTATTTTCTATCATTGAATAGAATAATACTACAAATACATACAAAGATTAACAAGATAACTGAAACTAACAGGTTTAAAGCCGCTCTTAAAGTGGGTCTCTTAAATAATGAATACTACACTACCAGTATCATTTGGATAACACAAAGCAGGGGTTAATAAAAATGCAGTATGAGTTAATAATAAAACGCTTCCGCAATATAAAGCATCTTACTTGAAAATCCTATGTCCAGGATCAGTAGCAAATAATAGATTAACATCCAGTCATCCTCTTCCACTCAACATCTCATTCACAATTATGTGATTTTGAGATTGGCAAATGGGAAAGCATGAAGAACGTAACTGAAATGCAACAGTACAATGTTAGCTTAGGCATTATCGGCTAACTTTTATGGAAAATAAATGCATACAATGAGTAAATCCCGGTCAGACTAGTGCAGTAAGTAACCCCGTAGTACAATAGAGAATAAATTAACACTGAATTATATGTTACCTTTGTTCCACGCTCGCATAACCAATATTATTTTAAAATGACCATTTTTGAATAGTACTGCTACTAATGCTTTAAGGAAGTTGAATTATGGCATATTGTACTAGGTGAAAATTTGATCTAGGTTGAATGAAGACGTAAGGAACACAATTAGAAACCGAATGCTTAATATTACATGAAAACTGTTTATAACCTGCACTGCGTTCTTTTCTGGAGGCAGACGCTCACAGCTGGATGAAAGATTGCGAACACCTGCTTAATAGTGTGTTGTTCAATCTTTGGAGCACAATACAGCAGTGATTCCGCGTAGCATGGGTTCGACAAATCCTTGTGAGGTATCGAGGGACGTGTTGCGCCAGAGGTCTACGCATATTTCTCGCAGTTTCCGTCAATTACGGGCCGGTGGTTTATGTCCTAGCCCCACCGTTGTACTTTGTCGTCAAATTGCTACGGATCGCCACCTATCCTGTTTTACCTACTAGGCAAGTCTCCGACTTCCACGTCCTGTAAACCCCGTATGACACGGAATAACTTTCTCCGCAGTTTTCTAGAAGGCGCGCATGGCTGCCGTCTATCAGCTGGGAGCGACAGCTACTTCCAATGCTGAATATCTCAATCGGTGTATGATTCGGGGCGGAAGATAGCTGGCTGGCTTGACTCCGCCTACGGCAGGGAGCATGAGCCGGCCGAGCAGTGATCTTTCTGAAACGATTCTGAATAAACTTAGATAAAAAAAAAACTGATTCTCACACGCTTATAGCTTCATTGGTCGGGTTCCTGATGAACTGCCTATCATTGCGTCACTGGTCATATTTATTGTGACATTTTAGGATTAAGTAAACTATTTCAAACTTTTCGTAAAATTTGTAGTGAAAAGTAGAGTTTGCTATGAATTTACTTTTGGTGCATGTCACGTCATATGTTGCTGTCTACAAAATGTAGTTAACCTTTAAACTTTGACAGAGATTGCTATCTACACTCCTGGAAATTGAAATAAGAACACCTTGAATTCATTGTCCCAGGAAGGGGAAACTTTATTGACACATTCCTGGGGTCAGATACATCACATGATCACACTGACAGAACCACAGGCACATAGACACAGGCAACAGAGCATGCACAATGTCGGCACTAGTACAGTGTATATCCACCTTTCGCAGCAATGCAGGCTGCTATTCTCCCATGGAGATGATCGTAGAGATGCTGGATGTAGTCCTGTGGAACGGCTTGCCATGCCATTTCCACCTGGCGCCTCAGTTGGACCAGTGTTCGTGCTGGACGTGCAGACCGCGTGAGACGACGCTTCATCCAGTCCCAAACATGCTCAATGGGGGACGGATCCGGAGACCTTGCTGGCCAGGGTAGTTGACTTACACCTTCTAGAGCACGTTGGGTGGCACGGGATACATGCGGACGTGCATTGTCCTGTTCGAACAGCAAGTTCCCTTGCCGGTCTAGGAATGGTAGAACGATGGGTTCGATGACGATCACCAGTGGTGTACGGCCAGTGTAGGAGATCGCTCCCCACACCATGATGCCGGGTGTTGGCCCTGTGTGCCTCGGTCGTATGCAGTCCTGATTGTGGCGCTCACCTGCACGGCGCCAAACACGCATACGACCATCATTGGCACCAAGGCAGAAGCGACTCTCATCGCTGAAGACGACACGTCTCCATTCGTCCCTCCATTCACGCCTGTCGCGACACCAATGGAGGCGGGCTGCACGATGTTGGGGCGTGAGCGGAAGACGGCCTAACGGTGTGCGGGACCGTAGCCCAGCTTCATGGAGACGGTTGCGAATGGTCCTCGCCGATACCCCAGGAGCAACAGTGTCCCTAATTTGCTGGGAAGTGGCGGTGCGGTCCCCTACGGCACTGCGTAGGATCCTACGGTCTTGGCGTGCATCCGTGCGTCGCTGCGGTCCGGTCCCAGGTCGACGGGCACGTGCACCTTCCGCCGACCACTGGCGACAACATCGATGTACTGTGGAGACCTCACGCCCCACGTGTTGAGCAATTCGGCGGTACGTCCACCCGGCCTCCCGCATGCCCACTATACGCCCTCGCTCAAAGTCCGTCAACTGCACATACGGTTGACGTCCACGCTGTCGCGGCATGCTACCAGTGTTAAAGACTGCGATGGAGCTCAGTATGCCACGGCAAACTGGCTGACACTGACGGCGGCGGTGCACAAATGCTGCGCAGCTAGCGCCATTCGACGGCCAACACCGTGGTTCCTGGTGTGTCCGCTGTGCCGTGCGTGTGATCATTGCTTGTACAGCCCTCTCGCAGTGTCCGGAGCAAGTATGGTGGGTCTGACACACCGGTGTCAATGTGTTCTTTTTTCCATTTCCAGGAGTGTATTACTAATATCGAGGAAACAGATCGTATGTAAAGAGCTTCGTCCCGAGCACGCGCGCCAGAGAAAAAGCCAGAATGGAATATTCACAAAGTTCCTCGTATCTCATAAACGGTTTCAAATATTGGAGATATAGTTATTTTAATGCGCATCAGAAACCGTCTTTCATAGTAGGGAAAGTAGTAACTTCATTGTGGCACGCCGTACTATAATTAATAAATGATATGTGTAACTCTGCGATTGTTAAACATTATTAGCACATCAGAAATCCATGATGTTCCAGATTCGTACCTTGGTAAGGGTACATCGTTTGATTTCTTGCCTATTTGTGAATATAGTGCTTTAATTGGCTACTTTAATTAAAGAAATTGATTTATCCCTGCGATCTGAGGCACTTATTAGTGCAGTAGTCAAAGAATGTATCTAGTTACAAGATCAAACAATGTTCACTATAAACTCATTGTATTACAATCTTTATCTCCTTGAATGTAAGTAATGACATCTTACAAGAAAATATGTTTAATGACTGCTGAAATCAATAAGCTACACTTAGGTGACAAAAGTCGTAGGATAGCGATATGCGCATATACATATGGTGGTAGAATCACGTACACAAGATATAAAAGGATATAGCATTAGCGGAGCTGTCATTCGTACTCAAGTGATCTTTGTGAAAAGGCTGCCGTCGTGATTATGGCCGCATGACAGGAATTGATACTTTGAACACGCATCGGTGGCTGGACCTAGACGCACGAGACATTTCACTTCGGAAATCGTTAGCAAATTCAATACTTCGAGAGCCACAGTATCAACAGTGTGCCGAGAAAACCAAAGTTCAGGAAATTCCTGTCACAGTGGTCCACACAGTGGCCGACGGCCTTCACTCAAAGACCGAGAGTAGCCGTGTTTGTGAAGAGTTGTCAGTGCCAACAGACAAGCAACACTGGGTGAAATATCCACCGAAATCCATGTGGGACGTACGACAAACGTATCCGTTAGAACACTCCAACGAAATCTAGCGCTAATGGGCTATGGCAGCAGAAGTCCGACGCGAGTACCTCTGCTTAACGGCACGACAACGCCTGCAGCGCTTCTCCTGGGCTCGTGACCATATCGATTGGGCCCTAGACGACTGAAAAACCGTGGCCTGGTCAAATGAGACCCGATTTCAGCTGGTAAGAGCAGATGGTAGGGTTCGAGTGTGGTGCAAACCCCAAAAAGCCATGGACCCAAACTGTCAACAATGCACTCTGTAAGGTGGTGGTGACTTTGTATTGCAGTGGTCTGTGTTTACATGGAATGGGCTGGGTCCTCTGTTCCAACTGAACCGATGATTGATTGGAAGTGGTTATGTTAGGCTACTTGGAAACCATTTCCAGCCATTCATGGACTTCAGTTTCCCAAACAAGATATCATGTCACCGGAACACCATTGTTTTCGGTTGGTTTGGAGAATATTGTGGGTAGTTCTAGCGAATGATTTGGCCATCCAGATCATCTGCGCCTGCTATACGGACGTCTGAGTCACAGCTCTCGTACAAGATAAGCAATTTAAGTGGTAATAAACTCTTTTTAACACTTTAAACTAATTTATTACGTTAATTACAGTGCTCTTCAAGCGTACCACTAAAGGTTTTTGTCTTACTCGCGTATTTTCACAGTAATCACGTAAAGTTCGTTTTGTTTACATATTGCGGCCAGGCCGAACTTTTGAGCTTTCAGATTAAACTCCATACCGCAATTTTAAGTGCATTTACTGATAGTTTAGTGTGCTAAATACGTTTGCTGCCACTTTATACCTGTAGAGTATCGTCATCTCTTAAGTAATTTCTAGTAAAATACTTCTGAACCACTGTTTACATAGTCGCGAGTAGGCCTAATTTTTCGTACACGTATTTTCATTCTTTTCCGATAACTTAATTGTCTTTCTGTCACTAAAATCGATTTGTACCATGAGTGTAAAGTGCCTGACGTGCCGTAGTATCGTTAGCTCCGGGGTCTGGTATGATGGATGTAGTAACTTTTTTCATTGGGGCGATTGTAGTGGCGTGGGAACTGGGAAAATGAGCGAGACCCATCAGTGGTTCTGTAGGCTATGCAGTAGAGATAGAAAGATTGTGGAACAGGAGGGGAAATTTGCTGCCCTTCAGGCTGAGTTAGATGAGGCTAGGCGAAAACTGGGCAGGTAAAGGGGGGAGAAGGGTAAACAGGGGTGGGAAGTGGCAACAGGCATAAGGAACAGGCCAAGAAATTCTTCTGACAGCTTTGTTATTAATGTACAAAATAGGTTTGACCTGTTGCCTCAGTCAGAAACTGATGAGCCTCTCACAGAAGTAGATGTAGACAGGCCTCAACAAGCTTTCAGCAGCAAATTGAATAAGAATGTAGGGAAGTCTGCAAAGAGAAAGAAACTCTTGTTGCTAGGTAGTTCGCATGCTAGGGGTGTGGGCCAACTTCTGCAGGATGAATTAGGGTCAGAATACCAGGTCACAAGTTTTTTCAGACCTAGTGCTGGACTGGGGCAGGTTACAGAGGATTTAGGTTCACTATGTAGAGGCTTTACTAAGGAAGATACCGTGGTTATTGTGGGTGGGCCGGGCAACAGTATTGACAGAGATCCGGGGTACAGCATAGAGTGTGATCTGGCAATGATTGCATCAACATCGAGTCATACCAGTGTTGGATTTGTGTCGGTTCTGGAGCGCCACGACCGACCTCATTTGAGCTCTTCTGTCAGGAGAGTTAATTTGGAGTTGGAATGGCTACTTGGATCTGCTGCAGGGTCACACATTGGTGTGGTTCCTGTTGATTCACTCTGTAGGTGGGACTATACTAGACATGGCCTACACCTCAACAAGAAACGGAAGGGTAAATTGGCTGGGCTGATAGCAGGAAATTTAAAGGGGGGAGGAACTACATCTCATGGTGGAAACTCTTTTTTAGCGTAAGATCAGTTTCCAGTGGGAAACTCAGCCAGACAAGTACTAAAGATGTTAAAAAAGTGCAAGATACTCGCAAAAGTAAAGTGAAAAATAATGTTAGTGTATTTCATCAAAATATTGGGGAATTGAAGAATAAAATTGGTGAGCTTCTGCTTTGTTTAGAAGATATAGAAACTGAGAATGTAATAGATGTACTATGCCTGTCTGAGCATCACATTGTCACTGATATGCAAAAGGTTAGCATCAATGGGTACAAATTAGCTGCACATATAAGTAGAGATAACATGATGAGAGGAGGAGTTGCCATGTATGTCGAAAGCTTCCACAGTGTAAAAAATTTAGAAACTAAAAAATTTTGTGTAGAGCAACATATGGAAGCATGTGCCACTGGACTTAAACTAAATGATGGCACTTTCATAGTTGTAACAGTGTATAGGACCCCCTCAGGGAATTTCCAGTTATTTGTAGAAAATTTGTATGCTCTGTTGTGCTATCTGTCAGACAGGGGGAAGCAAATTATCATTTGTGGGGATTTCAATGTTGATTCCCTGAAAGAGTGTAATAGGAAGAATGACCTTCTAGTATTATTCAGTTCTTTCAATTTGAGCTCAATCATTGATTTTCCTACTTGGATAACAAAGAACAGCAGTACATTGATAGATAACTTTTATATAGACCAAGATAAGTTTAAGGACATAAATGCTTATCCTGTTGAGAATGGTCTTTCAGATCATGGTGCACAGCTGGTTACAGTACATGACATAGCTCCATGCAATATATCAGATCAGACTTTCAAAGCTGTGTGTTCAATTAACAATATAAATATTGCAAACTTTAGGGAAAGCCTACAGCAGCTAGACTGGGATGAAGTGTATAAGGAACCCAATGCAAACATGAAATATAACTTATTTCACGATACATTTTAAGGGTATTTGAAAATTGTTTTCCCAAGAAAATAGTTAAACATAATTCCAAGAAAACATATAAAAAACCTTGGCTAACTAAAGGAATACGAATATCTTGCAACTGTAAAAGAGAACTGTATCTAACAGCAAGAGGGAGTTGTTGTTGTTGTGGTGGTCTTCAGTCCTGAGACTGGTTTGATGCAGCTCTTCATGCTACCCTATCCTGTGCAAGCTTCTTCATCTCCCAGTACTTACTGCAACCCACTTCCTTCTGAATCTGCTTAGTGTATTCATCTCTTGGTCTCCCTCTACGATTTTTACCCTCCACGCTGCCCTCCAACGCTAAATTTGTGATCCCTTAATGCCTCAGAACAAGTCCTACTAACCGGTCCCTTCTTTTTGTCAAGTTGTGCCACATACTCCTCTTTTCCCCAATTCTATTCAATACTTCATCATTAGTTATATGATCAACCCATCTAATCTTCAGCATTCTTCTGTAGCACCACATTTCGATAGCTTCTACTCTCTTCTTGTCCGAACTATTTATCGTCCATGTTTCACTTCCATACATGGCTACACTCCATACAAATACTTTCAGAAACGACTTCATGACACTTAAATCTATACTCGATGTTAACAAATTTCTCTTCTTCAGAAACGCTTTCCTTGCCATTGCCAGTCTACATTTTATATCTTCTCTACTTCGACCATCATCAGTTATTTTGCTCCCCAAATAGCAAAACTCCTTTACTGCTTTAAGTGTCTCATTTCCTAATCTAATACCCTCAGCATCACCCGACTTGATTCGACCACATTCCGTTATCCTCGTTTTGCTTTTGTTAATGTTCATCTTATATCCTCCTTTCAAGACACTGTCCATTCCGTTCAACTGCTCTTCCAAGTCCTTTGCTGTCTCTGATAGAATTACAATGTCATCGGCGAACCTCAAAGTTTTTGTTTCTTCTCCATGGATTTTAATACCTACTCCGAACTTTTCTTTCGTTTCCTTTACTGTTTGCTCAATATACAGATTGAATAACATCGGGGATAGGCTACAACCCTGTCTCACTCCCTTCCCAACCACTGCTTCCCTTTCATGCCCCTCGACTCTTATAACTGCCATCTGGTTTCTGTACAAATTGTAAATAGCCTTTCGCTCCCTGTATTTTACCCCTGCCACCTTTAGAGTTTGAAAGATGGTCTTCCAGTCAACATTGTCAAAAGCTTTATCTAAATCTACAAATGCTAGAAACGTAGTTTTGCCTTTCCTTAATCTTTCTTCTAAGATAAGTTGTAAGGTCAGTACTGCCTCACGTGTTCCAATATTTCTACGGAATCCAAACTGATCTTCCCCGAGGTCGGCTTCTATCAGATTTTCCATTCGTCTGTAAAGAATTCGCGTTAGTATTTTGGAGCTGTGGCTTATTAAACTGACAGTTCGGTAATTTTCACATCTGTCAACACCTGCTTTCTTTGGGATTGGAATTATTATATTCTTCTTGAAGTCTGAGGGTATTTCGCCTGTCTCATACATCTTGCTCACCAGATGGTAGAGTTTTGTCAGGACTGGCTCTCCCAAGGCCTTCAGTAGTTCTAATGGAATGTTGTCTACTCCTGGGGCCTTGTTTCGACTCAAGTCTTTCAGTGCTCTGTCAAACTCTTCACGCAGTATCATATCTCCCATACTAGATAAAAAGGGACACAGAACTGAAGAAAATAATTATAGAGGTATTTCCCTTCTTCATGACTCATATAAAATTCTGCCTCAGTGTCTCTTGGACCGAACACAACAATTTGAATGCAAAACTGGTGAGTTTCAAGCAAGTTTCAGAGTGAGTTTCAAGCATGTTTCAGACCAAATAGATCTTACCCTAAACAAATGTTAATCTGAAGCTTCAGGATTATTCAAAATTATGTTACCATTCTAGATGCATTCCTGGTCATGAAACGAATAAAGAAATAAAGACGTAAGTATGGCATTGCGGACTGGGTGGTCCATGAGGACAAATTCAGCCACCTACTTTAAATCCTTATTGTCCTTTATCACAATGGCACCTTTCCTTCTCGAATGTGAGGGAGTACTGACCCCGAAATTGTTCAATATTATAATAACTATTGTGCGGTACTAAGAAAAGTTATTAAAAAGTCCAGAAGCATGTGTATCATGTCTGAGATTAGTAACTCTGATAATAAAATTAAAGCAATTTGGAATATTATTGAAAGGGAAACAGGGCAACCAAGAGCATAGGAAGACTTTAGTGCCATAAATCTGAATGACAAGTGTACTAACAAACAATCAGAAATTGAAAATATTTTCAATAATCATTTTTTAAATGTTGTGGAGAAAATAGGATCTAGATCTTCACCGGAAGAGGCAAGGCTACTAATAGAAGAGGCCATACCTGTGCAGTTTGAAACAACTGTAATTCCACCAACCTCTCACTCTGAAACCAGTAAAATAATAAACTCACTGAAAAGTAAAAGCTCTTACGGAATTGATGGCATTTCCAGCAAGGTACTTAAAGCTTGTTCCCCACAGATAAGTAGGATTCTCAGTCACGTATGTAATAGCTCTTTGGAGCAGGGTGTTTTCCCCGATAGACTGAAATATGCCATTGTAAAACCATTGCATAAAAAGGGGGATATGTCGGATGTCAACCTACCGCCCAATCTCTCTTCTGACAGCTCTATCAAAGATTTTTGAGAAAGTAATGTATTCAAGAGTAGCCTCCCATATTTGTACAAATAAAGTACTAACAAAATGTCAGTTTGGTTTTCAGAAAGGCTTTTCAACAGAAAATGCTATACACGCTTTCACAGATCAAATATTAAATGCTCTGAATAACCGAACATCATCCATTGGTATTTTCTGTGATCTCTCAAAGGCCTTTGATTGTGTAAATCATGGAATTCTTTCAGATAAGCTAAATCATTATGGTTTGAGTGGGGCAGTGCACAAATGGTTGAATTCATACTTAATTGGAAGAATGCAGAAAGCTGAAATAAGTGGTTCATGTAATGTTAAAACAACAGCTGATTCCTCAAACTGGGGGGCTATCAAGTACGGGGTCCCACAGAGTTCGGTCTTAGGTCCTTTACTGTTCTTGATATACATTAATGACTTACCATTCCACACTGATGAAAATGCAAAGTTAGTTCTTTTTGATGATGATACAAGTATAGTAATAACATCCAAAAACCAAGAACTAAGTGATGTAATTGTAAATGATGTTTTTCACAAAATTATTAAGTGGTTCTCAACAAACGGACTCTCTTTAAATTTTGATAAAACACAGTACATACAGTTCCTTACAGTAAATGGCACAACTCCAGTAATAAATATAGACTTTGAACAGAAGTCTGTAGCTAAGGTAGAATTTTCAAAATTTTTAGATTGTCCACTGATGAGAGGTTAAACTGGAAGCAACACATTGATGGTCTGCTGAAATGTCTGAGTTCAGCTACGTAGGGTATCAGGGTTATTGCAAATTTTGGTGATAAGAATCTCAGTAAATTAGCTTACTATGCTTACTTTCATTCACTGCTTTCGTATGGCATCATATTCTGGGGTAATTCACCGTTGAGTAGAAAAGTATTCATTGCTCAAAAACGTGTAATCAGAATAATTGCTGGAGCCCTCCCACGGTCATCCTGTAGACATCTATTTAAGGATCTATGGATCCTCACAGTAACTTCACAGTATATGTATTCACTTATGAAATTTGTTGTTAATAATCCAACCCAGTTCAAAAGTAATAGCAGTCCAGGTGAAAGGACGATCTTCACTATGCAGGGTTAAATCTGACTTTGGCACAGAAAGGGGTAAATTATGCTGCCACAAGTCTTTGGTCACCTACCAAACAGCATCAAAAGCCTGACAGAGAGTCAACTAACATTTAAAAATAAATCGAAAGAATTTCTAGATGACAACACCTTCTACTCATTGTCTGAATTTTTAGATATAAATTAAGGGGAAAAAAAACAACTTAAACATTAGTGTCATGCAATATTTTGTGTAATGTAATATTTTGTACAGACATCTTTTATTAACCAGACACGTTCCACATCATTACGAAGTGTCGTATTCATGATCTGTGGAACAAGTATTAATCTAATCTAATCAAATCTGACGTGAGACCCATCGAACATTTCTGGGTCGTGGACGAGATGTCAGTTCAAGCACAAAATCCTGCAATGGAAACACTTTCGAAATTATGGACAGATTGTGAGTTAACCAGTGTTTCGCTCTCATTTAAATATATGGCCGAAAGAGTCAGCCTTCAGGAATTGTGAAACGATCCCTGTCGTTCAGGACCGCATGCCACAAAGAGCGCATATTCACCACGAGATGGGGAAACTCAAAGGCGTCTATTGTCTATTGAGCCCTAAGTGCTGTAGCGTGCGAGTGAGACAGACGAGTACCTGCATCATAGGAAAACCCAATAGAAGCCGTTTGTGACCAAGGAGACGTAGCAGCGTTAAATATGGCCAACCGAAGATCAGCCATAAAGGGAAACATTTATGGAAACTATTTAATTCTGTAGTAATGCAGGGAATGAAGCCACAGTAATTTTAATCTGCCATCCTTCATAAATTTTCGTGGTAATCCCAATAAAACTTGAATATTGTTCATGTCTATAATAATTTAGGATTTACTGTCAAAGTGAAATTAAGAAGTTTTGTAACAAAGACCTGAATGCTAAAATCTGAAGGCTTTGGTCGATCTTAACGATCGATATTTCATATACACTCGTGGAAATGGAAAAAAGAACACATTGACACCGGTGTGTCAGACTCACCATACTTGCTCCGGACACTGAGAGAGGGCTGTACAAGCAATGATCACACGCACGGCACAGCGGACACACCAGGAACCGCGGTGTTGGCCGTCGAATGGCGCTAGCTGCGCAGCATTTGTGCACCGCCGCCGTCAGTGTCAGCCAGTTTGCCGTGGCATACGGAGCTCCATCGCAGTCTTTAACACTGGTAGCATGCCGCGACAGCGTGGACGTCAACCGTATGTGCAGTTGACGGACTTTGAGCGAGGGCGTATAGTGGGCATGCGGGAGGCCGGGTGGACGTACCGCCGAATTGCTCAACACGTGGGGCGTGAGGTCTCCACAGTACATCGATGTTGTCGCCAGTGGTCGGCGGAAGGTGCACGTGCCCGTCGACCTGGGACCGGACCGCAGCGACGCACGGATGCACGCCAAGACCGTAGGATCCTACGCAGTGCCGTAGGGGACCGCACCGCCACTTCCCAGCAAATTAGGGACACTGTTGCTCCTGGAGTATCCGCGAGGACCATTCGCAACCGTCTCCATGAAGCTGGGCTACGGTCCCGCACACCGTTAGGCCGTCTTCCGCTCACGCCCCAACATCGTGCAGCCCGCCTCCATTGGTGTCGCGACAGGCGTGAATGGAGGGACGAATGGAGACGTGTCGTCTTCGGCGATGAGAGTCGCTTCTGCCTTGGTGCCATTGATGGTCGTATGCGTGTTTGGCGCCGTGCAGGTGAGCGCCACAATCAGGACTGCATACGACCGAGGCACACAGGGCCAACACCCGGCATCATGGTGTGGGGAGCGATCTCCTACACTGGCCGTACACCACTGGTGATCGTCGAGGGGACACTGAATAGTGCACGGTACATCCAAACCGTCATCGAACCCATCGTTCTACCATTCCTAGACCGGCAAGGGAACTTGCTGTTCCAACAAGACAATGCACGTCCGCATGTATCCCGTGCCACCCAACGTGCTCTAGAAGGTGTAAGTCAACTACCCTGGCCAGCAAGATCTGCGGATCTGTCCCCCATTGAGCATGTTTGGGACTGGATGAAGCGTCGTCTCACGCGGTCTGCACGTCCAGCACGAACGCTGGTCCAACTGAGGCCCCAGGTGGAAATGGCATGGCAAGCCGTTCCACAGGACTACATCCAGCATCTCTACGATCGTCTCCATGGGAGAATAGCAGCCTGCATTGCTGCGAAAGGTGGATATACACTGTACTAGTGCCGACATTGTGCATGCTCTGTTGCCTGTGTCTATGTGCCTGTGGTTCTGTCAGTGTGATCATGTGATGTATCTGACCCCAGGAATGTGTCAATAAAGTTTCGCCTTCCTGGGACAATGAATTCACGGTGTTCTTATTTCAATTTCCAGGAGTGTAGAAGAGTATCATTAAAATGACAAACGTTGTAAATATCAACGCTGTAACTTTATGTGTGTAAAAGATACAGTAAATTTAAATTATCAGGATTTTCAGTTAAGCATCAGATCACATTTCCGCCACACAAAACACATTGAACGATGACAGCATGACACCTTATTGAATCATTAGGTAATAGAATATTTGTTGTAAATTTTAGTGCGTAATAGTTACTTTTGTTCCTTATTATTTATCAGAAAGCATATTGGTACAAGGCTACTGGCCGTGACATTCAAATTTAAGAAGGAAATTGTATTGGTTTTATGTAAAGGAATTTAACATGTAATGGATATAATTGTTACTTTATTTAGAACGTGAATGTGGTCAAGTTTTGATTATTTAAATATTTTAAAATGTAAAATAATGTAGAATAAGCTGTATTCAATGAGATGGACGGCTTCAGGAAAAGGGAACTGCCTGGAAACGCGTTCGGGGACGGGCAGAGGGACAGTGCCGGTGCAGACGCGAAAGCGGACAGCGCTGGTCTAGACACCAAAGGATACAGTTCGAACTGAGACACGAAAGTGTACAGTCGGTCTTTCGGCAGCTAGGAAGTGAAACGACTTAGAAAATTTCGTGTTGTGTGGTATCGCGGAACTTAGTCTCTGAGTGGTGGGCAGCCACGCGCGTGGTGTGAATTCTAACTTTTCGCGCAGATAACATGTATTTTGTGATGAGATTGAGAATGATCGAACTGCGTCAAATGGAGTGTAGCAATAACTCTAAATACGACCACTTTCGCTATTAGTTTGCTTTCTGAATAAACACCAAACCAAATCGTAACTGTGTGGCCTACATCGTTAATGGGTCGATATTATATGTTATGTTAACTTTGTATTTCGCAAACTTGCAATCAGCCAGACTATTTAACCATAGAGTCACAAGTGTCTAATTTATGGCACGTAATGCGAAGCTTGCATTTCAACCGCTAGACGAGTTTGAGCCAAGACATTTTGATGAAGGGGAACCGAATGTGAGGTCGAACATCTTTGGGATTTTAGCTCGCAAGCTATATAGGCAGCACGGTTCAATATTTCTGCAAGAGACATCCAACGTCTTGTTGAGCCCATGCCACAATGAGTGGCTGCACTACGCCGGGCAAAAGGAGGTCTTCCATGGTAGTAGAAGGTATTCCTAGACTTTTGTCATCTCAGTGTGATATCTCGGCAAACTAGGATAAAGGAGCCGGAATGATAATTCAAAATTAAGTCATATCTGAAAATAGTATTTACTTCCGTGAAGATGGTACTGTGATAGCCCTTGTTTAGTACATACAGGAAGAAAATAGTACAGAAGAATTTAAATGCGCATCTATTGCTGGAGTTACAAGAATGATGAAATTCCAATTAGTCTTAGAATTTAAAATTAGAAATGCTGAACATCGTTACGTAAAGTTCACCTTTCCTTACAGACCATTTGTCTGTTGTGACTGTGCTTCAGTATGTTTAGAGTCTCCAAGCGGCGACTGCGGTGACTGCAAAATCAGCCATTGGCTCAACACCAGTAACTTCTCTCTGCCTGCCTCTAAGTACAACCTCAGCTGGACGGGAGCCTCTCATCCCAGACGTGTGGCGTCAAAGCAGAAGTATAGTCCAAGAACTGGAGTCAAGAACAGAAGTGACTGCCTGTAGAGTGCTTCCGACAGGGGAAACTTCGAGGTCTGTGGTTTCAGCACTGCGTACTTTTCGTTGGCTGAATACTGATGCTTGTGAGTGCCGACCAGTAATATGTTTCCTTACAAAATGCTTGCCTTCCTCTCTCACTCGAACTTCATGCGGTTAATCAATTAAGAAACTTGTTACGCTTGGAGCTCCAGGATTGTGTACGTTTTACTACCTCTATCTGACTTCTTTCGAGTACTGGCCAGTATCTTTAGAGCTCTACAAACACAGTTGTACTCTCTTCTCCGACTCCTCGGTTGTTTGTATAAACTAATGGGGGCTTCTTTATGTTTCTTGAAACATTCAATTAATTTGGCGTACCACCGCTTGGTGTCGGTGGCTCACGCACTACAAAGAAGTCCTAACTTTCTGTTCCCATTTCACTTTCTAAAATGCTATCTCAGCACCCATGTTTTTCTACGATGTTTGATCTCCTGCTGAGTTTCCCCAAAAAATCAGATCTTCCATGTCTCTGGCCATTCAGCGGCACTTATCGTGTGGACATGGCTTGTTAAAACCGACTCTGTTGTCCTCGTTCCTGAGTTGTACTTAACATCGTCTGACGGCATACGCACAGTGCCAACTGTCTTGAGACGGTTTTTCCCTTCTCCCTCCCACTAAACAAAATATTGCACCAGCCATTTTCAGAGCTGCCTCGCGTTTCCTTTCGCACGGGGAGGCGAGAAGGCAGTTCTGCGTATTGCGCAGGGTAGTCGCACTGGGGGCTTTTATGACCTACACATCGTTCCACGCACTTACCGGCGTTGAACTTGCTTTTCCAGTAACCTTTCATTTAGCTCTGCATGCAATTTACTACATGAAATCAAAATCCAAGTGGTTATGTGTTAGCAACCACTTCATATTTTATGACCTGGTGGGGAGTAATTTATTCTAAATGGGCTCTGATCACTATGACACTTCACATCTATGGTCATCAGTCCCCTAGAACTTAGAACTACTTAAACCTAGTTAACCTAAGGACATCACACAACACCCAGTCACCATGAGGCAGAGAAAATCCCTGACCCCGCCGGGAATCGAACCCGGGCGTGGGAAGCGAGAAAATTTATTCCAATTTAACTTGGTCATCTCGTACGGGTTTAACGCATGGTATGGAACAGTTGGATAAAATGGGCACCAGCTTCCAGAAATAATCGGCATAAATAAGGTACTGCTGAATTTGAGTGCTGAGAGTAAACCGGATCTGAAACTCTTCCAGGTTGTGTATGTATATCTTCTCCGCGAACGGTACTATCATAACTTGAAAATTTGTGCACAGAGTTCACATCCATTGATAGGCAATCAGCTTCGAATTCTAGAATCATACAAGTGATGTAGTTAAATCACGATTCTTAGCACCAGACTATGCGCCTTTCTTTACCTTATTCTATCTGGAAATAATTTATATTGGATTGTTCGTTTTTATTTCACTTGTGGAGGTGTTATAGGATAAGCTATCTTTCCTCTATGTAAAATTACTTTTTCTTTAAAACAGTGCAGTATATTGAATTATAGCAATCAGGTTGAACAATCGTAACTAGCAGCTCTTAATGCTGCTGTATTCTGTACACTGTGCTGTAAGCTCTGCTCCATGTATGCAGCATAGGCTTACATACTGTTGTCAGTGTGAGAGGGTCCACTGCTTCACTTTGCCAGTTCAGATTACAGTCTTGACTACCTTTCAGTAACTGGAATAAAGCCAGATTTAATTTAATGTGCCTTCATTACAAGTGGTTGTCATACAGTGCGTTACAAATAACTAGAAAAGTTACTACTACAGAATCAGCTGCAGTATCCAAAAGTGTGAAAGTGATGTGGTATGAGCACATAAAAATATATTGTAACGGCGAGAACTACTTTGTCGATTCACGAGTGATTTCTCACCATTTGGAAAACATCACTCACCCACTTTAATATCTCCCTTGCGATTCTAACGTTACATAGGCCAAATTTCTACCAGTATCGATCTCTGGGTGGTGGTAGCGATCGCTCTACGTCCGTTTACATAGACGTCACTAGATACACCCCATACTAAATGTTGCTTTCAAAGACGATAACTAAGCAGTGTTCAGTGCGGATGCGACCATCCCTACTTGTCCGACTCCAACAAAAGAAGTGCCACAGACAAGTATACAGTCTGTTACTATATAAGACTCTCTTAGAAGAGATGAATTTTTCACTAAAGAAGTATTTAGGAATAAAATACGTGAAAGTGTAGGTTTAATTGGATTGTGACAGCACCAACCGTGCCATTAGGTAAAGGCTGTTATTTCGCGAAATGTTCCGTAGCCTCACGGTATTTGAACAATATTCGCCTATCGGCTTATATAAATTCGATACCTGCCTGTATTATATCTGTCGCAAATCAGTATTCGCCTCACAAAATTCTGGTTTACTGCTATATAAGGCTACGAGGATTATATCTAATTGATCCAACATATTTCTTCAGCATGCATCTCTATAAAGTCTGGTCATGTTTTGCCAAATAAATGT
The DNA here is from genome assembly GCF_021461395.2 of Schistocerca americana. Taxonomy (NCBI): domain Eukaryota; kingdom Metazoa; phylum Arthropoda; class Insecta; order Orthoptera; family Acrididae; genus Schistocerca; species Schistocerca americana. The sequence continues at coordinate 809,038,112 of NC_060119.1, forward strand.
ACTTAATGTAAGATGTAAGATAAGGTAAACCTGTAACCTTAACGTTATGATCACTGCCTACCACTAGACTTAATGCCGCCTCCTGGCGTTTCGGCCACGTGACACGACAAGGAAAGTAGGTTTATGTAACTGGAGCAGAGACGAATGAGGAGTCATTGTAGCGAGGGTACAGGTCGCCAGCGGGGATATCCAACGACATAAGCGCCTTTGACAAAGAGGGTACAGTTTTGGCCCGGTACCTACGGACGAGCATATCGGAAAAAAGCAAAGCTGGTATGTAATTTATATGCTGCTGACGTGAGGATCTATGGAAAATGGTTGAAGGAAGGTAAAGCCACAAGATGGCGACAAGGTGTTAGACATCCGCGCCCCGTTAAGCCCATCTCGCACCGTGTAAGATTCGCTGCCATCTGACTTGCCCGCTCGTGCGGCAGCTCCCTTGAGGGCTCTGTCATCTGCCAAGCCGCTGCCTTGCAGGTAGTCGTGCATCTTTCCCGTGATACGTCGGGTGCTATTTTGCTTGTAAGACCTAGTCGGGTTATCTGCATGCTACCTGCGCTGGCCAATCAGGAGTGCGGTTTGCGACTGACGTCACAGCCTACAGGGCCGGAGCTCTTGAGACAATGCCAGTCAAACCGCGAGACTAAACAGAAGGTCATGCGCTGGCCGTCCAACGTCCGATCTCCCTCAAACGATTGTATAGAAACTACTCGGTAAAAAAATTTATTCTCACACATCTTATAGCCTCATTCTTCAAATTCAACATGAGCTTTATGTTAATGGTCATATTTACTGCAGTATTTTAGGATTAAGTAAACTACCGGAAACATTTAGAAAAGAGTGCAGCAAAAATGGAGGTTGCTATAAATTTGCTTTTGGTGCATGTCACGTCACATGTTTCTGTGTATAGAATGTAGCTAACATTCAAATTTTGAAAGATATTGCTATCTATTACCAACCTCGAGAAAGCGGGTCGTATGTAAAGCGCTTCGTCCCGAGCACGCGCGCCAGTAAAAAAGCCAGAATGAAATATTCACAAAGTTTGTCGTATCTAATAAACGATTTCAAATATTGAAAAAAGATGTTTGCAAATGACAGTATACAAAGAGGGGAATATTTCGCCATATGATTAATACGTAAAGCTTCCATATCTATTACGATTTCAAGCGACTACAAATTTTTTTCACTGAAATGATGTAATATTTAAGCGCCATCAATAGCTGGTGAAACGAGAATTACTGTGGGTTTGTAACAACATACGTGAGACAATTTCACCTTATTTTTGTCCCAAGAATTGCCATTTTCATAAACTGATGACTTGTCTTTTCACCAGTTACTGCTTATCGAATCTCTCGCAATTTCAACTGCATTAGAATGTCACTCACATGAATATTTACAAACTCTGTTGAAGCAGATTTGAATGTCGCTACAAGATAACTTAACACATTACTCAAAACTCTGTAACACGCCCGGGAGTACAATTGGGTAGGGTCCCTTCAACTGGCTTCTTGTTTCGACCGTGCGCCCTGTCCACATCACGTACCTGATAATCCCGCAGCGGTCGTACTGTTCCGCTCCACACTGCTGCTGGCTTGCCTGAAATTATGTATGTAATATGCAAGCAAGTTAGGGGAGCCACTCAACATCAAAGCACAACACTGTTCTACGTATGAACAACTATATTCCGAGACGATAAAAGAAAAACGCAGGTTGCACTGTTTTAAATACTGAGTCGTAAATGTTTATCCCAGTTAACAATCTTGATGATTATCTGCCCATAATATCACTCAGAAGAGCGGGCGCGTAACCGACACGAGGCGGGTGATTGTTGATGATGCGGAAGCCGAATGATCGAACAAAAGTTCTTACGCTCGTCACACATACAGATATCTGGTAATAGTCCTCCTTGACAGTAGTAATGATATAACACTGTTCGTAAAGTTAATTTTTCAGTTCTCAATTCTCACTTCTACAAGTGTGCCCGTAACCATCGCGGCGCTGCTGATTGTTGATAATGCGGAAACGCGATGATCGAACGCACGTCCTCACGCTAGCTACAAGACACTAGCACTTAACTGCACTCTTTTATGGTAACTAATTTTTACTCATTCACATCGGTTCATTCTGGGAGAGCGAACACGGCGCGGATGATTGATCTTGTGCGACACGCAACGAGAGGATATCGGGGGCACTGCTCATTTTTAATTACATGTTGACGCACTTTCCATGAATCACTTCCATATTTCATCACTTTACTGTAATAGAACTTGTAGCAACACTTCAACCTCCATACTAACAATGCCTCTCACATGCAGAGCTACCCACAATACCACATAACAGTTCCGTGTCCGGTGCTCGACTCTGCGGACGCGGCTGCCCGCAAAGATACTCCACAACTAAGCCAGCGATATGACAATACGCTTACAACTCAACACTGATAACGTCTGTCCAAACAAAGTTAAGCGGAGTGAGAAGACTGGCGAAAATAAATCGACACTCCTGTTGAAATTTTAATGGAATCCTATACCCCAGTGTGTGTTTAATAATGAATGACGTGGATTGACACTGGCCATAAACTTTAATTTCTACATCTCGGTCAACTGAAAAGCATGGAAACATTTAAATTTGGAAACTGTAGTTAACTACCTATCAAGGTGTATGCAACTTCCTGGCAGATTAAAACTGTGTGCCGGACCGAGACTCGAATTCGGGAGCTTTGCCTTTCGCGGGCAAGTGAGCTACCCAAGCACGACTCACGTCCCGTCCTCACAGCTTCACTTCTGCCAGTATCACGTCTCATACCTTCCAAACTTCACAGAAGATGTCCTTTCTTCCAGGAGTGATAGCTCTGCAAGGTTCGCAGGAGAGCTTCTGTGAAGTTTGGAAGGTAGGAGACGAAATACTGGCAGAAGTGAAGCTGTGAGGACGTGTCGTGAGTCGTGCTTGGGTAGCTCAGATGGTAGAACACTTGCCCGCGAAAGGTAAAGGTCCCGAGTGCGAGTCTCGGTCTGGCACACAGTTTTAATCTGCCATGAAGTTTCATATCAGCGCACACTCCGATGCAGAGTGAAAACCTCCTTCTTGAAACATCCCCCAGGCTGTGGCTAAGTCATGTCTCCGCAATATCCTTTCTTCCAGGAGTGCTAGTTCTGCAAGGTTCTCAGGAGAGCTTCTGTAAAGTTCGGAAGGTAGAAGACGTGAGACTGGCAGAAGTGAAGCTGTGAGGACGGGGCGTGAGTCGTGCTTGGATAGCTCAGATGGTAGGGCACTTGCCCGCGAAACGTAAACGTCCCGAATTCAAGTCTCGGTCCGGTACACAGTTTTAATCTGCCATGAAGTTTCATATCAGCGCACACGCCGCTGCAAAGTGAAAACCTCATCCTGGGAGGTGTATGCAGATTACCAATATCTTTAGAAATTAAAAGATGTTTGTGGTGAAAAAGAACAATTTCTCATTCTGTAGAGTGACAGGAAAGAAAAGATGGCATGCTATATGCTGTTAATTGCTTCTATATTTCTTAGATTAGTGAGACATACAAATAAAATCTTTTACCCAGTTTCAATCCATATCATTCATTATTACTTAGAAAACTACACTGCGGTATAGGATCTCGCCGAAATTTCAACAGAAGCAGAGATTTATTTTCCCCATACTTTCCATCACCTTTATTTTTCTTCAGAGAAATGTTGTCAGTGACGAGCTTTTAGCAATGCGTAAGATTCCTTGTTGCCATATTATCGGTTTCTTTCGCCAAAATGCAGCTGAGTTTGTAAATATTCATTTTACTAACATTTTAATGCAGTTGACGTGAATACATGTCAATAGTTTGTGAAAATGTCCATTCTCGTTGTACGAATAAACAGTCATTTCTTAATATATATTGTTCCAAACCCACTGTAATTCTCGTTTCCCCACCTACAGTATCTCCAACAAATAAGCAATTACACTGCTCTAGTGGGACATTCATTGATATTCTTCGAGTCAACGACTCTAACATATGTCTTGTCCTAGATGAACACGCTTATTATTCTAGGTACAGGAATTTTTCTCAATAAATAAAGTACTTGCGTGAACTTGAATGCTCACAAACTTATTGGTCTCCAGCGATTCATCAGTGGTTATCGTTGCATACATAACATATCATTTTCACCTCTGAGAATGTTTGTTAGTGTAAAAAATACTAACCGCACGTCGTTCGGAATTAATGTTAAACTATAGATCGCACAACAACTGGCTCGGTAATTCAGTTCCAAAGTCAGAGAAAGGCAACTGCACAGCAACCCAGCAGGTTCGTAACCAGTCATGCGCTCTTGAATTGAAATCACCAGGCCGGCCGAAGTGGCCGTGCGGTTAAAGGCGCTGCAGTCTGGAACCGCAAGACCGCTACGGTCGCAGGTTCGAATCCTGCCTCGGGCATGGATGTTTGTGATGTCCTTAGGTTAGTTAGGTTTAACTAGTTCTAAGGTCTAGGGGACTAATGACCTCAGCAGTTGAGTCCCATAGTGCTCAGAGCCATTTGAACCATTTGAAATCACCAGGCATATAAATTTCGATACTGAAAACAAAGATACTATTCATTGCGTCCAACGATAAAACATCACGTCAAACAGAATACACTGCCAAAGAAATTAGACCGTTATGTTCAAGATGTAAGCCTTTGGTACACTTAAATTGAATGTTTGATCGTTGCCTATATATTCTAATAAGTTATTTATAAATTGTTTATTACAATTACGCCTCAGTTGCGTACTATTACCAAGTTCCTTTTCAATCCAGACGTATTACAACGGTTCACCCATTTTCGCCTAACTAAGCACTATTAGTGTATGTTCAACAGAGCGGGCTTGAAAATGAACTTGGTAGTTAGAAACTAGTCGTCAGCATAATAAACCTAGCTGTGACAGAATTACAATAAAGAATTAATGTTATCCAAGTTGTTGGTCCTTTCCTAACATTATGTTGGAAATATGTAGTTGTTCATAATGTTAAAATCTGAGATAATGACGAACTGAGACGGTTGTACTGAACTGATTATTATAACAGATTTTTCAGTTACTAGTTATGTTTTAGTGAAGTAAAACTGAACGTCATATAGACTGTGATGCCTTGGTCACCGCTGCACAAGAATTAATCTGTCCAAGGTGGCCGAAAGAAAACTCGGATATGATGAAATGCAGAGGTCTGTTTAGTACACGATTTTTGGGTAAGCTAATGGCGATACGTGAAAAGAAGCAAGCATCCTCCACAGAAGCTATTCACTGCTTGATTTGATCAGGGTTATAATATCTAGTGAGAGTAACTCGTACAGAAAATAAGAAAAAGGTAGCGGATTTAGGAAGTAATTCTCCGTAGACGACGTTGACGGTTTTGACACGGATGTAGCAACATATCATTCCTGTCGAAAGGAGACCTGCGTGCAACTGCATTAAGTGAATTAGGAGAACTATTAAAAATTTCTATATGGATGGTTGAATGGCGATTGGAGCTCAAAATTTACTGGCTGCAGTTCGTGTTATGGTGACATATCGTATAAAGAGTTTGCAAGATAAATGTAGTTTGAAATATAATTGGTCATCCTCAATATATTCTGCCTTTACGTATCTTGGTCTCATGAGCAGTCTTTGCTATCTATTGCAGATCGATCGGTTTCCAGATGTTAAAGGCTGCTTCGACTATACGAATGTACCTGACTGAGGTCTTCGAGACAAGAGTGTCTCCGGCCAATGGTTTTGAGGACGTGGTCGGCACACATAGCTTGACGGTCTGGAAGGAAAACAAGGTGTTCTGCTTCATTTTCATGGCTATTTCATTTGGGCTGCTTGAGAATGAAGGTGCGTTTTTCTCTCCAATGTGATATGGTATGCTAACGAGCGTGGCTGCTTTTGAATGATAAGAGCGAGGAGGCCATCCCTGAAATCAGCAATGGTGTTGTATTAACTAAGTGACTGTAACAACCATTTCTATCCACCTATTCCGCAACACAAGTAATGTGTTTATTTTACGACCTGTCGACCTATATTGGAACAGTGTGTTTGCTTAGGAAATGTCGAATGAGCAGCAGAGTGAAAGATCTGGGTTGACTGCTGAGTTGGGAAGACGGAAGGAAGATAACGGAAGTATAGAATAAATACTGTAATTACTTTCGCCTCCTGAGGGTACAACCACTTTATTTTCTGGAAAGGCGTCACTCCACGAAGAATGTTACTCACAAAGATTGCTGATACTGATCATTGTAGTTTACATCAGACTTGTAGAGGAAGGATTCACTAGGCTGAAAACGTGGAATGTCGCATTTATGAAACGTAATACAAAACGCGGGTGGTCAGTCACGTTATGCTGTATGGTTAATTAAATGTCGGATTTCGTTTCTGAGAGACTACGGGTTCATTTGTGCACAAATAAAAGGATATAGCATGTCATATTAAGCCAATGGCGGAAAAGTGCCAAGTCTGAAATTTTGCATAATATCTGTAAATGGAAAGCTGGTAATTACACACCATTAATATACAAGGATACGCTCTGGCTTTGAAATAAATCAACCAAATAAACGTTAATGAATTCAACATTTTATTACTTAATGAGAGGAGGTACTATTCTATTGATGCTTACACGATGGTAGCTGGAACAAGAAAGATAACGCGATACAGCGAGGCTTCTCCTTGCTGCTCGCAGAAAAAAGTGAAAGCTGCTCCTTCCTTTATTTATAAACGATCTTATCAAAGTAAGATAAAAATCACTAGCGGACTCTTTGGTCCTCTTTCTCATGACATACGTTTTTATCTTCACATATAGAAGACAGAAAAAGAAAACTAGATATAGGGCTCTTACAGAGTCGCGATTAGGAACAATGTTGCTCACATCCCTTTCTGTTTACGCGTTGTTTGATTCGCGATCGTGTTTAGCAAGTCGGTATCTCATTCACCAAAATGCTTTTACTCGAAATTACGTTTTCTTTTTTTCCTAAAGTCACGTTATGGAACATGTATTCGTATGATTGTATTGAGAGCTTTAACTCACCTTAATTAGAACAGGGCGAGTTAAATTGATGAATGATCTACGGATTTAAAATTTGTAAGAGACAAAATATTATTCTCTCTGAATAACTGATTTGGTTCGTATTTTCACCACGCTGAAGATCTAGAATATCTGAAGTGCGCTAATTTAACATGTACTGGGCAATCAGTTTTTTTTAAATCAAATGATACTCAGGTTCTAAGCAATTACCACAATTCGCAATTATTTCCGTGACGCGGCCGTAATGACGGCTATGCAGAACTCGCCCGCATTTCGTTTCAAAATCTGTTAACAACATATAGAGGGTGATGAAATGAAAGACCACAACACAATGTTTGGACAAAAAAATGAGTGATTACTTTCACTTAAAGAAACTTACGTTACTATGTGCGTCGTAACAGTACAACCCCAGGAGGAGGAAAGATAACGAAGTGCCAGAAAAAAAGCCAGACAAAAGACAGATATCACATCATAAAAACATTGTAATTTACACCCCTTCATCAAGATTTTGAAACACTGTGGATTCATATTTTGTAAATGAGACTCCTTTCCTTGTCATTAATGGCTCAGTGCATAATTAATTCATTATAGTTAGTAAAAGTAATTCTGTTAGCACAAGGACAACAAGATAAAATACTGGTACATTGTTATAGACCACAACGTGACTTACATAAGGTGATCTGTTGGTTCTGTATGGAATCCTTGAGCCTTTTTGGATCAAATAACTCTGAAGCTGAAAAGAAAATTTCACGTGTTAATGCTATTTCGTTCTAGTCATCAAATTAATTAAAATTTGTTAAACTACTTTTGCGACACAGTAGCACTGAACAGTCACGAGGCTTGCACTGGTGCCTTATGCAGAGATAATTGCAGAAATTTTATCACCTTATAATTCGCCCAATGGTTCAATTGTAACCACTTCTGCTTCAACAATTCTTAGCATCAGCACATTATTTTCAGATTACGGAAGGTAAGCTTGCCTCGAGAATTTTTGGCCAACACTTGTTTCCTTGTCTCGTTATTGTGCTCGGTAACAACGTTACTTTACTACGTCTTAAGTGCTATTTTTTGGAGGAAGAATTTATTTTCTTTAATGTTTGTAAAGAGCTGATCTCCTCTGTATATGTTTCTGTATAAGGTAGAAGAAAAGTCCCACACAACGTCTTTTTTCAGTGGAGTGTAATATTAATAACTATTGTATTCTGTGATACCGTAGTGAAACTTTATCGGTGATCAGCGATGATGAATGGCCTTTGCTGAAACAGAACACAATGTTTCTGCAAGAGCCAGAGCTCATTCACTCTTGTCTTTCTATGGTAGTCTGTAGTAGCAAACAAACATTTTGTGTAAGTTGTAGTTAAATTATACGTTTTACTGACTTAAAATAATTAAAAGTCATATATGTTTAGAACTACCTACTCCCGCTGCGAATAGTTAACTTGATTTTTGCTGCTGGATGATTTGTTACAGACAGGTTCCAGCGGAGTTGGTAGATAATTGTGAAGACACACAGTGATCGATCTCGTATTGTACTCAGTCGTTAATTTGTATTTTCTCATAGCAGTTCGCGGCCCTGAATTAAAGGCCGATCATTTTAATGTATCTTGCATTCACCTCACGCAAGGAATGTGCAAATGATTCGGCCATTCGTCTCTGAACAGCTATGCTATCTATTTTTGCCCATGTCAGCCACTGGCCACTATTTAGCAATTGGATGGTCCACCATCTTACAAAGATGTGTTGTCCTCCTTTGAAATTATAAGAGTAAAGTAAAAAGAGAAGTGCAACGCGTCAGGTCCCATTTACCAATTTCCGTTGCGTTACCTATGTGTGTCTATGATGGATGATTCTTGAAGGTAATCAGGTCGCGTAATAACATTAGTTCCTTTGGCTTTAGTGCAATTGCAAAGAGAGTATCTTTAAGCAGGACAACTTAAGTGGAATTTTAATGTCACATCAAATGTAATAAACACCATCCAAGTTTTTCCGGATGGTGCGTGGACATGTTGCTAGCGATTCCTTTCACTGGTTTCAGTCGAAACACACCTGTCCTTTGTGCAGCGTACATTTTTAAGACGCCCAGCGCTTTCAGGGCGGGAGTGGTTTCTTTTGTTTCCTGTCTGGTCCCACTCCCTCCCTGCTTCTGTGACGCAGGTGCAGCGCCAATGCGAGCGTTCTGGCAAAGGAATTCCACGCCAGCTGCAGGACATTCTAAGGCTGACACTCACAGTTACGTCACAGACATTGTAATGTTTTAATGCACACGCCCTTTTAACTCTAAATATTTACATTTGAGCCGGCCATGGTGGCCGAGCGGTTCTAGGCGCTACAGTTTGGAACCGCGCGACCGCTACGGCCGCAGGTTCGAATCCTGCCTCGGGCATGGATGTGTCTGATGTCCTTAGGTTAGTTAGGTTTAAGTAGTTCTAAGTCTAGGGGACTGATGACCTCAGAAGTTAAGTCCCATAGTTCTCAGAGCCATTTACATTTGAGTTACTCCCAATTTTCTTGTCTTTCGCTTGCAACGTCGGCATCTGTAGACCTATTGTTGCTCGCGTTCGTTTACCGCTGATTATTATGAGAATAAGCCTGTCAATGTGACTTGCATGAAACGCTGTGACAAAAAAACACATATGCTGATGCACGAAATAGACTGTTAACCCTGAAGCCACTTCGTAGCATTCATCGGTAGTACATAGTTTCGAGAGCGAAGTCCTAACGCTTCATCGGCTGGACTGAAACAAAGCCGTCGCACATGGAGTACACTGTGATCCATGAAACGTTATCGATTTTTAGCCAGTGATTATAATCGTGGCGAAATCATCGAAGGCTCGGGAACTTTATCGATACTAACGCAACACATTAATCGATGCAGTTTACTTCTCAATATCAACGAGCAGGTTGATGGCATGTTTACTGGTTTCCAGCCAAGTTGACGACTTCATTGTGCGTGCAACATTTTCATTACTCAGATAGTCGTCTTAAGCGATACGGGCGGTCTTAGTATGTGCGTAAGCAGTCCAGACTCCAATCGTACTGTAAGTGAAGTCTGTCCCCCTTTAAAGCTGAGTTTTGCTTCCCGCTACTAAAGACCGCACTCCAGTGCTACCTTAACTTGAAGATACCCTTGCATTTATAAGGTTATCTAACCACCTTATTTCGATAGATATCCACCACTAAAACCTAAAACAAGGTATAACATGATGACGACTCTTTGCAGTGCTGGCTACGTTAGTTCATTAATCTTCTTAGTAAATGTGCACTGGTGCCTCCACGACTGTACGGGTTTCTCTGGCGCAGCCGACAAAACCTGCTAGCAAAATCTCCATATTCGTGTATTTCTCGGTCAATCACACCTTGCAATGGTGAAAAATATAAATTTCATGAAACTAGCTAATTCTTATCAGTTCCACTGTGCCGATAACGAATATCATAAAGAAAACTGAAACTTATCTCTGGATTTTGTTTTGCAAAGGTGATCATCCATAAAGGGAAACGGAAGAAATTTAGTAGCAACGTCGCATTTCTCCACATTGATAGTGAGCTTCCTTCAGTTCAAACTGTACACGCTGTTCGTATGGAAGAGTAGTCTGTAAATTTGAAATGCTTCGTTGAAGTCGTCGAGTATACGGCAATGGCACCACAGGGGGTTGGGAAGGCGGAGATGGATATACATGAAATATGTTGAATGTGTTGAAACTAAATGAGTTGATCGATGGGTATCCAGCCAAAGAAAATGAGACAGACATGTAGTTGTGCTCACATTGCCTAATGGTTAAGGGAACTGCGCGAGGAAATCAGGAAATTCACATTCGAGTGCCAGTCTGACATCGGTTTCCAGTTATCACTAACGGTTGGATAATGCAATCATTACGACGTGAGTTGTACCCTGATATGGACACTGAGCTACGGGCAGACAAGTGAACAAAGAATGCAACAAATTGAAGCTATTGTCATACTTTGTTAACAGGATCACAGGATTCAGTTTTAGCTATGACTGAGATCCAGAATTCGGGCTATTAGACTCTGTCACGAGATTTCCGTGTCACAAAGGGCAGCACGTGCTGCATACCCTGCCACCAGTACACGTTTCTCTGCCAGAAGCAGCGGAGTGTGCACTGATATGAAACATCCTGGCAGATTAAAACTGTGTGCCGGAGAGAGACTCGAACTCGGGACCTTTGCCTTTCGCGAGCAGGTGCTCTACTTACCTTTTTCTATTTTTTTTATTCGCGACGTCTTATCTACAGTGTGCGACGCTTACCGTTACGCTCCTTTTTTTGTAGCTTGTTGGTCGATTTTTTGCGGTGAGGGCAGAGTGATCAGGGTTCGTAACCCGAGGCAAGGAATCAAGGAATCAGCGATGGTAACGGGAAATCTTTAGTGGATAATTTTATTTATTTTTTTTTTATTTACTGTTTTTCATATATTCTTAATTTGGTTTTACTTTATACCACAACAAAAAAATGTACCTAGCACGGCATCGTGCTCTGAGTAAACAAAACAATATCTCGGCACGTTCCTACACCGAGATAATGTATATGAAGAAAACGAAAAAAAAAGTGCTGAGTACATGATGCAGAAGGGTATGTCGCTACTTTCCTTACGCTTCATCATCCAGGTACGTCTTCACGTACGTCGTATGTTTTCCACCGAGAAAATACTGTTGATCCGAAAATAGTAAAAACCGAGGTGTATTGTGTTCCGTAGTCACTCGTAGAAAATACGACAAAATTTGTCGCACCAAGCGCCATACGTCTTCTGGCGCGCCACATGTGAGACGGTGTTCGTCCGTGTCTCGCATCCCGCAGTCTACACATAGAGGCGATTCCGCCATGTTTATCTTGTGGAGGCGTGATCGGGTGATCTGTTTACCATTGACTGTGATGTACCATGTGGATCGGACGTCTGTGTCCAGTGTAACCGCGTGTATCGTCCGCCACACCGCCTTCCAATTAACCTGACGGCTTTTGGTCTCCACGATGTTAGGTGGGCGCCTCTGCTGTAGGACATGATAAATATCGCGCGCCGACGCCTGTTTCGTACGGACATAGCTGTGTTCAATCTAAAAGTTCCCGAAGCAATAGAAGGGTGGGGGTATGTCTAGCGTCATCAGTGGGAGCATAAGGAAGAGCGGAGCTAAGGACTCCAGCAGCAAACCTGTCAAACTTTCCGGGTTGTGGCGCCACAGCTTGACGTGTGGGCTGACATACAGGGCCACAGCTCTGTCGTGGACATGGGCTAAACTAAGACATCCCCTGTCTGCGGGAAGGGTCAGCGACTCATAACTGACTTTGAAGAGCACGCCAGTACTGACGTAGGCTCCGAATGCCGCTAATAGACGTCGAGCCATCAGTAACGGTATTGGAAGAACACGCGCTATGTGTGGAAGGCTCGATGCGAGGTAAACATTGACAAAGTTCAAAATGGTTAAAAAATGGCTCTGAGCACTATGGGATTTAACATCTATGGTCATCAGTCTCCTAGAACTTAGAACTACTTAAATCTAACCAACCTAAGGACATCACACAACACCCAGTCATCACGAGGCAGAGAAAATCCCTGACCCCGCCGGGAATCGAACCCGGGAACCCGGGCGCGGGAAGCGAGAACGCTATCGCACGACCACGAGCTGCGGACCATTGACAAAGTGTGTCCTTTGAAGGATGTCGAGGGTCCGCAGACGAAGGTTGAAGATCTGGACCCGGATTTGTTGTAATAAGCGGCGGTAGTTAAGCGCCGCAGTGCGCCGTATGTCGTCTAGAAACTCTATTCGGAGACATTTGATAGTGCCACGAAGCTGTAGTGGTTCGACACACGCTGGGGTCAACCCGCCTCCTATGGTCATGGCGACCGATTTGGTGACGTTGAGACAGCTGCCGGAAGCCACACCGTACGTGGTAATCCATTCTAGTGCGTTGATTACATCGTCGCGATTGCGGAACACGAGAACCAGGTCGTCTGCATATGCTGTACAGCGGAACGTGACGTCACGTAAGGTGAGACCGGTGAGGCGTTGACGGAGGCCACAGAGGAGCGGTTCCAGTGTCAGAGCATATAATAACGTCGACAAGGGGCAGCCTTGACGCACGGAACGGAAAATCGGGAGGGACTGCGAGGGACGCCCGTTAACGAGCACTTTGGAAGTCGCCCCTCGGAGGAGGCGCATCACGACGTCTGTGAATTGCTGTGGGTACTGCATGTGCTGGAGAACGGACGTTAGGTACGCGTGACCCACTAGATCAAAAGCTTGGCTAAAATCTAGTGATGCCAGCGCTCCCGGGGATGCGGCGTGCGCTGGCTAGGGCTATTAAGTCATGGTATCGACACAGTGCTGTGTGGATGTTGTTGATACTCCCTAGGGAAGTCTCATCTGGTGAGATGACGTAAGGTAGGGTCGGTCGTAGACGGTTTGCTAATAGTCTGGTGAATATCTTCATGTCGCAGTTGACGAGTGTTAGCGGGCGGTAATCTTGTATTCGAGCTCCACCTTTAGGTTTGTGAACCGGTATAATTATTTCTTCTACGAAGGTCGCGGGGAGCGGCACCGCGGGCGACATAACCTCCCGACAGATGTCTGTCAACCTGGGAGCCAGTAAATACTGGAAAGTTCTATAAAACTCCACAGGGAGCCCGTTGGGGCCAGGAGACTTATTCGCCGCTCCTTTACCTATGGCATCGATAACTTCGCCTTCCTTAATGTCGTTCAATAATTCAGTTTGTAAATCCTGTAGGACAATGCCGTAAACCAATTGTGAGACTGCTGTCACCTTCGTCGGGTAGGAACATTGAGCAGAATAACGTCGTGCGTAATGGTCGAAGAAGGCTGCACAAATGTCGCGTTGTGTGGTGTGATGACGGCTGTCCTCAGTGGTGATGGCATGTATCAGCGCCCGTCTTCGCAGTGTACGTTCTCGAATGACGTGGTTGCGACTCTGTCTTGTGTCCGCGCTCGGGCGATCGTCCCTTCGAGGTGTCGGCGCATACAGGCTACGAACTGTGTCTTCGCACGCTGTACTGTCAACTGTCGTTCCGGTATGGATGGCAAGGAGGCGCATTCGCGAAGGACGGTGAAATAAAAATCGAGGGTCTGCCGCCTCCAAGCAGCAGTCTCACGACCATACGTAATAGAGGGTCTCCGTAGGGCCGGCTTGGCGCAGTTTAACCACCAACTAATCGATGTCGGATACGTCGGGAGGCGGCGGACGCACAAACTCCACGTACCTTCGATGGTGCGTCGACAATCCGGAGAAGCGAGATGAGGAAGGTTTATTTTCCAGGGATGTCGGCTGCGCCACACACGTTGGCGACGAAGGGTGACGGCACATATATAAGCCTCGTGATCAGAAAAGGCTACTGGCCACACCTCCGCGTCACTCACCGTTGCTGCGAGAGAACGGGAGACGTAATTCCTATCGATGCGACTAGACGAGTGACTCGTGAAATGGGTGTGTCCTGGCCTATTTCCTCGGACATGTTCCAATGTATCTACCAGCTGGAGATCGCCGATGAGCGTCCCAAGTTCGGAGCACGGTGAATGGCGTGGCAGTTGATCTTTATGTGCTTGGGTGTAATTGAAATCGCCCCCTAACATCAAGTCATCGTGCCTGCTCTGAAAAAGCGGTGCTATTCCTTCTGCGAAGAAGAACGATCGGTCACGACGGCGATTCGTTCCGGAAGGGGCGCACAGATTGATCAACCGGACGCCTTGCACCGTTACGGACATTCCTCTAGCGTCGGGGAGATATCGGACTTCGCCTGCCTCGAGGCCATCTCTGAGGAGAACTGCGACTCCACTGTTAGTTGGCGAGGCGTGGGACACATGAGCCTTATAACCATACATACCCGGGAAATCGGCGACGAAGACTTCTTGGAGAAAGACAATGTCAACGACTGCTGCATTGAGCATGTCTTGGAGCAGCGACAACTGTCGTGTCCTAATGGTGTTAATGTTGATGGTCGTTAAGCGATAGGTCTGTAGATCGTCTCCTGCGGTGGGGGCCGCCGTCAGTGTCGCCGTACAAGGTGGGGCCTGTAATCTGCAAGCCGCGTCAGCGCCACATGTGTTGCTACTCGGGAGGGGCCGAGGTGTGGGAGGACAGACCCCTCTCCTCATCCACCACAGCGGGCGTAGAATCGTTTTCAATGTCATCCGCCCAAGGTCCGTAAGTTAACGGTGGCTGCGGTAGAACACTTGTGGGTGGGGAGACTAAGGGAGAATGCGCAGTTCTTTCTGGTTGTGTACCAACTGCGGGCGCTGAGCTTGCCATCTGTCTGCCCGAGAGCGGAATCGGGTTTGTCAAAAATCAGACAAAGTGGCCGTCCGGTCGTCAACTGGAGAAGACGTCCGCTGGAGGCAATCGTCTGAGGGTGTGCGACGTTGCTTTTTATGTTTTCTCGGTAACCTTTGTTTGTGGACGTGGGTTTCTGTGTCCGAAAGAGTTTGTGGTTCCCGTATCGCATCTCCCTCAGGGAGATAAGCAGAGGTCGGTACAACCCTTTGTCGAGTTCCATTCTCTCGCCCGAATCTTAATGTGGAGTCGATGGGCGGCTTTCTTCAATCTCTGCGGACACCGTAATGTTGTTGGTCAATCCAGGACTGGCGACAGCTGTGCATTCTAACGCTTCCTGACTTCCAGATGGTTTGTCGTCTGTCATGACGGTCGATCGTGTAACCCCTGCGTAATTCAGGGGGAGGGCCGTGAGCGTAGGAGGTGGTGCTGTCATGTAATGGAATTTGCGTAACCCGACGTTGAATACACGCCGAGCGCACATGACCCTCCTGGCTGCAACCAGAACAAGTACGAGGTTGTCCGTCGTACATTACTATTGCTCGACAGCCACATATGACTAAGTAGGATAGCACATGTTTCTTTAATTCAATTTTAACTTGATAGACGCCGGTGAGGACCTGGTACCTCTCGAAGGTGTTCCATTTTTCGGCCACGTGACTAATTACCATCCCACAAGGGCGGAAAGCTAAAGTAACTACGTCCGGTGGCACATCGAACGGGAGTTCGAAGACTCTTGGTGTGCGTAATCCTAGTCCAGGATGGTTAACGATAACCTCTCCGACGTGACCATTGGAGTGTTTGAATTTGAGAGTGTTCGCGTATCTGTTCACAACTGCGTGACATAACTCGTCATCGACCATCTTGACGTAAACGACGCTACTTGTGATGGATAGGTGATGTGCTGTGTTCGATTTCAAATGCTCGTGGTCGTGCGTAGTCGGGCTGGAAGCTAATCTTGATGGCAGCTTTTCTGTACGAATGAGCCATTGCGACTCAATGTCAACGGATGCGAGTACTAGTTGCGGCAAGGAAGTAAACAAACAACGCGCGCTTGCGACTCTGCGGACGGGACGTAAACAAGACGTCCACGCCGCTCACCGGTCGAAAGCAGAGTGACCAACTGAGCTATTCAAACACGACTCACGCCCCGTCCTCACAGCTTTACTTCCACCAGTACCTCGTCTCCTACCTTCCAAACTTTACACAAGCTCTCCTGCGAACCATGCAGAACTAGCACTCCCGAAACAAAGGATACGGCGGGGACATAGCTTAGCCACAGCCTGGGGGATGTTTCCTTTCTTTCAGGAGTGCTAGTTCTGCATGGTTCGCAGGAGAGCTTCTGTAAAGTTTGGAAGGTAGGAGACGAGGTACTGGCGGAAGTAAAGCTGTGAGGACGGGGCGTGTGTTGTACTTGGGTAGCGCAGTTGGTAGAGCACTTGCTCGCGAAAGGCAAAGGTCCGGAGTTCGAATCTCGGTCCGGCACAAAGTTTTAATCTGCCAGGAAGTTTCAAACTGGTTTGTATGCTTAGAAACCTGTAAAATGCATCCCGCTTCAACCACGCCATCGTCGCGAAACAGGTCGTTGGTGCAGTGATCATGTTGGTTGGGCTGAACAACAGTAGTCCAGAATGATGTTGTCTGACCAGTCCCGCTTCACTGTGACAATTGATTCTGTCCACCGGTTAGCGTTGCGTGGTAGTAAAACACGTTGCGCAACACAGAATATTCTTGAACGCCATCGTTATGGTCTAGGCGTATTGGTATGGGCTGGCATTATGCATAATGGCGGGACAATACTGCATATATTTGTGCAAGGTGCCGTCACAGCACAGCGTATTGCAGGGAGACTATCTGGGATCATGTTCGTCTGTTTAGGAGTGCGCTAGGTCCTGACTTTCTGTTTGTGAACGACAATTCCCGCTCCCACAGGACGAGTGAAATGTCGGACACACTCGAAAGTGAAAATATTGAATGTATGAAATGGCCTGCGTACTTCACGGACCTAAATGCTATAGACCTTGCCTGGCTGGGATACCCTTGTCAGACGTGTTCCTCTATGAACCCCCCCTCCCCTCCCTGTCCGAACCGTTGAAGAACTGAAAACCGCCCTGAGAGCGGACTGGGACAATATCCTTCAAGGACTTCTCAATAGTTTGGTGGCCAGCAGGACTAACACGTCCAGTATGTGCATTAGTACCCGAGTAGTGCATATCCTTAACGAGAGTGCGACGTCGACCTTTATATGGGGAGTCTGACCTCTGAAAAACATGAATCTTATTTATACCTGCTATCCTGCTTTCCCATGTGGTGAAATCTGTACCATTTATCGTTATAAACACGCCACTCCACTTACATAACTTACATACTGTGTTTCATGTCGTCGGTAATTGCTTGTGATTATTCCTGTTGAACAATGTCTCTGTTGCTTAGCAGTTTTCAAGCAATTTTAAAAAATGATTGTTATTTGTCTCTTGTGGTGTTGGCAACATTATTTTTGTTTGACTTTATTATGGAGGACTCGAACCTCCGCCGGGATCAGCGCACAGTGCACGACTGCAGCGGCGCAGACCGCTCGTCTAATCCCGCGCGACTAATTACAGCAACTACTTTCTGTCGTAAGAGGTTCGCTTCCTTACATCTATTATCTCAGGTGCCAGAATTATTTGTTGAAAACAACATAAATGACAGCAAACTCTTCACGATATCATTGCGCTAGTGACTTTTCGTGGATTTAATAAAGGTTGAATCTCAGGAGGTACTTCTCCAACAACGGACTCTTAAAATAATTCTTTATGCATCTACAACGGAAGGAAGCGATAAGGGAGACATCAGCAGAGGGGGCTTTGACTGTTGCATCATTTGCTTATAACGTCACCTGTAAGTATTATACAAAGAGAGTTCAGTAAGTAATGCAACACATTTTTTTTTTCTAGGCCAATTTCAATTGAAAAAATGCGGAATTTGTTGCGCGACATCGTGGAATATTCCCATTTCAGCCCCTAAGTTTCACGAAATTCCGATAGGTGGCGTAGCTATACGTAGTCTTCAAATAGTTGTCTGTAAGGGATGTACGTTCCAAGTAGACAGCAGTCATTGAGCTTCTTTCGGCGGGAAACCAGGGCATCGCAAATATTCATAATAGTTTCTAGAATGTCTAGGGAAACATGGCAGTGGGCAAAAGCACAGTGAGTCTTTGAAGGATGTATCTGTCATCATGAGAAAAGGGTTGCGAAAATCTGTCCAGTCACCCGCGTGCGGACCGGCTGTACACAGTTGTGACTCCTGCAATGCGGGAACATTCGCACACTCTCAATCCAGGTGATGGACAGATCACAACCAGCTGTACAACTGGACGTTTCTGTTGGTAGTGCCGTCACATTCGTCCACCAGTTGGGGCGTAAGGAATTCCTTGCATGTTATGAGGTTGATCGTTAAAAATTTTTGTCGTACATCGTCAAAGACGATAATACATGGGGTCATCCTTTCGAACTGGAAACAAAAGCCAATCTATGGAGTGGAACCACTCCACCTATCCTCCCAAGAAAAAGTTCGAAGCCGCACCGTCAACCGATAAAATTATGATAACGATGTTCTGGGACTGTGAAGGGGTTATTTGTTTGATGTCCTCCCTCATGGTGGAACGATCAACTCTGAAGTGTTGTGCTACCACCAGGTAAATGAGGAAACGATTACAACGTGCTCGAAAGCAAAGAAAAACTAAACGAACTGTTCCCTCTCCATGACAACGCGAGATGTAACACTAGTCTGCACGCCGGCCGGGGTGGCGGAGAGGTTCTAGGCGCTACAGTCTGGAACCGCGCGACCGCTGCGGTCGCATGTTCGAATACTGCCTCGGGTATGGATGTGTGTGATGTCCTTAGGTTAGTTAGGTTTAAGTAGTTCTAAGTTCTAGGGGACTAATGACCTCAGATGCTAAGTCCCATAATGCTCAGAGCCATTTCAACCATTTGAACAAGTCTGCGCACCCGAGAGGAGCTGATAAATCTTCAATGGACCGTTCTTCCTCAAGCACCCTACAGGCCAGATCTTGCAACTTCCGAGTCTCATCTGTTTAGCTTAATGAAGGATGCACTCGGTAGGAAGCTGGTTTGAGGACCTGGGTATTTCAGTTTAATGACTTACTATAATGGTTGCTGAATGATAAAGTTTGATCCGAGAAATAATATCTATGAAAATAGTGTGTAACATTACTCATGACACATAAATGTCGAGGTTATAAAACAGTTTGAGAATGAATTACAAAATTAAAACAGAACAATGATAAGAAAATGAATGGTTTTTGCTAGGGTCACCACCAGCTTGATGCTGTACAATTACGATTGAGATGGAATACAGACACATAAAGAACACAAATTATGCTTTCAACCATAGTTGCAAAACTTTAAAATTACACAAAAAATGTATAAATTCGAATAGAGCAATGCATAAAAGATCAATGAATAAAAGAAGAATCAGAAAGGAATATTACTAAGCGGGTGAGCTCCAATGAGTTAACCCGATAGCGAAACAAACATGAGTGGTTACGAGAAAAATCCCCGGCCCCCGGATCGAATCCGCCCGCCGGATTAACGACGAGGGCTAGTATGGTGGCCAGCCTGGATGTGGTTTTTAGGCGGTTTTCCACATCCCTCTAAGTGAATACCAGGCTGGTCCCCGCGTCCCGCTTCAGTTACACGACTCACAGACATTTGAAACACATCCGCACTTTTCCATGATTTACGCTGGACGCAGACAGATGGGGTACTCTGATTCCATCCTGGGGGGTACGGGGTGGCGGCAGGAAGGGCATCCGGCCACCCCTTCACATTAACATGCCAAATCCGATTTAACCACGCCAACTCAGCGCAAAATGCGGGACAAAGGCGCAAGCGATAGATAGCGATAGAAGCAAGAATTATATTGCAGAAAATCTTGCATACCAATGCATGAAGCGCGTAGATCACATTAGGAAGACTAAAAAATAGCAACCAGCAATGGATTCCTCTTCCCTCAATATATAGCGATTCTCGTAGGTGTGAGTGTGTGTTGCAAATGCAGTCTCATCTTGACAGCTATTGAGGTGGCTGCCGACAGAACGGGTGCTCCGAACGGCGGCCGCTGCTAACCTTTGCTGGGCTGAGCCGATGTAATATGATTGCGAATCGCGAATCTCATCATCCTCCTAATTACTCGCCGCGGATGCGCGTAAATTCACAATGAAAATTCGAAGACTTGGCAGGAGGCCGAAGTCAAGAAACACACGTACGAGCGCGGATTCCAGAATAGCATCACCAAGTGGAAGTTAGGATCAGAAAACCTATACGAATCTGAATACCAGTTATGAATGCTTCTTAATTTTTGATAGCCTTCCTGCAGACTTCGGAAAGGCACCCCGCACAATCTTTCCCAGCCAATCACAGAAAGGGCCTAAGTATTCTTCCAATTAGGAATCCAGAAATCCGTTTCCTGGCTCCCACCATAAAGTTAAAGATGTATCCGCCAATGGGATACGTGTATATGGAAACGGGAGATGAGTGTCGGCCCGTTCCCACGTCCAGACTTGTCGAAAATTCAGGAAATTTTGTTGGCCTTCAGGAAATTTTGTTGGCCTTCGCACATCGTTTCTGCGGGAATGGCAAAGTTTGGAAATTTGCAGACACGCGAGTGGCTATTGAGGAAACGTTTGCGGAGACCACACACAGCATAAAAGCAAGTGGACAGCTGAGGAATCCACCCGAAGTTTAGTAACAAGGTAGAGTTTTGACCCCATACTCCAGTGCTTTTCCGTTCTGCTACTGATGACACCAATCTTTCTTTCCGTCACTCATTCTTTCTGGAAGCTTAGCCAGCAGGATAATACCTGCAAAGCTCCGTCCGACTGTCCACGCGGCCCACTAAAATGACACTCTGCACTATCAATGCTCACCAGCTCTTCCAGAACGTGTGAAAGTTCTTCCTGCTTACAACGCAATGAAAAGGAGTTCCGCTACTCAAGACCAGATGCATACAATGGAAAAAACTACTACAAGAATGAAATGACACAGGGGTGTATTACCGGCATTGCTGCCGGCCACTGTAGCCGAGCAGTTCTAGGCGCTTCAGTCTGGAACAGCGCTGCAGCTGCGGTCGCAGGTTCGAGCCCTGCCTCGGGCATGGATGTGTGTGACGTCCTTAGGTTAGTTAGGTTTAAGTAGTTCTAAGTTCTAAGGGACTGATGACCTCAGACGTTAAGTCCCATAGTGCTTAGAGCCATTTGAACCATTTTGAACCGGGTTTGCTACACGCTAGACCCTAGCCACTCATTTCAGCAACACGCTGTACAGGTGGAAAATCGACAAACCAGACAGTAAATAAAACAATAGAGTACCCTATGCAGTACGTGCATAGGGTAAAATACGAGGGAAACGACTGAAATTGGGCGCCGCCTCACCGCACTATCGCACCTGTCGGCGCAGCAGGAAACTGGAAATATTGGTAACCGGCGTGTGTCTGTGGCTCTCACTCGAAGTTGTTATTACAATCACGAATGCATTATAAGCAATGAGGAATATCTGTGCGCAGGTCTCCTTGTTCTTTTGTACCTCACAAAGACTGAAAGCATGTAACCTGGCGACTCCCCGACTTTCACGACAACTCACCCCTCTGCTACCCGGAGGGGTGAACAGAAGCCTCCTGATTATGGCCGCAGACGGTGTGGGGCGCACCTGGCGGGATGGCGGGCACTCCCACAGATTTCCCGGCGGTGCCCGCAGCTCATCAGCGTCCGTCAGCCCGCACCGCCCGGCTCTCCAAGCGTCCTGGTCGCCAGGCTGCGCGGAAACCTTACGTCGAGCTCTCGTCTCGTTACATGCCGCAGTGGTTAGAAAGACACAAGCGTACATCATTAAACGGAGGTACATTAGGTTATAAACTCTCGTCGATGGTGAGATCATTAAGGACAGACCATTATCTCGTGACAAACATGCCGCTGTCCCGTTTCAGAGTAATCATCTCGGAACTTGAACGATTTTCAGAGACGGCCGTGCCACACCGAAGTCGGCAACGCGAATCGATAGCACAGGCACCAGCGAGGTCTCGCTGCAACCCGCAACAACCAGTGTGGGGGAGGAGGGGTGGGGGGTGGTTCTCTCCAGAAGACACGCCCTCTCTCTCAGTATAGTGGCGCCCTAAAGCTGACGTCAATACTCGTGTAGCGTCGAGCATGCGAAAGCTCTCTCCGTGCGAGATCTCAGCTCCAACAGTCAACATTATCGTATAGGACAGTGACAGTTAAAGTTTCAGATAGTGTGTCTTTTCGTAAAGGTTGCATTTTGTACTGCAAGAGGACAGTTTGTTAATCTGAGCATCAAGTGGTGCTACCATAGTCAGTAACAATTGTAAATTATGCAGTACTTCCGTGGCAAAGAAGTGAGTCAAAATTAAGTAATTTTTTTTTACTTATGTAATGAAGTAAACTAATACTACACGTGTTCTAGTTTGATGTGCCCTTTACCGAGCAATCAAAGAATCCACACTTATGTCGGACGAAAGTAGTTTCGTCTGGTCACAACAGAATTCCTCTCAGACGATTCAGGAAAACTGTGGAAGACATGTGATGCTACAGAAACATGCTGAAAATTGGATGGGCTGTGTCGGGAAGTCCCAGATAACAAGTCAAAGAAGTTCGAAGTTCAATTCTTCTTTCGTCTCTTATATCTTTCGCATTTCTGATAATAAGTTGTCCATGTGAAAAATGCCAAGCTGGACCATGGTTAGGTGTTTGCCTTCAATTGTTTGTCCCCTTTTGACTGACTTGGTTAGTTGCTCAAAGTAACCAATGAGTTGACGATACCTTTACTTAACGTTCATTCTATGTAAACTACACTCCTGGAAATTGAAATAAGAACACCGTGAATTCATTGTCCCAGGAAGGGGAAACTTTATTGACACATTCCTGGGGTCAGATACATCACATGATCACACTGACAGAACCACAGGCACATAGACACAGGCAACAGAGCATGCACAATGTCGGCACTAGTACAGTGTATATCCACCTTTCGCAGCAATGCAGGCTGCTATTCTCCCATGGAGACGATCGTAGAGATGCTGGATGTAGTCCTGTGGAACGGCTTGCCATGCCATTTCCACCTGGCGCCTCAGTTGGACCAGCGTTCGTGCTGGACGTGCAGACCGCGTGAGACGACGCTTCATCCAGTCCCAAACATGCTCAATGGGGGACAGATCCGGAGATCTTGCTGGCCAGGGTAGTTGACTTACACCTTCTAGAGCACGTTGGGTGGCACGGGATACATGCGGACGTGCATTGTCCTGTTGGAACAGCAAGTTCCCTTGCCGGTCTAGGAATGGTAGAACGATGGGTTCGATGACGGTTTGGATGTACCGTGCACTATTCAGTGTCCCCTCGACGATCACCAGTGGTGTACGGCCAGTGTAGGAGATCGCTCCCCACACCATGATGCCGGGTGTTGGCCCTGTGTGCCTCGGTCGTATGCAGTCCTGATTGTGGCGCTCACCTGCACGGCGCCAAACACGCATACGACCATCATTGGCACCAAGGCAGAAGCGACTCTCATCGCTGAAGACGACACGTCTCCATTAGTCCCTCCATTCACGCCTGTCGCGACACCACTGGAGGCGGGCTGCACGATGTTGGGGCGTGAGCGGAAGACGGCCTAACGGTGTGCGGGACCGTAGCCCAGCTTCATGGAGACGCTCAAAGTCCGTCAACTGCACATACGGTTCACGTACACGCTGTCACGGCATGCTACCAGTGTTAAAGACTGCGATGGAGCTCCGTATGCCACGGCAAACTGGCTGACACTGACGGCGGCGGTGCACAAATGCTGCGCAGCTAGCGCCATTCGACGGCCAACACCGCGGTTCCTGGTGTGTCCGCTGTGCCGTGCGTGTGATCATTGCTTGTACAGCCCTCTCGCAGTGTCCGGAGCAAGTATGGTGGGTCTGACACACCGGTGTCAATGTGTTCTTTTTTCCATTTCCAGGAGTGTATTTAGCAAACATAGAAACTGTCAGCACAAATTAAAAAAGTTATAAAACCGTAGATACTCTCTAAGACAAAAAGAAAGTAAGAAAAGAAAAAAAAAACGACGAACAGCGGAGGAATTATCTGAATGGGACAGAAATCGGTAGATGGGATGTACATGTACAAACAAACAAATGATTAAATTTCAGAAAGATGTGTATGATTTACTCAAAACAAATCTCATTGAGTGGACTAGACTTGTCTTCAGTGAACTGAACCACATTCACCAGCGAAGACGTGCCTGGAGACGACCTGCACGATGATGCGATACCAACGTGACTCTCAACCGCCAAACGGCCCGACAACGAGGAGTAACCGCCTGTAGCGCCATATCATTAGTAGAGGTTGAAAATACCGCTTCGGTTGTAAATTACTTTATTTGCACACGACCGGTCTTGGACTGTTTTATAAACCCTTCCTCAGGTGTCGTAGCTGTGCTGCGGTCCCCGAGAGTCGCGAGTAGCAGGCGCGGTGTGTTGCCTATGAGCGCAGACTCCTTGTTCAGCACACCGCGCCTGGCACTCGCGACTCTCGGGGACCGCAGCACAGCTACGACACCTGAGGATGGGTTTATAAAACAGTCCAAGACCGGTCGTGTGCAAATAAAGTAATTTACAACCGAAGCGGTATTTTCAACCTCTACTATAATGATCAGTTGTGGATGTTCTTCCAACAGGATTGTTTGCCATTTAATTACTTAGAAGGACTCCTTTGGTGGTCATCCGCGGCACTCTTCCAGCACGGCGATACGTCAACGCTATTCTACGACCCGTTTTGTTGCCCTTCATGGCAAGCCATCCTGGGCTTCCATTTCAGTAAGATAATACGCACCACATACGGAGGGGTTTACTACTGCTTCTCGTAGTGCTTGCCAAAACCTACCTTGGCCGGCAAGATCGCCGGGCCTCTCCCCATTTGATAAAATTTGGAGGGCCCTCCAACCAGCTCGGGTTTTTGACTATCTCATGCGCCACTTGAACGAAGTTTGACACGATATCCCCCCAGGACGACATCCAACAACTCGCAATTAATGCCAAGCCGAATAACAGCTTGCGTAAGGGTGAGAGGTGGACCAATACGTTGTTCACTGGCTGAATTTGGGAAGCTCTTTCTCTTGAGTAAATCATCGAGTTTTTTTTAAACTGGAATCATTTGTTTGTCTGCAGACGTATATCGCTTTTACCGATTTCCGTTCCATTCGGGTAATTCCTCCGTACTGCGTATTTTTTTAACTGAATACTTTTTCCGAATGGCGTCAATTTTTGGAGTAGATTTACATCCACTACTTTACTAGTTTAATTGAGAATTTCATTTATGTGTGTCAGTAAGAGGTAAAAAACGTTCACTACAGTCAAGTATAATAAATTATTTAGGCTCTTTGACTGTGAGCCCGGCAAACCAGTTGTTGTAACTTTCGGTCTACCACAAAAAAATCGGGCATGAGCTATCTCCAGCGACATAGGTATTCGTAGTTGACTCGTGGAGAGATTAATTCGCATTACTACTAATTATACGGTTCCCGGATTCGGAGAAAACTAGAATAGGCGTACGGCTCATCGAACGGGAAGAGTAGCTTTGTACTCACACTCTTTCACGTTTTTCCTCGCCAATTCATCCCTCATCCTTATTCATATTTAGAACACCCTAATATCATTTGATATATTGACCAGTTACAACTACAAGATCAATATGGAAATAATTTCCATCTATGTGTAGAATTATTCTAGTAAATGCACTGCTGATAAAGAGCTTTCACTCGTATCAACTGAGATCCTACATTCGGTGCTTCTACTCCAAGATATTTAAACAGACCATGCTCCCGCCAATACTTACGCATGCCACCCCAGGGAGTGCTGAAACCCATAGCTATTTGAGGCAGCCGCCAAATATTTAACGGAGCAACGCGCCAAGCGCGTCATTTAAGCGATCACACACCGGAACTCTGCCAACTCTTGTCAATTTCAGTTCCAGCATTCGGCGGTTTGTAATCTCACCCTCCCACACGTCACTATTAATATGCCAGACTTTTCGTAGTTTCAAAAATTTCTAAAAGAAGAATAATTTTAAACGTACATACAGAGTGTAACAAATTAATTTCTTTGTATACATTTTAGTCTGAAATTTAATACATCGTATACAAAATCAAATGAAATTCTTTCAGTGGAATAGCCGAGAATGTTCACCCAAACTAGATTCTGGATTAATCCTGGTATGGTCTACTACTACAAAAAAAGATTGTGTTAGAAACGACTGTCCCATTACAAGTTCCAGTTAGAGCAGTTTAGTTATCCCAGTCATCGCTCAGCAGTCATCACCCAGCAGTCGTCAGCAGTTAACGCCGCAGTTCAATCGATTCATTCGTCGGAAAATTTACGCCGACTGTCAAACATTTTTCCAAGTGATAATCAAAGTGTTTATTTATTGACAGACTCAATATGAAAACTGCAGTCAGTCTGAATCTTCTACGGTGTTACGTTAAATGCCTTCTCGTGAAACAAAAGCTGAGTATATATTTTTGATCTACATACGTTTAATAACTGATTGTTCTTGAGTCTCATGTGTTGCTACAGTAGTTATGTTTTACAGATATTGCCGCGTGAAGAGACAGTAGCTAGAGTGTAAACAGGCTGCTTCCATTCAGATACGGGTATCTGCGGTAGGAGGTTCACTTCCTGTTGTTACCCTTCTGTTGAGCACCTGATTGGTAGACACAATAGGAACCATTCTGGCATTCGCCTTAAACTATATATAGCTAAATCTGGATTGCTTAGCGGGAATCGGAATTGCCGTCCTCCCGAATACGAGACTTGTGTCTTAACCAATGAGCCACATGAAGATGGACGGAAGAAAAGGGGGAAGGAAGAGAGGGTGCCAAGTAGGAAGATGAAGAAGTAGAGAAAGAAATATTGGTGACAGATAAAATGGGAAGGCTGCAGAGATGCATGAAAGGAAGTTATGAGGAGATTCACTTGGCCGTACACGTGAGGGCCGTAGCTGCAGATGTACAGCATCAGGTACACATCGCAGGGCTTCTGTCTCTTACCTGGCGTCTTCTAAAGATGTCCCTCTCACTGCAGAAGATAACGCTGGGCTCTGGCTTCGTCTGTGAAATTGTACTTCAGTATTGCTTAATGCATGTCTTGTTTTATTCCATGCCGTAAGTCTTGCTACAGCACCGTTATTACACCAAATAATTACACAACCTCTTACTCACATACTTGTTCATTCTTAAAAATGGCTTTACCCAATTTTAATAATGGACCCTCGTAATGCAATTAACACTCTCAATGAGATGATCAACACGCGTTGGTACGTCCGTCTGATACGCCACTGCTCACTTTGGCTGTCGTCAACCAACTCCTGCCAGCAATGACAACGGAGTTGCTGCCTCAAAATTTTCGGCCAGCCAGACCCCAGGAAAATCGTCGCTACTTTATAAGGGCTGGTTTCCCTCAACCGGCGAGAAGCGAACATGCATATGCAGGTGGATTGAGAAGCAGTAACTCGCCACCTCGTAATAGGCTCCCCGACACTAGTGCTTGCTACATACTGCACCATAATACAATTTTATTGGCACTCATTTGCCATAAACGTTACAATGGCATTGGATCAGTATGCAATGGGACAATGAAAAGAGAATCGCGCTATTATAGTAAGCGCCGGCACGCCAGTCGGGAACGATAGAGCAGAGAGGGCTGTGAACAAGACGTCAGCCAATCGCACGCTGACCGACCCCTCTGCAGGACGGCAACGTGACAGCAGCGGCCCCTATGTGAAGAGGACAGACATAAGTCCTGCGACCGACTGGCGATGCCCACTTCTATAGTAGCTTCAAGATTAGCTGGGTCACTTTACTTGTCCTCTCTATGACTTGGAATTGTCTACACTGAAGAAGATTAATTATTTTGTATGTCACCCTCTGTTTGCGACACATTTGTGGAATAGAAAAAATTAAGTATTGTAAATTTATTTCAGTAATAAAACTCATTAATACGATTTATTGGAGTGTTTGTCTGGTGAACCGAGTGTGGAGTCTTCCTAGACACCACAGCAACAATAAGGCTGCAGCAGTGAGGACTGAACAAAAACTGGCAAGATGTCAGCAGCGGACCAGGGATTAGGTGCAAAGTTGGAGTTTCACCTGGACGCCTGTTACTCTAGCTACGCCATTGGAACAAAGTAATGAGAATAAATTTCCTATAATTTGTAAAAACATTAGTGTCGCGTTCGTAGCTTTGACCACCGGTTTCATGTGTGTACAAATGATCAAATGTGTGTGAATTCTCAAGGGACCAAACTGCTGAGGTCATCGGTCCCTAGGCTTACACACTACTTAAACTACCTTAAATTAACTTATGCTAAGAACAACACACACACACACGAGGGAGGTATCGAACCTCCAGCCGGAGGGGCCGCGCTGTCAGTGACAAGACACTATTGGCAAGGAACTAAACATCTATGGTCCATAGCACGCTAACACGACAGTACTGGCGAGTCCCTGCAACACAGCTACTACTGGTAACCCCAGATGCTCGACCCGCCGAAAAACAGGCTACCGCAGGGAAACCGTACTGTACACAGCAAGCAAACCAGCCACACACACACCCCCT